>NC_081412.1:100693170-101334732 GCF_030272615.1 Cryptomeria japonica
TGGGTTTTTGACCTGCAAAACAACTCAAAAACACTCAAAAACATAGTTAAGGGGTTAGATGGTTAGTGTTCACGCCAGGTTCACCAATTAATGTAGCTAGGAATTCGGAAATCATCACAAACATTATAAAAACTAATCTAGCTCAATCACAAAAGCTCAAATGTAATGATCTATCCTAAACACACTCAATAAAGACATAAAGACAAAACATTCAAAACTAAATACTATGCAAACCAAATGTAGATCTAAATGCTTCCTTCATGCGGCTCCATTGTTCTTCTTTCCTCTCCAAATAGCCTTTTGTTTGTGGATCTCACCTTCAAGTGCATACACTTGAGATGAAAGCAAATAGACAAGATTATGGCGCAAGAGTACTCGAAATGTGATTGTTTTGACAAAGCGATTATTTCGACAAAGTAATTACCAATTAGCTTTGATTGATGAAGATCATCCAATTTATAGAAAAATTGGAGAAAAGATCAAATTAGCATGAAATGGATATTAGAAGCAATTGATTTCAAAATGGCAAAATTTATTGAAAAGAAGAAGGTTATGACACCTTCTATGTCATGAATTATGACATATTGCCAATGCAAAGCTTAGAAAACTAGAACCTTATGACATCTTCCTATGTCAAGAGTATGACGCATGAAGCACAAAAATAGGGAGAACTAGAGACAAGTTAATTAGGTGGAAATTAAAATTAGGAAATTAGGAAATAGGTGGAAATTAGGAAATTAGGAAATCTAGAAAATTAGTGAATTTAGTGAATTAATTAATAATTTCTCATTTATTAATTAATTCACAAAGAGAGAATTTAGAAATTAGTGAATTAATTATGAATTAATTCACAAAGAGGGAATTTAGAAATTGATGAAAAATTAGGAGATTAGGTAAATCAATTAATAATTTGTCATTTATTAATTAATTCACAAAAAGAGGAATAAGTTACCCAATTAAATAAATATTTAATTGCGATGAGAAGACTTAGGATAAATAAATAAATTATTTAACCTAGAGGAAGAAATGACAAACAAGGTTAAATGAATAAATCATAAAACCTTGGAAGATGAATTAGAAATGCAAGGACGACAATTAGGTCTTGATGTAAGATTGATTTGATGTCGATTTGATCATTATTTTGAATTGATTTGATTGATAAACAATTGAGATTGATTGACAAATTGACCAATATTGATAAAGAGACCAAATTGATATGCGCCAATTGACATGATTGAAGAGGACAAGGATCGATGACAAATCGATCGCAAAATTGATGAGATTGACAAGGACGAGGATCGATGATAAATCGATCTCAAAACGACAAGATTGATAAGAGGACAAAACCCTAATTCGAAAGTGATACAAATGAAGAATGCAGAAGAAGGACTTGATGCTCACAAATGATAAAGACCAAGTGCGAATCATAGGAGAAATGTTAATGCGACACAAAAACCTAAAATGAGGCAATGCGCAAATGTTAAAGTATGATTCCGCAAGCGTTGACCATTTTTAGGTGTCTACACATTTTATTAGGATAAGTTCAAATTATTTTGGCGCATTTGTTTGCTGTCTAGGGAAGGAGCAAAGTGGATTGCATCTAATGCATAGCACATGATTTGTTACAAAGTCCGATGAAGCGGTGATCATGGAGCGGTTGGAATTTTCTTGAAGAATGTGAAGAGATTGTTATGATTTCTAACGATCAAGATTGTACCAACTTGTTTGTAATCTCGATGATGAGAATTAGGTTTTTGTTGTGTTACCGACCTAATTCATTTGTATTTAAGGTCGATGACAATGTTTGTAAAAGTTGGCAAGATTGGCAGAAACCTGTTGAGTGTGTATTTGCCTAACTGGTGAATGGATCTACACTTTGAGTAAAGGCAGATTGAAGCTTAAAAGGATTTGATCAAGAAAATGTAGTTCTATTTAGACAGATCAAGAAAACCTATTGTTTTCTAACAATTACAATAGAAGTGAAATCCCTTAATTGGGTAAGCTCTAACAAGCTTGGTTAATTATTAAATCCTCTAACAAGGTGGTCCATTATCTTGGATTCTTAAATCCTCCAATGAGGTTACTCCTAACAGGGTATTGTGCTTTTCATCAAGGCATATTTGTAAATCCCTTAACCGGGTGATTCCTAACCAGAATTAGTTCTTAATAGGACTTATTGTAAGGCTTTAATAGGCTTGGCTCTTAATAGGGAAAACTTTAGAAGAGTTCAAATAGCTATCCTTGTGAGTCTCATCTCACCATGGTTTTTACCTATTTTGGTTTTCCACGTATAAACATTTGTGTCAAGTGGTGAATGTTTTTATGGTTATGATCTTATTTGTTGATTTGATTAACTTCTAATAAGGCATGATAACTTGAAGCATTGAAAGATGAATATGTTGAGATATGATTAAGCATTGTTGATGTTTACAAGATTCGATTTGTTTACTATTAAGTTGTCATAATAGTCAAACCGGTTGATGTCAAGTATTCTTATGAATATTGATCTTGACTGTGATATGTTTACTTTGTGTGATTGAATTTGAGTTTGGGAACTTTGTATCAGTTTTTCAATATACTGATTCACACCCCCCCCTTCTCAGTATTCTACTGGATACTTATTCTTTCATCATACCATCAATTGGTATCAGAGTGTCTAAGGTCCTTTTTAATCTATAAGCCTAAAAGCTTGAGGAAAAGATCTTGTAGAAGATGATGAAAAAAGAAGGTCCAAAGTTCAACAAAGACAACTATAGAATATGGAGCAACATAATGAAGATTTAAATTAAGATTCTTGGTAGTCAGTATTGGGATCATATAGAAACTAAGTATATTACACTGACTGGAACCCTGACTGATGATAAGAAGAATGAACAATAAGAAAATCATCAAGCATTAGAGGCTATTATCAGTTCCATGTCTAATGCTGAATATGTAGATGTTCATGGTCTTGAAACTGCATGTGAAGTATGGAAAAAACCTGAAGAGATTTATAGCGGTGATGAACATGTTAAGATTGCTAAAGAGGAGAGTCTAAGAGGAAAGTTTGATGACATGAGAATGTTTGAAGGTGAGAATATCCAACAATATGGTCAAAGGATAAAAGAGATAGTTGGTGTAATAAAGTGTGTAGGAGGGAAAGTGGAAGATGCCACAGTGATCAGTAAGGTACTAAGAGCCCTTCTACTGATCTATGCTATCCAAGTTGCAACTATTCAGGAGCTGAAATCCATTGACAAGACAAAGGTATCTCTTAACTCTATTATTGGAAAACTTACCGCTTTTGAATTAAATGGCTATGATGGTAATGTATAAAAATCATAATCTACATTCAGAGCTTCTGTCTCTAACCATCTATGAGAAGAAGTAGAGATACCGGCCATAGCTATGAATCGAGATCCAGCAGAGATGCTGAAGATGAAGACAACTTAGTGGAACTTGAAGCATTGTTGGCAAAATGACCGCCTAGAGGCACTAGTAAATAGAGGTAGGCTACCTTTAAAATATTTTGCATGCAACAAGATTGGTCATATAGAAGCTAATTTCCCTAATGGTGAAAATAAATACAAGAGAGATAAATTTAAGATGTATAAGGGTAAAGGCAAGAGAGATTGTCTTGTAGCTATTAATATAGCTATTAATAGTGGTATTACTAATGAAGAATTTGATGATGATGCTAGTGAAGATATTGTGTTCGTAGCTATTAAGGAAGAAATATCAGATTAGAAGGTAATAGTATCCAGGATGGATAACTCTGATGATTGGATCATTGATAGTGGTTGTTCACATCACATGACCGGTCATTGGAGCAAATTTCTTTCCCTGAAGGAATTTTATGGTGGTGTTGTCAAATTTGGCAATGACTCGCCATATATGGTTAAAGGTAAGGGAGTTATTTCTCTTAATGGGAAGAGCAGTGCTGACGATGTCTATTGGGTCGAATGCCTAAAGCACAATCTTTTGAGTGTGGCACAACTTAATGACAAAGGATACCCATTCGAGTTTAGAAATGGTATGTGAAAAATATTTGACAACAAAGGTGAATTGATTGCAACCAGGAAACAAACCAGAGGTAATCTATTTCATGTTACTCCTAAAGTTAGCAACTGTTTGATTGCAAAGATAGATGATAACTCGCTTTGGCATAGGAAATTTTGTCATATAAATTTTGACAATATTGTTAAAGTGAGCAAGTCTAAGACAGTAAGAGGTCTACCTCAGCTAGACAAACCGGTTAATGCTCTTTGTAAAGAATGTCAGTTAGGAAAGATGACTTCTTCAACTTTCAAGAGCAAGTCCTTCTCAATAGAGCACTTGTTAGATTTGGTTCATACCGATCTATGTGGACCAATAAGAACAAGAAGCATTCAAGGTGATAGATATTTCTTGATCTTCACTGATGATTGTTCAAGGATGACATGGGTCACATTATTGAAGGATAAGAATGAAGCTTTTGGTAAATTCAAGACATTCAGAGCTTTAGCTGAGAAAGAGAGTGGCAAAAAGATAAAATGTCTGCGAACAAATCAAGATGGTGAATTTAATTATGAGGAATTCACTAAGTACTATGATGAGAATGGTATCAAGTGACAACTTTCTGCACCAAGGACACCACAACAGATTGGTATAGCAGAGAGAAATAACCGGTCATGGTTGAAGATGCTAGGACTATGTTGATACAAGGAGGTGTAGTGAAAACATTTTGGAAAGAAGCTGTAAGGACAACTGTCTATACAATGAACCGAGTTCTGGTGAAAAGAGGGAAGGACAAGACCCCTTATGAATACTAGTATGGGAGATCACCTGATGTTAGCTATTTTAAGATATTTGGAAGCAAATGTTTTATTAAAAGAGGTGATTACATAAGCAAGTTTGAAACTAAGAGTGATGAAGGCATATTTCTTGGTTATTCCAGCAAGAGTAAGGCCTATAAATGCTTCAACAACCAGACATAGAGAATTATTGAGAGTGCTGATGTTCATGTAGATGAATGTCCCAAAGTCTTTGAAGGAACTAGTTTAGAGAAAAAGGATGAAGATCCTTGCATTTTGCTTTTGAAACCTGAAACTGTTAAATCAGAAATCAGTAAAGAAAACCCTGATGTACTTGTTCAACCAAAATAAATAAATTCAAAAGAAGATGATAATGAAGAAGCTAAACCTGAAGAGAATGATCATGTTATGCCTAGGTAAGTGAGGCTAAATCATAGTCCTAGACAAATTATTGGGAATAAGGATGCTAGAGTACTAACTAGAAGGAGAATAAGAGAGAACTCTTGCATGATCTCCACCTTTGAACCTAGAAGTGCTAAGGAGGCATTTGGTGATGATCATTGGGTTAAAAATATGAAGGAGGAATTGGATCAAATTGAGAAGAACAACACTTGGACCCTGGTACCCCGATTGGTAAACAAGAATGTTATATGTGCTATATGGGTGTTCATAAACAAGTTAAATAAAGATGGTGTTGTAGTTTGGAACAAGGCAAGATTAGTTGGATTGAGAAGGAAGTCGGTCTTCTCTGGAGATTCAACCCCCTTTTGTAAGGTCCCACACTTCGGGGTTGTTTCCATGTTTCACAAGGTTGTTGAGTTGATAGCTAAGTAAAGGTGCAAGCTTTTGTGATAAATTTTTTTGGCACATCCGGTGGGACTCATCCTTCATCAAGATAAAGACTTGGTGTGTTCTTTAGTGTATTCAGCTTTGGAGGCAACATTTCACACACCTGGTGACTCTAAGTGGAAATATACTCATCATAGAGTGCTAAACCCAAGCCAATTGAAGATATGATGTGTTCTTCAGTTCATCAAGCCTTTGGAGGCAACATCTTTCAAGCACGTAGCGACTCTGGAATCATTTGGTGGATCTGTGGTATGTTATCAGTCTTTGGTTGAGAGGGTTCATCTACTCTTTTAAGCATTTTGTTAAACAAGCTCCATCTCTTTCAAATGCTTTAAAATGAGTTCATATCATGGTGTAACTTTTATTCACCCCTATTCTATGACAATGCCAACCATTTTTCCCCTCCTTACCAACATGACCAAACTAGGATTGCTCCTAGTTTTAACAAAAATAACTTCACTTCAGCAGTAGGTGGGTACTTTCCTAAAGCTTGCCACCCAACCACCCCTGCTCAACCTTCTTGGCAGCCCAACAAGCCCCAAGATGATTAAAAAATGTAACTTACAAAACTCAAAAGTGTGTTGCTTGATTACACCAAGAAGATGGAGGAGTTCAAGAGGCAACATGAGTGGTATTTGTAGTAGGGTCAACTTTCTTATCAGGCTCAGCTTCAACAACAACAGATGGGAGCCCAAAGACAACATGAGGATTTTCTTGTAAGGCATCTTGCCTCTACTAGGATGAAATAAATTAAGGAACTAGCAACCATAGAGATGTGGCTCATACAGGAGGAGGTTTCTGCCCCTAGGGTTCTTAAGGTTGAAATCCCAAGCTTCAGGCAAGGGAGACCTCCCAAGACTTCAACTAACCCCCCTCATTTTAAAATTCCAAGTTTCAAGGGAGCTCCAACTATTGTTATACAAGAGCATTATCCGTGATGCCTTTTGCAAAACACCCCACCACCTAGGCCCTTTCCCGATGCTATCTCCATTTTTTAATGGAGGACCTATTGTATGGAGGATGAATGGTTCTCATCCTCATCATGATGAAGGGGTTCAAGCAACCATTGGTGAGTCTTGATATTCTCTAAAGGAGGAAGAATTAATGATGTTGCAAGAGGATATTGAGAATAATCAGTTGTAGTAGTAGGACATTGAAGAGGAGTGTGAAGGTAAAGAGGAAGACACTTTCCTCTCATTTGACAATCTTCCTTTCTTTATTGATCATGAGGAGAAGGATATGTCTACACCTCCCTCGGTGGTAGCTCTGGAGGAACAAGATACTGTTGAGGAGGGCATAGGGGGTAATGTTTTTGCTGTAGATTTTATGGTAGATGGATCATGCCATGAACCTGAGGTTGTTGCATTATGTTTCCTGGAGAAGGAAATAAAAACAAAGAGACAATCTAAAGATTTTAAATCTTCTTGTGAAGTGTCTCATAAACCAGAGATTTGTGCTGACGAGTTAAATATCAACACATGTGATTATGATGTATGTTGGTTCTCCCCTGTCCCTAGAAGTGATGACGTTGAATATGAAGTCTTTATTCAAGGTGAAGATGTTTCTTTTGGCATTAGGGATGATGTGCCTGAGCTTGATTATTTGACTTGGGACCAACATACCAAGGTTTATGGCATTGGGAAACAACATGTTTCTCATGCCAAGAGTCTTTTGGTTACTCAACTTGATAGTATACCCGAGCTTCAAAGTCTCCAATTTTATGTGTGTGAAGAGCCCCTTGTGTAGACCAAGACATATATATGGTATACTTTTCATCACCATGAGAGTTTGAGGCCTTTTCCTTTGGTTTCGACTCACACCGAGAGGAGGTTGGCTATTGTGGAAAAAATGATGCCCCCTTGTATAAAAGAGATGCCTTCTCTTTTGTAAGGAGTAGTTCTTTTGGTACTAGCTGACTCCTAAAAACTCTCCCCTTGATACTCTATGTATGCTTCATCCATCCTCAGATGTCTCAGGTGGCTAGTTTCTATGGCTTCCCTATGGTGGCAAGGTGAATGTTAAAGTGTTCTTTCACCACATGAGTAGTATGTGTGATCTAATGCATGCATACAAGAGATTTTAACCGTTGCATCTAGATGGTGAATGTAAAAATGGTATGAGGGGGATTAGCTCCTTCAAAAGGTTCCTCTTTGATAGAGGCAAAAGTATCAGTTGCCTCTTATTGTAACAATGTAAATATTAGTTAGGTTTCTTGTTTTCCAAGAAGTGCACGAGCACATGTTGTTCCCATTTAGAATGGATAATCTTGATCCTTTGCAAGTTATAAAGGAGAGATTTTTCTATCTTTGAAGTTCAGACTCTGTGCCTAGTGGATTACAAAGGCCACCGATCTATATTCTTAGTAGGGAAGGATCCTGTAGAGGTTGCCAAAAATGTTGTCATTTTATGACACCCTTGGTCCATCAGTGAGAACTGATTAGAGACATGATCCATGGACCAGCACTACCTAAGTTGAACAAGTAGAAAGAAATGGAATTATCAAGTGTGAAGTGTTGTCTTGTCTGGAGGAAGTTCCTTAGTCCTCAACACTGAAACTCTGGACCTCCAAAATTCCCAGATTGCTAAGCCTCCTTTTCTCTTCCCCGAAACTCGAGAACCCCGAGGTTCCGAAGTTCCTTCTGTAGCCTCTTTTTCTCTTCCCTAGAACTCTAGAACCTCAAGGTTTTGAAGTTCCTTTCCCTTGTCTCCTTTTCTCTTCCCAAGAACTCCAGAATCTCAAGGTTCCGAAGTTCCTTTCCTTTGTCTCCTCTTCTCTTCCCTGAAACTCCAAAACCCCAAGGTTTAGAAGATCCTTTCCTTTGTCTCCTCTTCTTCTCCTTGGAACTCTAGAACCCCGAGGTTTTGAAGTTCCTTTCCTTTGTCTCCTCTTCTCTTCCCTAGAACTTTGGAACCCCAAGGTTTCAAAGTTCCTTTCACTTGTCTCCTCTTCTCTTCCCCGAAACTCCGAAACCTTGAGATTTTGAAGTTCCTTCCTTAGCTTCTTCTTCTCTTCCCCAGAACTCCAGAACCCCGAGGTTCCAAAGTTCCTTCCTTAGCTTCTTTTTGTCTTCCCCAGAACTATGGAAAAGCAAGGTTCCAAAGTCCCAAGCCCAAGTCTTCCCAACTTCCTTTCGACTTGCAACACTTCTAGATGGCATGATCAACACTCAAGGCTTTTAATGCTCCAACAACTATTACAAGCAGTTTTCTATATAAGGATCTTATGCCTCATTGTAAAGGGTTCTCTCCCTACTGGCTTGAGCTACTATATGCTCTTTCACTTATCTTAAATACTTGTATTTATCTTGCATTTCTGTAACTGTAAGTTTGGCCATTGGCCTTATAATGAATTGAAATCATCATTATTGCCTTACTTCAACATATGCATGCTGTGTATATGTCCTTACCATCATTGTAAGTGTATGTTTGTGGATTTATTTCAAATATATGTTGTATTAACCTATTTCTAGGTGTGACTTGTGGGAAGCCTTCTCCCCTCTTGACATTCATCAAGTCCTAACCTCCATACATGCGTTACGTTCTTTCATGCAAATGAAGTTTGTGCATATCCTGGGTATTTTAGTTGATTCTTTGTGCCATTCAGGTGGGAAGAAAAACATCTCTTATCTTGGTGCATCACCTCCTTTCATTTTAAGCATTTCTCTCTTCCCTTTTCCTCTGCAAGCTATTAGGATAGGTTAAGAAGTAAGATTTGAAGTGTTGAGTTGGCTCAAAAACTACACTTGGATTGAGAAGGAAGATGACCTTCTCCGAAGATTCAACCCCCTTGCATAAGGTCCTACACTTCGGGGTTGTTTCCATGTTTCACAAGGTTTTTGAGTTGATAGCTCAACAAGGGTGCAAGCTTTTGTGATAACAGTTTTTGGCATGCCTAGTGGGACTCATCCTTCATCAAGCTAAAGACTTGGTGTGTTCTTTAGTGTATCCAGCCTTGGAGGCAACATTTCACACACCTAGTGATTCTAAGAGGAAATCTACTAGTGATGTAGTCCTAAGCCCAAGCCAACTGAAGATACGATGTGTTCTTCAAATCATGAAGCCTTTGGAGGCAACATATTTCAAGCACCTGGCGACTCTGCAATCATTTGGTGGATCTATGGTATGTTATCAGTCTCTGGTTGAGAGGATACATATGCTCATTTAAGCATCTTTTTAAACAAGCTCCATCTCTTTCAAATTCTTTAAAATGAGTTCATATCATGGTGTAACTTTTATTCACCCCCGTTCTATGAGAATGGCAATCATTTTCCCCTCACCAACATGATCGAACTAGGATTGATCCTAGTTTCAACCCAAATAACTTCACTTCAGTAGCAGGTGGGTACTTTCCTAATGCCTGCCACCCACCCACCCCTACTCAACCTTCTTGACAACCCAACTAGCCCCAAGATGATGAAAAATGCAACTTACAGAACTCAAAACTATGTTTCTTGATTTCACCAAGCAATTGGAGGAGTTCAAGAGGCAATAGAAGTGGTATTTGTAGTAGGGTCAGCTTTCTTATCAGGCTCAGCTTCGACAACAATAGATGGGAGCCCAAAGACAACACAAGGATTTCCTTGCAAGGTAGCTTGCCTCTACTAGGAAGAAAGAAATTAAGCAAGTAACAACCATAGAGATGCAACTCATATAGGAGGAGGTTTCTGCCCCTAGGGTCCCTAAGTTTGAAATCCCAAGCTTCAGGCAGGGGAGACCTCCCAAGCCTTCAACTAAACCCCCTAGTTTTAAAAATCCAAGTTTCAAGGGAGCTCTACTTGTTGTTATAGAGGAGCCTTATCCTTGGTGCCTTTTGTAAAACACCCCACCACCTAGGCCCTTTCCTGATGCTATCTCCCTTTTTAAGGCCAAACATGTTGTATGGAGGATGGATTGTTCCCATCCTCATCATGAGGAAAGGGTTCAAGAAACCATTGGTGAGTCTTCATATGCTCTAAAGGAGGAAGAATTAGTGATGCTGCAGGAGGATATTGAGAATAATCAGTTGCAGTAGTAGGTCATTGAAGAGGAGTGTGAAGGTAAAGAGGAAGACACTGTCCTCTCATTTGATAATCTTCCTTTCTTTATTCATCATGAGGAGAAGGACATGTCTACGCCTCCCCCATTGGTAGCTCTAGAGAAACAAGCTAGTGTTGAGGAGGGCATAGGGGGTAATTTTTTTTCTTTAGATTGCATGGCATATGGATCACACCATGAACCCAAGGTTGTTGCATTATTCTTCTTGGAGGAGGAAACAAAAACAAAGAGACAATCTAAAGATTTTAGATCTTCTTGTGAAGGGTCTCATAAACCAAAGATTTGTGCTGACGATTTGGATATAAACACATGTGATTATGATGTATGTTGGTTCCCCCCTATCCCTAAAAGTGATGATGTTGAATATGAAGTCTTATGTCAAGGTGAAGATGTTTCTTTTGGCATTAGGGATGATGTTCCCGAGCTTGAATGTTTCACTTGGGACCAACATACCAAGCTTGATGACGTTGGGCAATAACATGTTGGTCATGCCAAGAGTATTTTGGTTTCTCAACTTGATAGTATACCCAAGCTTCAAAGTCTCCAATTTTATGTGTCTGAAGAGCCCCTTGAGCAGACCAAGACATAGATATGGTATACTTTTCATCACCATGTGAGTTCAAGGCCTTTTCCTTTGGTTTTGACTCATGCCAAGAGGAGGTTGGCTATTGTGGAAAAAATGATGCCCCATTGTATAAAAGAGATACCTTCTCTTTTGCAAGGATTAGTTCTTTTGATGCTATCAAACTCCTAAAAATCCCCCCCTTTGCTACTATGTGTATGCTTCATGCATCCTTGGATGTCTCGGGTGGCTATTTTCTATGGCTTTCCTATGGTGACAAGGTGAATGGTGAAGTGTTCTTTCACTACATGAGTAGTATGTGTGATCTAATGCATGCATAAAAGAGATTGTAACCATTGCATCTAGATGGTGAATGTAACAATGGTATGAGGGGGATTAGATCCTTCAAAAGGTTCCTCTTTTATAGAGGCAAAATCATCAATTACCTCTTATTGTAACAATGTAAATATTAGTTATGTTTTTTGTTTTCCAAGAAGTGCAAGAGCATAGGATGTTCCCCTTCAGAATGGCTAATCTTGATCCTTTTTCAGGTTACAGAGGAGAGAGTTTTCTATTTTTGTATTTTTGACTCTGCACCCAATGGATTACATAGGCTACTGATCTATATTCTTAACAGGAAAGCATCCCACAGAGGTTGCCAAAAATATTATCATTTTATGACACCCTTGGTCCATCAGTGAGAACTGATTAGAGACACGATCCATGGACCAGGACTGCCCAAGTTGATCAAGGGGAAAGCAATGGAATTATGAAGTGTGAAGTGTTATTTTGTCTAGAGGAAGTTCCTTAGTCCTCAACCCTAGAAGTCCAGACCCCCAAAATTCCCAGGTTGCTAAGCCTCCTTTTCTCTTCCCCAGAACTTTGGGAACCCCGAGGTTCTGAATTTTCTTCCTTAGCCTCCTTTTCTCTACCCTAAAAATCCAAAACCCAGAGGTTGCAAAGTTCCTTTCCTTTGTCTCCTCTTCTCTTCCTCAAAACTTCGTAACCCTGAGGTTTAGAAGTTCCTTTCCTTTGTCTCCTCTTCTCTTCCCCAGAACTCCAAAACCCTGAGGCTCTAAAGTTCCTTTCCTTTGTCTCCTCTTCTCTTCCTCAGAAATTTGAAATCCCAAGGTTTTGAATTTCCTTTCCTTTGTCTCCTCTTCTCTTCCCCAGAACTCCAAAACCTCGAGGTTTCAAAGTTCCTTCCTTATCTTCTTCTTCTCTTCCCCAGAACTCTAGAACCCCAAGGTTCTGAAGTTCCTTCTGTAGATCAAGAAATTGAAAATCATCAAAGCAATAGTAGATCAGGAAATTGAAAATCATCAAAGAAATAGTAATTAGGACAACCACAAAACCTAAAGCTGCTATGAAAGCAATCCTAAATCCAATCAATGAAGACATAAAGACAAGATATTCAAATCAAATGAAATCGAAACAAACCAACATAGATATCTCCTTCATGTGGCTCCATTGTTCTTCTTTCACCTTCAAATTTGATGTGGATCTCACCTACAAGTGCAAAATGCAAGTGGAAAGCAAGTTGTTGATGAAATTCACAGTATAAGGTTGCTCAAAAATGTGATTGATCTCCCCCTTTCATTGAAGAAAATCATCCAATTTATAGACAAATTTGAGAGAGGACAAGATTAGCATGAAGAGATTTGAAAGGAAATTCAAATCAAGAATGGCAATATTATGACAAATGTATGACAATTTCTATGCAAGGTGTATGACAAATTATGACAAGATTGAAATGCCATTCCCATGACAAAAGGGAAGAGAGAAAATAGCCTCCATGATTGCAACAAATGGAAGCATAAACATAGGAGAAAATGAGGGAATGAAATTAGGGGAAAATATTAGAAAAATTAAAGAAAATAGGAGAAATAGAAATTAGGTGAATTAATTAATAGGTTTTCATCCATTAATTAATTCATGAAAGAGACCTAGGACTAAATAAACAGATTTATTTAACCCATAAAGAAGAAGAAAAGGATTAAATGAACAAATCATAAAACCCTAGAAATAAGAGGACAAGGAATTAGGTCAAGACAATAAGAAATTAATGTAGGTTCGATCATGATTCTGATTGACAAAGGACCAATGTTGATAAATGATTGAGATTGGTTGACAAAAATCAATGACAAATTGACCAAAATTGACAAGGAGATCAAATTGATAGGCACCAATTGATGAGGAACAATGACTAATCGATCCAAATTGACATGATTGAAAAGGACAAGGATCGATGATGAATCGATTGCAAAATGACAAGATTGACAAGGACAAGGATCGATGACAAATCGATCGCAAAATGATGAGATTGACAAGTTGATAATCGCAAATGATTACTAACAAGCTAAAGATGATTGAAAGATTGACAAGAGGACAAAACCCTAATTCTATCATCGATTAGGATTGACGATGTCCAAAATGATGATAAATGAGCATGCACCATGATGCGACATGATAAGATTGACCAAAATCATGACTGAAGATTTGCTATCAACAAGACCTAATTCAAAAGTGAGAAAAATGAGGAATGCAGAAGAAGGACTCGATGCTCACAAATGATAAAGACCAAATGCGCAACATAGAAGAAATGTTAATGTGATGCAAGAACCCTAAAATAAGGCAATGCGCAAATATTAAAGTATGACTCCACAAGCGTTGACCATTTTTAGATGTCTACACCTTCCTTAGCTTCTTCTTCTCTTCCCCAAAACTTAGTAACCCTAAGGTTTCAAAGTTCAAAGCCCAAGTCTTCCCAACTTCCTTTCAACTTGCAACACTTCTAGATGGCATGATCAACACTCAAGGATTTAATTGCTCCAATAACTCTTGCAACCAATTTTCTATATAAGGATCTTATGCCTCATTGTAAAGGGTTCTCTCCCTGCTTTCTTGAGATAATATGTGCTCTTTCACTTCTCTTAAAGACTTGTATTTATCTTGCATTTCTACAACTGTAAGTTTGGCCATTGGCCTTATAATGAATTGAAATCATCATTGTTCCCTTCAACTTATGCATGTTGTGTATGTGTTCTTACCTTTGTTGTAAGTGTATGTTTGTGGCTTTCTTTCAAATATATGCACTTGGATTGAGAAGGAATCCGACCTTCACCAGAGATTTAACCCCCTTGCGCAAGGTCCCACACTTCAGGGTTGTTTCTATGTTTCACAAGGTTGTTGAGTTGATAGCTCAGAAAGGGGGAAAGCTTGTGTGATAATAGAAAGATCTAAGCCAACAATACCAATACATCAAGAACCTTCAGTCCTCCTTTTTCTTCCTTTGGAAGTATTATAGTGTGTAGGCATCAGATGGTATCAGAGTGAACAAAAGGTTTGGGATATGTGTGTAGGAATCCTAGATAGGTGAGAAGATGTATCTGACTAGGTCAGAAAGAGAGTTGTGCAATGCTTTCACATAATACTTGGATGGCAGAAGGAAGCAAAAAGGAAAAGGAGATGAGACAAAGAAGAAAGAAGAAGAGAGGAAGAAGAGGATAGATGAAGAAGAGTTGAGTAGATTGAAGAAAGAACTTGGTGAGATTGATGAGAAGTCAAGAAGACTTGCAAAAGAGAGGGAGTAGTCGAGAAGGGAAAATGAACATTGGGAAGCACAAATGAAGTTGAGGTTGGAAAACCTAGAGAGGAATGTGAAGAGTTGGCAATTCAAGGTGCAAAAGAGGGTAGTTTGGCCTATGAAGTGGCTAATAGCAGCAAAGAAGAAGGATAATGAGGAAGCCTTGAAGGTGAATGATGAGTTGAGATGCCAAGGTGAATGGCATAAGAATGAGAATGAATTTGGTGAAGGAGAAGAACCTGATCTATGGGCAGTGTATGCAGCCATAGAGGAAGAATGGAGAAGCCATGGTGGGGTTGACTCACTAGAGATGCTGACACAAAAGATTCCTCTGATGGAGCAAGTCGATATTAAAATCAATGATGATACTATATTTTTTTTTTCTAATCATTTGTATGTAGGTTTGCTGAGTGTTTACATGGATGACCATGTTAGAGGTGCTTATATTGAGTATCATTTGCTTAAGAGGAGGTTCAATGAGCCACCAAAGCATGAAAATTCTTTTGTAGGATACAAGGAGAAAGTACCTATGAATTGGAATACCAGAAAGAGGAGGTAGCCATTCAAGGGGACCTTGAATCTTTTGTCCCTAGGAGTATGGTACAGGAGCACCTATGGAGCACCTATGAAGACCTATGGAGGCAAGGTGCACTAGGGTCACTGATAGGCCCTCATGAAGAATCAATGAGAAATGAAGTCTAAAAGGCCCTTAAGGTCTTAAAACAATGTAATCATGGCAAATAGAGCCAACAAATGCAATGAATTGTAATAGAAAGGTCAAAAAGTGTAAAATTGTCAAAATTGGCAATTAGGCCTAGAAAGGGCTAAAATTGGGTTTTGAAGGGTAGAATAGGTTTGTGAGGAATAAAACATGTTTAAAATGTTTATAAGGTCATCTTAAGACCATTTTTATTTTTTGGTAGATTTAGGGGTCAAGTTGTTTCATATTGACAACTTTTTGAGCAACTTTTATTGTCAAAATTGCAAAAAATGACACAAATTGGTGGTTAGAGGTAGTTGGGTGGTTATGGTTCGGTATTGAAGGCAAAAAGTTCTATAAAAGGTTTTAAAATAATTATATTGAGAGATATGGTGAGTGTATGGTCGAAGACATTCATTTGGAGTAATAAAAACCATATTTTTATGTGCATTTTTTGAGTTTTTAATGTGACAGTCAGATCTCTCATTGGTTTTGATGCATTTCATTTTTGTATTCTGAGAGATTATTGATTAGAGGTAACATAGGAATTACTTAACTCTACTTTGGAGGTGGTGGCATTAATTTTCATTGTGTTTTACCAAAGTTATTTGCATTTTCATAAAATCTGCCAGAACCCTAGCTTAGGGTAACTAGTGGCTTCATAAATGTAGTATCTTTTGTTTTGATGCATAACCAATCCTCTTTTTGGGTAGGGATGAGGCCAAGAGTGTATGATACCTTTCCATGGTGTGTGAAGGGTGTCATGCAAGTGTTTTGCAAGGACTACATGATGGTTTCAGTGTGTTAGGATAGTCACAGGGGCAGATGGACTGTTACAGTCAAGGGAAGAAGGTTTTGTTTGTTATGGTAGAGAATGTTTAGGACAAAAGGGCTTAGGGGAGTGTTGGTTGGTGTGTTTTAAGGTGTTGGAGAAAGTGGAGTGCCCAAGGAAGGGCTTAAACCAGTGGGTTTCCAAAGAAAGTAATAGACTGTCATAGTGTGACAGAATGACAGTCACAGAAAATGTGGCCTGATGTGGGGGAAATATCTCAGGTTTGAACCATTGGATTTGTCCAAATTTTTAATATTTGTTCTAAATAAAGTTCTTCAGAATCTCACCGAAGTGATTGAGGAGTTTTGAGCCTATTCAAAATTTATATATGTCTGTGTATAGGTATATCTAAGAGGATAGCAAGAAGGTAACTTTGGTTTTATTTAATGAAAGTGTTGAGCATTTTTGTTTTATGAACCTAGTTTGAAGTTTAGGGGTTGTAATGTTTTCAAATGAAATGTGGAAAGAGTATACCTTTGGTGTTAGGGTATTGAGGAGGCTTAGGAGCCAAGTGTTGATCCTAGAGTTGGGTCCAAGGGAGTGAGTAGATTATCAAAACCTTAAGAGTGCAGCCTTAGGCAATTGATGAGATGATAAATCATGATCAATGGGAGTTGGAAGGGAGAGTGTGTTTCACCTAGCATGTAGAAGGATCCTATTGTGTGTCTCCTTGAGTGACTAAACCCTTGAGAGGTCTAGAGTAGGGGATCCCTCTGCATCACTGACATTCTCTAGGCTTAATATGTTGCTTAGTGTGTGGGGTTTAAGACTGGCAAAATAAAATGACAAACCTTAAACCACACTCTAAGCAACATACTAAGCCTAGCTAATGTTAGTCCACTGTAAGTGTTTAACACTTCTAAATCTAAAAGTGTATTCTTAGTGTGACCACATGCATTAACACATCCACATAACCACCATAGATCACATGTTTAACTCACATCTTAATAACAAGATTACTCATGTGATCGAAGTATGAATAACCACCATTCACTAAGCTTGTGCCATTGCAATCATTTTATTTTACGCCTCGTGGTGACATCTCTACGAGGTAAAAGGTCAAATAACCTAGGTGCATGGTTTGTGATTCCACATTTTGCATGCATGGCTACAAGTCATATACCCAACTATGATATATATGTTCATGTCAAAGATTTTAGAGAATTTTCAACAAATCAATTTTGTGCATACACTACAATCATGCATTCCATGAGATGGCATGTCTTTCAGCAATTTTGTCAAACCTCTCACATGTCTCTATGGAGGTACATAACCTATTCAAAATATTCCATTTTGTGCTAGCATAGAAGACATGGGAAAAGATTGTGAAGTTCAGCTTTATACCCAACACTTTTCATTTATTTTAAAGTCTCTAAAGCCTTTTCAACAAATCTAATTTGAATGTATTCTGCAATCATACTGAGCCATTAAAAGACATCTTCTTGAGGCTCTTCCTACAAAAATTCAAGTGCCTTGCCTATGATTCTTCATTTTGTATGCATATCTACAGAGCATTTCCAACTATAATATCTGACAAAAACCTTCCTTTACACCTGAAGATTGCTAAAAACTTTGAAACAAATCAAATTTGTACATATTTCCTACAAATAGTGTGTTCCATATTTCATACAGTTTGCATCCCATGTCAGTGCTGCACCATTTTTTGCATCTTGTTTTGCAAAGAAAACCAAAACACTATATTCTACATGTATTAATTGTTAGGTCCCGGAGACAACTAAGAGGTGGGGAGGGGGCGAATCAGTTGTCTAATAAATTCAAACCAAAAACAACTTAACCAACCTTAATGCTTAATACCGATAAACCAAACTTTATGCCGGTATACAGTTTATTAGTTAATATCATTACCCGTAAAGATTAATGCATGAAACAGAAAGACAATAACATCCACAACACATAACACCAATATTTGTACGTGGAAACCCTATAAGGGGAAAAACCATGGTGGGAAACCTTACCCACATTCAAATGATACTACTGCAGATAGTATGTGTATACAAATAGGGTCTGCACATGAAGAAAGGCCAAGCACCTAGAGCTCACTGCTCAAACACAAATATGAGTCACACTGACTACAATTGGATGGTTAAATCCAATAAAGATGTATTGCTCAAAATAACATCTTCATATGCTGGATTCAGTACCGGTTCAGTTCTGATATGCCTTTACAAAAACCTTGCTTCACCTTAAATTATGTCTCTATGTATATCTCTTCTTATTCTCACATATACCATCTTATATTTCTTTTTCCTTATCACCTATCGATCTTATAATAAGATCTTACATATATACCATAACCTAAGACCAATTTTAGTAGGTCGGCTCTAAGATATATTACAATAAAAGCAATTTACAAATAAATCAATAACCGATGCAATATCTGATTCAACATGTCGGCTTAATGCATTTACAACAACAATAAATCATTTTCAAAGTGTGTCATGTTGATCTAGAAAAGATAAGCATGTCAGTGCATAACCTGGGCCTATTTGCCGGTAACAACAAATATGCAAACACGAATATACCAATGAACAAATCTCCAAGATAAAGTGTCCAAACGATGTCTTCGACATAACTAGGTGTTTTCCATATCATTCCAAGTGTCAGTGATCATTATATCATGTCGGTATACCATATACTGATGACTGTGCATAAGTCACTTGCTTGTTGGTGAACATTGCCAATCCTTCAAAGTGCCAGAGTTCATAAGTGTTAATAGGTGTTGACATCAATGACAAAACCATACCAAAATACCAACAAAATCCCCCTTTGGCATTGATGGCAACACAAGATGGAAAAACCATCAAAGTGCCAAAACAGAAATGCCAAAAACCAAAAACCAACAATCTCTCAAAAGAGATCATAACCAGAAATAAAAAATTCAGATACAGAGAGTAATCAATCTCAAAGTAACAATCTCTCCCTCAATGAATAATATCTCCCCAAAAGATAATTTGTTTTTCCATAGATATCTCTCCCCCTTTGACATCAAATGCCAAAGCAATACAAAACCAAGTTTAAATATAAAATACCAACCAATTCAGTATACCAACTACTCCCCCCAAGAAGTACCTCTCCTCATCAAAGACGAAATTAAAGATTTCTTTGTTATTTCTTTCGATTGATGACAAACATCAGCTGTCTAAGTCTCTACTGGTGGGGGTATGACCCCAAGTTGGTCTCTAAGATATTTAAAGGTCTCCTTAGGAAAAGGCTTAGTGAAAGTATCTGCAATCTGCTCTTTAGTATTCACAAAAACCAATTTTACTTCTTTTGCTTCAACATTCTCTTTCAGAAAGTTTAATTTGATAGAAACATGTTTAGTTTTACAACGTAGTACCGAATTCTTAGATATATCTATAGACACCTAAAATTTTCCAGTCTAATTAAATAAATATTTTATTTATTTAATTATCTAAGCCTAATTCTTCTATTAATTAAATAAATCTTTAGTTTTTTAATTAATTCATTTATCCTCTTCTAGCCTTATTTCTCATTTAAATAAATTCATTTATTTATTTAAATTATCCTTTTCTTAAATTAAATAAATATCTTATTTATTTAATTGATCCCACTTTTTCTATTAATTAAATAAATCTTGCTTTTTTTAATTAATTCATTAACCTTTTCTAGCCATGACACATGTCATTCATCTCTTAATTCATACACTACCTACCCTCTCATTATTTTATTATTTTCTTTACCTACCCTCTAATCATAGCCAACCTCTTTTACACCTCTCAATCTTATCCCTCCATTTCTTATAGTGTCTTCTATATAAGGAGATGCTTCCTTCATTATCAAACCCTCACTATGCATTCAGCCCCGACTACGCTTTCGAACTTGCATATGCAATCAAGCCTACTTGCAACCACATTTCCATTCTTTGTTGAGATCTTGTGCACATTAAATCTGAGAGCAAATATATCAAGCAAGCTCAATGGAGATAGGAATAATGGAGATTCAAACCCTATTGTACATGTGATGGTATAATCTTTGTCATTTCATTTGATTTGCATTGTCTTAGGTAATCTTCATATGTTATGGTGGATCTTTGTTGTTGTTAGGCTAGGGTTTTGTGGTTGAATTCATTTAGTCTTTCATCATTGTTGTTATCCATTTTCACCATAAACAATATCAATTGCTGTAGTGTTATCACAATATATAGTTATAGGTTCCTTGCATTTTACCTTCATGTCCTTCAACATTTGCTTAAGCCATAATACTTGTGTATAGTTAGTTGCTGTTGCAACATATTCTGATTTTGCTGTTGATAATATGTACAACTTTGTTTCTTACTCAACCATGAAATTAATCTACTTCCAAGAAAAAATGCTCCACCGGTGGTGTTTTTTCTGTCATCCACATCTCTTGCCCAATTTGCATCTATGTATGCATATAATTCAATGTTTTCATCTCTAGGATACCATAAACCAAGATTTGTAGTTCCTTTTAAGTACCAAAAAATCCTTTTTACTGTTGATTCATGATTTTCTCTAGGATTACTTTGAAATCTTGAAACAATACATACTGCATTCATAATATCAGGTCTTGTTTGTGTCAAATACAGTAGGCCTCCTATCATAGACTTGTACCTAGTCAGATTAGCAGGTGTAGATTCATCCCTTAGTGATAATTTGTCATTTGTAGTCATAGGTGTGCTTACCAGTTTAGAGTTATCCATCCCAAATTTCTTTAGTAACTCCTTCAAGTACTTGGATTGTCTCAAGAATACACCTTTATCAATCCGTGAAATCTGCAATCCTAAAAAGAATTTTATTCCTCCAATCATAGATATTTCAAATTCTTGTTGCATTTCAATAGAAAAGTCCTTACATAATCCATCTTCTCCTCCAAAGATTATATCATCAACAAAAACTTCTATAACCAAGATGTCATCATTAGTCACTTTATAGTATAAGTTGTTGTCAGCATTGCCTTTAGAAAAACCAATCTTCAAAAGATATTTATCCAATCTAGCTTACCAAGCCCTTGAAGCTTGCTTCAACCCATACAAAGCTTTCCTTAGCCTACAAACCATATCTTTGTTATTTGTCAAAGAAAATCCACTAGGTTGATCAATGTAGACTTCTTCTTCAAGATCTCCATTTAGAAATGGGCATTTAATATCCATTTGATATACTTTGTAATTCTTGTATGCTGCAAAAGCCAAGAATAATCTGACTACCTCAATTCTAGCTACTGGTGCAAAGGTTTCATTATAATCAATTCCTTCTTTCTGAGAATATCCCTTACACACTAGTCTTGCTTTTTTTCTGATTACCTTATCATCTTCATTAAGTTTGTTCCTGAATACCCATTTTGTTCCAATCACATTTTTGTCTTTAGGCCGGGGAACTAATGTCCATGTGTTATTCTCTCAATTTGTTCTAGTTCCTCTTCCATAGCTTTGGTAGACGTATAAAAATGACCATATTCCTAAATGATTATTTAATGTTCATTCCTTTATTTAATTAAATCTAATTTAATTAAATCACCCAAATTTTTCTATTTAATTAAATAAATTATTCAATTTATTTAGTTAAATTCACTTAAGCCCTTTACATACATTTAATTGAATAAATCATTTTATTTAATTAAATCCCTTCTTCTTACTTTTTAATTAAATTTACATTTAATTAATAGTTTACCCCAAATTGAATAAATCTAATTTATTTAATCTCCCAACTTGCAACCAAATTGAAATAAAGCAATTTATTTTAATTATTTCTATTTTCCATCACCCACTTGCATTTTCCTACATCTCCCACTTGCATCCTGTTAGTCCACTCATAAGTTTGTCTTTTATAAAATATTCCAATTTGCAGGTTATCTTATTGTGTCTTTTATTTCCATCAGGTCATTTGTCCTCTTTGTACTTGAACCGTTGAACTTCTTTTAAAAAAAGGGTTCAAAGGTTCAAGGTTCAAAGTATGTTCTAAAAGAGAAGGGAAAAAAAAGAAATCAGTCGTTCCGGTATCCAATTTTCACATGCGTTCACTTGGTCTTTGGTCATTGAAGGCTTGAACCCTTGAACTTCGTGTTCAACCGGTTCAAAGAGTTCAAGGTTAAAAAAAAAATGTCTTTTTAGTGGATCGCGGCATTGTATTGTTTTATGACGAGCGCAAGTCTTTCTTTTGTATTAAGTTGGTATGCGGTGTTGAACCTTGAACCAAAACTTCGAGCGGTTCAAAACGTTCAAAGTTCAATTTTAATTATTCCTTTTTCTTTGTCGCTCATTCCCGATGTTGTTTATGTGCCGACCGTTATTGTTTTATTACCTAAGTGAACTTGAACCATTGAACCTCATGTTCAAGTGGTTCAAGGTTCATAAGTTCTTTAAAAACTAATCCGGAAAAGCTTTGTGGTGGAAATAAAAAAGGCGCGATAAGAAGGAATATTCCCTTATTTGGATTTTTGAAATTCTAAATGTGGAAAGTAATCATGAAAATGTCAAATTTCCTATCCGGAAGTGATGGATAGTTAAGTAGGTGCTAGGTTTGTCATTTCACTGTTACTTCGCACGTTTGAGTAAATCATGACGAAGCGTGTGCAACCCTATTAATATTTTCCCATCTAATTGATGGAAGATGTATGAGTTTATTTCCATATTTAGGAAGGTCATAATTGCCCGACTTAAATTAATCAGAGGTGTCGAAGGTAAATCCAGTTCTATTCTCCAAAAGAATTCCCAGTTTCATGGTGTTATCAGGTAAGTTTAGTTGTCTTCCCCTATGATTGTGTTTCTTTGTGCACTGAAGTTTTACTAGTATAGGAAAGGGGAAATATTTGAAATTGTTGGGGCAGTATATTGTACTGTTGTTAGAATTTCTTGGTTAAGGGAATAAATAGTTAAAAATGAGGCCTGTGTTGCCAAAGCTTGACCGAACCTCATGTTTAGTGAGTATCTTGCTGGAAATGGAAGACACCTCCTTAGTTCATGCGGATTTGAGGAATTTCCTTGAAAGGGCTAAGAATCCTCAAGCTGGGTCGCTAATGGAGAAGATAGTTAAGAGTGGTCTTGTGCAAGCTACTGCATTTTCATTAGCCGCGTCGTGTCCAGATTTAGTGTTGGCTTGTATGAATAGATATGATTCCGAGAACAAATGTATCAGAACTAGTGATGGTGGACTGTTAGTTCATATTAATAGGGAAATGATGATGGCGACAATGGGAATTCCACATAAGGTGGAGTACGAGGATTGGATCATTGGAAATTCATATGCCTCTTTCTCAGAGAAGAAGAGCAAGTACAGAAGTGTGATTGCCAAAAATTGGCTCTTGAGGGCCTAGAAAGGAGGATCACAATTACCCAAACCCTTAACTAGAGAACACCTCATCACTGAGGTGCGGGACATTGTTGTGCTTTTAAATAGAGTAAAAGGGAATTCACATTCCTTCTATTGGGAAGACTGGATGTACTTTTTCATCCAAGTAGTTCTATCCGGTGACATATTTCTGGATTGGTCTCAGGTAATTGCGGAGAGGCTTCACAAAGGACTAAGCAACTTTGTGGGTATGACTGGGTTTTACATGTCTTCTTACCTGTTTTATATTTTAGCTTTCACAAGGGATTGGCCTGGATTACCCAATGAATCTTGGCTTGATGGAATGAGGGTTTATGATTTTTACCCTTTGTTGCAATAACAAAGATATGTTGAACGAATTGACAAATGGAATGGAGTCTTTGTGGGAAGACTGGCCTTTGAACTCCAGGGAGATGCCAACAAAAGGATGTCCGCAGAGGCTATGGAGTTAGTGAGTATTTATGGAATATTCTTTATTCAATTTCAACGGTTTACTTACATACGGGTAGGAGGTTTTGAAGGCCAACCATTCAAATTGCCTAGATATGTCTTTGATAGCTTCATACTTACAGAGGTGAGCAGGCAGCTAGCCCATATAGATAAAAGACTAGAGGCAAAGGGAGAATCTGGGGTGGTTTTTCCTGTTGAGCTTGGGTATTACAATTGCAAATCAATGTCAGATGCTTTGAATCTGGAACTAGAGTTTAAAAGAATGAATCTGCAGCCATATGTAGCTAGGAAAAGATTTGATAGCAAAGGTTATGCAAGGGAGAACCTTAACATAGACAATATTTTTTGCCATGAACCCCAGATGGAGGATTATTGGGAAAATTGCAAGGATGAGCATGAAGTGAGAAAGAGGTTGTGGTCAAGATTCACTTTGCGGCAGATATCTATCTTGAGGCTCCCAATTAATACCTCAGGTGTATTGGTGTTAGGTCTCGGAGACAACTGAGAGGGGGGGGGGGGTGAATCAGTTGTCTAATAAATTCAAATCAAAAACTTATTAACCAACTTAATACTTAATACTGGTAAACTAGTTTAGTATGCGGGTAGATAGTGTTAACAGTAAATTGCTATACCAGTAAGAATTAATGCATGAAACATAAACACAAAGTCATCCACAACACATGACACCAATATTTGTACGTGGAAACCCTGTAAGGGGAAAAACCACGGTGGGAAACCTTACCCACAATTAGATGATACTACTGCAGATAGTAAGTGTACAAAAGGGGTCTGCACATGTAGAAAGGCCAACAGCTTAGAGCTCACTGCTCAATCACAAATGGGAGTCACACTGACTACAATTGGATGGTTAAATCCAATAAGAATGTACTGCACAAAATCGCATCTTCATATGATGAATTCAGTACTGGTGTAATGCTGATATGCTTCTACAAAAACCTAACTTCACCTTCAAATGATGTCTTCATGTATGCCTTTGCTTTATCTCACATATACCTTCACTTGAATCTTTTTCGCATTCCACACTTGATCTTACAAATAAGATCTTACATTTATACCATACCCTAAGACCAATTTTAGTAGGTCGGCTCTAAAAGATATTACAATAAAAACATTTTACAAATAATATAATATCCGATGCAATAACTAATTAATCATGGTGGCTTAATGCATTTACAACAATAATAAATCATCTCCATAGCGTGCCATGCTAATGTAGAAAAGATAAACCTGCCAGTGTAACCCTAGATAACCTGGACCTATTTGCCGGTAAAAGCAAATATGCAAATATGAATATACCAATGATTATTACTTCAAAATAAAGTGTCCAGATGATGTCTTCGACATTACCAAGTGTCTTCCTTGTCATTCCAGGTACCGGTGAACATTATATCCTGTCGGTTAATCATATACCAGTAACTATTGCATAGATTACTGCTTGCCAGTGAATGTTGTTGGATCTCCAAAGTAGGTGTATTTAGTAGGTGTTGACATCAATGAAAAAACAATACCAAAATACCAACAATTGGAAGATACTAAGGAAGATGTCCTAGACCCTGAGTTCAGTACTGAGATTGAAGGGAAACCAATTCCAGAAATTGACTGGAACAAGAAAGGAGATGATAGCATTCAAACAAGGACCTTCAATGTTGTCAGGAGAACAGAGAAATGGTTGAGGAAACCAAAATTCAAGGAGTGCCCTTTCACATCTCCACACGAATCAAGAAGTGATTCACACATCTTGGTTCAATCTCTTGTTTTTGTCACTAATAAAATTACTGATATTGCAGGTGTCTCAAAGCCCATCGTAGAGAAAATACTGCCAAGAAGGTCATCGTCCAGTTTGACAACCACACAAGTAACCCGATTAAGAAGTAAGAAGAAGAGTAGCAAGCCCATTCTGTAATAGGTTGTGGTGGATTTAGACCCCAGTGAAGAGCCTGAACAAATAATGGACCCACAGGATCAAAGTGAACCTAAGAAACAAGTAGGGGATATATATGAAGGGATAGGAACTCAACAGGATCCCATGAATGCTCTGATAATCATTACCTTTCTAGATACATAGGTCACATCGCCACCTAAAGGATCTACCGATGCTCCAAGGTGGCTAGAAGCCACCATTGGCAAGAAGAGGAGTGTGGTGTCAGTCACCATTCCACTAGAGGACATGGTTAGTAAATGCCTAGGAAAATCCTCAAAGCCAAAGAAGCTCAAAACACAAGCAATGCTTGATGTGGATGACACAATAGGACACTAAATAGCTGAAGTGGCCAAGCTTATTCCTAGGAGAGATACATATAAGGCCACGAAGGAAAATTTTATTGTGGAGAAAATATATTTGGGCATCGCATCAAGGGTCGTGGATGTAAAACATTTGGAGTCTTCTACAAAGAGGATAATCTCTAGAACTTGGAAGGATGAGAAAGACAAGAGAGAGATGAAACAAATGGTCGCACAGATGGAATAGTACAACAATGCTATTCATAATCCAAATCCTCAACCATTGTCATAGATACCAGTGTCATTTGATCCTAAGTCTCCAGCGAACTAGAAGATGCTTGATCAAGTTCAAAGGAACAGGGTAGTGATGGAGATATTCAACAAATGCCTGGATCTAATAATTCAACAAGGATCAGAATATATTATTGATCTGGTCAAGGTTTACAAAGACACAAAAAGTGTGAGTAAAGAGCTGGAGCTAGAAACAGTTGCTTGGGAAAAGGAAAGGGTTAAGTGGGTGACGGTTCTTGCACAAATGAATGATGTTCAGAAGTATGGATTGATGAAATTCTTAGATGAGAAACCAGTAGAGAACCTAGAAGATAACGTGCTATATGTGTCAAAGAAAAACATGGAATGGTGCAACTCAATCATTGGGCAAGTCTATGAAGAATCCACTAAGCTACTTAGAGGACTAACTGATTTGATTGACACTATACAGAAGGATCTTAAATGTATTGACATCCAACTCATGAAGGAAGGAGCTAAGGTGATTGAGGAAGTTGCAGACATGATTAATGTCTTTTAAGATAGAGTTCATTCCATTCAAACCACAAAATCCTTAACTACTGAAGACTTTTCGAAGGTAGCAAGGATTGAATCAATGCTCATTGTCTGTTTGGATCACTTGGAGGTTCATAAGGTGTAGGTAACGTAGGTGAATATGGACAAGGAAGTGTCGAAGTAGAGGATCATACACATTGGCCTGCCCTATTTCCAAGCTATCCTGAATTTTTTGACCACACACCTAGAATGGTGAGGATCTCCAACAAATCAGGACAAGCCCGTAACTACCTTAGTTGTGGTGGATGCTTAGTTATATGACAATGAAATGTCAGCCTTTCAGCGGCTATTAGTTTAGTTTTCATTTGCGTTATCTGAACAGTTTCTTTTACTGAAGTGAAAGTAAATGTTATTTGTTAATTATGTAAAAACTATGGCCTGATGGCTATTTAAGCTGAAAAGCTTGCTTTTGGAAGGGTTCTAAAAATTGGGATTTTTGGAAACAAATAGAGGAGTCTTTGCTACACATTAAAGCCTTTATCCATTCAACAAGCTAACTTGTTGAATACCCCCAAATTTGGAAGGACTCTTACAAATTTGTCCCCAAAGTCTTCAAACCATTAATGGTTAACTAACCCTTAGTGGCATGGTTAGAGACTTTTTGACTAACTTAACCTCCATCTAACCTAGAGGTCTCATCAAGCATTCATTGCATTGACCATGGTTATCCCTTTAACCTTTGCACGAGTTTACCCCTTGGATAAAAGCTTTATCCATTGGATAACCCTAACCTAACCTTCACCCTTACCTCCTAAGGTAACCATAAGGTCTTCTCAAGCATTTAATGCTTCTTTCATCTCCTCTCAACCAGTCTTATGTTGACAATTGTCACCATTTCATTTGTGAAAATTGTAAACATGGATTGATAACTTTCAATCTTGACCCTTGATTAACTCCTTCAATCTTGACCATCCATTGCCCTATTTTTACTATAAATAGAGCTCTCATTCCTCCATTTTAGGGATCCATGCAAGCTTTTAGTATCTCATTTATGCTCAAATTTATCAATACATGTAGCTTCTCTTTGTAATAGGAATTAATCTAATAAGCATTTTAGACTATTTCCTTTATCATTAGCTTAAATCATAAACTGGTATATCATGTTAGGATAGTATTGCTACTAATCTTGTCATCTTATAATCTAGTTTATTGCATTTGTAGAATCATACATAGATAGGATGCATGTCATAATTAAATCAATCATAAGCATCCCTAAGCCACTTTGCTCAGTGATCTGAGAGTGAAGGTATTGGCTTGAGGGACTTTGTGAGATAGAGAACCATGGAACCAAACTTGGGAAGTTGAGTCATTCTTCATGACTCCATAACTTGCACCAAGAAGTCCCATGGGTGTGTGAACAAGCCTCTTTGAGACCACATTTTCACATTTTAAGTTTCATTGACCCACTTTTCCCGCACACATTTCTAGCACCCACTGTGGGGCACTACCCCATTAATCAAATAGATTTTTAAAAATAAACACTTTTGCAGGTATGTGGGAAACAAGAATCAGCGTGTAGGGAACATCCCTTAGCGCATCTAGTTGATCTTTCAATGCATATGGCTAATTTTTTAGTGCGTGGGACTCATTCCCCAACGTGTGCAGACCATACCTTAGTGCATCATCCCCACTAACATTTTCCTATAGGTCTTGGCACGAGAGAATAACAGAGTAGCGCATTTGGAAAATAGTTTAGTGCATCGGGTCTATCCGATAGCGCATCCTGATTATCTTGTAGTGTTTACAGTCTGTTCTATAGCGCATCACATATAGAGGCAAAATTAAAAATTGTAACCGAGTTTGAAACTAGACTTGTTGAAGTCTAGCAATCCACAGATTTTTCTAACGATTTTACTTAGTATCTTGCAGGGTTTTTGACAGTTTCTTGCAGATGGGAGCTTGGTTTTATTTCTAGGAGCATAAATAGTTTAAATTGTTACTAACTTATTTAATTTAGTTAGAATTTAAATTGTTTTTAGTTCTTGTTAAAAAAAATTAAACTCACTTTATTTTGGCTTTAAAAAGAACCACAAAACAAAACAATTTTTCCTTGCTTTTCTAGGAGAGGAATTTTCAATTGGATCTTAAAAAGAACAAATCAACTTTTCAAGTTTTGCAAAAAAATAGCTTAACAAAAACTTCACCATCCTTTGGTGCATCAAAGGATCCATTTTACGTTTTTGCAAGGTAAAGAATAACACAAAGTCCAAAAGTCATTTTCAACTAAAGAGGGAAGATCTTCCCCTTTCAAAACGATTTCTTTTGTTGATGAAACATCGTGTTTGTTTTGTTGACCGGATTCCTTTTCAAAAGATCAGAAAATCATTGCCTTGAAAGGTTAAAAAGAACACCATGTTTTCGTGGAGCAACATCTCCATATAGAGTTAGCAAATCATTGCTTGGAAAGGCTAAAAGGAACTTGTGTGCTTTGTCTCGAAAGTGGAAGGTGTATGCTCTCCCCTTAACTGGGTGATCAAAAAGCCAAACCACTCTTAAAGATTTCTTTACTTCAAGCAATAAATCCTTTAGCAGGCCTACCTTCCTGAGGGGTTGAAAAACTCTTAAAGCCATTTTTGGTCGGTGTGAAGGGAACGACCTAAGTGGGAAATGACTTTGAAGCCAAGTGTTCCAACCCACTATAATCAAAAGTGGAAAGTGATGAAAGTCCTTTTCAATAGTTGCACGCAACGATTAGCCTTCCCCCAGTATCCTTGAGATACGTAAAGCCTTTGTTCTAAAGGTTGGGAAGCCTCCCGAGGGAGTTTATCACTGACGACCAAATGAGAAGCCTGATTACAAACCTTAGCATAGAAACTTTGACCCAAGTCAGTATCTAGACATTTGCAATATCATAGTGCAAGGGTGGGGAAGAATCCGCCCCCAAGATCGCTCACCATATATCTCCCAAGATAACTACTCAATTGTGAAGCAATTCACTTTGAGTTAATTTCTAGCAAAAGGCAAAAAAATGAGCACCCCCTACGGGGTGACATGACTGTTTGAGCTGACGGAGTATCGAGACTAGTGGGCTATAATATTGCTTATGATCCTTGAATAAAGAGTCTGACTGAAGTGCATGTTGTATTTAAACCTGTCAAAACATTGAGGATTTGAACACATCCTCCTAGAACATACACTTATTGTTTAGATTAAGAAAAATGGTTGTCTCTTTGGTGTTGTGTCTTCATTTGTTACTTGAGAAAAACATCTATCGTCACTGAAAACTCAAAGCAAAATTCCAAAAAACACAAAAAAGAAACCAAGTCAAACTATCGGGGTAGTTTAGCGCTTAAAAGCAACCTCTTAGCGCGTGGAAACCATGTTTTAGCACATTAGACCTTTTTTTTAGCGCATTAAGGCTTAATGGTAGCACTTCACCAGTATCCAAAACTAGTAGTTTCGAGTAAGCACATTTTGAAAATAGTTTAGCGTGTTGAAGCATCAACTTAGTGCATGGAAACCAAACCTTAGAATGTAGGGTTTAATAGTTAGCACATTGGCGGCCCATATTAGCGCATAACCTTTTGAACCAAGGCAAAATGAAAACAATCCAGTTAGCACGTCGCAAGGGGTAGCTCAGCGCATGGGGTCTTTTTTATAGCACTTTGAGAAATTTCTATAGTGCATTGCATCTTTGCTTTAGTCCATAGCCAAAAGCAGAAAAACATGGGGCAAAACAAAGGTTTTTTTTGAAAATTTTGAAAACAATTTTAGAAGCTTTCCTTTATCAGCCTGAACTTCATCAAGCAGAAAACCAAAAATAGAGTATCAAAAGCTATTTCCAACGCAAAATTTCCATCAAACAAAGTTGTCTAAAATCTGAAACTAGTTGCAGGATAAACATATCTCTCCTATCAAAATCAGGAAACATCATCACAAGTGTCAAACAGGTCCTTTAATTAGATGAATTTCTATCCCAAAACATATTGCTTTTAAAACTCCAAGTTGTCAAATTGAGTTTCCATATCAGGAAAGCTCGTATTCCATACCATTTGACATGCTTTGTCATGAGGGGACATCTAAACCTTCACTTTGATAAAGTAAAACTTGAGTTTCCAAAAACAAGCTAAACTAAATCCAAAACAAATCAAAGGAAACCATTGATCGCTTGTGCATGACTAATCCTCACATTCTGAGAAGAAAGAATATTTATCATAACACTAAGTTGAAGAAAAAGCAACTGAGTTCTTCGAAACTTGCCAAAAGAAATAAATTTTTATACATCAATCGCCAACTCTTCAAATCTCATCGCACATTCCTTCGTTATATACGCTTGTATCTTCAAAACAAAACAAATGAATTTGACAAGGAACCCTTGAGGAGTAGGGAATTTTGTCAAAAGTCCGCATTTAGTCAATGCCTGAATCAAGGAGGGAAGATCAATCCAGACTTCTTTCTCAAAGAGTGCATCACTTATAACATACCCCGATTTGAACAACCAACCCCTAAACAAAACATTGAAGAAGAGTTCATTCCTTTTGTCACAGAAAGCTTCTACTAGATGCCTGTTGTTACTCACTCTCAATGAGACAAACAAAGAGAAATGCAACTAGAATCTAGCATGAATCAAAGATTATCAAATCCTTTCAAGGGTCCAAATCTTGAGGACACCAAAATTTCTGAAGAACTCCTTCAAGAATGTCAAGAAAGTGGTTAATTTCAAAAGCTTGTGGAAAGGCTCATGGAAAATGACAAAGAAAAATACCTGCTCATGCTCACAAGCAAAGGAGTTAAACTTCCTGAAGATTTGGACACTGACATTTTTAAAATAGAATCTTGACATTATGACTATCAAAAGCGACAAAGAGAAGAAGAAGCACGTGACCCTGAGAAAAATATCCCTGAACAAAATATCCCTGAGAAAAACATCCCAGAGCAAAACATGTCATTCCACACACCATTTTAGCATAGAACTAATACAAGGGAAGAACCCTTCCCTGGACAAAATAATGCACCTTTGATTGCTCTCACTCAACAAATGCAAATATTGCAAAGACAAATGCAAGACATGCAACAAGGGACAATAGTACGATACTCCGTAACTAAAATTTGTCCTTATCCTTTTGACAGATGGTTAAACATGGTAGCTTTTCTCCCAAACTCAAAAAATTCCCAAATTTGACAAATATGATGGGAAAAGTGATCCCCGTGATCATGTTCAAGAATTTTGTACAATGAGTCTTGAATTATCCCATGATGACACCTATTTGATGAGGTTATTCCCAAGAAGCTTGGGAGGGAAAATAATGGAATGGTTATCCAAAATCACACCTCCCGTCAGATCATTCGATGAACTAGTCAACAAATTCATAACTCAATATTCCTATAACAATCAACATGCTATCACTATGCCAGATGTTTGTAATACCAAGAAGAAAAACAATGAAACATTCATGGTATTCCTTCAACGTTGGCGACGTATGGTTTCGAGATAGCCTCGAGATGTGCCTGAAAAGGAAAAGAGGGAAATTTTCATCGACAACTTGAATAGTGAAATGAGTTATAGACTCAAGATTCAATGCATACCATCTTTTACCAACTTGATTGAGAATGGCATCCAAGTAGAAGAGGCATGTGTCAAGAAAGGAACTTTAAAATTCTTCAAAGAAGGAACAAGTTCATCCAATTACAACAACCAAAACAAAAACAACTTAGATAAATCCAGATTTTGGACTAGAAACAAAAATAATGGAAATGAAGGAGGAAATGAATCAAATGATCCAAAATCAAAGCATCCCATGCTCATGTTATTTGATAATCCCAAAGGTGCTAACCAAGGCACTAACACTTATGCACCAAATACTAATCAAGATCAACTCAACACAAACAACACCAACAATACCCAAAATAGTAACACCAATCGGGGACCTAATCCAAACTCACAGGGTAATGCAAACAACTTTCCAAAATGCATTTACACACCACTGGGGCAATCACTAGAGTTAGCATTTAGAGAACTCCTGGCAATCAAAATTATCTCTTTACCAGGAATCAACAACTTTGAACCACAAATCAAACCACCCTGGTGGAATGACTCTCACTTTTGTGATTTTCATCCTAACAAAGGTCATCAAACAAATGATTGCATGAGACTGAAAAACATTGTTCAAGACATGATTGATAGAGGTGATTTAATAGTCGATGGTCTCAAGATAAATGGTGACCATGGAGCCTTTAAGAATCCTCTTCCAAACTACAACAAGGATGTATCTTCAACCTCGAACGATACACATGGAGCTTGTATCAATCACATACACAATAACACCATCAGTCATATATCAGTTGAAGACAATCAAGTAAATGTCATCACAATCAGAGATAAGCATGAACATGAATATGTCAATGCAACAACCAGAGCTCAAAAATATGTCTTGAAAGGGAATATGTCAATAGCAAACACCGTACCCAAAATTCAATATGATCTAGTGAGTCAACTGTGCAAAACTCCTGCTCAAATATTTATACTAGAGTTGCTGAAACTTTCACCAAAACATAAAGACATATTGGAACAAGCCTTATTAGAAACAAATGTACCTCAAGATAGGGATGCTGACAAATTTCAAGCCATGGTGGCTCATATGACAGGGCCTCATAACCTCACTTTTTTCTGAGTATGATAATATCTCATTGAGCCATCCACACAATACTCCACTCCACATTGAAGTCCTAGTCTACAAGCATTGAGTCAAAAGAGTATTAATAGATGGAGGAGCTAGAATCAATATCTGTACCTTAAAACTTATCCGTGCGTTAGGCTTCTCTGAGCAATCTATTGATCCATGCAAAAAGATCACTATCAAAGCCTATAATGATGAAGAGAGATCATCCAAAGTGACAATAATGTTGCCAATACAAGTGGGACCAATACAAAAGGACACTATGTGCCAATTCTTGGACATAGACCTCACATACAATATCTTATTGGGTCGACCTTTGATACATGTGTAGACATCTAAAAATGGTCAACGCTTGTGGAATCATACTTTAACATTTGTGCATTGCCTTATTTTAGGGTTCTTGTGTTGCATTAACATTTCTTCTATGTTGTGCACTTGGTCTTTATCATTTGCGAGCATTGAGTCCTTCTTCTACATTCCTCATTTTTATTGCTTTTGAATTAGGTCTTATCAATAGAAATCTTCAATCATGATGTTGGTCGATCTTATCTTGTCACATCATGCTTCATGCTCATTTATTGTGATTTTGGACATCATCAATCCTAATCGATGATGGAATTAGGGTTTTCTCCTCTTGTCAATCTTGTCATCTTGCGATCGATTCATCATCGATCCTCATCCTTGTCAATCTTGTCATTTTGTGATCGATTCATCATCGATCCTTGTCCTGGTCAATCTTGTCATTTTGCGATCGATTTGTCATCGATCATTGTCCTTTTCAATCATGTCAATTTGGATCAATTAGTCATTGTTCCTCATCAATTGGCACCTATCAATTTGATCTCCTTATCAAACTTGGTCAATTTGTCATTGATTTTTGTCAACCAGTCTCAATCATTTATCAACATTGGTCCTTTGTCAATCAAAATCATGATCGAATCAACATTAATTTCTTGTTATCTTGACCTAATTCCTTGTCCTCTTATTTCTAGGGTTTTATGATTTGATCATTTAATTCTTTTCTTCTTCTTGGTGGGTTAAATAAATCTATTTATTTAGTCCTAGGTCTTTTTCATGAATTAATTAATGGATGAAAACCTATTAATTAATTCACCTAATTTCTATTTCATCTTTTTCCTCAATTTTCCAATTTACTAATTTCTCCTAATTCCTAATTTCTATTTCTCCTATTTTTCCCCTAATTTTCTCCTATGTTTATGCTTCCATTTGTTGCAATCATGGAGGCTATTTTCTCTCTTCCCTTTTGTCATGGGAATGACATTTTAATCTTGTCATAATTTATCATAATTTTGTCAATCAATCAATCTTGCATGTCAATCTTGTCATAATTTGTCATAATTTTGCCATTCATGATTTGAATTTCCATTCGAATCAATTTCATGCTAATCTTGTCCTCTCTCCAATTTGTCTATAAATTGGATGAGTTTCTTCAATCAAAGGAGAGAAAAATCACGCTTCTAGTATCCTTACGTTGCCATTTCATCTTGTCAATCTTGCTTTCATACTATGCTTTTGCACTTGTAGGTGAGATCCACAAACACACTAATTTGAAGGAGAAAGAAGGACAATGGAGGAACAATGAAGGAGATACATGCTTTGGTTTGCGTTTCATTTTAGTATTTCATCTTCATGCCTTTATTGAATGTTTTTAGGATTTCTTATCATTACAATCTAGTTTTTGTGGTTGAGCTAATATCTATTGCTTTGATGTTTTCCCAAATTCCTATCTACATTTTCTGGTGAACTTGACGTGAACTAACGCCTTAACCATGTTTTTGAGTGCTTTTGAGCTGATTTGCAGGTGAAAAACTCAAGAAACAGGGTGACTCAGAGCTTTCTGGACACTTCTACGCCTATGTCAAAGCATTCTGCGCCTGTATCAGGGCATCCTGCACCTATGTCAAAGAGATATGCGCCTGTGTCAAAGACTTTTGCGCCTATGTCAAAGAGTTTTGTGCCTGTGTCAAAGAGTTTTGTGCCTATGTCAAAGACTTCTACGCCCGTGTCAAAGAGCTTTGTGCCTATGTAGATGGGTTTTGTGCCTGTGTCAAAGAGTTTTGTGCCTGTGTAGATGGGTTTTGTGCCTGTGTCAAAGAGTTTTGTGCCTATGTCAAAGAGTTTTGTGCCTTTGTAGATTGGTTTTGTGCCTGTGTCAAAGGGATTTGCGCTTGTGTTGATGGGTTCTGCGCCTATGTTGAGGCATTCTGCGCTTGTGTAAGGCCAAAAACAAAGGTAAAATCAATTGTTTTTACTTGCAAGTTTGTTTGTTTTCATTCTCTTTCTTGCATTTTGGTTTTTCTTTGGTACTAATTCTCTATGTAGCATCTTGGCATTATGTGTGACGAAGACTAAAAAGCAACTACTAACAAATCTTATGCAGGACGCGATCAAAGACTTTCACTAAAACATCATGCTTGCATTTTTTAAAGTAGTTGCATATTTAATTTCTTAAAGGTTAATGAACACCATGCATGCTTTGTTTTCTTTTAGTTTGATTGCATGTTTTAACCCTTAGAATTGGGCCTGCCTCCCAATTTGCCTGGCACTTCACACAGGCATTAGTGAGAGGGAATGACCCAAAGTGGTGACTGGCTAATCCAAGCTATTCTGAACCACTCTAAATAACTGTGGATGCAACGAAAGTTGTAGACAATGGGTGTTGGAATGGTATTGTGATGATTTATTCGCCAGATCAATACCGACCCAAACGGATGCCCTTACTAGAATCTCTTGTTTTTAGAGGCCAAAATCCTTCTATCTATTGGCTCAGGTGTTGTTATATGCACATGCCGAAGACACCTCTCATGTACTCCTTAGTTAGAGATAGCAAGTTCTTGGGAAGTGATGCCCCTTTAACTCGAAGCTTGGTATGCCTGAGAAGTGAGTGCACCGTAAGGGGGAGCCAGTACTACCAAGCGTCTAGATATCTGGCTAAGTGTTGTATTTTATGGTTAGAGGACTCAACAAATATTGCCCTTGCCAACCATAGGATTTGTTGTAAATGTGCTTGATTGTCTTGAGTCAAAGTCAAACAAACATTTTGTCTTCCGTGATTGTCAAAGGTTAAATTAAAAACAAACTTTCAAAAGTGCTCATAATCAACTTGGATTTTTAAAATCAACAACCTTCAATTCAAAATAAAATCCAAACAAAAGTCCAAATTTGTCCAAGTATTCATCCAACATTTGAACATGGCTTGTCAAAACATTGAATATCCTTGTTTCAAAATTCATGTCACTTTAGGCTAGGTTTTGCATAGTCCAACTTAGGTCCTAGGGCATATTGTCATTTCTCTTCATTTTAGTCCTTTTCATTGCAAACGTCCTCATTCTGCACTTAGGTTCAAAATCATTTCCCTAAGTTTGCATTTCATTGTCATACCCAAGTTAGATTTCCATTTAGGTGACATTCCTGCATTATCCTTGTCATGCTAAAATTAGGTATTGCCTAGGTTGCATTTCGCATATTCCAAGTCATTGGTCTTCGCATATCCTTGTCATTGTATTGTCATCTTGTCTTGGCTTCATCTTATCATATCATATGCTTAGATCATTTTCATGTCATATCCTAAGTCATTGTCATAATCATTGCCTTCTTGCATTTATTCTCAAAAAATTTGGTTTGTCAAACTTGAAAAATCAAAACTTTGGATGATACCCTAAGTTGTTGTTAGGGAGTCTTGACCTTGTCTAAAATTTGTCCTTTCATTAATATCATTTTGTCAAACCTTTCTTAGTATCCAAGCATATAGGTGAGACATTGTCAATTTTTCCTATTGTCAATTGGTCCTTTGTCCTTTAAGGTCTTGGCTTCATTTCAACTTCCCAAGGATGAGTCTTTAGGTTTGCATTCCAAAAAGTTTTTCCAAACCTTGAAAAACAACAAAAACATAGGTTGCATTACCATTGCTTAAGATTGCATATCATTTCCAAAAATTCTTGAAAAAATAACAAAAAAAAAATATGTTGCATTTAGTTGCATAACATTATCAAACCATAGAAACTCAAAGGTCCAAAGCAAGGTCACATTTTCATTACATTTAGTTGCATCTAGTTGTCATTCTAAAAATTAAAAAGTCCAAAAACATTTAAGTTACATTGTCATCCTTTTAGGTTGCATTTGTCAATCCCATTAGTTGCATTGCATAGTGATATGTTTGTTGAAATGAGGTCCCAACCTTCTTACGAAGCCATGTCACCACAATTGAGAAATAAATCATGTCAATCCAATCTCTACATGTCTCAGAACTTGGATCAAACTTATCATGATGATGTAAATGTCCAAATACAAAAACTAGAGGAGAAACTAGCTCAAGAAAAGGAGATTTTGGAACAAAAAGTGAAAAACATTGAGAAGAATAGATCCCAAATGTCCAAAACATTTAAAAAATTTCAAGGTCCAAACCCAAACTTTGAGCCAATTGATGTAAAAGCTCTTATCAAATGATCAGACATACCAACTCTCATCTCTCAAATAGAGATGATGAAACAATTTCAAAAAACAAGCACAAATTTCAATCAAGTCCCAAATCAAAATTCATTTGGTCAAATTTCATTCAATCAAATCTTGAATCAAAAACATATACAACCAACACAACCAATGGTCCAATTTCAACAATATGTCCAACCAACTATACAATTTCCACAAAAAGTTCAACCAATGGTTGAATATACACAAGTTCAATCAACATATCAATGTCAACAACCACAACCAAACATTCAAAAACAAAGGTTGCAGCCCACACCAAGCCAAGTTTCAAACATGTCGGAACAATTGAACCAAGTCCAATATCAAAACATGACATCAAACCAAAAACAAGTTCAAATTCCAGATCCAATCATGTCAAAACCTCGAAAGAAAGGTGGCTTTATTGCAAGGATCTTAAGGAAACTACCAAGTGAGTTATTTGAGGAAGATCAAGATAATACACTTATGTCTAGCAATGCCTCATCCCCCCACAAACAAATTGACTCTCCAATGGCATCTATCCCTACACCTTTAGAAGTTTCACAAGAACCTTCCATATTGTCCTCATCAAACAATACACCCAAGGATGAAATTATCCAAGGGCTATCCATAATTGATTGGCAAGATAATCCAATTCATGATGCACATCCTTGTCATGTTTCAGAAATACAAGACCCAATACAACCATGCACTTTATTGCCATTACCTATTTTAGAGGACCCCATTCGAAGTCCCTCTTCCTCATGTTCAAGCATTGATTCCTTGCCAGAATCCATCACAAATGTTCAAAGTGTATTTCCTTCATGACAAAACATTGATCCCTTGTCAAAATCCCCCATGCATATCCAAAGTCCAACCTCATGTCAAGAGGATAATTTAGAGCATGAAGAAACATGTCTTGAAATAGATCAAGATCAAGATCTTGAAACCTTATCATCCCATACAATTGTTGACTAGGACCCCATGTTCCCAAACACTCATGATGATTCCCCTATTCTTGTCCATCCTATCCAAAGTCCTATTGACACTCCATTCCTTAAGCAAGATCAAGATATCCCAGTCCATCCAATCTCAAATGATCCCCTTCCATTCCATGAAAACAATGTCCTTTCAAATCCCATTGGCATTCCACTTCCTAAGAAAGATCAAGATATCCTTTCCATCCTTTATGATGATCCCATTCAAAGTCCAGACCAAAGCACCTTTAAAGAGGATTCCAATGATCTTCCTCCTTGTCAAGATCAAATTATTCCTTTAAATCCTCCACAAGATCCTTTTGTTCCTCCATCTCCTTGTCTTAATGCTCCATATACACTCCAAGATCGTATTTCTTTTGATGATCCCATTATTTTTCCCATTCCATCTCTTGAAGAGCCTATCATTGAACCATGTCCACTACACAATCCTAGTCCCCCTCATGATTCGAATGTGTCAGTGCAAGATGTTCATGAACCCTCGACATGCATAATGGGTTCTTCCACTTTGGTGCAATCCGATCCACTGCAAGATCTCATCATTTCTCTCATATCATATCCACCTCATAATGGACTCACGTCTTCTTCCCAAAGAAAAGAGTATCCTACAAGTCAAGATATTCATAAAGGCAAAGGAGTAGATCTCCATAAGCAAGAATCCCTTCATGTTAAAGAAAATATTAAGGGTCATGGCCTTAGTGAAATTCCTCAAGACATGGGTACCCCTACTAAATCCAACATCCCTTCAAAATCCAAACATATCCCTTCCCCTTTATCCCTTCCATCCATCTTAGGTCCTTATATCCCTTCCTCCTCTATGCAAGGTCAGCAGAGGCACACATCCTTGAGTAAATTTCATCAATCCAAAAGGAGTCCATTTCATTCATATCCATCCATGTATTCCTTTCCCCCCTCCAAGCAATTTGGATGCCAAGTATAAAAGTCATAAGTCTAGAAATCCACATGTATTCCAGGATCAACATGTCCAATCTAATCAACATGTCAAAGCAAAGAAAAATTTGATCTATAAAGCAAAGGAAAAATCCAAAAGGTAACAAAGGCTCATTTCTCAAAAACAAAAGTCAAAATATATATGGGTTCCTAAATCCCTTGTGTTGGCAATGCACTCCAAGGAACCACAAAAGCATGAAAAATCAAAAACCATGTGGATCCCTAGGCAGCTTCTTGAAGCACAAAAAGAAAAATCCAACTTGGCATCCAAAGTTGCTATTCCTCCATCGAACCCTCTCAAATTTTCTCCTCCATCACCTTCTTCATCCATTTTGGTCCCTTATGTCCCAAAATCCCAAGCTATTCCTCCATCGAAATCTCACAATTTGAGATCCATTTTTCCTCCATCAATCCACCACCCATCAAGGTGTGTTCCAATGTTGATCTTGCCTTCATTTCCATCCATTGAAGCCCAATTCTTCCAATACCCTATCCATTATCCAATGCATATTTTCCATCCTTCGATCCCTTTGATCCCATCCTTTGCATAAATCCTTGCCTTAGTTTCATCTTATTTTCCATATCCTTATCCTACCAACATCTTTGAGCATACTTTTAAAGGTCATGGTCTATTTTTTTTTCAAGGCTACTATCCAAACAAAAAGATGTTTGAGTCCTTCTTCCATCCCCTATCACGTGTCCATCTTCTATTGAAAATGTCAAAAAAAAAAAAAAAAGCGAGAAAAAAAAGAAAAAAAAAGCAAAAAAAAAAAAAGTAAAGCAAAAATAATTTGTCCACTGGTGAAAACCTAGCAAACAGGCACCTTGGGCAAGTACCGTGATGAAAACCTGGCAAACAGGCATCATGCGTAATCTGTGAACTTCTTGCATACTGTACTTGGGGACAGGTTTTATCCTATCATATCCTTTTTTCCTTCATTGTTCCATTATTCTATCGAACCCCTGTCATTACCCTTCATATCCTATTGTCCCTCATGGCCAGTTTCCCTTTCCACCTTTGATCTTGACAAGGCTGAGGATCATCATGAGCATCATGCATTTTGTTTGCAGCTTTTAGTCCATCATAGCTTTTGGTCAATAAATGGTACCCCCTGTGCATAGATAGATTGTTGAGCATATAGCCAACGACAAATCGATCAAACATTTGTGTAGACAACAAATAGATAACAGGTTACAACATTGCGCTTTACTAAAAATCATGCATTCATAGATGAACTTTTCAATCAAACTAGACATTCAAACTGATCAAAATTGTCATATCAATCAATCAACATCAATATCATTTGTCCTTGTCACTATTATCATGGGTCTTATACAGGGTGTGGTATACTCGAAACTAGACTGTGTCCTATCTTAGACAGGGTACCACATTCCCTGAAACCAGACATCATGATCATTCTTGTTTTCCACCTTTGACAATGATAATCAGAATGTTTGTTTGACTTGGTTGAATTTGTGCATCTTATCTTTTTACTAATTTATCTTTGGCTTCGACCATGTTCCTATGTTGCTCGATGATGTCACTGAGTGATTTAGAGTGACCGAGATGGTTCATGGTCCCTTTCCTTTTTTGTTGTGTTTGTTGTTTGTGGAATGTTTGTCACAAACTGGGCAACTATATCATTGGGTGTCTGTGAGAAGTACGTTCGCTTTGTGAACCCCGCACATACCTCGACCCTTGATGTATGCACCCTAGGATGCTTCACTCATTCCTTGTGTGCGATGTGTCTGTCTTTTGCAAAAGGGGTTGCATTCCAGCTCTGGCCTTCAATGCCATGATGCTCTGCATCTGCTTTGCTACATTAAATAAAGGTTCTCACCTACTTCTGTGTATTTGTGAATGCAAGTTTTCCTTCATCTCTAACTATCCTCTGTTTAATTTCTTCTCACTAACATTTCTTCCGTCAGTCTTGGCAGTCCATTCGAATCTATCATCTTTTGTAATTCTTATCAATCAATTGGCCTCTTTTCTGGATTTTTCTAGCCAATTCCTCGAGGGGGCATGCATATGTCATTGTTATTGTCTGGGGCATTTTCATTATTGTTCTTTGAAACAATGCTTAAAATTGCATTGTCTCAAAGAGGGGTAAAATGTAGACATCTAGAAATGGTCAACGCTTGTGGAGTCATACTTTAACATTTGTGCATTGCCTTATTTTAGGGTTCTTGTGTTGCATTAACATTTCTTCTATGTTGTGCACTTGGTCTTTATCATTTGTGAGCATCGAGTCCTCCTTCTACATTCCTCATTTTTATCTCTTTCGAATTAGGTCTTGTCGATAGCAATCTTTAGTCATGATGTTGGTTGATCTTATCTTGTCACATCATGGTGCGTGCTCATTTTTTATCATTTTGGACATCGTCAATCCTAATCGATGATGGAATTAGGGTTTTGTCCTCTTGTCAATCCTGTCATCTTGTGATCGATTCGTCATCGATCCTTGTCCTTGTCAATCTTGTCATTTTGTGATCGATTCGTCATCAATCCTTGTCCTGGTCAATCTTGTCATTTTGCAATCGATTTGTCATCGATCATTGTCCTTTTCAATCATGTCAATTTGGATCAATTAGTCATTGTTCCTCATCAATTGGCACCTATCAATTTGATCTCCTTGTCAATCTTGGTCAATTTGTCATTGATTTTTGTCAACCAGTCTCAATCATTTATCAACATTGGTCCTTTGTCAATCAAAATCATGATCGAATCGACATTAATTTCTTGTTGTCTTGACCTAATTCCTTGTCCTCTTATTTCTAGGGTTTTATGATTTGATCATTTAATTCTTTTCTTCTTCTTGGTGGGTTAAATAAATCTATTTATTCAGTCCTAGGTCTTTTTCATGAATTAATTAATGGATGAAAACCTATTAATTAATTCACCTAATTTCTATTTCATCTTTTTCCTCAATTTTCCAATTTACTAATTTCTCCTAATTCCTAATTTTTATTTCTCCTATTTTTTCCCTAATTTTCTCCTATGTTTATGCTTCCATTTGTTGCAATCATGGAGGCTATTTTCTCTCTTCCCTTTTGTCATGGGAATGACATTTTAATCTTGTCATAATTTGTCATAATTTTTCCATTCATGATTTGAATTTCCATTCGAATCAATTTCATGATAATCTTGTCCTCTCTCCAATTTGTCTATAAATTGGATGAGTTTCTTCAATCAAAGGAGAGAAAAATCATGCTTCTAGTATCCTTACGCTGCCATTTCATCTTGTCAATCTTGCTTTCATACTATGCTTTTGCACTTGTAGGTGAGATCCACAAACACACTAATTTGAAGGAGAAAGAAGGACAATGGAGGAACAATGAAGGAGATACATGCTTTGGTTTGTGTTTCATTTTAGTATTTCATCTTCATGCCTTTATTGAATGTTTTTTGGATTTCTTAACATTGCAATCTAGTTTTTGTGGTTGAGCTAATATCTATTGCTTTGATGTTTTCCCAAATTCCTATCTACAACATGAAATGCAAGCAGTACCTTCTACTTATCATCAGTGTGTTAAGTTCCCATACAATGGACATGACATTTTCATATCAACAGATCACAATCCTTTTCAAAATTATAATGCTATGGGGGCAGCCCAAGACAGCTTGGTTCCACATAATAGAGAAAAACAACGTTACTCAACACCAGATCCTTAGTAAGAAAAGTCTACATCACTATCTATAGATTTCAAGAAGAAAATGAAAATCAAAGAGCAAGGCATGGGAGAGTACTCTTTGGAACCCATGTGTTTGGCCAACTTACCAACATCACCTAAATCTCATGGATTACCTACAACATCAACACATCAAGCAACCTAGCCCATCACCAAGTTTAATGGCACATTTATCCAACTAGGCACTCTAGCACATGAAACAGAGGAAAAAGACATCCTTAGTTGGTTGTACAAGGATGAAGAAGAAGACAGAGCAACTACTATGGAGGTAGCTATACCAACACACCTGTATGGAAAAGGCTACTTAATCATGCAACAAATGGGATACAAGGGTAAAGGACATATTGGAAAATGTCAGGGAGGTGTCACAGAACCATTGGATCCTCCTTCACAATTCAGTAAAGACAAAAAGGGATTGGGCTTTGAACTCACTCTACTAACAAAGAGGGCACCACACAAATATCAAAAACCTTAGTGGAAAGCAAAGAAGAAATATGAAGAAGACTCTTGGTAGGAGGCACTATTTGAGTTAGCTGAGACAATACGTAAGGAACGTGAAAATCAAGAACAAAAGCAATATCAAAGGTAGCCTATCAATCAAAATAAGGAAGCATCTACTATAGAAGAACATCATATTCAAGAACCAATATCTAACAAAGAAGAATCACCTCTTGATAATATCATTCCTCCCCGAGGAGAGATAGTATATGAACAAATGCAAAAAGTAGAAATAGGATCTAACACAGAATCAAAGAAAACTATCAAACTTGTATCAATCATCAAAGACCTGTTCTCACCCTACAACATACTAGTTCATAGCACTGCTAGAACCTAGGATAATACCTCTAAGATTGATTCCAATGAATATGAATGGGGCATCTATTCTAATATTACTGAAGATATTTGTGCAAATGACAGTAATACACCCATCTCTCAAGAAGAACGCGGCACAAAATCTACGCCACTTGAATTTGGTCCACAAAATATCTATGACGCCAAGAAAAACAAGCAGCGACATTATGAGCATGTCTATATGGAAAATGATACCATCAAAGACCTCGATAAAATCCTTAACATCTTTAACACCTAGGCCAATCACGAGGATACCTCCATCTTGACACTTACAATAGAAGAACTTGATCCACCTAACGACTCCTTACCACCTGTCTTTCCTGACCTCATAGACTGGGACGAACCTGAAACTCATGATATACCCATTTTCCCAAATGATGAATCCATTATGCATTACTTTTGTATCGTTAACCCGGAAATAGACTCTACTAGTAAACAAAGTAATGACATCTGCAATCAGGGGAGTGCCAAATCTCTCAGTCATAAAACTGAACAAAATAAAGGATCTACTACTAAAAACTAGTCAATGGCAGCAATACATCACAAAAAAGTAAAAATAAAGGATGCATCTGAGGGTGAAAACCTTTTTAAGGAACCTAAAGATGGGATACTTGACACTCTTCCTGAGCATTATCACAAGTGATCACCCATATTGATTGAGCCCACTTAATCAATCAACATTGGTACTACAGAAGCAACCAAGAATATACACCTAGCCAAATCTTTGACAGAGGAAGAAGGATAAGAGTTTATCAATTTTTTTAAAGAAAAGCAAATCAACACTGCTTTGTCATATGCATATATGTCTGGATTGATCCACAATGTATCATGCATCACCTATCCATTACTCCAGGAGCTAAGCTAGTCAAGCAAAAACTGTGAAAGAAGAATCCACATGTGGCACTCATGGTTAAAGCTAAACTAAAGAAACTATTAGATGTCGGGTTCATTCAACCTATCGACTATGCTGAATGGATTTCCAGCATTGTACCAGTATCAAAACTAGATGGTAGTATCAGAATATGCACTGATTTTAGAGATGTCAACAAAGCTTGTCCCAAGGATGACTTTCCTTTACCCAGTATCGACATAATTGTAGACCTCATAGCAAGCCATGCAATGCTATCACTAATGAATGGTTTTTCAGGCTATAATCAAATCAAGATATCCCTAAAGGATCAAGATAGAACAACATTCACCTATCCATGGGGAACATACTATTAGAATGTCATACCTTTTGGCTTAAAGAATGCAGGAGCAACTTATCAACAAGCTATGATGATAATCTTTGATGACATGATGCATACCTTCATGGAAGACTATGTGGATGATTTAATAGCTAAATCATTCACCAGAGCAAATCATTTAAACGTCTTAGAAAATATTTTTGATAGATTGGAGAAATTCCAAGTCAGGCTCAACCCTAAGAAGTGTGTCTTCGAGGTTACATCATGCAAGTTACTAGGCTACATATTTTTAGCTAAGGGTATTGAAGTGGATCTAGCAAAGGTACAAGCCATTATGGAGATGCCACCACCAAAGAGCATCAGTCAGCTCAGATCTCTACAAGGATGGCTCCAATCAATTAGGTGATTCATCACTTAATTAGCAGATAAAAGTCTCCCATTCAATCATTTACTACATAAAAATGTACCGTTTAGATGGGAAGCCAAATGTGCAGAATCATTTTATCAAATCAAGCAGTATCTAATGAACCCACCAGTTCTAGTACCACCAATAACAAGGAAGCCACTCATTCTCTACATTTCAACAACAGACATATCACTAGGGGCATTGTTAGCACAAGAGGATCAACAAGGCAAGGAACGAGCTATATACTACATCAGCAGGACATTCAATGGATATGAACTCAACTATACATTCATTGGGAAAGCTTGTCTAACAATGGTATTTTCCTCTCAAAAGTTCCAGCACTACATGCTAGCTCACACAATTAAGCTGGTCGCAATAATTGATCCTCTCAAATATTTACTCAGCAAGGCAGCTCTTATAGGAAGATTGGCCAAATGGGTCATGATTCTCAGTGAGTTTGATATCCACTACACAGAACGACGAGCTATCAAAGGACAAGCAATTGCAGATCAACTGGCGGAAGCACCACTACCTGGAAAACAACATATGGAGATCTAATTTCCAGATAGAGATGTTCTTTCTATCTCTACAACATAATGGACCTTATACTTTGATGGATCCTATACTCAACATGGCTCAGGGGTTGGCATTTTGTTCATCACTCCTAAAGGACACACCATACTAAGATCATATAGGCTTATGTTTCCATGCACAAATAATGTTGTTGAATATGAGACATTGGTTATAGGCATCCAAATGGTCGTAGAATGGAGAATCACATAATTAAAAGTCTACAGAGATTCACAACTAGTCATCAATCAAATCAACAATGACTATCAAACAAAGGATGACAAGCTGCTGCCATATAAGCGAATGGTGGATGATTTCAAACAATATTTTATACACATCACCTTCGAGCAAATACTAAGGTTGGACAACAGAGTGGCCGATGCAATGGCTACTATCACTTCACTACTACAAATTCCAGAGCAACAGAATTGTTATGAGTTTTTGGTAGAGCAACTATTCTCCCCAACCTATGACCTTTCTGAATCCCATGTTATCTATGCCTTGACTAGCTCGAACTCTCCATTATATGGACCAATATATGACTATCTTAATAACAATATCCTACCCATTGACCTATCCTGAAATAAAAAATGCAACTTTATCTGGCAAGCCGCCCGTTATGCTTTCACTGTTGATACCTTGTACCATCGAGGTCTAGATGGTAGCTTTGTTTGTTGCCTTGATCGTAATGAATCTAACTCCGCTTTACAAAAGCTTCACGAAGGTATCTATGGCACACATTCAAGTGGTCCTACTCTTGCTAAAAAGCTTCTAAGAATGGGATATTACTGGCCAACAATGGAAAAAGACTCTTATCACTTTGCAAAGAAGTGTCCTAAATGCCAAATCCATGGCAATCTTATACATGCACCAGCACAACAACTGCAGCCATTCACAACATCTTGGCCCTTTTGCTAGTGGGGACTAGATTTAGTCGGAAAAATTATCCTTCATCTTCAAATGGACACAAGTTCATTATAACTGCAACAGAGTACTTTACCAAGTGGATTGAAGTGGTCCCCATGACCACAGTAACAAGGAAACAAATAGCCTCTTTCATCCTTAATTATTTGATCTGTAGATATGGCATTCCAAGTTCCATCATCATAGATAATGGATGACCTTTCAAGAACCAAGATGTATTAGAACTATGTGAAAAATTGAAAATCCAACATCATTTTTCTACACCTTACTACCCACAGGGGAATGGTCAAGCAGAAGCATCCAACAAGACAATATTGAAAATCCTAAAAAAAATAGTGAATGATGCAGACAAAGATTGGCATGTACAACTCAATCCATCACTTTGGGCATACAGAACTAGCATCCGCATACCTACGAAAGCTACACCATATTCATTGGTATATGGAACAGAGGCAATTTTACCCCTGGAGGTAGAAATTCCATCTCTTAGAGTCTCTTTGAAAGGCCTAATTCTAGATGAAGAGTATTGAGTTAACCAACTGCAAGAGCTCAAACTTCTAGATGAAAGACGCCAACATACCTACACTCATCTCAAAGCATATCAGCAACGCATGTGCAGGAGCTACAACCACAAGGTCATTCCTCAAATTTTTAAATTGGTGACCTAGTACTCAAAGAAAATCCTAGAAATCAGCAAGATCAGGAAAAGAAAGGGAAATTTGAACCTAACTGGTTAGGTCCCTATGTTATTATATCAGCCTATGGATTAGGCGCCTATCAGCTAACAACTTCAGAATGAGATGTGCTCGATGAACCAACTAACAACATCCATCTCAACAATACTACACTTGAGTAGTCTAATGCATAGAAAAGTCAAAAAATCAAGAAAAAACAAATAAAGAGGTACAATAAAAGCAACTGGTGAAAACCTAGAAATAGGTGCTATTGTGAGAGGACAACTCCTCTATCTATATCCATACCATTATATCTACAGTAAACCACTATTGGCCATCGCCCAACATTTTTATCACAATATCCATCTAGGACATACTTAGCATAGTCAATATCTTGATTTATCATCATATCCATTCACCGCATCTCATCGTGGCTTGGTAATCCCTGTACATATCCACATTAAGAGGCACACTTAGCTAGGGGTAGTATTAATCAAAACTTGCAGCACGTTCAAGACATCAAAACTGGTAGCACACTTAGAACATCATATCCAACAAACAAAACTCAAACAATTGGAAAACCACACATTGATCACTTAACGAGATTCACAAAATATGATGGATGATTTTCTGAAGTATCAAATGTTGCATCTTGCATAAATTTTTGACTATTTTTGCACTTAAAGTTTTTGAATTATTGGATCTTCTACCTTTTATCAACAAATGCTTCAAGCTAGAGAAAGTCATGGGGACTCCAATACTATTTAGTTTTCTATCTGTGAGGTGATCATTTGTACTGTGTCGATACTTGTCTCGAGACGTGATTCATAGCATATCACTAAAGACATGATTCCACATCATGCATACAAATGGTTTAATCTTGTCTATTTATACGCAATCTGCACTTAGGTCATCTTGGTTCAATTATACCTTGACGCTTGTGCTATCTTGCAAAATAAAAAATCATGTAAATTTTCTCAGGTTGCAATTATACCATTATGCTTGTATACATTTTTAACATATCCCAAAAAAAATCAATGCTCAATGATGATACCTACAAAGAAAGCAAATAACATGTGGCTATATAGGGATGATGAGTGCAAATTGAGGATGCTCAAAATCAAATAGTTGCATATCATTTTACAATTAGCTGCATATCATTTTACAATTAGTTTCTTATCATTTTACAATTAGCTACATATCATTATCATACATCTCATTTTCAAGATACATCTCATAGCATATCATTATCATACATCTCATTTTCAAGATACATCTCACAGCATATCATTATCATACATCTCATTTTCAAGATACATCTCATAGCGTATCATTATCATACATCTCATTTTTAAGATACATCTCATAGCATATCATTATCATACATCTCATTTTCAAGATACATCTCACAACATCATGCATTATCACATAATATTTATCCTATATAAAAACCTATGCATCTATCTAGGCATTGCATCGTCATAAAAACAACAAAATCATATAGAAATCATAATCCATAACACATCACATAAGGATCAAAGAAAATGATGTCATATATATCTCAAAAATGATCAATGTACAAAATATGTCATGTCTCTGCCAATACAACAAAATGATCAAAATACAATAGAGACAACGTCTCTTAGGTATGACTATCTGTTGAAGGAGATGGCCTCACTACAAATGTCCTAGCACCTGGATCTCTAGGTGGAACCTATCTAGGAGGCCTTGTCATGCCTCTACTCTCTATCCTCGACCTAGTCTCTCGAGATCAACTGGATCTCGACGCGGTGAAACTCTACGCTTGACACTCCCTAGGCACCACATCCTCATAATGTCTCTAGTAGTACTCCACCTCCTTGTCTCTCAAAGCCAACTCTCTCAAGGTGTCTCTCATCAAGCCACCTACTGTTTCTCTCTAAAAACTCACTGCGAGATCCTCTACTTGACCCTGATGCTCTATCTCAGTATCACGCTCTGTGGTCAGCTGAATAATCTGACGCTGATGTACCAACAACTATGTCTGCAACTGCTGCACTGACAATTGTAGTGATCTAATATGTGCATCCTCCACATGTGTTGGAATCCGCATCTGCAACGGTACCTATGAAGGGGTACCCCCTATCCCTCTACCTATCCTCGATGCAGGTGGAGGTAAAATATATGACCTCCTCCTCTGGGCTAGTCATCTGAAATAATCATGCCCTCCCACCGCCGCTATCACCTCTCCAACCCTCTCCTCAGCCCCAGCTCTGATAGCCAAACCTCCTCTCCCTCTATCCACCATAGCCCACCGCATTTCTCTCTCCACACGTATCCCTCTATCACCACCATCTCCACCCCTATCTCCTCTCCTCTCCTGATCCAAGCTACCTCTATCCCCTCGCCGACCTCAGCCACCTTCTCCACCATCTCTACCATCGCCTCCTCCTCCATCACCTCCTCCCTCATCCACCTCCTCACCAGTCTCTCCCCATCTCCCTAACCTCTCAGGATGATCATCCTCCTCATCATCAAAAGCGAGAATCATCTTCGCTGGATCAGATATCCTGGCCACTGCAAAGATTGTTGCAAACTCATCAGTCATCCCAGTATCCACTATGTCAAGGGCATAGTCCCATATCTGGCTAGCTAAGTGGAAGAACTCCTCAACTACCACCGCACTATCAATCATAGGTCCCCACTCTGGAATGTCCTATTTGCATGGAGCATAAAACATGCTCCCTGTGGAATCCCCTGCTGTCGACCATACTTCCGCAACACTGAGCTATGCAAAAACCTCTCAATAACAAAGGGCATCCGCCCTATCAGATACCTGGACATATATACATAGGGCATCTCCATCCCATCCTCTACCCATACCTCACAACCTATATATGGTTGCTAGACGACCGTATCAATATCATCCAAAACTCTCCTCCAATGCTCTAGTTTGCCTAGCTTATGTTGGATAACTATCCCTCGATATCCATATGCGTACGCACACCCAATAGGCCTATCTCTATCCACCAATGGCCTAGCTGTGGGAATATGCTCCCATGCCCATACCTATAGCAATGTAACCCCAGCTGATAGACTACCATAACCCAAATATACCACTTGATGCAAATCCCTGTATAAGTGGGCCAGCATAGCCGACCCCCATACAAATCAGCAACCCTGTGTCACCATGTCCTCAAGAACCAATCCCCATCCCACTGCCAATCCCTTAGACCTACGGTCTGGACATAAGAAACCACCTATAAAACTTGCCAGCACTGATGGTAGAGGAGCGTAATCCAAATATAAGAACTCCTTCTAGGGGATCTCATACTCGCAAATGCTATCATCCTACAGAATCCGGCGAAGTGCCTCGGTCCCACCCTCCTTAGTCTGCTCAAAGAGTAGCAATGCACCTACCACAGGAATCTGTAGAATCCAGTAACAACCCTCAGATGTCACTGTGATCTCGCCTATCGCCAAATGAAAGGTGTTTGTCTCACTATGCCACCTCTCAGCCAATGCTATCAATAAACCCTGGTTCACAATAAACTGAGGCATCTCTAACAATGAGGACAGGCCACACCTCTCAATAATATCCTTATCAGCTTATGTCAATCATGGTATAAATGACCACAGTCTCATAAATTGCTCACGTGACTGAACCACTCCAAGGTGCTCCTGTCGAAAAGCAAAACAAGTCCAATATCAGTTTCCTAATCAAAAACATTGATATCAAAATCAAATTCAGATCAAAACTTGAAACTTTGAAAATCTAATCAAGTTCCACATCATATCAATCCATTTTCATATCAAATCATATTAGCTTGTAACACAACTCAAGTTTCACAATCATATCAACTTATAAAACAACTCAAGTTTCATATCAAATTAACTTGTAACATAGCTCAAGTTTCACATTCATATCAACTTGTAACACAACTCAAGTTCCACAATCAATGTAGCTTGTAAAACAACTCAAACTCCACATATATATCAACTTGAAACAATGCAAATCAAATCAATTTCATATCAAAAACATCCATATCAAACACCACAACATATAAAATCAGCATCAAATCTATATCAACTTGAAAAATTGCAAATCAAATCAAGTTATATTGGAACTCATAGTGGACAACTTATCAAAACAATGACAGTAGACATACAGACCGACAATTTGCACCTATCTCGGCAGAATTAACATCAACCTACCAATTTTCTTCATCCACAAATCACACTTTACAAAATTTTTTCCCTATGTGCTAAACAATGTTGTCTATGTGCTAAACTACTTACTATGCGCTATCCTATCCTTGCAAAGCGCTACCCAATCCACCCTATGTGCTAGCTAGCACCTACGCGCTACCCTTTTTTTCCAAAGTGCAACCTAACCTACCCCAAGCACTAAACTACCCTATGCATTATTTTATCCTACTCTTGCGCTATAAATCTAACCCTATGTGCTAGGTCATACCTACGTGCTACCTAGGCCTACCCATGCGACCCCCTAGAAACCCTATGTGCTAGGTATCTCCTATGCGCTACCCATTTTGCCCTCTGCGCTACCCTGTGTTCCCAATGCGCTAACCTAATCCTAAGCACTATCCTAACCTGTAGATGTGCTACGCTAATATTTTCAGATGCTATGCTATTTTCTTGAACCCTACGTGCTACAAAACCTATTTTATGCGCTATGCTTTAACCTCGATGCACTAAACCGACAAATCCGCATGACAAAATTGAAAACATGATCAAAAGGGAAAAAATAAAAAAATCCAAAAGGGGTCAAAAAGGTTGACTTACCGGTGGTCCATACGCAATGGGCCTCTGATACCTCCACACGCGCTCGAATCGATGAGAAGCATAAGGAACTGACATGTTGACGTTTCTCCAAGTGTCACTTTCTCTAAAGTCAACAAGCACAAATAAGACAAAAAAGAAATCACTTTTTCCCTTTTATAGGGTAAATCAAAATTAGGGTTATAAGGAGCAATGCGTAAATTGCTCGTGGTGTCTCATACAACCCCACCAAACATCATTATTGGGAGATGAATCAACTAACCGCATTCAACATAGACAAAATTTTACAATGCAATGAAATTTATCAAAATTATCCAAATAAAATAAAATGTTGAATTTTTTTTATTCATCTCCTGAGGGGGCATTATTAACATCGTTTATCAAATCTGGGGAATCGTTTATCAAATTTGGGGTACGACATGAACATCTCAACATAAAAATTAATCATAACTAAATCATGACAACACATAATTTCCTTTGAATCAACATGTGCACACACGTCACTTCAAAGAGGGGCAAAATGTAGACGTATAAAAATGACCATATTCCTAAATGAATATTTAATGTTTATTCCTCTATTTAGTTAAATCTAATTTAATTAAATCACCCACATTCTTCTATTTAATTAAATAAATTATTCAATTTATTTAGTTAAATTCACTTAAGCCCTTTACATACATTTAATTGAATAAATCATTTTATTTAATTAAAATCCCTTCTTACTTTTTAATTAAATTTACATTTAATTAATACTTTACCCCAAATTGAATAAATCTAATTTATCTAATTTCCCAACTTGCAACCAAATTGAAATAAAGCAATTTATTTTAATTATTTCTACTTTCTATTACCCACTTGCATCCTAAACCCTATTCCTAATTTCTTCTAGAATCCATCTAATCCTAATCAATTAACCCAAACCCATCCATTATCTCTTTTCCCTAAATTTGAGGAGGTCACTTCTCAAATTTGGAGTAAAGTCTTCAAAAGGCATTAAAGCCTTTATCCATTCAAGAAGCTAACTTGTTGAATACCCCCAAATTTGGAGGGACTCTTACAAATTTGTCCCCAAACTCTTCAAACCATTAATGGTTAACTAACCCTTAGTGGTATGGTTAGAGACTTTTTGACTAACTTAACCTCCATCTAACCCAGGGGTCTCATCAAGCATTCATTGCTTTGACCATGGTTATCCCTTTAACCTTTGCACAAGAGTTTACCCCATGGATAAAAGCTTTATCCATTGGATAACCCTAACTTAACCTTAACCCTTGCCTCCTAAGGTAACCATAAGGTCTTATCAAGCATTTAATGCTTCTTTCATCTCCTCTCAACTAGTCTTATGTTGACAATTGTTACCATTTCATTGGTGAAAATTGTAAACATGGATTGATAACTTTCAATCCTGACCCTTGATTAACTCCTTCAATCTTGACCATCCATTGCCCTATTTTCACTATAAATAGAGCTCTCATTCCTCCATTTTAGGGATCCATGCAAGCTTTTAGTATCTCGTTTATGCTCAAATTTATCAATACATCTAGCTTCTCTTTGTAATAGGAATTAATCTAATAAGCATTTTAGACTATTTCCTTTATCATTAGCTTAAATCATAAACTGGTATATCATGTTAGGATAGTATTGCTACTAGTCTTGTCATCTTATAATCTAGTTTATTTCATTTGTAGAATCATGCATAGATAGGATGCATGTCATAATTAAATCAATCATAAGCATCCCTTGTTCTTGCATTCGTCATCCCTAAGCCACTTTGCTCAGTGATCTGAGAGAAAAGGCATTGGCTTGAGGGACCTTGTGAGATAGAGAACCATAAAACCAACCTTTGGAAGTTGAGTCATTCTTCATGACTCCATAACTTGCACCAAGAAGTCTCGTGGGTGTGTGAACAAGCCTCTTTGAGACCACATTTTTGCATTTTAAGTTTCATTGACCTGCTTTTCCCACACACAACTTTCATCCCGTGTTTATCTTCACATGCCTCATTAATTGATGATGGTTCAATTTGAGAAATAAGACATGCCTCTTCATTTTCTATTCTTCCTCTTGTCATAACTCCTTTATACTTGTTTCCAATTATCTGACCTTCAGAGTGATTCAGTCTTACATACCGGGGTGTCTTTGTTTGCTACTGTTCCTTGGTTTCAATGGAATTTTCAAATGATACTGGTGTAACTGGATCTTCATCCTATACTGGTGGATTCAATGTAGGTTCATTTGTCAGTATCTCTATTGTTAGTTCAGGGTCTATATACCTTGAAGTTCCTCTAAATTGTTCATCAATCTTCACATTTGTACTTTCAACAATTTTCTGTAATCTTTTGTTAAAACATCTATATGCCTTGCTCTTAGATGAATAACTAAGAAATATTCCTTCATCACTTCTAGGATCAAACTTGCCAATATACTCATCTCTTCTAATAAAGCATTTACTACCAAATATTCTGAAATATTTAAGAGTAGGAGTAATACCAAACCAAAGTTCATGAGGGGTCTTACCGGTTTCACCTTTGATGTGAACTTTTTTGAATGTATAGACTGATGTTCCTACTACCTCTCTCCAATATACATGTGGTAGTTTTTCTTCAGATAACATACTTCTAGCTGCATCCAAGATAGTTCTTTTTTTCCTTTCTACAACTCCATTTTGCTGTGGTGTTCGAGGTGCTGATAATTGTCTTTTGATTCCATTCAGTTCACAAAATGCATTAAAATCCTTAGATGTAAATTCACCTCCTTGATCTGATCTCAGACATTTGATTTTCTTACCAGTTTCATTCTCTACCATTGCTTTGAATAGTTTGAACTTCCCAAGTACTTCTGATTTTTCTCTAAGAAAAGTAACCCAACACATTCTAGAATAGTCATCAATGATTAACATGAAATATTTGTCACCTTGCAAACTTTTAGTTCTAGTTGGACCACATAAATCAATATGAATTAAGTCAAGAGCATTATTGGATTTTTCTGGAATACTTTTAAAAGATTCTCTAACTTGTTTTCCAAATTGGCATTCCTTACATATCGGATTGTGAGGCTTAACAATCTTAGGTAAATCTCTAATTGCCTTAGTAGTACTGATTTTTACCATGCAATCAAAATTTACATGACAAAGTATCTTATGCCATAGCCAACTTTCATCAATATGTGCAATCAAGCATGCCTTTTCACTGTTATTTAAATCAAAGATGTTTCCCCTAGTTTGATTACCGGTTGCAATTTCGAAACTAGTTGTGTTCATAATTTTGCATTTACCATTCTTGAATTGTAACTGAAATCCTTTCTCAACTAATTGACCAACACTCAAAAGATTATTCTTTAAAACTTCTACATAGTAAATGTTGTCAGTATTATGCTTACCATCAAGAGATATAGTGCCTTTTCCTTTGATCAAACAAGCTTTATCATCTCCAAATCTTACCAAACCTCCATTATATTCCTAAAAGTTCAAGAATTTACCTTTATCACTAGTCATATGATGTGAACATCCTGAATCAATGATCCATTCATCCTTAACTTCAACTTTAGCTACTAGGGCCTTCTCTACCGGTTGAACAGTAGGTGTTGTTTGATCTTTTGTTATAGCAACAAAAACCCATCCATTGTCTGCCGGATCTTCATCAGAATCATCAGTGACTCCATCAACAAGATAACAAGATTTATCTTTATTCTTCTTAAATCTGTATCTCTGATATTTAGGGTTAGGCTTGTATGTTCTTCTAGCTTCTTCTCTTAGTCTAGCATGTCTACCAGGGCATCTTGAAGCCATATGACCAATCTTATTATAGTTAAAACATTTAAAGGGTGCTTTACCTTCATACTTACTTCCAATTGGACCTTTAGGCATTTTCCTTGCTAATAGTGCTTCAAGTTCTTCAAGTTCTTCATTTTCTCTCCTGCTTTCTTCAAGTTCTCTTGCATAAAAGGCTTTCCAATCAGATTTATTAAAAGATGGTGTAGATGATGTTGATGCCTTAAAAGCTAAATCTATCTTTATAGTAGAAACAAGACCAAATTGCTCAAATTCAAAAGCTGAAAGTTTTCCAATCAATGTGTCCCTAGTTACTGATGTATTAGGCATTGTTCTCAACTCATTTATAGCAATAACTTTCATTTTATATGCCGGTGGCAATCCTCTTAAAACTGTTAAAACAATTTCATCTTCATTTAAGGCTCCTCCACAATATTTAATACTCAAAACAATTTCATTTACTCTTTCCATAAAAGCAGAAATCCTTTCATCTTCTTCCATTTTCATATTTTTATACCTGACCCGAAAGCTTTCAAGTTTTGCAATTTTGATTGTGGAATCTCCTTCATTCAATGTTTCCAAATGATCCCAAATAGATTTAGAAGACATTCTATCATATAATCCAATGATTTGCTGATCTGATAATGTGCTCAAAAGTGCTTCTCTTGCTTTGCAACCATTTTCCTCATCTTTAGCCAAGTTTGGTGGATTAGGTTGACTCTAAGTAGGAGTAGTATAGTCATTCTTTGTAACATCCTAGATGTCCTTTCCAATGCAATTCAGATGTGTCTCCATCCTGATCTTCCATATGCCATATTTGATTCCATCAAGTTAAGGATTGTCCTTCCTGAAATAGTTAGAAGACATTGGATCTCCTCAAGCTATTAAAATTCTACAAAAAGAGGACTAGGCTCCAATACCAATTGTTAGGTCTCAGAGACAACTAAGAGGGGGAGGGGGGGGTGAATTAGTTGTCTAATAAATTCAAACCAAAAATAACTTAACCAACCTTAATGCTTAATACCAGTAAACCAAAATTTATGTCGGTAGATAGTTTATCAGTTAATATCAGTACCGGTAAAGATTGATGCATGAAATAGAAAGACAGTAACGTCCACAACACATAACACCAATATTTGTACGTGGAAACCTTGTAAGGGGAAAACCACGGTGGGAAACCTTACCCACATTCAGATGATACTACTACAGATAGTATGTGTATACAAATGGGGTCTGCACATGCAGAAAGGCCAAGCTCCTAGAGCTCACTGCTCAAACATAAATACGAGTCACACTGACTACAATTGGATGGTTAAATCCAATAAAGATGTATGGCTCAAAATAGCATTTTCATATGCTGGATTCAGTACCAGTTCAGTTCTGATATGCCTTTACAAAAACCTTTCTTCACCTTAAATGATGTCTATGTGTATATCTCTGCTTATTCTCACATATACCTTCATATATTTCTTTTTCCTTATCACCTATCGATCTTACAAATAAGATCTTACATATATACCATAACCTAAGACCAATTTTAGTAGGTCAGCTCTAAGAGATATTACAATAAAATAATTTTACAAATAAATCAATAACTGATGCAATATCTGATTCAACATGTCGGCTTAATGCATTTACAACAACAATAAATAAAGGGGATTATGAAAACTTCTTTCACAAAAAGTGTTAACTCCTATTATATAAAAAACTATAGGCTTTAATAGAATTCTTTCCACTAAAAATGGATTGACCAAGTCTTGTATAATAGAGATATTTCATGTCCCATCAGGCTTGCTAGGAAATACTATTGATTCCTAAGAAGGCTCATGTCTTAAATAAGCATAGGTTGGAAGTTTCACAGACATGGGATGTAGATTTATTTGTGGTTTGTGAAACAACCTCTAAGATTTTAGAAGCCAACTCTTCATTCAATGGCGAAAAGGGAAATGAGGAGGAAAAAGAAAGGAAAGCTAAAGTAAGCCAAAATGATAGGAGCAAATATTTTACAACACTTTAATTCCCTTTGTGAGAATCACAAGAAAACTTTGATTTCTAAGGAAGAGAACATCACACCATAAACCTTAATTGTTGGAATGAGAATGAAACATGCAAAGTGACTTAGACATAGGTGTAACTTTCAAATCCTCTTGTAGAAGAATCTGCCAAGGCTTGATGAAAGCAAAACATTTCTTCAAGGTTCTCACAATAATTAACCATTCTTTAAAGATTCTCGATTGTAAATTCCACTACATGAACAATTATTTCATATTAAGTAGAACTGTAGTTCTAAGCTGAAATGAGTATACGACAATTACTTCTAAATCAAAGTGACATGGAGCATGCCAACATAAGAAAAGAAAGTGAAAGGAAAACAAATGCATAATCTTTTCCCAACCTAAGATCAAACATGTTAAGGTTGGATCATAGATACAAATTACTAAACTCTGAGACATTCTTTTATTTTTTCAAAGAAAAGGGATTATGAAAACTTCTTTCACAAAATTTTTTAACTCCTATCATAGGAAAACCTATAGGCTTTTATAGAATTCTTTCCACCAAAAATGGAATGGATTTTGCAACCGAATTACTCTTTTAATACTCGCCATGTGTTTTTCACAGTCATGATGACCATTGTAAATACCTCATGTGAAGAACCTTTGCATTATTCTCCCCCTCTGACTCCAAGCATGAGTTCCACTTGGACCTTTCATAAGTTAAAAAAATAAAGGGTTTCGACACATGACTCCATTGGAATCTCGATTCATTATGGGTCGACACATCTTGGGACATTATGGGTTTGCACATGTAAAGCTTCCCAAAAGAAACTTCCTTTAAAAAATTCAGGTGCTTTTGGAGAGATTGAGGCCATGGTGATTATACCTTTTTTTTATCAAAGCCTGACTTGATCTAGCTAAACTTAAAGAATCTACATATTTCATATGAGAAATGGATAGTAATTTCAATACTATTAATGATTCTTATTTCTATCTAGATCATCTAGAAATCATCTATATCCCATATATGAGATAAATTTGAAACTTGAAACAAGGAATGGCTTTTGCATGGTGTGTCCATTATTATGTTATCCAATTTAGCATGCTCTCCTTGATAATTTCTTTTTTGCAAAGGAATAAGAAGGCAATAAATGTAAAATTCATGAATCTTCAGCATGCCTTGAGATATCAATTAAGAAAATATCCTCTCCATCATTATCGTGCTTTCATTGTGCTACTTTGGTGCTAAAAGCAATATGTTCATCCTTTTTCCCACAGGAAAAATTGTTGAGATAATCTCAACCTTTTCATTTGTATAACTCCAAGCTTCTAGCATAGGGCTATACAAATAAATCATTTTCTCTTCATTTCTAGAATCATTAAACTCTTCTATATGAACAATTGAAAGAACATATTGTTCATCTTGTGGTTTCATCTTTACTTGCAACTTAATTACTTCATATTTATCTTCATCATTGTTAGATTTAAATGAATTATTATAATAATTTGAATTCATATTTTCAACCATGAGATTTTTACCTTCCATTTGTTGGGTGCAAACTTTTTGTTCTTCCTCCTTGATTGACTCAAAAATGTCATATGGGTTTATTTTCATCCGCTCTGCTTGATTCTTGATAGTGTTGGATAATTGTTCGCATATGGGGAGATTGTTGGATATTATAGAATTTGATGAACCAGTATGTTGATATGATGATAATGTATGTTGTCATTGATGTAAATAAGTGTAAGTGAACCGGTATGCAAATTGAAGAGATGTAGTGAACCGGTGTCAGGGTGTCACTAAGTATAACTACCGGTTGGTAATCTTAGCTCTATGGTTTTACGATCCAGCTTGTGCAATGCAACCGATGATACTTTGTGATGAGTTAGCTAAGAGATGTGAATAAGATGGAGGTGCCACGTCAGCTTTGTGCATGTGAATAATTTTCTTGAGGATCTTGCATGAGGAGATCGACCACGTTTGAAGTCTACCCAAGGAATGATCATTCTTCTTAGTGGAATGAGAAGAGAGCGTGATGGGTTATTGATTCCCATGTGCAATGAAGAATGAATGATGTAGATTGCCTCTTGATCTATTTAAAATTCTAATGCTCTATGCAATGTGTCTAGATGGTTAGGATTGGACCGCCTGTGTTGTAAACCTAAGATGCTTAGGGTTTAGGGTTTATGCTACCAACCTATTTGTTGTCTATAAGGTTGATGATGTTTTGTTGTTAAGTTGTTGGAAAATGTTATGTGTGTGTATTTGAGTAAAGAGATACTTGATACTTGCTAGACCAGTAAGAGGGAAACTGCAAAGTGTGATTGTAGAGTAGAGGATATGAAAAGGATCTACCTTCGCATGTAGTACTATTATCAGATCATATTTTTACCTGTTGTCTTCTAATCATTTAAATAGTTGGAAAATCCCTTTACTGGGTAGCTTTAACAGGCTTATTGTAAAACCTATAACCAGGTGACTCAAGATCATTGAGCTCTTCAAATCCTCTAGCAAGGTAACCTTTAATAGGGTTTCAACCTTTAACAGGGTATATAGCCATCCCTTAACTGGGTGATCTCTAGCAGGATCCGCTCCTAGTAGAACCTTATTGTAAAGTCTTTAACCAAACTAGGTTCCTAATAGGGAAAGCTTCAAAAGAGTTCAAAGCAAGCTTGTGGGTATTCATTCCCACCATGGTTTTTCCCATTTGGGTTTCCACGTGAAAAATCTTTGTGTTATGTGTTATGTGTTATGCATTTTTCATGTGATGCTTATGAATTGTTTGGTTAAGAGATTATGCATGCAGAGTCAATAGGTTATGATATTACTTGTATATCACATGCATATATTTATGGATGAAGGTGATGTCGATTATTGATTGTATTTGAAATGTTTAGACTTATCAGTCTATGGTGTCTGGTGTTTTACTATGTTTAACCATTATTGTTGTGGTTAAGTCCAATAATGGTGATCACCGGTTGATATTGTTTTAAGTAGGAAAGTTGTCAAGAAATTTTTTATCTATACTGATTCACCCCCCGCCTCTCAGTACCAGTTGGGGTATCTATTATTTATCAATACTCATTAATTGGTATTAGAGTATCTGCAGGTCCTCGGTAATATAAGCTTAACCTCTTGAGGTAAAAGATCCTACTGTAATGATGAAGAGGGAAGGTCCTAAGTTCAATAGAGATAACCTTAAGATATGGAAGGAAAAAATAAATATTTACATCAAGAGTATGGGTGCTCAACACTGGAGCTATGCTGAGAATTCCTTTGTGACTCCCACTGGTACTCTGACTAATGATCAAAAGAGAGAAATCCAAGAAAATGGGCAAGTCAAGGAAGCTCTTATCAACAACCTGCCAGATATTGAGTTTTTCGATGTACAAGACAAGAACACACCTAAGGATGTATGGGATGCACTGGAAAACATCTATGGTGGTGATGAGCATGTAAATTAAGCTAAGGAAGAAAGCCTTAGAGGTAAATTTGAGGATATGAGGATGGTTGAAGGAGAAACCATTCAACAGTATGGAATTAGGACTAAGACTGTGGTTGGGGATATCAAAAGCATTGGTGGAACTATTGATGATACCACTATTGTTAGTAAAGTCCTTAGATCATTATTACCAATCTATGCAATCAGAGTTGCTGCTATTCAGGAACTAAGGCTTATTGATAAAACCAAGGTATCCTTAGATTCTATCATTGCAAATTTAACTGCATATGAGTTGAATAGCTATGATGGTAGTGTTCAGAAGACCGAGTCAACCTTTAAAGCATCTACTGTACCATCCAAAAAAGGAAAAGAAACTAGTACCAGTTATGAGTCCAGACAATGTAGAGATATGGATGATGAAGAGATTCTAATGGAGTTTGAAGCTCTTCTTACTAAAATACTTCCGAAGGGAAATTGGAAAATATAGAGGTAAACTTCCATTAAAATGTTTTTCCTACAACAAGATAGGACATATATGGTGCAGGAGCACCTGAGCACCTCAATGCTCAAATCCTAGCAGGTATAACATTTTATTGCAAATTAAGCATGTGTGTTTATTTTATGCTTCTAGTAGGTTTAATAGGTTTGTTTTTTGGTGTAATAAGGCTTGGAACTCATTTGTGTTAAGAGTTTCAAAGATTTTTTGTTTTTTTCTCAGTGGGCCAAAAATTGTCAATTTTGGGTCCAAATGAGCATTTTTGAGTTTTTGATGTTGTAAAGCCTTGAAAGGCATTGGAGCATCCTTATTTAGTGTTTCTAATGATGTTGAGTCATTTGTTTGAGTGCCAAGTCACCGAGAGTTAAAATGCAACTTTTTGAGCAACAAAAGTTGTCAAAAGTTGTCAAAAAGCTGTCAAAAAGTGCAAAAAATGACTTTTGGTGGTTTTGGTTAGTTCCAGCCTGTACCTGTCTGTACAAAGGCTTCAAAAAGTTGGCACATGTATAAAAACCATGTTCCAATCATTGTATGTGCAGTTTTATATTGGAAAAGGAAGAAAAATAATTGTTTTGCTCTTATTTTCTGTGAGTTTTAACTAGTTTCCTGCACCTTTTAGAGTACAGTCCGTACCATGGCTCCATGAGTTTGTACTGCTCCTATTTTTGAATGATGTGATCTCCTTTGATGTTTTAGTAGTGATTGGAACAAGTTTTATTTGAAGTACTCTTAGGAAAGGCATTGTTTTGTGGTTCAAATGGAAGGTCTTTCATGGTCCAACTAGTTTCTTCAAGGTCTTTTCATCCATGGCTTTGAGGAAATTTGTTGGACCTCTGTACATACTATATCATACATCTATTTTCCTTTTCTAACTATGCACAGGTGTTTGTAAACCCATGGCAAGTATGTGGAGTGAGCAACTTGGCTTGGGTATCCTTAAAGTTGTTTGAATGGTACTTTGTTGTTCATAGCACTGTACTTTGATATGTTGAAGAAGAATTAAGTTGGCAAGAGTCTTAATTGTATTTCACCATCCTTGTCTCTCTCATGACTTGGTTGGTTGCAAGAAGCAAAGGTGTAAAACAGACTGCAAAATAGTGAGTCACTGTTTCATTGTTAGATCCTCATTGCCAACCTCTCTAAATGGATAGTATGGAATGATGTATTCCCCTTTCATGCATCATGGAATGTATTTATAGATGTTTTTAATGCTAAGAAGATAAGATAAACCATTTGATTGTAAAGGACCTAAATAAGGATCCTAGAAAAAATGTATTTCTTTGTCACAGTCTTATAAGGCTGTCATGTTTTGTGGCATCCCTTGACTGTTCAACTTTTAAGATCTTTAAGAGGCTATATGTATTGTTTTTTCCTTCCCATTAACACTCCTTTGTAGGCCAGGGATAGATTGAAGAAATAAATTAAATCAAAGAAAGAAAGTGCAAACAATTTTAAGACTGTTAAAAGTGCAGTGATGGCGGTGTATGACCAACAGTCATAAAAAAACTCCTTTCCTACTTGTTTGCAGGTTGCTCCAACTTTTGTCAAGTCTTTATTGCATCTATATTTGACAGTATTACATTGTATTTGGTTTACAAATGTTGAAATGTATGCAAAAACATTAAAATCATTGTTGTCCCAGTCGTCTAGACTATTTTTTCTGTGTAAGGGCAGCAGTATGGCATTTGTTTGACAAAATGATAACATCCTAAGTTGGCTTTTGGATCCTTGGAAGTGTTTTTTAGATGTCATATCAATGTTTGAACATCCAATTTGGGTCTAGTATCATGGAGAAGACTTTTAATTTACAAACCCTCTCTAAAACCCTTAAAAACACTTGAAAAGTGCATATTTTGTGGGACAGTCCTCAAATAGTCCGTACAGTACTTGCCATCGCAAAAATCCTTGATTTTTCATCATCAAATGACCACATCTCCAAGGGTTTGTCATGAAGTTTAGCTGGTTGAGCAGGGTGAACAAATTTAATTAAAAACTAGGGCTAATTCTAGTAGCCTTTTTGGAGCAATTTTGACAATTTCATGAAATCGGTAAGGAAGGAGAAGCAATTGATTGTTTCAAACTATCAAAACTGTTAAGTTAGGACTTGAGACACCCTACTACATGCCCCACAGAATTGCATTAAGTCATTTGATCAAAATGACCATTTGAACCTAGAAGTTGCCTTGAGTAGAACAACGCTCTTTGCACCCAACTTGGAAATTTTCATTCTTGAAAGGTGAAGGACAGTCATCACACTTTGCAGGCCTGTCTAGATGCTCAATCAACACATTAATATGATTGAAATCCTTAAAGGTGCAAACAAGGTTAGGTAAACCATGGTTCTCCAGTAGTTGCCCATTCCTAGAAGAGAGGAGATCCAGCCAGTTGGACAACCAAACTTGTTCATTTTTGGTGACACTCAAGAGGACCTCATTTCAGACTTGAATGCCTTAGCATGGAAGGTAAGAAGGAGTGATGTCCAATACAATAGGGTGCAAACAGTGTTGAATAGAGAGGAGGATATAGGAGAAAGGTTTAGAAGAATCCCATTTGTGCCTAGGGATTGATTTGGGAAGCACATTGAGAACAAAAGCCCACCAACCTCAAAGAAGACCAACTTCTATTCTACCTCCTCATCATAGTGGTATCAGAGCCAATTCAGATTTGGGTTGAGAGATTAGCACATGTTAGGTAGTGAGTCAGTGGGAGACAAGACCAACAACATGGTGACCATGCAGAGTTAGCAAAGAGGATGGAAGATCAGGTTGAAGAAAATAGACTCCTTAGGGAAAGATTACAACAACTTGAAAAAAAGTTGAACCAAGTAGAAGTCAAGACTGAAGAAGTCAGTGAGAGAGTAGAAAATGCTGAAGATAAGAAGGAAACCTTAGAGGAAGAAGTCCCAGAACCAGATCCAATCTTGGATAGAGAACAAGAAACCTTTTTACAAGCTTTGAAAGCTTTGACTGGAAAGGCCCTAGATGGAGTGTCCCTTTTTAGTGGCAAGATGGAACCAGAAGCACTAATGGAGTGGATAGAGGGTCCAGAGAATCACTTTGAATGTGATGGCATTACTGAAGCACAGAAAGTGAAGGTAGCCAAATCCAGAATGAGAGGGGCAGCCTTGACCTGGTGGAAATTCATCCAAGAGGAAAGGGTGAAAGAGGGAAAGAAACCCATAACCACCTGGAAGACAATGGTAACTAAGATCAAAGACACCTACATGCCTGAAGATTATGAAATCTAGTTACATAGGAAGAGACAAAACTTGAGATAGAAAGACCTAGATGTCAGTAGTTACACTGAAGAATTCGAAAAACTAAGCCTTAGATCTAAGGTACAAGAAGATGAAAATGTCAGAGTAGCTAGGTATCTCAATGGGTTAAGATGGAATATTCAGGAAGAGTTAAGTCTATGGTGTCCTAACACATTACAGAAGTGTTTTCAATTAGCACTGAAGGTAGAAGAGAGAAACAAGAAGAAGCAAGAACAGAATGGTAGAGGCAGAGGCAGAGGAAATAGAGGCAGTCATAGAGGCAGTTTTGGGGGAAGAAACACAGATCATAGGTCCCAGGGAGAATCTAAGCTTATTGAGCAAAGCGGGGATTCTCAGAGCAGACCCAACTATAGGGGTAGGGGATCAGGCAACCCAGGAAGGGGTAGATCTAATGGACCTGGAAGAGGTTCATACTTCTCCACCATGAAATGTTACAACTGTCAGAAACTAGGCCATCTAGCATATAGATGCCCAGAGAAGCCAAGTTCATCTCAAGGAGGTGATAAGAGAGTCCATTTTGTGCAAGAGGAAACCACACCAAATCAAAGGTGTCACCCATCAGAAGAAGGGGAAAACCTCATGATCAGGAGGATCCTCATGAAAGAGCCATCCCAGAAAGATATGTCTCAAAGGAAAGCTCTTTTCAGGATCAAATGTAAGATCCAAGGAAAGGTGTGCAAAGTTATCATTGATTCAGGATCAACTGATAACATCATATCAGAAGAAGCTGCTACAAAACTTCATCTACCTAGAATACAACACAATGAGCCCTACAAGGTCACATGGTTGGAAAAAGGGCAGCATGTATTGGTGAGTGAACAAACATGGGTAGAGTTTAACATAGGTGAGTACCAAGATAAGATTTTGTGTGATATACTACCTATGGATGCATGTCATTTGCTTTTAGGAAGACCTTGGCAATTTGACAGGAAAGCACAATATGATGGTGAAAAGAACTCACACTCATTTTTCAAGAATGGTATCAACTATAAAATTCAGTCCCTTAATGAAGAAAGAGAGGGCAGCAAACCACAAGTTCCCAAAACTTTGTTAGTTGGTGAAAAGGAGTTCATTCATACCTTAAAAGAAGGTGATGGCATAGGTTTTGCATTGGTAACTAAACCAGTTGATGAAAAGAAAGAAAAGAAGGTAGAAATCCCATATGAGGTGCAACAACTTCTATATCAGTTTAAGTCAATTGTAAATGATGGTCAACCAACCTCTCTACCTCCTCAGAGAGCCATTAGCCACCAGATAGACTTCATCCCAGGTGCATCCTTACCAAACAAAGCTGCTTACAAAATGACACCTAAACAAAATCAGGAAGTGGCAAAACAAATCCACGAGCTCCTAGACCAAGGATTGATTAGAAAAAGTATTAGTCCATGTGCAGTACCCACAGTGTTAGCACCTAAGAAAGGTGGGGCTTGGAGACTTTGTACAGATTCAAGAGCAATAAACAGGATCACAATCAGGTATAGATTCCCCATCCCTAGGATAGAAGATCTTATGGATTGTTTAGGGGGAGCAAAATATTTCAGTAAGATAGACCTAAAAAGTGGTTATCATCAAATCAGCATCAAAGAGGGAGATGAATGGAAAACAACTTTCAAGACAAATGAGGGGTTGTATGAATGGCTAGTCATGCCATTTGGGTTAACAAATGCACCCAGTACATTTATGAGATTGATGAATGAGGTGTTACATGATTTCATAGTTAGGTTTGTAGTTGTGTACCTTGATGACATCTTAATTTTTAGTCAGACCAAGGAAGAACACCTCCAACATTTGCAGATTGTCTTACAAAGATTGAATGATGAACAACTTACTATCAATCTAGAGAAATGTGATTTCCTTAAGCAAGAGCTGGTCTATTTGGGTTTTGTTGTTTCAGGGGGTGACTTGAAGATGGATCCAAGTAAGGTAGAAGCCATAGTTAATTGGCCAAACCCTAAGAATGCTAGTGATGTCAGGAGTTTTCATGGACTTGCTCAATTTTATAGGAAATTTATCAGAGGTTTCAGTGAAATATGTGCACCTATGTTGGAAACCATTAAGGGTGGTGTGAAAGTGAAATTTCAGTGGACAGAAGCAGCCAACAGGGGATTTGAATTGCTGAAAGTTCGAGTTGCTACTCAACCAGTGTTGATTCTACCTAGTTTTGACAAATTGTTTACCTTAGAGTGTGATGCAAGTAATATTGCTATTGGTGCTGTTTTGAGTCAGGATAATAGACTTGTTGCATTTTTCAGTGAAAAGCTTAATGATGCTAAGAAGAAATATTCTTCATATGATCTTGAAATGTATACTTTGGTTCAGGCACTTAGGAAATGGAGGCATTATCTTCTTCCTAAAGAATTTGTGGTTTACACTGACAACCAGGCACTTAGTTTTCTCAATTCACAGGATAAGCTTAGTCACAGACATGTTAAATGGGTAGAGTCTTTGCAAGCATATACCTTTACTTTGAAGCATAAGAAAGGATAGTGCAATAAAGTAGCTGATGCATTGAGTAGAAGGTTACTTACTGTTCAAGAAATTCAGATTAGAAGTATTGGTATAGAATGTTTTAAGGATTTATATCCACATGATTCTGATTTTGCTGATATTTACAAGGTTTGTCAAGACTTTCAGAATACTTTTCATAGTGAATATGCTGACTATACTTTGCAGAATGGATTGTTATTCAGGGGTGGATAGTTGTGTGTGCCAAAAGGTTCAATGAGGGAGAATCTGATACAGGAAAAGCACAATGGTTGCTTGAGTGGTCACTTTGGTCTTAATAAGACTTTGGAATTGGTTCAGAGGCACTATTTTTGGCCTAAGATGCAGGCAGATGTCAGGAAATATGTTGAGCAATGCATGGTATGTCAGAAAGCCAAGGGTAGTAGCACTAATGTTGGTTTGTATCAGCCTCTTACCATACCTTCTAGGCCTTGGGATTGCATCTGTATGGATTTTGTGGTAGGTTTGCCAAGAACTAAAGCAGGGTGTGATAGTATTTTTGTGGTTGTTGACAGATTTAGTAAAATGGCACATTTCATACCTTGCAAAACCACTAATGATGCTAGTCACATTGCTTTTCTTTTCTTTAAGGAAGTTGTAAGAATTCATGGTTTGCCATCCAGTATTGTATCTGATAGAGATGCTAAGTTTTTGGGTCATTTTTGGAAAACTTTATGGAAGAAATTGGGTAGTAACTTGTCTTTTGGCTCAGCTTACCATCCACAAACAGAGGGTCAAACAAAAGTGGTGAATAGAACATTGGGTAACCTACTCAGATGTCTTACCAAAGAATATGGGCAAAGTTGGGATCAACTCATCCATCAGGCAGAGTTTGCATACAATGATAGTGTAAATAGATCCACTGGTAAGAGCCCATTTCAAATTGTTTATGGAATGCATCCTAGAGGTGTTTTCGAGTTAAATGATGTAACTAATTTGCAGCAAGTGAGTGGTACAGTAGAAGATATGGCACAGTCTATGAAAGAAATTCATGAGCAGGTACAGAAGTCTTTACAGGACACTACTCAAAAAGTTAAGGAGAGAGTTGATGCTTCAAAAAGAGATGTTCAATTTTTAGTGGGTGATTATGTGATGGTCCATCTCAACAAGTCATGGTTACAAAAAGGAGTGCCTACTAAGTTGCAAATGAGAAGAGTAGGACCATGCAAAATCTTGGCTAAATATGGCCATAATGCTTACAAAGTTGATTTGCCTAATGAAGTTTCTATGTCTCCTATTTTCAATGTTGCAGATTTGGTGCCATTCAAAGGGGAGCTACCATCAAATTAACAAAGAGTTTCAGATCTTTCTCATTCCCTTTCTGATCTTTCTCTCCCCTCTTCTTCTACTCCCATTCCTCAGCAGGTACTAGATTCAAGAATCATAAAAAAGACAAGACATCATACCTACTTGGAGCATCTCATCAAGTGGAAGGATAAACCAGCTTCTGAAGCCACATGGATACCTGAAAGTGACTTTCTCAAAGCTGGCATTCCTCTTTCTTTACTTCCCAAAGGAGTCACATGACTTCTTTGTCCTTAGGGGAGTATGGTGCAGGAGCACCTGAGCACCTGAATGCTCAAATCCTAGCAGGTATAACATTTTATTGCAAATTAATCATGTGTGTTTATTTTATGCTTTTAGTAGGTTTAATAGGTTTGTTTTGTGGTGTAATAAGGCTTGGAACTCATTTGTGTTAAGAGTTTCCAAGATTTTTTGTTTTTTTCTCAGTGGGCCAAAAATTGTCAATTTTGGGTCCAAATGAGCATTTTTGAGTTTTTGATGTTGTAAAGCCTTGAAAGGAATTGGAGCATGTTTATTTAGTGTTTCTAATGATTTTGAGTCATTTTTTTGAGTGCCAAGTCACCGGGAGTCAAAATGCAACTTTTTGAGCAACAAAAGTTGTCAAAAGTTGTCAAAAAGCTGTCAAAAAGTGCAAAAAATGACTTTTGGTGGTTTTGGTTAGTTCCAGCCTGTACCTATCCATACAAAGGCTTCAACAAGTTGGCACATGTATAAAAACCATGTTCCAATCATTGTATGTGCAGTTTTATATTGGAAAAGGAAGAAAAATACTTGTTTTGCTCTTATTTTCTGTGAGTTTTAACTAGTTTCCTGCACCTTTTAGAGTATAGTCCGTACCATGGCTCCATGAGTCTGTACTGCTCCTGTTTTTGATTGATGTGATCTCCTTTGATGTTTTAGTAGTGATTGGAACAAGTTTTATTTGAAGTGCTCTTAGGAAAGGCATTGTTTTGTGGTTCAAATGGAAGGTCTTTCATGGTCCAACTAGTTTCTTCGAGGTCTTTTCATCCATGGCTTTGAGGAAATTTGTTGGACCCTCTATACATACTATATCATACATCTATTTTCCTTTTCTAACTATGCATAGGTGTTTGTAAACCCATGGCAAGTATGTGGAGTGAGCAACTTGGCTTGGGTATCCTTAAAGTTGTTTGAATGGTACTTTGTTGTTCATAGCACTGTACTTTGATATGTTGAAGAAGAATTAAGTTGGCAAGAGTCTTAATTGTATTTCACCATCCTTTTCTCTCTCATGACTTGGTTGGTTGCAAGAAGCAAAGGTGTAAAACAGACTGCAAAACAGTGAGTCACTATTTCATTGTTAGATCCTCATTGCCAACCTCTCTAAATGGATAGTATGGAATGATGTATTCCCTTTTCATGCATCATGGAATGTATTTATAGATGTTTTTAATGCTAAGAAGATAAGATACACCATTTGATTGTAAAGGACCTAAATAAGGATCCTAGAAAAAGTGTATTTCTTTGTCATAGTCTTATAAGGCTATCATGTTTTGTGGCATCCCTTGAGTGTTCAACTTTTAAGATCTTTAAGAGGCTATATGTATTGTTTTTGCCTTGCCATTAACACTCCTTTGTAGGCCAGGGACAGATTGAAGAAATAAATTAATACAAAGAAAGAAAGTGCAAACAGTTTTAAGACTGTTAAAAGTGCAGTGATGGCGGTGTATGACCAACAATCATAAAAAAACTCCTTTCCTACTTGTTTGCAGGTTGCTCCAACTTCTATCAAGTCTTTATTGCATCTATATTTGACAGTATTACATTGTATTTGGTTTACAAATGTTGAAATGTATGCAAAAACATTAAAATCATTGTTGTCCCAGTCCTCTAGACTGTTTTTTTTTGTGTAAGGGCAGTAGTATGGCATTTGTTTGACAAAATGATAACATCCTAAGTTGGATTTTGGAATCTTGGAAGTGTTTGTTAGATTTCATAGAAATGTTTGAACATCCAATTTGGGTCTAGTATCATGGAGAAGACTTTTAATTTACAAGCCCTCTCTAAAGCCCTTAAAAACACTTGAAAAGTGCATATTTTGTGGGACAATCCTCAAATAGTCCGTATAGTACTTGCCATAGAAAAAATCCTTGATTTTTCATCATCAAATGACCACATCTCCAAGGGTTTGTCGTGAAGTTTAGCCAGTTGAGCAGGGTGAAAAAATTTCATTAAAAACTAGGGCTAATTCTAGTAGCCTTTTTGGAGCAATTTTGACAATTTCATGAAATCGGTAAGGAAGGAGAAGCAATTGATTGTTTCAAACTATCAAAACTGTTAAGTTAAGACTTGAGACACCCTACTACATGCCCCATAGCATTGCATTAAGTCATTTGATCAAAATGACCATTTGAACCTAGAAGTTGCCTTGAGTAGAACAATGCTCTTTGCACCCAACTTGGAAATTTTCATTCTTGAAAGGTGAAGGACAGTCATCACACTTTGCAGGCCTGTCTAGATGCTCAGTCAACACATTAATATGATTGAAATCCTTAAAGGTGCAAACAAGGTTAGGTAAACCATGGTTCTCCAGCAGTTGCCCATTCCTGGAAGAGAGGAGATCCAGCCAGTTGGACAACCAAACTTGTTCATTTTTGGTGACACTCAAGAGGACCTCATTTCAAACTTGAATGCCTTAGCATGGAAGGTAAGAAGGAGTGATTTCCAATACAATAGGGTGCAAACAGTGTTGAATAGAGAGGAGGAGATAGGAGAAAGGTTTAGAAGAATCCCATTTGTGCCTAGGGATTGATTTGGGAAGCACATTGAGAACAAAAGCCCACCAACCTCAAAGAAGACCAACTTCTATTCTACATCCTCATCAATATAGTTGTTTATTGTCCTAACAATGACTATAATAATAAACCAGAGACGTTTAGAAAATATAAAGGAGGCAACATAATAAGTTGTCTAGTTGCTATGGATGAAGGTGTCATTGATGAAGAAAATGAAGACATAGTGTTTGTAGCAGTAAAGGAAGAAGTGTCAGACAAGAAAGCTCTTGTCTCCTGCATTGACAACTCCAATGAGTGGATAATTGATAGTGGTTGTTCTCACCACATGACTGGTGACTGGAGAAAGTTTCTATCTCTCGAGGAATATGATGAAGGTGTTGCCAAATTTGGCAACGATGGACCATGCTTGGTGAAAGGTAAAGGATCCATCTCACTAAATGGAAAGAGAAGTGCAGATGATGTCTACTAGGTAGAAGGTCTTAAGCATAACCTATTGAGTATTTCTCAACTGAATGACAAAGGACTAGTTCTGGAATTCAAAGGTGGAATTCACAGCATAATTGGGAAGAGTGGTGAAGGTATTGTGAATGATAAGCAAACCAGAGGTAACCTATTTCAGTTGAATGCCAAGATAAGTCGGTGTCTAATGGCTAAGTTTGATGATAGTTGGATATGGAATAGGAGACTTTGTCATATAAAATTTGATAACATTGTTAAAGTTGGAAAGATCAACATAGTAAGAGGATTACCTTTGCTGAACAAACCTGAGAATTCTTTGTGCAAAGAATGTCAACTTGGGAAGATGTCTTCCTCAACCTTTAAAGGTAAGTCTTTTTCAGCAGAAAATTTACTTGATCTTGTGCATACTAATTTGTGTGGTCCTATGAAAACTGGAAGTATTTAGGGAGATAGGTATTTTATGATTCTTACTAATGATTGCTCAAGAATGATGTGGGTCACATTCTTTAAAGACAAGTTTGAAGCATTTGGAAAGTTCAAATCTTTCAGAGCATTAGTTGAGAAAGAAAGTGGTAAAAAGATAAAATGCCTAAGAACTGATCAAGGAGGAGAATTCACTTCTGATGAATTCAATAAGTACTGTAAAGATAACAATATCAAGAGGCAGTTGTCTACCCCAAGGACACCTCAACATAATGACATAGTGGAAAGAAATAATAGGACTATAGTTGAAGTGGCTAGGATAATGTTGATCCAAGGAAAGGTTGCTCTCACTTTTTGGAGAGAAGCAGTGAGCACTGCAGTCTACACTATGAACCAGGTACTCATCAAAAAAGGTAAAAATAAATCCCCTTATGAGTATTGGACTGGGAAAAATCCCACTTAAGTTACTTTAAAGTGTTTGGTAGTAAGTTCTATATCAAGAGAAGTGAGCATTTGAGCAAATTTGATGCAAAATGTGATGAAGGAATATTTTTGGAATATTCCACTAAGAGAAAATCTCTCAAGTGCTACAACAATAGAACACAGAAGATTGTTGAAAGTATCGATGTTAGGGCTGATGAATCGCCTGAGGAACTTAAGGAAACATGCAGAGAAGAAGTGGAAGATGAACCGTGAATAGCCTTCTAGGAATTGGTTAAGAAAGAAACTTGTAAAGATCTAAGTGTTCTTGTATCGGTAGAAGCTGCAGTGAGAGAAGAAGAAGAAGAAGAAAAGCTAGCAAACCAGGCTAGAATAATTCCTAGATATGTGAAGCTCTATCATGATCCAAAGAAAATCATAGGAGATAAAGATGCAAGGATACTCACTAGAAGAAAAGTGAAGGAGAACTCCTGCATGATTTCTAAATTTAAACAAAGACTTCTAGAGAAGCTCTTACAGATGAAGATTGGATTAAAGCAACAGAAGAGGAGTTAGATTAGATAGAAAAGAATGCAACATGGTCTTTAGTGCCCAGACCCAAACATAAAAATGTCATAGGTACCAAATGGGTCTTCAAGAATAAGTTGAATGAAGAAGGCACAATTGTCAGAAACAAGGCTAGGCTTGTATGTAAGGGATACGCTTAGGAGGAGGGAGAAGACTATGGAGAAAACCTTTTTCCTATGGCTAGACTAGAATGTGTTCAAATGCTACTTGCATTTGCAACATTTAAGGGATCTAAGGTTTATCAGATGGATGTGAAATCTTCTTTTCTGAATGGAATCCTAGAAGAGGAAGTTTATATAGAGCAACCAGAAGGGTTTGCCTTATCGAAAGATAGTGACATGGTGTGTAGATTACACAAAGCCCTGTATGGACTGAAACAAGCACCTAGGGCATGGTATGAAAGACTACACTCTCATCTTGTGAAGATTGGATTTCAGAGAACAAGTGAAGATAACAACATTTACATGAAATCCGAAGGTGATCAGATTCTTATTTGTGAAGTGTTTGTGGATGACATAATCTTTGGAGGAGATTATAAAATGAGTCATGCATTTGCAGATGAAATGAAGAAAGAGTTTGAGATTTCTTTGATAGGAGAAATAAAGTTCTTCATTGGTTTACAGATTCAACAAATGAAAGAGGGCATTTTTATTACCCAATCAAAGTATGTCAAGGAGGTATTGAAGACTTTTGGAATGGAGGAAAACAAACCTGTTGGTACACCGATGGTGACTGGCTGTAAACTGACCAAGGAAGATGATTAATAAATGTTTAATGAAAAGGAGTATCGGTCAATGATTAGTAAGTTGCACTATGTGGTGCAAAACAGACCTGATATTGCTCATGAAGTGGGCATAGTAGCTCATTTTTCATAAATGTCCAAGAGAATCCCACTTGGTAGCTGTCAAAAGGATTCTTAGATATTTGAAAGGAACAATTGATTATGGATTGTGGTATCCATATAATGATGACTATAATCTCAAGGTATATACTGATTCCAATTGGGGAGGTAATGTGGATGATCGGAAGAGCACAACTAGTGGGGCGTTCTTTCTCGGTGGAAGATTAGTATCATGGACAAGCAAGAAGCAGAGTTGTACTTCTCAATCTATAGCTGAAGCAGAATATGTGGCAGCATTTATGAACTACACTCAAGCAATTTGGATGAAGCATGTATTGGAAGGTTTCAAGGTACCTATATCTGAATTGGTGAATATATTTTGTGATAATACAAGTGCAACAAATATTTCCAAGAATCCGGTATTGCATGCTAGAACTAAACATATTGAGCTTAAATATCCCTTTTTGAGAGAAAAAGTTCAGAATAGGGAGGTTTTACTACAACATGTTTCCAGTAAGGAGCAACTAGCAGACATATTCACCAAGCCCTTACCAAATCCAATGTTTACCTATTTGAGAGATGAACTAGGGGTTCTACCCCTTCATGAAATCAATTAATGATATGTGCTCCGCAACAGTCAAGTACTATAGTGGCAAATCTTTCAGGATTGATGTATTGAAGGATGCTACTCCTTAGGGGGAGCAACATAGTATATTTTGGAAGCTTATGCCTCCACTTTGGCATTGTTTCCAAAGGGGGAGATGTTTTCAATAAGAAATGCTAACTGAGTATTGTCATCAATGCCAAAGGGGGAGATTGTTGGATATGATAGCATTTGATGAACCGGTATGTTGATATGATGATAATGTATGTTGTCATTGATGTCAATAAGTGTAAGTCAACTGGTATGCAGATTGAAGAAATGTAGTGAACCGGTGTTAGGGTTTCACTAAGTGTGACTACTGGTTGGTAATCTCAGATCTATGGTTTTGCGATCCTGCTTGTGTGATGCAACTGATGATACTCTGTGATGAGTTAGCTAAGAGATGTGAATGAGATTGAGGTGCCACGTCAGCTTTGTGCACTTGAAGAATTTTCTTGAGGATCTTGCATGAGGAGATCGACCGCGTTTGAAGTCTACCTCGAGAATGATCATTCTTCTTAGTGGAATGAGAAGAGAGCGTGATGGGTTACTGATTCCCATGTGCGGTGAAGAATGAATTATGTAGATTGCCTTGTGATCTATTTGAAATTGTAATGCTCTATGCAATGTGTCTGGATGGTCAGGATTGGACCGCCTGTGTTGTAAACCTAAGATGCTTAGGGTTTAGGGTTTATGCTACCAACCTATCTGTTGTCTATAAGTTTGATGATGTTTGTTGTTGTAAAGTTGTTGGAAAATGTTGTGTGCATGTATCTGAGTAACGAGATACTTGATACTTGCCAGACCAGTAAGAGGGAAATTGCAAAGTGTGATTGCAGAGTAGAGGATATGAAAAGGATCTGCCTTGGCATGTAGTGCTATTATCAGATCAAAGTTTTACCTGTTATCTTCTAATCATTTCAATAGTTGGAAAATCCCTTTACTGGGTAGCTTTAATAGGCTTATTGTAAAACCTGTAACTAGGTGACTCAAGATCATTGAGTTCTTCAAATCCTCTATCGAGGTAACCTTTAATAGGGTATATAGCCATCCCTTAACCGAGTGATCTCTAATAGGATCAGTTCCTAGGAGAACCTTATTGTAAAGCCTTTAACCGGACTAGGCTTCTAATAGGGTGAGCTTCAAAAGAGTTCAAAACAAGCTTGTGGGCATTCATTCCCACCGTGGTTTTTCCCATTTGGGTTTCCACGTGAAAAATCTATGTGTTATGTGTTATGCATTTTTCATGTGATGCTTATGAATTATTTGGTTAAGAGATTATGAATGCAGAGTCAATAGGTTATGATATTACTAGTATATCACATGCATATATTTATGGATGAAGCTAATGTCGAGTATTGATCGTATTTGAAGTGTTCAGACTTATCAGTCTATGGTGTCCAGTGTCTTACTGTGTTTAACCACTATTGTTGTGGTTAAGTCCAGTAATGGTGATAACTAATTGATATTGTTTTAACTAGACAAGTTGTCGAGAAAGTTTTTATCTGTACTGATTCACCCCCCCCCTCTCTCAGTATCGGTTGGGGTATATGTTGTTTATCATTACTCATCAGCTAGTTGTAGCTTTATCCATCTTGTCTTCTTCCATTCTTCTTCTCATGAAGTAATCATCAAATGGTACTTCAAATCTTCCCTCTAAAATGTACTCAATTTTTTAAAAAACCTCTCCTTCTTGAGGCATAACTTTTCCTATAAATTATGCAAATTGGTTAAATTTATGTGCTTCCTTAAATATTTTAGGTGTCATTAAATGCTCATCAAACCATTTATAAATTTTGGAAAATAAAATATCAAATTCTAAACCCCTAATAATATTTGTAAAAACCTCCCATAATCAACAACTTAAAACCTACAAACTAGCAAGATCTTCATTCTATGACATAGTATGTGTAGACACCTAAAATTGTCCTATCTATATAAATACATATTTTTATTTATTTAAATTATTATTTTTTAAATTAAATAAATATTTTATTTATTTAATTGATCTCATTTCCTCTATTAATTAAATAAATATTTATTTTTTTAATTAATTCATTAAATTTTTCTTCTATGGCACATGTCACTTATCTCTTAATTCCTACACCACCTACCCTCTCATTATTTTATTATTTCTTCTACCTACCCTTTAATCTTAGCTGACCATTTATTCTCTTCATCTTTTAATCTCATCCCTCCATTTCTTAAAGTGTATTCTATATAAGAGGATACCCTCTTTCATTATCAACCCTAATGACTGCGTCAATTGAGCCTTCTTTCAATCAAGATATCAACCATAATTTGTTGTTTATTGAGCTCTTGTGCACACATAAAATCTTAGAGAAAATATATCAAACAATATCAAAGGAGATTGAAACCCTACTTGACATGTGAATGGAAATATTGCTTTATTTTGACTATTTGCATGATCTTAGGTATCTCTATTGGTGTATGGTGGATGTGTCATTGTAGGACTTAGATTATTTGTGATTGGATCTTTATGGTTTTACAATAAGTTTTTATCATCATATTTTCACTGTACATAGTATGATCACTGGACAATGTTAAACCCTTGTGCTAGTAGAATCAAGGCTTTGATACCAATGTAATATACCTTAAAAATTATTTATATCAGATTTATAAAAAAATAGACATTCAAAATTTATATTTTCTCAAAATCTAGAAATGCATCAAACATTGCCAAAGGATTTGATTGAACACTCACAACCAGTATGAAAATAAATTCCTACAATCCTATATGTAAATTATTGTATAGGTTTGTTGAAATGAATACAAATTTATTTACTTTCATAATATTATCCTACAAAGAAAATAAACTTCTCCAACATTTACTCAAATTTGAAAGCAAAATATGGTGCCGACATGCACTACTAAACAACACTATTTTTTGGCAAACTTCACCAAACTTATCAATAAAGTATTTATTGTAAGCATGCATGAAAATAAAATTACAAAACATCAAATACATGAACTCGAGGATTACAATATACTTGTGCAACTAATATTACAAATATACCCAAAAGGGCTACCAATAGGCACTATGAAACCGTATTCTCTAGAATTAATCTTAACCAAATTGACAATATCTAATCTCAATGATAACATATAAATTTTGGTAATAAAAATAAATTAAAACAAAAACTCTAATATTTCATAAAAGCTACAACAATCTAATAATGAAAACCCAAAATTAGACTCACAACCTGCTAGAAAACCCTCACCAAAATGCATAAGAAAACTATAAAATCTAAACCTTCTGGCACAATGGTAATCTCTATTTGAGACTAAAACTTGGTGAGCCTCTAACTCCAATCCTTAGTCCAATATAAACCCTCAATCATCCAACTATTGAGCCTCTTCCACAATTTTGACAACCTTTGAAGAACAAGCAAAACCTTAGTTGAAAACTACAATAAGAATGATGCAAAATGAAGCCAAAAACCTTGTTTTATTGGAAACCACTCTAAAAACCAACTTGGGAAGCAAAACCAACAAATAAGGAGAGATATTCCCTTGTATGAAGAGAATGCAACTCACTTTTCCAAGTGTCATTCAACTTCTTCAATGCCACATGTGGTTTGTCATTTGTCAAAACTTGTCTTAGCTTCAAGATGCCAAATAATAAACCATATACTACTTCCCAATTTCCAATGCCCATTATGGGAAAATATTTAATGTTAATACCTTTGGTGATAAAATAATAAATATCTAGACCTAACCAAGTCACTATATTTGAATTAACTTTTGCATTGTTAATTGGTCTTGATTTTTCATTTTGGGACAATTGAACTTACTATTTTTGGAAAATTTTGAAAAAAAGGAACATGAAAATATCTTAATATAAATATCTATGAACTACAAAGCATAAAAAATAATGCACCTAAAAGGAACAAGGGGAAATGCCTCTCAATTGATGAACCATAAAGTAGACCAAGAGTGGGAAACAAGAATGCTCCTCCAAGATATCCAAGACATCATGACTCATCCAAATACAATCTCTTGGTAGGTCCATGTTGAACTCATGACCAACCAATGTGTAGGATTCTTAGACTTTCTATTGAAATATCATCAAGAGTATCCATATCATTGCATTTTTCTAATCATAAGATAACTCAAAGACTCACCTATGTTTCCAAGTATCCATTAACACATGTAATCGAGAAATCCATGTCAAACTCTAAGTGAAATAATGCATCATCACAAAGTAATCAAGAAAATGATCATATACTAAATAAAAATAAAATTGACAAGATCAATGTCAAAATCCCAATCATGAAATCAAGAAAATAAAAATGACAATATTATCTCCTATTTCTATAAATGAAGAACACATGTTCCATATGAAAATATCATGGTATCAAGAGAACCTACCCGATGCCAACACTCTAATCCAAAATCAAGAGTACATCATGATATAATATAAACCATCCTCTAAGCAAAAATCAATTGTCAACAAGTCATGACACCTCAACCGAAGACTAAAATTCCTCCATGGTCTACCACTTGTGTTGACAATACGTGTTGTCATTAATGTCAACTTGATGTTTGGGAATATATGTTTTCCTATGTGCAGTATCTGAATGGTGAAAGATGGTGAGATGTCATCGATAATTGGTTGGAAAAAGTTTTGTTGTAGTAATGGAGATGTATATTGTCCTTGATCATATGGATTGCCAAAAATATGGGATACCATGTTTATCTATATATTGTTTGTTGATTAGTAATTTATGCTACTTGGTGCTACTTGTTGACATTCTTGTCACATGGTGTAATTGAATTAAGATTATTAGAGTACTAATGGATGACTATGGATAGTGCAAAATATTATCTTAAGTACTAATATGATGAGTTTAGAGTCCAATGATATTCTTAGGAATTGTTGTAGATTGTGTTGACATTAACAAAAGATCATAGGTATTGGTTAAGCAAATGTTTCATGCTATGGTGACATGTTTATCAATTGTGTACAATGGATACTTGTTCTTGATGGAAACAATTATTCTACCAAATATCCATGGTGTAGAGATGTTGTTAATGATGTTCTTGGTTGATGTACATCATCATTTTGGAATTTTGATAGTGATATATTGGAGAGAAATTATTGTTGCGGTTATTCATGAAGTAAATGATAGAGTTCTATGCTCATATTTGTTAGTAAATAATGAGATTATTGGTAGATGATTGTCAATTGTAGTCATTGTTTCTTGCATGACTAATATGAAGAGATTAATGTAAAGAACATATGGTTATTCATTGTAGATGGTTTGTGGATGTCCACCATCTTGGTGTCTAATGTATACACTATGTATGTTGATACAATTGATGATGTTGAAAATATGGCTAATGGTAGTGATAGCATGATGAGGTGTTGAGATGAAGATTAGATGCATGATAAAATAATGAAGATATTGTGCTGAATGAAAAGGTGAAGTTTTTGCGATATCTTGGTCCCTTAGAGTCTAATACAACAAGTTGGTGTAGAAGTATGTACCGACATGTGTTTGAAAGAATTATTTGCATTCCTTTATATTTGATGATATGGTTTTGTAGACGTGGGTATAATGTTTATACTCTATGTACATTGCACTCCTATATTTTTAGGTCCTTGGTGTTGCAACTAGTATGGTTTATGATTGTAGTTAGCTAATAGTCTAGTTGTCTACCAAAATTTGTTTGAAAAATACTCTACATTTGTCCATATTGATGTTTTAGGTGTTGCAACTTGGAGGAAATGTTTATGACTATTCTTTGTCTCAATCCAAATTTCAAAAGATGGTGTTGTCTACAAGAAGTGATTTGGTGTTCTATGTTTGACTTACTTTTTGGAATGAAGTGTTTAGTATTAGTTGTGTTGTGCCAGTATGATCTTCATATGGAAAGATGAAGGAATACTTAAATAATATTTGTGGATGCTCAAGGAATGCCTTGGTATGCTTTACATGATGCTAGATGGTCTGGTTGATGGTGCATTGCGAGTAGAGTGTTTGTTTCAAGGTAACTAATCTGGTCTAGCCAATAGGAGTTTCTCTCTTGCATGCAATGAATCCTTGGGTGTATTTTCTTTCTTTGAGGATTGTGTTATATTTATTTTGGGTCCTATCTTGGCATGAGAGGATCTATATTGAGGATTTTCATTTGGAAGATATGTTTTGAGTCAACTAGTGATGTGTTTCTCAATGTATCTACTTGTTACCTTGTTGCTAATCTTGGAGTATTTGTGATTGCATATGAATTATTCTAAAGTATTTAGAAAGAAGTGATATGATGTTTTTAGGTCCTCTATATCTCTTAGATTGGATCACTTTCACCATAATTATGTTTTGGTTTCTATTTTGATAGGACCTATTTTGTACTTTGTTCTGAGTGACCTAATTAATGTTTGCAATGAAGAATGTGGTATATATAGAAGATCAAATTAATGTTGATTGTATGGATGAGTGTGTGAATCAATATGTGTGTTGCACTTAGATGAATATATTAATTGTAAAAGATTATGATGTGAAGTTGCTATAAAGGTGTGTGGTGATTATTGTAAAGTTGGTTTCTTAAGATAGAGATTCAAGGATAGATTCATACTTGGAGATTGTCAGAGTCTATTTTTTTGAAGTTATATTCATTCCTAATTCATATATTCATATTCCTTGCTTGGGGACAATGAGTCTGATGATACGATGAATCAATAAAGATCCAGACAACTACTGAGAGGGGGGATGAATCAGTAGATAGAAAAATGACTAAAGTTTCACCAAACTCAAAACCCAACTCACAAATCAATCACTGAAATAACTGATTCAAACACTAAACTACAAACTGCAACTGCACTATCAATTTTATCGGTTGACTAGCATAACAAAATAATAGTGTAACAAATATGAAACTCTCAAACCATTTAACCAAAACATCAAAACAGTTTACTAACATTAACCATATCAAAACATAACCACAAAAACCATTCACCACTTAACATAATTTTTTTTGATGTGGAAAGCCAAATGGGAAAAAACATGGTGGGGATGAATACCCACAAGTATTCTGAAGTCTTCTGATGTTCACCCTATTAGTCCAACCAAGCCTTGCTAGAAGCTTTACAAAAATGTCTTGTTAGGAACAGATCTGGTTAAGGACCATTCGGTTAAGGGATTGACTATAATACCCTATTAGGAGTAACATTGATAGAGGATTTAAAATCCAAGCTAATGGATCACCTGGTTAGAGGATTTAGAAAATACTATGCCTATTAAAGCTTACTCAGTTAAGGGATCTAACTGTTGTAATTGCTAGAGAACACTAGGGTTTTGTTGATTTGGTAACTACTCTACTTGATCAGATCCTTTTGATGTGCCTATCTGCCTTCAAACATTTTGCAGATACTCCTTCTGGTTCATCAATCAATCACACTAACACTTAACCAAAATTGCCAACACTACTACAAAACAACTCATCGACCTTATAACAAAAACATTAGGTTGGTAACACATCACAAACCTAAGATCTCATAGAGATTACAAACAAATTGGTTCAAACATGACTGTTAGATCACATAGAAATCATCAACACTTTGTTCAAGACAACCTTGATCGCTCCTTGATCACCTCTCATCGAATCATGTAACCCATCACATGGTTTCCATTTCATGCAATGTACTTGTTCATTCCCAAGATAAACTGTTATCTCTACACACCAAAAACCACTTGAAACTCATCACGTGCATCATGCAAACATGGGATAATCATCTCTCATGACCATTTGATCATAGACCAATACAACTGATTCACCAAGCTCCATCAGTTAGGGTTTGGCATATCAATAGGCAGGGTTACCGATTGATCTCACTTCTTCAATAGTAATACTAGTTTCCTTCACTTACTCAACTACTGATTGCAAAACATCATCACTATCGGTTACAATTGACATCAATGATAGTACTTAAACTTTATTAATGCAATCTTCATACAAATGCCAACAATATCCCTCTTTGGCATTGATGGCAATACAAATATCAATACCCTTTGATTGTGATGATTGAGAGTAATGCACATACATAGGTATAGGAATCCTGGTTTACATTTTACCATGTACTCTCCTTCAACTATTTTTCCATGTCTTCAGTTGGTAACTGTCTACAGTTATTCTCCCCCATAATCATATAGTTCTTGTCGCCCTTTGACAACAATACCAAAGTGAAAGTAAAACATACAGTGTCATACTTCACTATTCTGCAACAAGCTACTCCCCTTGTGGAGTAGCTCCACTCCACACCAATCCTGCTTCAAGATCTTCAATACGCTCTGGGATTGATGTCTTCCACATCTATTCAACTGACCTCATGTAGGGGCACAACCCCTAGCTGACTTCTAAGATACTCAAAAGTAGTCTTAGGTAGGGATTTAGTAAAGATATCTGCTAGTTGTTCCTTAGTATATACATGCTCCAGTAACACATCTTTACTCTATACTTTCTCTCTCAAGAAATGATATTTCAGCTCAATATGCTTGGTCCTAGCATGCAACATCGGGCTCTTTGAAATATTTATTGTACTGGTATTATCACATAAAATCCTTACCAGTTCTATGATCTTCAACTTGAATCCTTCCAGAATGTGTTTAATCCAGATTGCTTGTGTATAACTCATATAAGTTGGAACATATTCAAATTCAATAGTGGACTGTGATATATAGCTCTGCTTCTTGCTGCTCCAAGATACAAGCCTTCCTCCAAGAAAGAATTTACCTCCAGTTGCACTCTTCTTGTCATCAACATTTCTTGCCCAGTCTACATCTATATAGACTTTCAAATCAAATTTACCTGCATATGGATACCATAATCCATAATCAATAGTACCTTTCAAATATTTGAATATCCTTTTAGTTTCAATCATGTGTGTCTCCTCTAGGTTATTCTGAAATTTGGTAACTGTTCCAACTGCATGAGCAATATCCTAGTCTACTGTGAACAATATAATGTAGTTTCCGTATCATAGACCTATACTCCTTTTCATCAATGGATGCAAAATCATCTTTCTTAGATAGTTTACAACATGTAACCATTGGTATCCCAACTGCTTTACAATCTCCCATTTCAATTGTCTTCAATACCTCTTTCACATATTTGGACTGTGTGATAAAGATACCATTCTTCATCTATTGATTTTGCAAATCTATGAAGAGTTTTATCTCTCCTACCAGAGACATATCAAATTCACTTTTCATCTTATTTGCAAAGTCATCACTCATGTCATCATTGCCTCCAAAAATAATATCATCCACAAATACTTCACTAACCAGTATCTTATCTCCTTCAGTCTTGAGATATATATTGGTGTCTTCACTGGTTCTCTGAAAAACCTATTTTTATCAGGTGGGACTGTAGTCTTTCATACCATGCTCTTGGTGCTTGCTTCAAATCATATAGTGCCTTGTGTAGTTTACACACCATATCCTTTGCATCAGCCAGAGCATAACCATATGGTTGTTCAATGTATACTTCCTCTTCCAGTATTCCATTTAGAAATACTGACTTTACATCCATCTGATATAATTTGAATCTCCTATATGTTGTAAATTCAAGTAGAGTCCTAACACCTTCCAATCTAGCAACTGGTTCAAATGTCTCACCATAGTCTTCTCCTTTTTCCTATGCATACCAATCTGGCTTTGTTTATGACTACTAATCCATCTGCATCCATTTTATTTCCGAATACGCATTTAGTACCTATTACATTTTTGTTCACCGGTCTAGGTACCATGGTCCATGTATTGTTCTTCTCAATCTGGCCAGGATCCTCTTCCATAGCTTTGATCCAGTGATCATCTCCAAAGGCTTCCTTTGTTGTTCTAGGCTCAATACTGGAGATCATACAAGAACTATCTCTAATTATTCTTCTGGTTAGTATTCCTACATCTTTATCTCCAATAATTTGATCAAGATTATGATTGAGTCTTACATACCTTGGAATGACATGATCATTATCTCTACGTTCTTCTTCCTCGCCGTCTTTAGCTTCTACAAAATCTACCTATTCTGGTTGAACTAGTACTAGAGAATTAATTTCACCAACTTTTGGCTTCACTGGTTCTGGCTCCAAAATCAAAATGTAAGGTTCATCTTCCTTCTTCTCCTCACTAGTTTCTCCTGCAAGTTCAAGACACTCATCCACTCGGACATCAGTACTTTCAATGATCTTTTGTGTCTGGTGGTTGTAACATTTGTAGGCTTTGCTCTTGGTGGAGTAACCAAGAAATATGCCTTCATCACTCTTAGCATCAAACTTACCAACATAGTCACCTTTATTGATAAAACATTTACTACCAAAAATATTAAAATAACTGACATTAGGTGACGTACCATATTCATAGGGAGTTTTATCCTTACCTCTTTTAACCAATATTTGGTTCTTAATGTAGACAGCTATGCTGACAACTTCTCTCCAAAATTGTTTTGCTACACCTCCTTGTATTAGCATAGTTCTAGAAGTTTCAACAACTGACTGGTTGTTCCTCTCTACAATACCATTCTTTTGTGGTGTCCTAGGTGCAGAAAGTTGCCTCTTAATTCCATTATCTTCATAATATCTAGTGAATTTCTCTGATGTAAATTCACCACCTTGACTAGTTCTTAAGCAGATTAACTTCTTATCACTTTCCTTTTTAGCTAAGGCCTTGAATGCCTTAAACTTACTAAAGGCTTCTATTTTATCCTTCAAGAATGTGACCCACATCATTCTTGAGCAATCATCAGTGAAGATTGTAAAATACCGATCACCTTGAATACTTATAGTCCTTATTGGTCCACAAAGGTCTGTATGAACCAAATCTAGAAAATGTTCAGTTGAGAAAGATTTTCTCTTAAAAGTTGAGGATGTCATCTTCCCTAACTGACATTCCTTACATAGAGAATTCACCGGTTTGTCCAACTGGGGAAAACCTCTTACTGACTTTAATAATTTTATCAAAATTTACATGAAAAAATCTCGGATGCCAAAGCCAACTATCATCTACTTAAGAAATTAAATAGTTGTTGACTTTAGGATTTAGGTGAAACGGGTTACCTTTTGTTTTCTTGCCGGTTGCAATCAGTTCACATTTTCTCCCATAGATTTTTCACATTCCATTCTTGAATTCCAATGGATAACCTCTATCGTTGGTTTGTGAAACACTCAAAATATTGTGCTTCAATCCTTCAACCCAGTAGACATCATTTTCACTGCTCTTTCTATTAAGAGAAATGGTTCCCTTTCCTTTTACCATGTAGGGTGAGTCATTTCCAATCTCACAACTCCTCCATCAAATTCCTTCAAAGTAAGAAATTTACTCCGATCACCAGTCATGTGGTGTGAACAACCACTATCTATGATCCAATCATCAGAACTATCCATACGATAAATTAATGCCTACTGATCTGTTGTCTCCTCTTTAATGGAAATGAATACAATGTCTTGATTTGGATCTCCCTCAGATTCCTCATCACTAATTCCACCATCAACTGGAATGAGGCAATATCTTTTCCCTTTTCCTTTGTAGTTCTTATACTTTTTCTATTTATGCTTATTGTCTCCATTAGGACAGTTAGTTGCAATATGTCCATTCTGGTTACATGCAAAACATTTCAAAGGTAATTTACCTTTGTACTGACGAGTACCTCTGGGTAACCGCTTGGCCAACAATGCTTCAAGATCAATCAAAATGTCTTCATCATCAACTTCTCTATTGGATCTAGACTCATAACTATGAGTGGCTTCCCTTCTTTTCCTCATCGATGGATTAGAAAATGAATCTCTAAATGCAGACATAGATTTCTTAGCACTACCATCATAACCATTTAATTCAAATGCAATTAGTTTACCAATTATGAAGTCAAGAGTTACCTTTTTTTTATCAATAGACTTTAGTTCTTAAATGGCTACAACTCGGATAGAGTAGACTGATAGAAGGGTTCTCAACACCTCGCTAATCACTATGGTATCCTCCACTTTACCACCAACACTTTTGATCTCACTAACTATCTCCTTGAAGCTCTGACCATACTGTTGAATATTCTCACCTTTAGCCATCCGCATGTCATCAAATTTACCTCTCAAACTCTCTTCTTTGGCAATCTTCACATGCTCATCACTGCTATAGATATCCTAAAGTTTCTTCCACACATCATAAGTAGTCTCCAAACCATGGACATCAACATACTCTGAATTAAACAAGGAACTAATAATGGCCTACAAAGCTTGATTATTCTCTTGTTGCTCCATTATTTGATCATCAGATAGAATCCCACTAGGCAAGGTATATCTGGTAATAATATGTTCCCAATATTGACTTCCCAATATTTTGATATAGATCTTCATCCTATCACTCCATATTCTATAGTTTTCCCTATTGAACTTTAGACCTTCTTTCTTCATCATGTTCTACTAGATCTTTACGACAAGTTGTTAGGCTTAGACACTAGAGAGCTTGAAATGTTTTGATACCAATTGATGATATGATGAATCAATAAGGATCTAGAAAAATAATGAGAGGAGGGGGGTGAATCAGTAGATAGAAAATTGACTAAAGTTTCACCAAACTCAAAACATAACTCACAAATCAATCATTGAACTAACAAGCTCAAACATTGAACTACAAACTACAACTACATTGTCAAGTTTACCGGTTGACTAGCATAACAAAATAACAGTATAACAAATATGAAACTATCAAACCATTTAACCAAAACATCAAAACACTTTACTAACATTAGTAAAAGCAATTTTCAGATCACATCCAGCTATCTTAACAAATCTAAGTGGATTTATCAGTTAAGCAAATTAACCACATCAAAACATAACCACAAAAACCATTCACCACTTGACACAATGATTTTTGATGTGGAAACCCAAATGGGAAAAACCACAGTTGGGATGAATACCCACAAGTATTCTGAACTCTTTTAAAGTTCACCCTGTTAGGAGCCAAGCATTGTTAGAAGCTTTACAAAAATGTCCTATTAGGAATAAATCTGGTTAAGGACCACCCAGATAAGGGATTGACTATAATACCCTATTAAAGGAAATACCCTGTTAGGAGTAACCTCAATAGAGGATTTAAAATCCAAGCTAGTGGATCACCTGGTTAGAGGATTTAGAAAACACTAAGCCTGTTAAAGCTTACTGGGTTAAGGGATTTAACTGTTGTAATAGTTAGAGAACAATAGGGTTTTGCTGGTCTAGTAAATAGCACTACTCTACTTGATCAGATCCTTTTCAAGCTCTTATTTGCCTTCAAACATTCTACAGATACTCCTTCTAGTTTGGCAATCAATCATACTAACACTTAAATAAAATTGCTAACAGTAGTACAAAACAACTCATCAACCTTATAAGAAAAACAATAGGTTAGAAACACATCACAAACCTAAGATCTCATAGAGATTGCAAACAAATCGGTTCAAACATGACTATTAGATCACATAGCCATCATCAACATGTTGTTCAAGGTAACCTCGATCGCTCCTTGATCACTACTCATCGAATCGTGTAACTCGTCACACGGTTTCCACTTTATGTAATGTACTCGCTCATTCCTAAGATAAAACCATTATCTCTAAGCACCAAAAACCACTTGAAACTCATCATGTGCATCATGCATACGTGGCATAATCATCTCCGATTATCATAGATCAATACAACCAATTCACCAAGCTCCGTCGATTAGGGTTTTGCATATCAACAAGTAGGGTTACCGGTTGATCTCACTGCTTCAATAGTAATACCGGTTTCCTTCACTTACTCAACTACTGGTTGTAAAACATCATCACTACCGATTACAATTGACATCAATGAAAATACTTAAACTTCATTAATGCAATCTTCATACAAATTAAAACAAAGTCTTCAATGCAAGTTTTGTATCTTGCCCTAAGGTAGTGCATATTAGTCTACAAGTCCTTTGTATCTTTCCCTATGATAGTGCATCTCATCCTATGAATCCTTCAAGGAGTAGTGTGCTTCCTTGGTAGTGAGCCTAAAAAAAATTATAATCATTTCATATATTTTGAGTTGACTCCCACCATGGTTTTTTCTTGTTTTGGTTTTCCACTTGAATCTAGTGTTCTCTAGTGCATGGTGATTCATTGTGTGGAGGGGAAAAAGTGAGACGAGGTGGCTAGGACCTAATCCCACTTTTGCCAACACATTAGGAATATAAAAGAGCCTAGGGAGATAATGCACTTTGGCTACTTCTTATGAGAAAGAGAGAGCCAAGGATTATCTCTTAGGGGTTATATTCCTCTTATTGTAAATGAAGATAATGTGAAAGATTGATCAATTAGACTAGGAGATGAACAATGAAGTATATATGAATTAAAATTATAGAAACTTGTAGATCTAAAAATGAGATACTGAAAGAAGAGAAGGGGGAGGAATTTGGTTGTATACCTGATGCTGAAAACTAAGCCAAACTAACTAGGACTAGGGTGCCATGCCTCTGTCCCTAATGATTTGACAAAGAGCTGCAATTGAAAGGATGCAGACCTGAGATCCATAGCCTTCACCCTGTTAAAATTCACTAAAATTGAGGGGGACCAGGGTGCCATGCCCCTGTCTGAGGTAGGATCAAGGATCCACTCCCCTTTCCTTGATGGATTTGGGGCAGCCTAAGGCCTTGGGACTGTCTTTGTGTCTTTTGTTGATCCAGGAAGCCTTCTGGGTACCTATTTCTGCACTTGCAACTAAAAACAAAGGGGGTTTGGGTAGATATAGGGCTTTTCCTTGGTCAAAACCCTATGTTGGTGATTTCCACCTCTACAAACAGTTGGTTTATATAGTAAAATAGTGTGTGTAGGAATCTTGTGTGTGTGAAAGATCCTAGGATGAATGCAAACAATCTAGAGAAACACTAAAGAGTAAACCCTAAATGATTGTAATTGATATAGTAAATGATCTAAATCAATTATGAAAATTGATCTAAAGCATGAATGTAAATATGAAAATTGATGTAATGAATCTCATGCAAAGACATGAAAAGAACATGAGACCATACCCGACCCCTAAGGGAGGGGTACAAGGAAATCGTCAGTCGGTGATCTCCTATTATTCTTTAATATCTTCAAGTCTCCTAATTGATGATGAATTCTTGAAAAATAATTGATGAATGCTTGATGAATGTTGTTGAATGTTATTGAAGAATCCACATAGGCTTCTCTTTCACTACATAGAAGGCTCCTTGTGCTTGCTTCACCAAAACTTCCTTGTTCTTGGATCTTAGTTAGATTCCATCAAGTGCCTTCAAATGAAGAAAGAGAGCTTGTATGTATGAAACTCTAGATATTGATTTCATCTTTAGGCCGACCTAGGATTTGAATTTACTGCCAATTTCTTGGGGTTAAGTATTATAATATCATAGTATTATGCTCCCAAATTTTTGGGAAAAATGTCGAGGACCGTGTTGCACTTGCACACAGTCCAACCAAATTTTCACCAAATTTTTGGGGTCATTAGATATGATGATATTAGAGTGAATTGCAAAGTTACAACTGATTTAGAGATGTTTTGATATGCAAAATTGGGCCTTAAAGGTCAAGTAAGACATAATTGGGGTTTATGAATAAAATAAAAAAGGGGCACACTTAGGGTAAAGGCCCAATTTTATGATGTGGGGAGTGATGAAATATGTCTTTAAATTTAATTAATTAAATGCTTAAAGGGAAATTACAATGCAAGATGCAAACACACTAAGGTGGATGCTAAACTAAGCATAGAATTGTACCACCCTAGCAAGGGTGTATAATTTATGATGCTACATTTAGCCCCCAGTTTAGCGGTCATATGAAACTATGTGCATATACAAGATAAAGTAAAATAAAGTAGACATTCATGAAAAATGATATATCCATAAGTTGTCGGACGAAGCCCCCAGTGGTATTTATAGTACACACTTAGGAACCACACCCTACAAAACCACACGTTAGATAAAATCACAAAATCACCTAAGTGATTACTAAAGAAGGTGATAAAAATTCGAGGGTAGCTATATGCCTCCCTATTTCAACTTACTAATTTTAGTGAGTTGAAACAAGATATCATGTTTACCACATTGAATTTGTGAAAGAAGATTAATGACAAATTCTCACAATTATATTTGATACAAGATTAAAAAATAATGGAGAATCATTTGGTAAGAAAGAGGACTAAACCTCAATTCCAACACAAAAAAGAGTGTGAGAATTTGAGAACTCTCTAACACAAGATGAAAGATTTAAATGAAAACAAATGCAAGAGATATAATAAAAAACACAACTCCATAAAGTAAATTCTAAAATAATGGAGGATTGAAATGACATCAAAGAGATTATTTATAGCACCACTCTTCTAAATAAGGTAAGATATCCTCATCAGGGACATGCATGTTCACAAAATATAAGGGTTTATTATAAAACATACTACTCAATGAAGAAAAGAATTTGATGAATGATCAAAGACTTCAAACACCAAGGAGGAGGTCCCAATTAAGGACATGTACTTAAGATCCTCATTAGGGATGCTTGTTCCAATATGAGATAAGGAATTCAAATATGAATACACCTCTACAATCAATAAGAAATCCTTATAGAAGACACTACTTCACAAAGGGGAAATTTTAATCTTAAGAAGGAAAGATGTTTGAAATCACTGTTGCCCCCAATATATAGTGAGAAGAGATGAGATAGAAATAGGCTACCATGCTGATTCCAAAGGTATGATTGCACATGAAATTGTACCATCATGAATGACAATGTGCCTCCAATAAGTGAGATACCAATGTCACATAATGATGAGCAACATAATAGCCATTAATTTTATTTAAAGACATGATAGATTGAATGAGGTATTTGAATATGACATGTTAAATGCTCTACTATAAGTGATTAAAAACATGTATAAGATGATGGATGTTAAAAATTCTTTAGAAAGAGAGAAGTTTATAGGAGAAGAATAGGCCACTAAGTCATACTTTTCTTGCACACAAGAAATCTTAGGACATGGATAAGTGTAATTAATTAGAGCCTTACTCCTAGAAGAAGGGATTTTACAATGAGTATCAAATAAAGTCTCATAAGTGGGATTAGAAATGTCTTGAGGAGATTCATAAAGAGATTTGTTCATCACCAAGATTTATTTATAAGGGGTATGAGTGTTGAAAGAAGTAGAAGATGATTTAGTTGAGGTGAGGTCATCATCACTACTAAATATAGAATTCACATTGAGAGATGGTATTTTAGATTCTTTGGTAGGATTAGAAGGATCATATCCATGTCCAAATGAAGCTTCATGTGTGTTATGTTCTAAAGGAACTTTAATTCCTTGTTCATTTGTGCCACAACCATTGCCATCATATCCACTCTTAACTAAAATGTGAAAACCAAGACCATAATGGGATGCCAAATTAGAAAGAGATGGTTGTGCCTCATAGGTCTGAGTGCTATATGAATTAGAGGAAGGATTTGAAAAATTATTTTAATTAGAAGCATCCACAAAATGGTTACTTAGTTGTATAGACAAAGTGGGTTTCTCTTTAGGTTCCTTCTTAGTCTTAGATTCTTTCCAAGATACTCTATACTCTCCTACAAAAGTAGGGTTAAAGTCTAGAGATCCCCAATCATCATCTAAGAGCACTCCTTCGACAGAAAATAAATCTTTGGGAGGAGATTCTGATTGAGTAGAAGACTCAAGAGTAATAGGAGGAACAAGAACATCAAAGGAAATAGATGTATTTGAATAAGTAGGAGGATTGGAATAAGAATGGGAACTAGTTGAACAAGAGGATCTAGATTTTAATGGTTCTTAAGGATTATCAGCTAACAAGGTGTATGCCTTATTGTTATAGATGAACTTGACTTGCCTATGCAAAGTTGAGGGGACATCTTGCATGTTATGAATCCAAGGTATCCCTAATAAAAGGTTATTTTTCAAACTACCAGGCATGACATGAATAGGTGTAGGTAAAATAACAAGACCTACCTTAACAGGCAATGTTATGACACCTACACATTGTTTAGCAACATTATCAAAGCCTCAAATAGAAATAGAAGTAGGTTCGATGAGAGAATGATCCACATTAATCTTATCCAATAAGTCGACACCGCAAACATTAAGGCCAGATCCATTGTCTAAAAGGGTTCATCTTATAGCAGTATCGTTAATAATAACCACAATCATAAGATGGTCATATTAATGTTGGATTTCATGAGAAGGTAACTCATCTTGTGTGAATACAATTTGAGCTTTAGGTTTGTTTGTAGGATCAATCAAAGAAGCCATGCTATGAGGTGTCACTGCAGGTGGGACATCTAATTTTTTCAAGGCATCTTGTAACATCCCATGATAAGTAGGTGAAGTTTGAACCAAATCCCAAATAGAAATCTTGGCAAGAGTAACTTTAAGTTGTGTGATATACAAGGTACTTGTGGAAGAGTAGGTTGAGAGGGAGGAAGTGAAGTTGGGGTAACTAGAAGATGATTAGGTTTCCTATTGTTCCTTTTGTTGTAGGTATGAGAAACCATATGATAACTTTGTTTAGTTCTTGTCTTAGCATACTCATAAGGGCTCTTAGTAGGATAACCTCTTTGCATAGTAATAACATGTTTCATAGGAATGCAAAAAGAATCATTAGCATAGCCACCATGAACCACTAAGATAGGCTTACGTTGAGAACTTTGGGAAGGAAAAAAACCTTGAACTATGAAGAGAGGTTTATTAGGTGTTTCATTTACATGTATCAAATTGTTTGAAGATGGTTTAGGAATATCAAAGGTGTCCATATGAATTTTAGAAGAAGAATGGATAAGATTGTTGGAGGAATTGTTTTTGATTAAGGAAAATCAGGTTTTAAGGGACCCGAAACCCTCTTACATTACAAATGATGAACAAGAAAGAAACAAGAGAAGATAAGACCAAGACAAAACAACTGCAAAAAACCAGCACAAAAACCAACAGCTAGGACAAAAGGACAACAAAGAGCCAACAAGAAACTGACGTCCAAAACCTAGCATTACAAGTCAAATGAAAACTTTTATAGACTCCTCAGCATTTTGAACCAACAACATCATGGCCTTAGTGACTTCTCTGAGATCATTGTTCTCCTATTTCAACTGAATGTCTTTCATTTTTGACATCATATCAGTGGTGGTCTGCCTGGTCCTTTGCCTGGAGATTTGATGAGTAGAGCTGGAGGTCGGTATATCTTCAATGATTACCAAATCCTTGTTCTGATTTTTCCTCTCTAAGTGATCCACCAAGGCATTCATGTTTTGAGAAGAAACTCTCAAGACCTCAAGACTGTGGTTCATGAAGCTTTTCAATGCCTTCTCAGTTTGAGCAACTCGATTGATGATGTTATCATTATCCGCCTCAGTCTTTTCTTTTACAATTATAATAACATCCTCCAAATGTTTCAAATCCCCTTTTATCAAGTCTTTTTCCGACTAGTCCTGCATCTCAGTTTCCTCCTCAGCTTCACTGGTTTCCACCTCCTCACTCTTTTTCCCATAATTTGTTTCCTTAATCAAATTGTGTATCTTATTTTCCAGGTCCCTCTATTTTCTCTGAATGCTTGTTATGTTGTCAATAACTCACTTCTGGAGATTGAAAGACTCCAATGTGCAATTTCGGGCAGTATTCAAAATAGTATTCTCTGAATCCGTACCCTACTCAGTGCTCATGGATTTAGGATTGTCTTCCTCCATTGAGTTTGGGGTGACATTCCTGCTATCTGAACGCATAGGGTTAGAATTAGGGTTTTTAGAATTGGCATCTTTTTCCCCTTCCTCCTCTTCTCCAGTATTCTCTTCCTTCTCACTCTCCATTTTAGGAGGTAGACTAGGAGGAGGAATTGTTGATAGTCTCTTGCACTAAAATATTATCATGGATAAAATCAATTTTAGGAGGTAGATTAGGAGTAGGGATTGATTTTTTTGAAGACTATTAGTAGGAAAGGTTATATCATCCTTTATCATCAAAGGATCTATGTGGGAATAGGCTCTCTAGGAGAAGGATCAACATTACTCTTTAAAGTTTCACCTTTGAGAGGGAGATCTTTGAAAGAGATGTTAACAATCTCTACTTGAACTAAGGTATGAGTAGAACCTAGTTGGGGAGAAGGAGATGCCTTACCTTTAGAGGAAAAATGATTGAGATTTATGGAAGGTGAGATGATATCAAGAGAGTTACTATGATAAGGTAGAGAATAATCAACACCTTCTTCTAATAGTTGATCCCAAATAGTGAGCTCATTGAGAAAAGTATTAGAAATATCTTGCACAAAGATGCCCTTATTGTTATTACCAATTTTGGGAGAGAGGATAATATTGTTCATTAATTCTTCATCCTTAAGAGGGAGAGCATCACTACATGTATTTAAATCATCATCTTGCCTCAAAATATGTTCAATGTGACATTTAGGGGAGAGAGAATTAAGGAAAATGATTATAACTTTATCTTCTTTTTCTAAGGCATCTTTATGGGTACGACAAGTTGTTTGCATAACTGATGAAGATAATGATGGGGAGTTTGTTGGCATATGGAGATGTTGATGAGATGAAGATGACCGATAAAGTTGATGGAGACTGTTTGTTAGATGATGATGATATAGTTTTAAGTTGTTTGATGAATTTATTTGTGTTTTCATTGATGACAACTATGTTTGCTTATTCATCTAAGTCATATAGGCCTACCTATATAGCCTAACTGGGAGAGGAATGTGTTAGACAACAAAACTACTAAGTTACTGGAAACTGGTAAATAGGAACAAAGCGATGATAAAAAGATTGGTATGGATGATTGGTGAAGAGTTAGATGTTGCGGTTTTACAGGAGTGTTGAAGATAGGAACATGCACCTATGTTCCAAACTGCATCAACAGATTCGATGTATTGAGTGAGTTATGATTAACTGTTGTGAACTCTATGAAGAAGAATGAATACCGGTAACAAATATTTAACCAGTAATGATTTAAGGTTTGGCGGTGGATCTTATCATGATCATAACTTAGTGATGATGTGTCAGAATATGTGTGTAATGATAAGATTGTATTTGAGTGCGTACAAGGATTATATTTCTTGGGAAACAACAAAGTGCTTAGTAGAATGTGAAAAGGGTTTGATTTCTTATCAAATTGATGTGTAGTGATCTGTGGTGATCATTCAATGATGGAAATTGTCTAGAAATTTATTGTAATGATCTATAGTGTAAATTCATTGTATTTTGAATGTAGTTAGGGTTATGTAGCCGACCTAACTAAAAAGTGTATTTAAGGCTACTTGGAGAAGAGGTTTTGTTTGTGGTTTGAGAGAAGGTGTTGTCGAACTAGATTGAAGTGTCTATATGTGTGTAGTAGAGTTGTGCTCAAAAGGATCTGTACTAGCAAGTAAGGAAGTGTTGTGATTAGATAATTTTCCTTGTTATTTCCTAATAGTTACAATAGTTTGAAATCCCTTAACCGGGTAAATCCTAACAGGTTATATTGTAAATCCTTTCACCAGGTGGCTCATTAACTTGAGTTTCAAATCCTCTAACAAGGTTACTCCTAACATGGTAAAGCTCCTAATAGGGTTGAGACAAAATCCCTTAATTGGGTGACTCCTAATAGGGTTTTCTCTTAACCAGGCTAGGCCTTTAACTAGGCACATTCCAAAAGAGTGAAAAATATTTTAAGGGTGCTAATTCCCACCATGGTTTATCCCATTTGGGTTTCCACGTGAAAAATATCTATGTTCATATGGTGGTTGCATTATTGATTTGAGAATTTGATATCTTTACATTGTTTGCATAATGATGAACACTTGAGAGAATGGTTTGTTAAATCTTCTTAAGAATAATGTTTGAGTAGTTACTAATAGAATTTTTACAATTATTGGAGAATTTTTTTACTACTGATTCACCCCCCCCTCTTAGTAGTAACCAGATCCTCATAATAACAATTGGTATCAAAGAACTAGGTCCTCTTTGTGCGGAAGCTTAACTGCTTGAGGTAAAGATCTAAGATAATGAAGGAGGGTCATAGTTTCACAAAGGATAAGAACATAATCTGGAGCAACAGAATGAAGATCTACATCAAATGTATGGGGCCACAATTTCTCCTCATCAGCATATCAAGGATAAGTTATATACTCCTGTGAGATCCCCTGAGGTCGGCCATACTACCTCATCACCCAAGAAATGATGAATCACTCCACAATGGTCTACGACCTCCCGATCAGTGGGCATGTAACAAATAGGTCCCTGCAAACTAGCCACCAGTCATCCCACGGCTCCAAACCTCTGTATGGTCTCCATATGATGGCTATCAGGTCATCGAGCTGCCATCTCCAGAAATCTATCTTGCCCAGATGGGGTTGTGTGATATAATTGGTATACCTATAAATGATCGGCTTCCCAAGCTCTCTGCTATTTGGGAGCATGTGGTTAATCAGTACACACCTCCTACGAATACTCTGACTGTAGATCAACTTAAGTAGAAACATGAGAATATTCAAGCATTGAAAGACATTGTAAGTACTCTTTCTGATTATGAGTATATTGATGTTCATGGTTTAGAAACCACTTATGAAGTTTGGGAAAAGTTGAAGTTGATTTATGGTGGAGATGAGCATGTGCAAAAAGCTAAAGAAGAAAGCCTAAGAGGGAAGTTTGATGACATGAGGATGATGGAAGGTGAGAACATTATGTTGGTGTAAATAATTATTCATCTTGGATATTATTACACCTTACTTAAGTTAACTTAGGAAATGCATTTCATAGTAGTTTGGGTATAAGACACTTGGGTGTTTGTGCCACATTGGGATAGTGTGTGTAGGAGAATTTCCACCTTTTGTGGACTTATCTTGTTGTTACACTCCACATTAAGTGGGTGATCCACCTCATGTGGAATATTATATTGTTTCTCCTACCTACCCTTGTTTCTTATTGAGCCACATGTCATGTTTGTGTGCTCACATATCCATATATCCTTGCCTATATAAGAAGGCTCATATTCATTGTATGTAACGCTTGATGATCTAGTTGATCAATATTTTTATCTTGATAGAATACAATTTATTTCTATCATCTATTTTGCTCTCTCTTATTTGTGCTTTCCGATGCCTCTTGATCCTGGCAAAATCTCACACATTACCTAGTACGAACAAAGGATAAACTTATAAGGCACTGAGAGGGGGGGTGAATCAATGAAATAAAAAATAATATAAATCTAATCACCACTTTAACCAACTTGAAAATCAATATGCATACAAGAAATAATAACCACATAAACAAACATCCAATAAAGCATGCAACTCATAACACAATGATTTTCATGTGGAAACCCAAATGGGAAAAACCATGATGGGAATTACTACCCACAAAGATCAACTATTTGCAGTGTAGAGATCTAACCAGTTAAGGTCTTACAATCACCTTGTTAGGGGTACACCTGATTAAGAGAATCTTAGCCCAGTTAAGAGCTATTACAATAAGGCCTGTTAGGACCCAGCCCTGTTAGGAGCTACCTAGCTATGGGATTTCAAAACACAAGCTAATGTGTCACCTAGTTAGAGGATTTAAACCTTCGGACCTATGAGGATCCTACCGCACCCTATTAGGAGTGACCTTTTTAGAGGATTTTATCTCGCTGCAACTGTTAGGGAACATCAAGTGACTAATCTACTATGAGTAACTCTGTGCCTGATTAGATCTGCTTTATTTATGCTTCTAGAACCAACTAAACATCAATAAAGAGTTTCATCTTCCACCACACAATCAAATTCACACTATAGATCTCATATTTGATACATCATCATACAATATTCATCTTTTTATAGGCAACTTTGTTAAGTCATCTAAAACCCTTGGAATAATTTCCTAGGTTCAATGTATCTGGTCAATCTTGCTCAAAATGCTTTACTCATGTCGGCCACATTATTCATAACTTAAAAATATAACATTATGTCCATCGGTTAACTATTCTTCCTGACTAATTGCTCAGTACATCATAACTCACTCATTCCATCAAATCTGCTAATGTGGTTCTAGTCATAGGCTCCTACCAATGTCATGAGCATACCTTCCAAACTGCAACACTTAACCCTTCACCAATCTTCTGTATCAATCGCTTGAACATAGAATTGTTCCTATTTACCGGTTTGTTGTCCTATTTACCAATTCACTATTTAACTACTTCCTCTACCGGTTAAGCTTTACCGATTGGACTAAATGACTTAGATGACTAGCAAAACATTGTTGTCATTAAAAGTCATCAATCAACCTATTTCAATAAAATCATCATCAAGCCAATAATCTCCCTCTTTGGCATTGATGGCAACACAGGAAAAAAATTGTCAACTAATTGTCACATTACAAAAAATATGACTCATGACTCAAATACATACAAAATTCCCACTTAGCAATTACATGCTATTATAAAATTTTAACTTACCAATACTGATCCCCCTTTGACAACAATGACAAAGGTAAGAAAATATATGAAAAGTTAAATGTAATATACATCAAAATTTGCATTACCAAATATATAAATAGGAGTTCAATGGTTATTACAATGTTATCTTAAGAAATACATCTGCAAAATTAGACTTCAAAATTTTCAGATCATTTTCCCAAGTCTCCAAAAGAGTAGATGTAATCTCTATATGTATCCGGATCTGATATGCAAGCTCCTCCATTGCATCAAGTGTGCTCATCTCCGGTGTAGCCAAAACTATCTCAGTCTCCTTGTAGCCTCTCTGCAAAATTTGTAGCTTAGGGACAAGATGTGTCTATAATTCTTGCAAATATGATGTCCTCTTTACCGGCTTTGCCTCAAAATATTTTAGCTTCTACTATATATTAATAACCACTCTACCAAAAATGGTTGTTGAATCATTTAAGGGGTTAAATGATTTACTCAAAAATTTCAGCTCATGCTACTCTGCCTTTCTCTTCTTATCAATATCATCCAAAAATAATGAAAAAATGCAAAATAGTAGACATTATTTTACCTTCGGTTTGTAATGCTTCCTTAATCTGCTCCAAGTTCATAGCAAGACCTACTTTGTCTCTATCAATATCCTTCATCAATTGTTCAATTCTCCTCTTTTCATATTCCTTTTCCACATTCTTGATAGCAGCCTCTTCAAGACTCTTCATCTTCTCACCTGCTGATGTAACCAAATGTTCTAGTTTGTCAATAGGTGTAGGAAGACTGTCAATATTAGTCTCTAGTAGTATGTTGGGAATTATATCTATTGCACTTTGAATAGTTTGAGCTTCTTTTCTCCGTGCTTTCAAAATATTTTTTGTTCCTTAGATTTCATAGCAGATGCAATCTCCATCAAGTTAGTAGTACTTAGCATCTCCATATTGATTGGTCCTTGAATACTCACAGTGTCATCATCCTCATCATCATAAATTATCTTATTTGATGTTAATGACTGGGGTTTCACTTTCTGTTCTTGCTTCTCTTTCTCCATTACTTCTTCCTTGTGCATGTTAGGATTCCCAAGGATATTGAGAGGGGGGGTGGGGGGGAGGGGGTGAATCAGCATCTAGCCAGTATATAGATTTACTTGACTTAAAACATGAAAAGCATATCAAAACTATGTAATGGTAAACCAGAAATAATGCAGTAACTAAGAGTAATAACAATAACATGAGAAGCACACCATAACACAGTATTTTAATGAGGAAACCCGATGTGGGAAAAACTTCGGTGGGATTTGTGACCCACAATATTTTCTTACTGGCCAATAAGGGAATATTACTCTTACATTATGGGCATGCACATGTAGGAAGGCCGAGTTCCTAAAGCTCACTACTCAAATACAAAAGAAGTCACACTGACTTACAAAAGGATTATAAAAATCCAATGTCTTGTATTGCTTCAGATTAGCATCTGCTATGCCAGGTTCAATACCGGTTTAAGCTCATCTACATACATAAACCCTTAACCAATAATTCACATATTAGGTCTGCATAATTTCACCTATCACCTTATTACAAAATGATCTACAATGATCTCATACATATATAAGTCATATTACAACTAGCCATGTCGGCTTACAATGATTTTACAATTAATTCCAAAATACATTTTAAAAAAAATTGAAGTCGGCCAAGGTGCCACTATCCTTCATTTCACTGGCGATGTTTTGTATGCCGGTGTAGAGTCAGTCTGTCGGTGTTGGTTCCAATATCTTTGTCTTGCCGGTGTCATATGATTGCAACGTTTCCATCAATGACAAAACCTTCAATTACCTACAATTTCTCATTGGAGTGTACATTTGCCAACAATCTCCCCCTTTGGCATTGATGGCAACACTCATGAGAAAAATCAAAAGTGTCCAAAATAATATCCAAAAATAGTCTGCCAAAATTGTCTTACCAGAACTGTGTGCCAAAAAAAATGTATGCTCCCCCTGAATATATGATGTCCTTTCTTCTAACCATTTTTCTCATCCCACTACTCCCCCTTCAAAATCAATGACAAAGGTTGTCATTTGGTGTCAGTGGAGTCCTGTCAGAATTATTGTAACTGGTGGGTTATAATCTAAAATATATCTGTCAAGATCAAATTTATACCATTGTTGAATATCTTGCTATCTTTTACTGCCTCTTGTGTTCTTTGCACTGTACCGGTGAGTATGTGCATTTTCTCTTCTGGTGTCTTCAGTCTAGGAACCAGAGCCTCAGATATTTCTTTTCTCAAGGAAATAAGGTATTCTAGTCTTGGACTAAGTCTACATTTCAAGTCCTTTGCCTTATCCTTTATTCCCTAGTTTGTCATTCTCTAGTTTCTTGATTTTCTCTTCTTGCTTTGTAATTTTCTTCTCTAACTCCAAAAATGTATCTGATGCTCCTATTAGATTGTCAGCAATATTGTTTATCTTCTCTTGTGATTTACTGATCTCCTTGTCAAGATCCTCTATTAATACATTCATTTTGCAAGTGTCCCTATACAGTTTCTTGAAGTCATAAATTATTTCTCCAAGTTCTGGTAAAAGGGTATCCATTTCTTCCTTGTTCATCTTCACAATATCCTCAAAGAATTTCTCTTTTCCTTTTATCATTCTTTCCTTAAATGTATCCTCATTTATTTGATCAACAGTCAATAGGTTGCTGGTGATGAAGTTAGATAATGTGTCTAGTTGACCTAAAGAATCCTTATTATCAATTGTGCACTTTGGTGCAATCAATTTAAGAATTGGTATTGTATCATCAATAGCCTTATAGGATTGAGCATTACATTCCGTGATCTTTTTTATTGACTCTAATAGGACCTTTGTTACATTAGTAGGTCTGAATTCTACAATAGTTGTACCAGATGTTTGTCCAACAGTCCTTACAATAGCCATGCTACTGGTTGTCGTAATTACCTTGCTTTATTTGACCTCTGGTAGGTCTATCTGCATTTTCATTTCTACAAACAAAGGTTTATGCTTTTCTATTTGGGCCAATGGAACTGTCTCTATTTGAACCTGTGCTTCAACCTGTACCAGTTTTGGTTTCTCTATCTATATCTCAGAAGGTTTCTCTGAGTTTTCAATTGCTAGTTTCTTAGATGTAATCTTAGTTTATATCTCTAAACTTTTCTTTGCCGGTTCTTCAGATGGTTTATCTATTGTATCTACTAGTTCCTTAGTGGTATCCTCTGCCAGTTGCTCTACCTATGAAGGTTTTTCTATGTTCAACTCAACCATTGCAGTGGGTGACTTAGTAGTCACATTTTTCTCCTTATCCTCAGTGGTTTCTCTGTCAACCACAACATTAACTTCCTAAGTGTCTACACTTACTGTATACAAAATTTTCGATTCAGGATTTGTATCATCTATCAGAGTCTTCATACTCTCTGTGGCTGGTTGTCTGTCAGTAGTGTCTACTAGTGGAGTATCTGAAAGAGGTTGGGGCATATTGTTAGTAATTTTTAAGCTTGGTGGTCCACCTATCTTACCTTTCCCCTTATCTCTGTCCTTTTGATATACTTTGATAGTTTTAGGCCTGAGTAATTCTTCCTCTTTTTCTTTTTCCACAAAGAATATATCCCATCCATCTGTTGTTTCCTCAGATACTTCATTTACTCTGCCAGCCATTAGTGCTACATGATAGTGAGTAGTAGAAAATATTGTCTAGTTAGCCTCACTGATTAATTTGGTGCAAGAGTACCTAGTACCAGAGATACACCATGTTTTCAATGGGAAATTTCATGAGGTTATGGGTCTTTTTAATAAAATAAGCATCATTTCAAAGTATTATGATTCATCTTGTAAGGCGATGTAAGCCAATGGTTCAAATAGTCCGTTAAGGTCATTATTGAGTCAAGAAGGTCCAATTGTGCAAAATACCCAAAGAAGGGTAAAATTGATGTAAAATGTCTATTTGAGTCCATATTAGGATGTTTAGAGTATCCATACAAAGTTTTGTTAAGTTTGGAGTTCAAACACAAAAGTTGTCAAATTGTCATCAAAGATTGTTAAGCTTAAAAAGTGCTTAAAATGTTATCAAAGTGTTGCAGTTTGGTCATGGAGCAGTTAGAATAGTTATGAAACTGATAGGAGGCTATAAAATCCCTTTTCTGGTTGAATTCAAGATGGTGACAAAGTTTGGAGGAGAGTTTGTAAAGTTAGAACTTTAAATCCTCTAACTATCACACAATTCTGCAGTATTGTTAAAAGTTACAGAGTTTGTAAACCACTTCTTTTTTGGATGCAAATATCTCATATAATAGTGGTAGAAGGAATGATGAAGGAAGTGAACTCTATGTGAATTATTTGCAATTCATTTTGAAGAACCAGTGGATAAATTGAAGTTCTTGTTCAACATTTATGACAGTCACGTTTTTACTTCTTCCAAGGCATATTTCTATTGGTATTTTGATTGAATGCGTCTAAACCCAAATTGGAAGTTATATAAGGGAGAGTTAAATTTTCTTTGGAATTTATTTGATGCCTTTTAATTGAGTATTTTTAAAGTTATGACAAATTTTCTGAAACTTACTAGAATTTGTTCCTAGGGTTACCTGTCATACAAAAAATGGCATAACTTTGTTTTTAACCATTGGATCTCCTTCTAAATTCGACTGAAGGTTTTTCATGAATTTATCTAAAACTCCATCAAAGCGATTGACTAATTAATATCATTCGAAAAAGTTATTAATGACTGATACAAAACTATTGAAATCTTATGACAACCATAATGAAAAGGATAGTTTTGTTTGAACTGATCAAATCTTGCGGTTGGTTGATGATAGTTATTCTTTGTTAAGATGATTGTTTGTTTGTAACAAGAATGACTCTATTTTATTGAGTTGGTTGATGAAAAAATTGTGGATTTTGGAATTTAAATTTGTTAGACGCCTTAAACCTATCAAATTGTATGATGTTTGGGTCAATGAGTACCCTAAGAGTAGTGTTGTTTTAGATGCTCTGCATCAAATTAATTTGTCTATTTCATCAGGTGAGTTAATTGGATGCACTACCAGTAATTTTTCAATCTTAATCTTTTTATCCAGTTCAACAATAGCTAATATTCTAGCTTCTAATCTCCTATACAAGTCATTTGGAATTTCATCAACAACTTCCATTAAGAATTTCTTGTATATATCTAAGTGTAAAATTACACTGTTCTCTATACTTTCCTTGTCATTTGTTGATAGTGCGTTGTATATTTTGTTGATGTTTTTCAGCTTACCATCCTCTGTTATTTTTCTAAGAAGTTTTTCTAGAGGAGTAATAGTCTGTTTCACCTTCTTCTTCTTAGGAGTCATTTTCTTCACTGGAGGCCTTACTGCCTATTGCTTCTGTCTTGTCCTTTTAGGTGTGGGAGATGGTGTTAGTGAGGGTTTTCTTTTCTTTTCAACCCTTTTAAATACTGTCAGTATATCACTCTAAGAAGAAGTTCCAACTGGTGAAAGATGAGTTTCCAGTTGAGGTGCTTCCAACTTACTTTCACTTATACCAGTTTGTCTCGGAACATCTTCCTTGATTGCCTTTGCTTGCCGGGTTCCTTTCCTTATGGTTGCTTCAACCTTCTTAACCCTTTTTCTAGTTTGAATTCCACTTTCTATTATTTCAGCATTGCCAAAAACTTCCTCTTTCGGTTCCTTTGGAGGTTCAAGGAGGGCTTTTGCATATGTTTCTATGATGTTGTCATCTATTTCATAGCCCATTTCAGTTACCCAAATAGTTCGAGGGACAACTGCTTCCATCCAAATTTCATCTTTCTTGATCACAAAATAGATTTCTTTTTGATACTTATCCACAATAGCTTGTGACAGTCTTACTCTAGTCTTCATTTGAGCCTTCAATGCTTGAAAATACTCATTTAGGTTTTTCTCCCTATTTTCTCCCATATTGTTTAGTAAATCTAACAGTTGTTTTCCTACTGGTATGTCAAAACCAAAATCTCTAGCACCAATATCGAGCACTTGTTTGGCTATGTACAACATCAAACAAACAAGTAGGTTTCCAAATCTGAATGTTCCTTTCTTATCTCTTTTGATCTTACCCAAATTGTCTATCAACTCATCTTTAAGCCATTCACATATATTTATCCTTGCATTATCATTGACCATATCATAGGCACTCTTGATACATAGGCTAGAAACTGAGTTTAACCTATTTGCATGTGTAGCCTTATAACTTAAGATTATACTGATAAATTTGACATTTATATCCTTTACATCATTTACCCTTAGAGATATCTTATCAAATGTTGCACTAGTTAGGTTTATCACTATGTCATTTGAGACTACCTTTGTTTTGTCTGGTCTGTTACCGGTGGAGGGTAACCCTGTTACAACTTTTACTGCTTCTTTTGTGATTTTATGAATTGAGTCCAACTAGAAAAATTCACCATGTACTCTTCTTAACACAATCCTTATGATATCCTTGGGAAAATCCAGGATACTAAGAATTTCAGTGAAACCTAGGGTTTCTACTATCTTATGTTCAGACTTGAAATTTCCAGATTCATCACAAATCATGGTTTTAAATATGTTATTAATGTCATCATCACCTAATTCCTCAATATGACAATGTATATACATCATAGGGTCTTAAGCATATACTACTCATTTAGGGATTTGAGATAATGCACCTGTGCTATCATATTTCTTTGCAATTTCAGGAACTAGTTGGAATACGGGTCTAGGGCGCTTAACAACTTCAACAATAGTAGGCTTTGCAATAAATTTAGGAGTGGATGAAGATGCCATAGCCATAAATACCTCAATCTTCCTTAAGGATGAATGATTTGATGGATTGCTTCACTACTTCGCTTAGAATGCCTTCACTCAGGAATTTTCGTGCTCTCGAAGATTTGAATGCTCGATGAATGAAAAAGGAGCTAAAAAACTTGCTTTATAATGTTATTTTATTCAACTACCACATTCAATGCTTGTCAGTTAAGTCACAACTTAACTCATTTGCCAGTATAGAAGTAATTTCAACTTCTTACAATCAACCGAGGGAATAATAGCATGTTTTTCATTTTGTTGCTAAACCCCCAAAAGATTTGTTTTAGTTAGATGAAAATTCTCCTGCAGGTGGAGTGTTACATTGTTCTATCAGTGGAGGAGTATTCCCATCAATATTCTAATTTGACTTTCTGATCCATTGTTTTGAGAATTCTTGCTTTACCTCTTCAACTTTTTCTTTACCTTTCAGACTTGGACCTTTATTATTTGCCGGTGAGGACTTGCTTCTACAAAATTTAGCAATATGTCCAATCTTGTTATAGGCATAACAAGTCACATTGTTTTTCTGAATATCTTTCCCATATCCTATGCTAGTATGTGTTCTGCATTGATTAGACAAGTGTCCATATCTTCCACAAACATAACATCTTACATTCATTCTACAATTTTCTGAATTATGACCAACTTTGTTGCATTTGGAACATTGACCGGTAGGTGTATTAGTGTTATGATAATTTCTAGATCTGCATTGATATTCTCTATGACCATACTTGTTATAGTTAAAGCATTTTCCATTAAATTTGTAAGTAGTAGGTTTCCTTACCGATTTGCTATGATCATGATGGTTTGCAATATCGAAGCTTTCACCAATTTCAAAGACAAGGCCATTTGTATCACCATTAAGTTTCTGATTCTTCAGCATGTCACCAAGTTCTTCTTAACTTTTCTTGAATTTCTCCTTGTGTTGATTTGCAGCAGTCAGTTCATTCTCCAAAATGCATTTCTGTCTCATGAGTTCAGCTTTGTCATTTTGTGTGTGCATTAGATCTATCTTCAACATATCATTTTCATGGCTGAGTCTTGTGTTTTCATTCCAACATCATTTAGTCTTCTAACCAAGTCTTCTTAATTTTTCTTTTTGTCTTCAATTTCTTTACAAAATCTCATAGTCATATCCTGCATCTCATTCTTTGTTTTACTAATTTCTTGTCTTAGCTTGCTTACCAGATCATTGAGAGTTTCCTTTTCATTTTCCTCATTTTGCATCTTTTCACAAAGTTCTCTTCTCTTGTTTCTTGCAATAGTAAAATTTTCTTGAAGTGGTTGAATAATATCTTGAGCAGCCTTCAGATCATCTTCAATTTTGATATTCTTCACCTTTTCTGCATCATAGTCTGTAAGAGTTGTTTCCAATTGCTTTCTCAAGTTTTCCATCTCTACCAGTGACAAGATCTTCCTCAAGTTGTTAGGATTTTGAAAATAGAGGACTAGGCTCTGATACCAATTGTTAGGATTCCCAAAGATACTGAGAGGGGGGGGGGGGGAGAGAATCAGTATCTAACCGGTATATAAATTTACTTGACTTAAAACATGAAAAGCATATCAAAACTGTGTACCAGTAAACCAGAAATAATGCAGTAACTAAGAGTAATAACAACAACATGAGAAGCACACCATAACATAGTATTTTAATGAGGAAACCCGATGTGGGAAAAGCCTTGGTGGGATTTGTGACCCACAATATTCGCTTACTAGCCAATAAGGGAATATTACTCTTACATTAGGGGCCTGCACATGCAAGAAGGCCAAGTGCCTAGAGCTCACTGCTCAAATACAAAAGAAGTCACACTGACTTACAAAAGGATTATAAAAATCCAATGTCTTGTACTACTTTAGATTAACATCTGCTATGCCAGGTTCAGTACTAGTTTAAGCTCTGCTACATACATAAACCCTTAACCAATAATTTGCATATTAGGTCTGCATAATTTCACCTATCACCTTATTACAAAATGATCTACAATGATCTCATACATATATGAGTCATATTACAACTCGCCATGTCGGCTTACAATGATTTTATAATTAATTCCAAAATACATTTTAAACAAAATTGAAGTCGGCCAAGGTGCCCGTATCCTTCCTTTCACTGCTGATGTTTTGTATGTCGGTGTAGAGTCAGTCTGTCGGTGCTGATGCTAGTATCTTTGTCTTTCTAGTGTCATATGATTGCAAGGTTGCCACCAATGAAAAAACCTTCAATCACCTACAATTTCTCATTGGAGTGTACATTTGCCAACATTGCATCTCTACATCCTTCTCTGGTACTTTCTTTTCTACATTCTCCTCTTCCTTTTCCTTTTCCTTCACCGGTGGTGCAATGGCTTGTACATCTTATGTTTGTATAATCATCAGTGTCTCTTGTGCTTCTGTCGATGTAGTGGTTTGAGCATTATCTGTTTGGTCATTCACCGGTTTCTCTCACATTTCTTCATATTTCTTTTCTTCATCTTTCTTCGTTGCTTCTATTTTCTCTTCACGTGTAGCGGTTGAAGTAGCTCCCAGTAACACATTTTCTTCATCAAGGATAATTATTGGATCTTTCTTAGTACTTGTATCAACAAAAACAATCTCATCCAGTATAATGTCATTAATGTTCAAATTATCAAGGAGATCTTCTCCCTTTAATCTCTCTGGTTCTTCTCCTTCTTTAGGAATAAGTCCTAAAATTTCTTTAATATTTCCTTAGTCTCATCTTGAATATTCTAGGATTCACCAAAAATCAATCTAGTTAGCCTTTTCTTTGTCCTAAACAATGACTTTGAATTATGAAGAATATCCTATATATCCTCCTTCGAGGTTTCTGGTTGTAAATGAATAAGATCGAATTCAACTAATTCTTTATCATGCCTTATTGTTGCCTATCATCTAGCTTCTAGCTTATTATATAATGGATCAAGTATTTGGCCTTGAAATTCAATCAGTGCTTTAGTATACTTATTCATTGAACAAACAACTACATCTTCAATCAGTTTTTGTTCTTCTTCTCCAAAATTATCATAATGCCTTTTTACACCAGCTAGTATTCCATACTTCCTTATTTTCTCCAATAATTTCTCAAGTGAAGTAATTTTACTTATCTATGGCTTACTAGATTTTACTATTGATGTTCCAACCACCTTTGATTTCTTGCCACTAGCTCTCAATTCTCTCTTTTCTCCTTCTAATTATGTTTCCTCTCCTTCTTCTTCAACAACAAATCTTTTTGCTTGTTCCTTCTTCCTTTTTCCGATGGCTACAGTGCTAATAGCTTGATTTATTTACCTTTCCTTTTGATTTGAATCTTAGGAGGAGGAGGGGGATTCTCTTTCACAACTATACTTCTTGTTTGTCTGTCGATGGGTGTACTAGATGTTCAGGCCTTCTTCTCTTCAAATATTGCTCTTGCTTCAACAATCATCTCTTTTGTAAAACCTTGTTCCATATAAAATTATTCAACTTCCTTTCTAACTTTCTTAGCAATCACTAGTTTGGCCAACTCTGAATGTACCTCAATATATTTCTCTTTAAAGGTTTCAAACCTAGTTGTACTTGGATCTACCGTTGTAGATAGAAGATGATCAACATAGGCAATTAAAAGATCATCTTCTACCTCATAACCCATGGACATCACCCATGATGTCCTAGGTTCTACTACCTCCATTTCACATATGTTTGTATCAACCATGAAACAGATAGAATCTCCATACCTTTTAACAACATTCTCCTATATCTTTTCTCTAGCATGTATTCTTTTTTGGAAATCTTTGAAATAACCCCATATTATCTTAGTGAATTCATTTCCAAGCATTTTAGTACTTTTCTTGATTTGTAACATTGTCAGTGTATCCTCTGACCACTGAATATCACTGATACTAGGAAAGGAGTTTTGGAAATAGAAAATAAACCAATGATCAACTATCCAAACTTGAACTTTTGTCTCTTAACCTTCTTGATTGATTCAAGGTTCAATATTAATTGGGTTCTTAGGGCTTCTACTAGATCATAGTCTGCATTCTCCTTCAACATCTGGTAGGTAGTGTGAATTGCAGCTTTGGGAATGCTATTGGTTCTGCTAGAATGATAAACCCTATAACCAATGACCATAGATGTGTAATTTAGCGCAGGATCATCAATCTCATTTATAGTCATATCATGACCATCCCATTTAGATTTTGTCAATCAGGTAACTTTGTCCTTCGAGATTGTTCTTAACATAGGAACTTCATCGGTTGTCAACAATCTGGTGACTGCATGAATAGCTTCCTTGGTAATCTTATGTGGGTGATCCAACCACATGAACTGATTATGTATAATTCTCAAAAAATATCTAATAGTCTTCTTCAAATTATGAAAACATTTATCTATAACCCTTCTTAATTGATCCTTTATCACTCCTTGATCATCACATAATGTACGATATCGGTTAAAGATTGAAAATCCTCTAGTTTGCAATGAATGTAAGATTTGATGTCTTTGACATGTAAAACATCATAGGGTATGCTGGATAAGGCTCCAACTGGATCGGTTTCCATTGACTTATGAGGATGCCTCTTGAATTCTAGTCAAGGCATTTCAGTAACATCTTCAAAGTGTGGTGTATTCATTGCAAAATATCAAACACAGAATCAGATCATAGAAGAATACCTTTCAACTCCTTTGCAGCTAGGGTTTCTAAACCAAATGCAATTTCATCGGTTCACTTCACTACAAATCTCCTCAATCCATTGTCAACTTCGCCAATGCAGCAATCAAAATATCTTATGTTCTTATGTCACTCTCTAATGTGCTATTGAGAATGAAGGTAACAAATGAAACTATAAAACATCCTTTTATTTACCTTTTATAAACTGCATTAAATGCAATACCAATTGAACTTACCCTAATCACCTTTCAACCCTAAAACTTGTTACCAGTTAGATCGCAAAAACTCTTCATAACATCACAATACATCAAGATATGCATATTTGACTTACCACATAATCATTCAGGGGGCCCAAAAATAGATTTGACAATAAGCTCCTCCTAAGCTTTATATATAGCTTAGTTTATCAATGAGGAATTCTCCACACTAGGTGAAGAATTAGAATCTTCTAATGGTTTCTCTTCTGTCTTCTTTCTCCAGATCTTGTTCATCTCAACCCTTGTCTCTTCTAGATAAAATTTCTTCTTACATTTTCGGTCAACAGACTATTTAACCAGTTTGATCATTTTTGCTCTACAAAACTTTGCAATATGTCTTGGTTTATGATAATGATATCATGCCATTCCAGATGCTCTCTTTGGACCAACATTGCCTCTACTAGTTCTTCTCCAGAATTTCATAGCAACATGACCATAGTTGTGATAGATTAAACAAGTCATATTTTATTTATACTCTATTTCATAAGGACTAGACCGGTTCACATAAGGTCTCTACCAAATAGGGTTTCTTCGATCATTGAAAGATCTATGCCAATCAACACCAAACCTCTGATTCATGTAAGGTCTCTGATTATTCATTCTAGACCTGCATTCAATAGCTCTATGCCCATACATGTTGCAATTGTAACAATAACCATTAAAAGTGCTAGGCGTATGTCCATCATATGTATTATGTTTATATCCATTAACAACACTTGATCTACTTCTACAAATATTAGCAATATGACCTACCTTATGACAATTGAAGCATATTAGTTTGTAGGGTTTCTTACCGGTGTTTTTCTTTGTCTTAGGTGCATATTTGTCTTCATGTATGGTGTCCTTGGTACCTACAGGCTCTCCTTTCTCAAAGGTTGTGTATCCCAAGCCATGTGTATCTCCATTCTGGCTCTGTGAATGGATTTTCTCATCAAGCATAGTAGAGCTCTTGTTGTATTTAGCTGGTATCTCATTAGCATCAGCCAACTCCTTAGTAAGATCTTCATTCTTCTTCATAAGACTCTCTCTAAGGGACATACCCATGTCTAGATCATCTTATATTTCTTCTTTTTCTTCTTTTTCCTCATGAAGATGCGCATGTAGGGTACAAATCTCTTGGTTCACCTTAGAGATCTCATGATCCTTCTCTTTGATTTTGTCTTTAGTAGCCACCTTGGCTTCCAACTCTTGACTCATTCTGATAGTTATGGCTTCTAGCTCTCTTCTCAGATTTGACTTCTCATAATTCAGCTTTACTGCCTCATTAGCCAATGCTTCAATGTTATCTTCTTCAGATGAAAAGTTTTCACTAATTTAATACAATGTTTTAGCCAAATCTCTCCTCTTAGCCAATGAAGCTTTGTACTTGACCCTTAACTCGCCTAGGGTTTCTTACTGGTTTCTTGAACATACCATTATTCCTGTTTACCGATTTGTTGTCTTGTTTGCCGGTTCACTGTTTAACTACTTCCTCTACTGGTTTGACTAAATGACTTATATGACTAGAAAAACAAGTCATCAATCAGCCTATTACAACAAAATCATCATCAAGACAACATAAGGAACACAACCTGATGGAAATTGAGGCTTTATTGGCAAAGAAACTTCCTAGAGGCACCGGTAAGTACAAAGGCAAGCTTCCTCTTAAGTACTTCTCATGTAACAAAATTGGACATATTGCTACTAATTGTCCTAACAGTGATCAGAAGGAAAAGTCTAGAAGGTTTAAGGGAAAAGGTAAGAAACAATGTTATGTTGCAGTAGATGAAGGTGTTACCGATGAGGAATCAAAGGATGAAGATAATGAGGAAATTGTTTTTGTAGTAGTTAAGGAAGATCTCTTTGACAAGAAAGCTTTAGTGTCCCATATTGATAGTAGCGATGAGTGGGTCATTGATAGTGGTTGCTCACATCACATGATTGGTGACTAGAACAAGTTGATCTCACTTGAAGAATTTGATGGTGGAGTAGTGGGATTGGCAATAATACACCATGCTTTGTAAAAGGTAAAGGTTCAATTTCATTAAATGGAAAAAATAATGCTGATAATGTGTATTGGGTTGAACGTTTGAAGCATAATTTTTTGAGTGACAAAAGGTAACTTATTATATTTCAATACTAATGTTAACAGTTGTCTGGTTGCAAAAGTTGAGGAAAATTGATTATGGCATAGAATATTTTGTCATGTAAATTTTGATAAAGCAAGTCAAGTATGGTTAGAGGTATTCCACAACTAGCCAAACTAGACAATGTGATTTCTAAAGAGTTTCAGTTGGGTAAGATGACTACTTCCTCTTTCAAAAGCAAATCATTTTCTTCTGAAAATATTTTAGATTTGGTGCACACTGATTTATGTGGTCCTATGAGGACTAGGAGTTTTCATGGTGATAAATATTTTATGATATTTATTGATGATCATTGAAGAATAATGTGGGTTACATTTTTGAAGAAGTCTGATGCTTTCAACAAGTTTAAGTCATTCAAAGCCTTAGTGGAGAAAGAAACCGGTAAGAATCTGAAGTGCTTGAGATCTCACCGAGGTGGATAATTCACATTAGCTAAATTTATGAAATACTGTGATAAGAATGGAATCAAGAGACAACTGTCTGCACCAAGAACACCACAATAGAATGGGATTGTAGAAAGGAGGAATCATACCATATTTGAAGCAGCTAGAAAAATGTTGATACAAGGAGATGTACATAAAATGTTTCGGAGAGAAGCAGTCAGCACTGTAGTATACACAATGAACTGGGTATTGGTCAAGAAAGGTAGTGACAAAACTCCTTATGAATTATGGTATGGTTGTACTCCTAATGTTAGTTACTTCAAAGTCTTTGGTAGTAGGTGTTGCATAAAGAGAGATGAGTATACTAGAAAGATTGATTCTAAGAGTGATGAAGGAACTTTCCTTGGTTAATCAACTAAGAGAAAAGAATTCAAGTGCTTTAACAAAAGAGCCAAGAAGATTGTGGAAAGTGTTAATGTGAAAGTTGATGAGTATTCTAACAAATTTGATCATACTAACAAGTCTGATGCAGTAGATGAACAAAAGCTAGTGATTAATGAACTAGAAGTTCAAAATGATGTTGAGCATAACAGTGTGGAGGATATTGCTCAACTGGAAGATGAAGTTGAAGAAGAAGAATATGAAGAAACTTCTATACCAGAACCAGTTATACCCAGATATGTAATGTTGAATCACTCTGCAGATTAGATAATTGGAGACAAGAATGTTGGAGTACAAACAAGAAGAAAGATCAGAGAAGGTGCTTGTCTAATTTCCACAATTGAACCTAAGACAATGAGGGAAGCTCTCAAGGATGATAATTGGATAAAGGCTATGAATGAAGAGCTTAATCAAATAGAGAAGAACAACACTTGGTCACTTGTCCCTAGACTAGATGATAAAAATGTGATTGGTACTAAGTGGCTCTACAGAAACAAATTGAATGAATATGGTGAAGTGGTTAGGAACAAGGCTAGACTAGTCTACAAAGGATATGCACAAGAAGAATGTGAGGATTATGGAGAAACTTTTACACTGGTTACTAGAATTGAAGGAGTAAGAATTCTACTTGCATTTTCAACATTCCAAGGATTCAAGGTTTACCAAATAGATATTAAATCTACATTTTTTAATGGAATTCTAGAAGAAGAGGTTTACATTGAACAACTGGATGGGGTCGCATTAGGACATGGTGTGCAAACTTCATAAAACTTTATATGGGTTAAAGAAAGATCCAATAGCATGGTATGAGAGACTCCATTCACACTTAATAAATATTAGATTTCAAAGAACCAGTGAGGACAACAACATTTACTTGAAGACAGAAGGAGACAAGTTATTGATTATATAAGTGTTTGTGGATGATATCATATTTGAAGGAGATGATGACATGAGTTTAACTTTTGCAAAAGAAATGAAAAAAGAATTTGAAATGTCTTTGATAGGAGAAATAAAAAAATTTATTGGTTTGCAGGTCCAACAAATGAGGAATCTTTATCAACCAGTCCAAGTATGTGAAGGAGGTATTGAAAACCTTTGGAATGGAAAACTATAAACCAGTTGGAACCCCTATGGTTATTGGTTGTAGATTATTGAAGGAAGATGAATCCAATCCATAGGATAGAACTAAGTATAGATCAATGATTGGAAAACTACGCTATGTTGTTCATAGCAGACTGGACATTGCTCATGTAGCTGGGATAGTGGCTAGATTTTAGAAAAATCCTAAAGAGACTCATATGGTGGCAGTGAAGATAATTTTTCAGGTATCTTAAAGGAACTATTGATTATGTATTATGGTATCCATACAAAGGAAACTTCTCTTTGAAGTTGTTTACAAATGCCAATTGGGTAGGTAATGTAGATAACCAGAAGAGCACAACCGGTGGAGCATTCTTTCTAGGAGGAAGAATGGTATCTTGGACTAGTAAGAAATAAAGTTGTATTTCTCAGTCTACAACAGAAGCAGAGTATGTGGATGCATCTATGAACCGTACTCAAGCAATATGGATGAGACATGTATTAGAAGGATTTAAGGAGAATATGAAAAAACCAATGGTCATATATTGTGATAATATAAGTGAAATAAGTATTTCAAAGAATCCTTCATTGCATGCTAGAACAAAGCATATTGAATTGAAGTATCATTTTTTGAGAGATAGAGTGTAGGAAAAGAAAGTCAAGATGGATCATTTATCAAGTAAGGAGAAGTTGGTTGATATCTTCACTATGCCATTGCCAAAAGTGACCTTTGAGTATCTCAGAGGAAAGCTAGGGGTTATAGCCCTACCAAAATTTAACTAAGATGTTGTTGCAACATCAATCTAGTGGACTAATTGAAGATCTTGTTGGCATGATGATAATTGTAATGTATTCATCACTTGTTGTCATTGAAGAAACACTCTCACACACATATATGATTACATAAACTACTGGTATAACTTCAATTGGTTTTTACTACCAACCAGTATGCTTAAGGTCTATCTCTAACCAATACTTTGTGTCAAACGGTATGTGCCTAAGAGATATTGCATGGTAACACTAAGTTGGCATCAAAGTGAAGATAAATTTGATGGTGAATATCAAGTGGAAGATTCCTGGACAACGATTCACTAGTTTTATTCCAACCGGTATTGACTGCTCTAACCGGTATCTGATTTTGTGATGTGTTACCAACACCGTTTGTTTGGCGGTCATTTTTGTGATGAGTTATGTTTAAAATGTCTAGATACACCGCACCTAGGAAATTGTGTTCCTATGGCCGACATAAGGTTTGAATGTCTATGTAAAGACATCTTAGTAAAGCATTTTATGCGAGAGATGAAAAAGAGAGAACAAATATAGTAGAGGTGATCTATGTGAATATTTTTGCTGAAGAGCGATAAGTGTTTAAATGGAGAGTAGTGTTGAATGTACTTAGAATGATCTGATCCAACAATTTTGTTCTACTTAGAATAGATCAAATCTCTCTTTATTTTTTTCTAATCATTACAATAGAACTAAATCCCCTAACCAGGTAAGCTCCAACAAGCTTCATTGTACAAATCCTCTAACAAGGTGATCCATTAGTTTGGATTCTAAAATCCTCTAGCAAGGTTATTCCTAACAGGGTAGTACTCTTAACATGGTATAATCTTCTAATCAAGCTTGGGATCTCTAACAAGATTTGCTCCCAGTAGAGCTCTTTGTAAGACCTTAACTGGCTAGTTATCTATTACTATAGATAGTTAACTTGTGAGTTCCATCTCACCGTGGTTTTTACCTATTTGGGTTTTCCAGGTATAAACACTTGTGTTATGGTGGACGTTCTACTTTATGTGGATGTTGTTATTTCATTTTGGATAACATGTATTTTGTTTAACTGCTTGGTTAAGTTCATCTACCGAATAGTGTTTAAAGTAGTGTTAGTTTTGGTGGCACTGATTCAACCCCCCCCTCTCAGTGCTTTTGAAGTCCATCATTTCGTATCAGAGCCTAACTTATTGGAAGCCTAACTACTTAGAAGGGAATCTTGAAACTACCATGGGGGACAAAAACTAATTCGAGATGGCTAGAGAGCCAGAAGCTAGTAGAAATGAAGTTGAATCCCTTAGGGGAAAACTGAAAGTGTCTCAAGTCAAGAGGAGGGAGCTATCTGAAAAACTGTTAGAAATATTTGACAATAGTTATTCAAACGAAGCTAATATTGATTCTTTATCAGAAGAAGTTGAAAAGTTGTAGGGTGAGAAACTGTATTTAAGAAGAGATCTGGAAGGTCTCACTATCCACATGAGTCAGGAACTGGAAGCTAGAAGACCTGCTAAAGATCTTATCAAGGTAAGAGATTAGGAAATCATAAAGATCAAATGAGAAAAAGATACTATGGATGAGGACTTAATAGCTGAAACAGAAGAAAAGGAGAACTTAAAGCTAGATCTTGAGTTGGCATCGTCTCTGCAAGAGAACCTCTCTAAGAATAATGAAGATCTTGTCAAAAAGCTTACTGAAGCCAATGAAAAATTAGAGAAGTTCATTAAAAGTTCTACCATGCTGGAAGAACAAATCCAATCATAGAGAATGAAGGGTGATATCTCTGGACTTGGATTTCATACAACTAAAAAAGGTGAATCCTCTGGCACAAAGAGAAACAATCCAAAGAACAAAATTACTCCTAAAGTCAATAAGACTACCAGTAATAGGGCTTTTAAACCTGTCTGCTTTGTTTGCCATAAGCTTGGTCATACTACAAATGTTTTTAGGAACAAACCTAAAAAGAATGCAAGTTACAATATTAATGTTAGGTATGTGTCTAGAAAGTTTCAAGGAAATTGCTACACTTATAGAATGTATGAGCATAAACATATTGAGTGCAGATATGGATCAAACAATCTTGTACCGCACATGCATTCTAGACCATATGGTGACTGGACAAGGAATTTTGATAATCAGGTAAACAGGAACTGGAAAAGATCCTATGGCAACCGGTTTAGTCCATTCAAAATGGAAAAGGGAACAAATGTTGTTTGTACCTTTTGTAATAACCTTGGTTATGTGGCTATGAATTGTAGAAAAAGAACAGGAAGAGGAAATGTAGGACCCTGGAGATCATGTGGTATGGTCTGTTACTACTACAACAAACCGAGGCACCTGGAAAAGTTTTGCATATCAAGGAACAGTAAACCAATCAACTCTTTCAAGGATCAGAAAGGAAAACAAAAAATTGATGTTGAGGAAACAAGAGAAGATATGAACCAGACTTGGAAGAAGAAAAGCAAAGAATTGTCTGTAGAGGAAATCATTCCTTCACCTAGTGAAGAGAATCCAGCACCGGTGACTTAAGCCTATCTAATATGACTAAGGGGAGCGTAACAATAAAACATTTCCGAACCCCTTTTGTAAAATAAGTGAGAAATAATTTTTTTTGATTTTTTTATTTTGGTGATTTTTGTTGATGTGTTATTGACCAGTATTTCACTTAAGTAGTGAAATTAGGGTTTATAACCTAAAATTATGAGCATTTATTGTGGTTGGTAAAAAGGATAAAAACAAGTTTTACCTTATCATTTTTACCCTAACTCTTTCAGAAAAAGAAATTGAAGTGATTGCAGAGCAGAGCAAGATTGTCTTGGTGTGAATTGGTGAATTGATTTGTGATTGATAGAAATCAAGTTGAATCAGAAGCTGTAGAGAAGCGAATGAGAGTGCATTTGAACAGTCCAACCGAGAAACGGAGCAACGTGCAAGATTCTAGGTATTTATTTATATACTGCCTCAAAACTTGTTTATCTTGAATGGCATCTACTTCTAAGTTTGTAGGGAGGTTGATGATCACTATTGAGCCTAAGGAATCTCTAAAGGCAGATTAAATTATGTCTTATAATGCATTGTCACAAGTCCTGAGTGGTGTCATGGTCAAAGGTGATTTGTCCAGCTATATATATTGCAAAATTGAAGATTTGGGAACTCTTCGCATCTATACTCAGCCGAAATAACTCTATAATAAGGATGGAAATATTGAAGCTAAATATGCTAGGGTTTTTGAAAAAGGGTTTCATAATGCTGCCTACTTTCTTGAATAATTTGAGCATGAACACATAAGAATAATTTTGAGTCGAGTCCATAGTGAAAATATGTATCTGGAGAGGACTCACACAATAACCAAGGAGGCTATTAGGGTTGTAACAGGTTATTGCTCAGCTAGTGAAGTTCCTGAGTTGAGGAAAATTTCAAAAGATAATGTCTTCAAGTTAACTGGTTCTACCTCTGATAGGCGTGCTTTTTTGGTCAACAATATTAGAGACCCTATGGTGAAACTTACAACAATGGTGATAGGCTACCGAGTGTTCTACTCTAGTAGACTTAACAGTGTTGCATCCGCAACAATTCATATAGCACATAGAATGATAATTGATAATGCAGACTATGATATTTGTGAAGCTATCAGAGTCCAGTTATTTCAAAATTTAAATTCCATTAAGAAGGACAATACTCAGAAGTTCAAATATGGTCAGCTATTAGCAGTGTTATTTTTCTACTTTCAGATCTTTCTACCTAGTGTAGGCGACATTGAATGGTCCAAAGAACAACCAGTCAATGCACAGATCAAGAACAACATTAAGGTTGTGAAGAATACCTTTTCAGCTAGCACCAATAGGTACTTTAATGAATTCCAGAAGATGATGATCTTGAGAATGAGGTTACTTGAAGATGTGGTAAAACACTTTGAAAAAGACATAATCTTCACGGTTACCACTGACTTTTTCTTGATGCAAGAAATTGAAAAAGAGATGGAAGCTATTAGCTATGAGGTCAATCATGACTTATTGGTTGGCTATGCTAATACTCTGTCAGCATCGCCCCAAAAAAAAAGAAGGCAAAATTGGACATCTTATTAGTCCAAGCTACACCCACTGAAACCAATACTGCACCTGTAGAAAAAGCAAAAGGAAAGCAAAAGAAATGTGGTGAAAAATCTCCTATGAAGAAGACTATAAGGGTGAATCGGAGTGTCCTAACCAAGAAGGAAGCAAAACCTAAAATATCTGAGAAGAAGGATAATGCACTAAAGAAAAGGAATAGGAAACTGATTTTGCAACCAAAGTCTGAGGGTACAGATTCTGAAGAAGAACCTAAGAAGGAAAAGGCAACCGACATAACACCTAAGAAGGTAAAGGTAGTTCCAAAGGCAACTGCACCATTAGAAATTGCTACCTACAAACCTGACACAACATTTGAGAGAACATTGAAGTCATTGGGAAGAAAAAGGTTTGACAATGTCAAAGAACATTACGATTCTTTTACTAAAGATGAGTAGAAGAAAGTACTTCAACAGGTACTAACCTACTTGGGTCATTACAATAGATTTCCACATGATTTGGAGGAAGATATTTCAATCTCTTTGTATAATACTTTGTTAGATAAATGGGAAGAAGCCATTCAATTAGAAAAGAAGATTTTTGATGAAGTATTTGTACAGTATTTTCCCAATCTATCATCAAATGGAATTAGTTCTTTAACTGGGGAATATAAATCATATTTTGATTTTGAAGTAAGAAGACTAAAGCTTCTAAATGGAAAAAGGTAAATTGTTGAGTCTAAGACACATCAACTAGCCTGTATAATCAAAAAGAGGGAAGATGTCATCCACTCAAATAGTAAGGATGATACCACAAAAGATGTTCCTCGACCAGAAATGGATGAAGAGAAAATTGTTCAAGTTGACGTTATATATCCAACCAAGAAGAAGGGTGATTCCATTATTCTTGTTGATGAAGATATTTAGGACACAATAGACCTATCTGAAGACATTACTGCACCAGATATGGATCCTCCTACAATCACAGAAGTACAGGTTATATCAAGTGATCAACTGGGTAATCAACTAAAAGAGGTTAGTGAACCGATAACTGAACAACTGGAGAAACCCCAATCTCCACCGATCATTGAGTCCACTCAAAAGAAGTCTACTGAGGAATCCATTACTCAACAAATAGAAGATGCAATAGAGAAGAACACAAAAAGAGCTATCATTAAGAGTACACCCCCTGAAATGACAAAGCCAGAACTAATTGATGATGATGATGATGATGAAGACTCTTTAAGTATTTCAGGACCTATTGACATGAATACCTTGAGTGCATCTAAAATGATGAAGATTGCTAATGTTATTCAATCTCGTGCACACAAGAAGAGGTTGAAAGAGAAAATAATTGAGGCAGAGACAATCCAGAATGCAGTAGAAATTTTGTCTGGATTACTACAGGAAACATCTCTCTCACATTTTCCTACTCCTATCAACAAACTTGGTCTGTTAGTTGCAGATGCATCTGATCAAATCAAATTGCTTGAAGATGTTGCTCAAATATCCACTAAGAAGAGCCACAGGAAGGCATATGGAGATAAATTGGCTAAGCACATTGAAAATAGAAAAATGTCTTTATCTCATAATGGCAGTCTGTTAAAGAAAGCTATTGAATCTGGAGGAACGTATCTTGCCTCTACCTCCAATATTACTTTCTTTTATTTTGATATTTTTAAGAATCAAGTTGAGACTGAGCAGGAAATAGAAAGGTTATGAAAGGCATATGTCCCACTCTAGAACTCTATTCATTCCTTTAACCGGTCTATAGATGAAATGTATGAAAAACTGAACAGGTATGATAGTAAGAGAGCTAAGAGATTCCAATCTCTAACAGAGCTCAAGAGTCAGCTCACTTCATAGATTGACATTCTTCTGAGAGCCTACTCCAGTGCAGAAGCTATTCTTGCTACTCTTGAAACCTGCACGCTATATTCAATGGAAGAATTCTATTCTCAACTACTGTCTACCTCTGAGTATATGGACAACATACTAGAATCATGGAAGAATGCTCTATCCCAGATGAAGTAGAATTTCAATAATATTTTCATGAGAATATCCAATGCATGAACTTGTTTAAAATTGTAATATATGATGAACACTTTGATACATATTTTCTATATATATGTATATATTTTACTTTATCATTTTGGCATTGCTATCAAAGGGGGAGTAATAATATGTATGTGTGTTTTTGAAATTTTTTTATTTATGCATACATTAAGGGGGAATATTGCATTGAAAGGGGAATATGAGTATATATGTAAATATGTTGTGTATGCACACTTAGCAGTATTGCATTACTCTAAAATTTTCTAAGTGTTGCCATCAATGCCAAAGGGGGAGATTGTTGGCATGATGATAATTGTAATGTATTCATCACTTATTGTCATTGATGAAACACTCTCACACACATATATGATTACATTAACTACTAGTATAACTTCAATTGGTTTTTACTACCAATCGGTATGCTTAAGGTCTATCTCTAACTGGTACTTTGTGTCAATCAGTATGTGCCTAATAGATAACCTATGGTAACACTAAGTTGACATCAAAGTGAAGATAAACTTGAAGGTGAAGATCAAGTGGAAGATTCCTGGACAACGATTCACTAGTTTTATTCCAACCGATATTTACTTCTCTAACCGGTATCTGATTTTGTGATGCCTTACTAGCACCATTTGTTTGGCGGTCATTTTTGTGATGAGTTATGTTTAAAAAGTCTAGATACACTACACCTAGGAAATTGTGTTCCTATGGCCGACATAAGGTATGAATATCTATTTAAAGACATCTTAGTGAAGCATTTTATGCAAGAGATGAAAAAAAGAGAACAGTTATAGTAGAGGTGATCTATGTGAATACTTTTGCTGAAGAGCGATAAGTGTTTAAATGGAGAGTAGTGTTGAATGTACTTAGAATGAGCTGATCCAACAAGTTTGTGCTACTTAGAACAGATCAAATCTTTCTTATTGTTTTCTAATCATTCCAATAGAACTAAATGCCCTAACCAAGTAAGCTCCAACAAGCTTCATTGTACAAATCCTCTAACAAGGTGATCCATTAGTTTGGATTCTAAAATCCTCCAGCAAGGTTACTCCTAATAGGGTAGTACTCTTAACAGGGTATAAGCTTCTAATCAAGCTTGGGATCTCTAACAAGATTCTCTCCTAGCAGAGCTCTTTGTAAGACCTTAACCGATCAATTATCTATTACTACAGATAGTTAACTTGTGAGTTCCATCTCACCATGGTTTTTACCTATTTGGGTTTTCCATGTATAAACACTTGTGTTATGGTGGATGTACTACTTTATGTGGATGTTGTTATTTCATTTTGGATAACATGTATTTTGTTTAACTGCTTGGTTAAGTTCATCTACTGATTAGTGTTTAAAGTAGTGTTAGTTTTGGTGGCACTGATTCACCCCCCCCCCCTCTCAATACTTTTCAAGTCCATCAGATCTTTCACTGTGGATTGATGAGAATAGGGCTAATCCTCAGGGGGAGTAGTTGAGATGAAGAAAACAAGAGTAGCGAAGATGAAGATAAAAATAGCAGGAGAAGATGAATTTGACACTTTACACCTTTGGCATTATTGTCAAAGGGGGAAAAGAACAATGAAGAACAAAATAGAAGAAGAAAAGTACAACAGTCATAACAGTTAGAGTTCCAATTTTGCATGATAAGATTATGGTGAGATTTTGGTATTGCTATTTTGGTGTTTCCATCAATGCCAAAGGGGGAGATTGTTGGCATAACTGATGAAGATAATGATGGGGAGATTATTGGCATATGGAGATATTGATGAGATGAAGATGACCAGTAAAGTTGACGAAGATTGTTGGCTAGATGATTATGACATAGTTGCAAGTTATTTGATGACTTTATTTGTGTTGTCATTGATGAAAACCATGTTTTCTAAGTCATCTAAGTCATCTAGGCCTACTGGTATAGCCTAACCAGTAGAGAAATGTTTTAGACAACAAAACTACTAAGTTGTTGTAAACTAGTAAATAGGAACATAGCGATGATCAAGAGACCCGTACAGATGATTTGTGAAGAGTTAGATGTTGTGGTTTTATAGGAGTGTTGAAGATAGAAACATGCACCTATGTTCCAAACCACATAAGCAGATTCAGTATATTGAGTGAGTTATGATTGACTATTGTGAACTCTGTGAAGAAGAATGAATACTAGTAACAGATCTTTAACTGGTAATAATTTAAGGTTTGGTGGTGGATCTTATCATGATCATAACTTAGTGATGACATGTCAGAATCCATGTGTAATGATAAGATTATATTTGAGGGCCTACAAGGATCGAATTTGTTGCTAAACAACAAAGTGCTTAGTAGAATATGACAAGGGTTTGATTTCTTAACAAATTGATGTCCGTTGATCATTCATTGGTGGAAATTATCTAGAAATTTGTTGTAATGATTTATAATGAGCTGTAATGATCTGTAGTGTAAATTCATTATATTTTGAATGTAGTTAGGGTTATGTAGCCAACCTAACTGAAAAGTGTATTTAGGGCTAGTTGGAGAAGAGATTTTGTGTCAGTAGTTTGAGAGAAGGTGTTGTTGAACCAGATTGAAGTGTTTGCATGTGTGAAGAAGAGTTGTGCTGAAAATGATCTATACTAGCAAGCAAGGAAGTGTTGTGATCAGATCATTTGCCCTATTGTTCCCTAACAATTATAGTAGTTTGAAATCCCTTAACCGGGTAGATCCTAACAAGTCTTATATTGTAAATCTCTTCACTGAGTGGCACATTAATTAAGTTTGAAATCCTCTAATAAGGTTACTCCTAACAAGGTAGAGCTCCTAATACGGCTGAGGCAAAATACCTTTACTGAGTGACTCCTCATAAGGTCTTCTCTTAACCAGGCTAGACCTTTAACTAGGCGCATTTCAAAAGAGTGCAAATATTTTGTGGGTGCTAGTTCCCAACATGATTTTTCCTAGTTGGGTTTCCACATGAAAAATATTTGTGTTCATCTGGTGGTTGCATTGTTGATTTGAGAATTTGGTATCTTTACATTGTTTGCATAATGATGAATACTTGAGAGAATGGTTTGGTAAATTTTCTTAAGAAGATTGTTTGAGTAGTTACTGGTATAATTTTTTCAAGTATTGCAAAATTATTTTACCACTTATTAACCCCCCGCCCCTCTCAGTAGTAACTAGATCCTCATAATAACACAAGCTTCAGGAAAAGGAGAAGCATTTCTTATTAATGCATCATCTCTACTGGGAATTTTGTTGAAGTCAAAAGAGGAAATGCCATCACTAGGAAAAGTAGGTACAATACCATCTTCTTGCACAAAATGATCCTCATGAGGGGAGTATTCTTTAGGGGGGAGATGAACATATTTATCCAAAGATTCATGCTTAGGAAGGAGATCTTTGAAAGAAGTTCTCATAACCTCTTGTTGCACTAACATGCCCCCATTGGTAAGATCAAATTTAGGAGAAGATAAGTCAATTTCAATCAATACATTTTCACTTAGAGAGGCATCATGTAGGTAAGGTAAGGTAACATTAAGAAAGGTATTTATGATATCACCCTCTTCCTCTATGGTAGCTAGATGGGAAGGGCACATTTTAGGAGAATCGTTAAGATCACTCTTCAAATCTTCATCCTTAGAGCATGGGAGAGTTTTGAAGGGGTTGGTAACAACTCTTTTAGGCACTAAAATGTTTTCATATATAGGAGGAGGTTATTTAAGAGATGTAAAAATTGAAGCAAGGGAAACTAACCCATTATCACATTTATGAAATGAATGCATCATAACGACAATTTTCCTCTTTCAAATGATAATATATGCAAAATAGAAGGAAATGTTCAATTTTAACCAATACAAGCACTATAAATGTTTATTTAGAAAGTAAAATTTATGAGTGAAATGTGTTCCTAAATCAGATCTAAAATTAATGATCCAAATTAAACTATCCACAAGTTCAATTTTGAATTGAAAAATTAGGGTTTTAACAAAATCGACCTCTAATTTTTTTGAAATTTGAAAGGAATTAAAACTTGTAAACGTAAAATAGACAAAACACTCAGATCTGAGAACATAAATCAGAATTAAAGAAAATTGGATTCACGTCGGGTTCATCAAAATGTGGAGGGAAAAAAGCGAGACCAGATGACTAGGACATAATCCCACTTTTGCCAACACATTGGGAATATGAAAAAGCCTAGGCAGATAGCTCACTTTGGCTACTTCTTGTGAGAAAGAGAGAGACAAGGATAATCTCTTAGGGTTTCTATGTGAGGTCCTACCTCAACCCATCCTAGCATTTCAATGATTTTCATGTTGGAACTATTATGGATGCTTTACTTTTATGCATTATGGATATAGAACTTTATGTGATCACAGGAATTTGATAACATTGATATATTGATGCTTCATTTCTATGCTTTGTGGGTATAGAATTTTATATGATTCTAGAATAGGATAACATTGAGATGATGTATGCCATTATTTGATTTGCAGGACTTTATTATGATGCTAGAAATATGGTTGAATATCTTATAAATGGATTAAATTATGAGGATTATGATGAATTGCTTATGTGAATTGCTTTGATATGTGGTAAATTGTATTGTATAATGTCAATTCTATGCAGAGTGATTGAATTGTATTCTTAATTACATGTTTAATATTATATGAGGCTATTGGAAAGTACTAATGTTTAAATTAAGATGTGCAGGAAATTATCCATGTGACCATGGAAATATTATGGAGAATCAAGCCTAGGCCTATGTACATTCGTAAAACTAGGGGTTGTCTATTTGGAGAGACAACACTCTATATGTATTGTATTTTATTTGTAAACGTAATTGTTTGCATGTGTGTAAATTTTATTTATTAAATTATTTAAATCATTCAAGGGACAATTGCCATGTGTGTAATTGTTATGTGGAATTATTTTTGTAGTGTCACTTGACACATATGTTGTATGTTGTGTTGGCGATTGTCATGTCACCTTTTTGGAGAGATTTGTTTTTGTTTAATTATTATATTTCTTAATTATCCTTGAAGGTACCAAGAAATGTAGGATAGTGAGCCATAAGGAGGGTCAACTCTCCGTAGGTTAACTTTAGGTGGACTTTCTAAGGGTTAAACCAACTCCTAGAGTCAATTTTGGAGCATTTTTATTAGGCTTGATGGGGGTACCTATGGGTGAAGGCCAAATTTGGCCATGTGTCTTTCCCCTAGAGCTTGTTTGACCACCCAAAACATTGGTTTTTCCAAGATGGACGAATTTCATCTATAAGAGTGCCATCCTTGGTAAGATAACCTTCTTGGTAGGTGTTATTCCTCTTCCCCATTTCATTCCTCTTCTTGAGTTGCCTTGGTTAGGGAGTGTGTAAGACTTAGGGAAGACCAACCAATGAGAGCCTCTCACTCTATCTAAGAGGTTAGAAGGAGTTAGAGAAGCCTTCTTAGGCTAGAGATTGAGGCTTACTGAGTTAATCACCCACTCTCTATCTTTGCAGATTTGGCAATTTTGAAAAAAAAACAGTTTTGGAATAGGAATTTTGGGCTAAGTGTTGCACAAAAGACTTGTGGATTGGGCTGCTCTTCTCCAAGCTATCCCTAGAATACCCTTGGCAGATTCAAGGTAGGTGCATTTTCTTACTTGTATTTTAAAATCTATTTGTAGAAATGCTTGAATGTAAATATTGTATCTTTCCTTGTATTGCATTTGTGAAAGTTTTTATGTTGTTCTTTTCCCATTTTTTTGTTATGCATTTTATTGTGTTTTGGGAGTATCCAAGGCCATCTTACCCCTGGGAGGGAAAAATGGTCTTGGGGGTGGAAGGAGTTTGACAGTCTTAGAGTGAGAAACTCTCATCATGAGAGTGATCTCAAGGGTTTGTCCATGTGACCCTTGCTGCATAGTTTTGTTTATGCATTCAGGAGTCATAAGGGGGGAAAATATGGCATGTATGCCTTTAGGGGTCATAAGGATGTGGGGTTAAGATGATTTTTGTTGTGTTTTTGGATGCCATGAGTTGGTTGTGATTTACTACCTAGCAGTTCTCCTCAAAGGTACTTGGTCCACTTCCACCCTTGTAAAACATCACATTATGTGATGAAGTTTCAGCTTTGGGATGGGAATGTCTTTGTTGAGTTTTTCCCCTTGCTTGTTGTGTTTGCTTGAGTGTAACCCATCTAGGACTTGGTTCTCCAAGCTCGGGGGTGGCTTCTAGTAAGCCTAGGCTGGGAGGTGAGCACCCCATGGTCACTGTCTTATGTTTTGTATGCAGGTTGCTTGGAAAGAGGAAAGGAAAAAAAAAGAAAGCTAGGATGTTGCTGATTTGTTTTTTAGTTGCAGAAAGAAATAAGAATGTAATTGTTGTATTTATTTTGAAAGGAAGAAATGTGTTTATTTAGTTAAGTCCTCATTTATTAGGAATGAGAAACTAGATGGGTATACACTCAAGCAAACACAACAAGCAAGGGGAAAGAAATAAGAAAAGCATTTTGAATAAATTTTGTAATGTATTATGCTACTGTTATTTTTATTTAATTATGTCTTATATTGAAATCTGTCATTTATTTATCTCTGCAAATTACATAAAAAAAGGGGGGAAATGCAGAAAATGTTATGTTAATGTTATAAGTATTTTTTGTACTATATATATGCTGTTGTAATTATATTTACTACTGTAATTTTCCTAATAAACAAAAAAAAAATAGAAAGTTAAAATAGGCAAATCTAAATATATCTCTTCCTATAGTTAACCATTAGGAGTTAAAAAAGAAAAGCAATGCTCTAGATAAACCTGTTAGTTAAAAAGTCTTTTGTTATGTGTTTGTTTTAAAAAAAAAGGGGGAAGATGGATGCATTCAGAGATTTAGAAAACCAGAAATTTCTAATAGACTTATGCCTAACTTTAATGAAGAAATGAATTTTTTTTTGACATATTTAACAAGTTGTTAAATGTGACAATCCTAATAAATTTAATGTAGCATATTTAAAATCTAGTTAACATAGCTAAATGAATTTTGGTATACATGTGAAATTAAAAATCTTACCTTACATTAATTTAGCAAGAAATGAAATAAATATATCTTTTATGCTATCTATATTTTATTTATCTCTTGCATGAAAAAAAAAAAGGAGAAGAAATCAAAACAAAACTACCTGGAGATCGATTGAATATATATATATATATATATATATATATATATATATATATATATATATATATATATATATATATATATGTATATATGTATATATGTATATATATATATATATGTATATATGTATATATATGTATATATGTATATATATATATACATATATATATGTATGTATGTATATATATATATATGTATATATATATATACATATATATATGTATGTATGTATATATATATATATACACACATATATATATACATATATATACATATATACATATATATACATATATACATATATATATAGTATATGTATATATATATATATGTGTGTGTATATATATATATATATATATATATATATATATATATATATATATGTACATGTGAAATTAAAAATCTTACCTTACATTAATTTAGCAAGAAATGAAATAAATATATCTTTTATGCTATCTATATTTTATTTATTTCTTGCATGAAAAAAAAAGGGAGAAGAAATCAAAACAAAAATAACCCTGGAGATCGATTGAATATATATATATATATATTTAAAAAAATAATAAAAAAAAAATTAACAAAAAAAAAAGGGGGGCTTCAGCCCCTGCAAGGAGACCCATAGGGCGGCCTGCCCACGCATTGGGCCGCAACCCATAGGGGTAACGGCTTCAGTAGTTCCCTATGGGCAGTGTCCCATTGCGGCGGTCACGGCCGCACTGTGGGCTGCAACCCATAGGGGTAATAGCTTCAACTGTTCCCTATGGGCGGCATCCCATAGTGGCGGCAACAACCATACTGTGGGTCGTGACCCATACGGCTCGGCTGCGGCTGACCCTTACGGGGAGCCCCATAATACCAGCCGCCGCTTCAAACCCTTGCCCCCTCTATGGCTTCCCTTCCAATGACTCTGCCGCCCTGCCTCCACTTCGGTCACCGCCTCATGACCGTCGTACCTGCATTACACACACAAAACACACACACTCACAAAAATAAAAGAGAGAAATATTAAACCCTGACCCAATTTCGGGTTAGTGTAAAAGAAAAAGAGAAAGAAAGGATTTTTAAATAATAAGAATATGCAACCCTAACCCAATTTCGAGTTAGGGTTAGCATTTTAAAAATAAGAGTATGTTAGTAATGCAACCCTAGCCCATATTCGGGTTAGGGTTAGCATAGAAAAATAAAATAAAGATTTGAATTTTTAGTTTTTATTATAATTTTTAAACTTAGGGTTTATTTGTAAGTCGAATTAATTTATTTAGTTGGTATAGTTGGGTTAATTTATAAAAAAATATAATATGTATACATGGGTATAAATTTAGATTTGTTTATCCAATTGTTGATATATATATTTTTTACATATGCTATATTTATACATATAGGTATATATATAAATATATATAGATACACAAGAAGTTAAGTTGAAAACCTATTTAATTTTTTTTTTATTAATTAATGAACGCGGAAGTAATAATTCGATCCCTTTTTCCTATTAGTAGAATTTTAAATTGGGGGAATTAATTTTATATAGTTCTAATATTGCAATTATTGACGTAATTTTATCATGGATCATTAATAAGGATATTTCATAGATAATTTTTGTATTTAATTAAATATGGACGTCAAGTTAAATTTAAATTGGGGGAAATTTATAAATGAGAATTATTAATTATTTTATACGAATTTTTAACCTATGAGGCCAATTTTGACCAGATTATTTAATCGTCGAAATTTGAAGGTTTAGGGGAGATTAAAATTGGCTATAGTATATGTAGTCACATAAATCTGTCCACTTAATTAAATGAATACTTAGTATTTATTTGATTATTTAACCATCAATTAATAATTAATTAAATTAATATTTAATTAATTCATCTTAACCCTCTTCTCCTATTAATTAAATAAATTATTCAATTTATTTGATTTAATTCACTTAACCAAATTCATACCATTAATTAAATAAATAAATCATATTTGTTTAATTAAATCTTCTCTCACATTTAAATAAATTAATATTTATTTAAATCCCCCAAAATCCCACCTCTCACATTTAAATAAATTAATATTTATTTAAATCCCCCAAAATCCCACCTCTCACATTTAAATAAATAAATCATTTATTTAAATCACCTTTATCCTCCACCCACTTGTATTTTCCTACAAAAGCAAGTTGCACAACTATTTTAAATAAATTATTTATTTAAAATCCTATTTATCCTCACCCACTTGAAACCTTTAATGGTTTCCCTTAAAGTATTCAAACTTGATGGCTTTAAAGTCTTCAAACTTGATGGCTTCCTTCTATAGTCTTCTTAAGACTTTAATGGTTTTCCTTAAAGTCTTCAAGCCTTTAATGGTTCCCCTCAAAGTCTTCAAGAATTTTAATGCTTTATCTTCCTTTTTCTCATTTAAATAAATTAATATTTATTTGAATATTTATCCAAATACAACTTGCACACATTTATTGAAATAAATGAATTTTTATTTTAATAAAATCCTATTTTCCCTCACCCACCAAATCCACTTGCAAAATCTAATCCCCTTCTAGATTCTTCTAACCCCTTCCTAATTAACTTAATCCATCCCCTAATTATTGTCACATTCCTAAGCAAAATGGAGTCACTTCTCAAAGCCTAAAAGTCTTGGATAACCTTTGAAAGCTTCCAACCTTCAACCACTAAATGTCTCAAAGTCTTGGATAACCTTTGAAAGCTTCCAACCTTCAACCACTAAATGGCTCAAAGTCTTTGATAACCATTGAAGGCTTTCAACCTTCAACCACTTAATCCCCAAAGTCTCCAATAACCATTAATGGTTACCTCAAACCCTCCCACATGGTTAAAACATTTGTTTTGACTCAACCTCTACCCAACCCAAGGGTCTCATCAAGCCTTTAATGCTTTGACCATGATTATCTCTTAATCATTTGCACAAAGGTTTATCCTTGCATTAACTCCTAATCCAGTGGGTAATCCTAATTTAGGCTTGACCCTTACCTTCTAGATAACCATGAGGTCTCCTCAGGCATTTAATGCCTCCAACCTCTTCTCTCAACCCAATCTTATGTTGACACTTGTCACCATTTCATTGGTGCAAATTGTGCACATGGATCCCCAACTTTCAAGCTTGACCCTTGATTAAACCTTTCAATCCTGGCCATCCATTGCTCCATTTTTCCTATAAATAGAGCCCATTCCTTCATAATCTAGATCCTGAAAACTTGTATGCATTTAGGCTATAGACATTTTTAGAGAGCATTTAGCATAAGCAATCTAACATCTTATCATTTTTGGTTAAAATATATCATTTTAGCATCAATAGCATAGTATTTAGCTTTTCATTTCATATTTGAAGCTTAATATTAAATCTCAATCCTCCATAAGCATCCATAGTGCAAAAAGCTGCTGAGAGCTACACTATTTTGGAACTTGGAGAGGAGAGGAACAAGGGAGAAGGAACTAAGAGTATGTTAGGAGGTATTTGGAGATGCCTCATCATGTTTGCTTTGATAGTTAAATATGCTTGCATGCTTGTAGTCTCTCTTTTGGAATGCCTTCATATGTTTTAGTTTTTGATTGACTAACTCTAACGTCTTGTGTGTTTTGTGTTGTTTGATCATAAACTAACATTGTGCCATTTAGGAGGGCGTCAGTATAAATTAGATTTATTTGGCAAATAACATTATTAATTTTGAAACCTTATTGGCTAAATATAAATAACAAATTTTGTGTGTGCTCGATTAATTAAATTGTAGATTTAAGATATCTGCATCATTATTCAATTAGCTGGAATAATTTAAGTGCAATTTAGATATTTAATTTTCCCTCGACTTTAATTAGCGGCAATATAATTAGGTTAATTAAATTAACTAATTAAATTGTGAGGACCCTCTTAGGGAATAATTAGTCCTGATTAATTAATGTCACTTTTATGAGTGAGTTAATTAATCCAATGTTAGTGAACAATTCTACCTACATCTTAGTTAAGACAAAACTCTATTGATTTCATTTTAGTGTAGACTATTTTGAGAGTTTATGTTGTTGAAGAAAAAAAAAATTGTTGTTCTATTTTTTTCAAAAAGTTTGGGCATGACATTCTATTCCTCTTGTTGTAAATGAAGATAAGATGTGAAAGTTTGATCAACTAGACTAGGAGATGAACTGTTAGAGTTATCATGTATTAGCTAATAATTATTTATTTAATTATTAGTCTATTATCCTCTATGCTTAAGCTAAACTTAGGCATTTAATAATATGGTAGGTATTAGAATAATTCTAATTATTAAATACCCTGTATCCCTTTAGGGTTGCATATTCTCCTTTTATAAGAATTGTATTATACTTTTTTATTTTATTCCCTCTCTAAATGATAATCTTTTTCTTCAGAGCCATTATTGGTTTTTTGCCTCCATTCTTTTCTTATGATAGGTATTTTTCTTGTAGGTGTTCTTGGGATCTCTGAAGTTGTATTTCTCAACTTCTTCATGGTATTAGAGCCTACATCTACTATTACTTGTTCTTGATTTTTTAGAAGATTTTTTGGAGGCCATGGTTTCAAGTTTTTTCAGAGTTCTTATTTGCATCTAGGGTGCTTCTTTGTTTCTGGGAATTTTGGGCTCAAACAAACCTCACTATTGAGCTCAAAATACTCGAATACCCCCATTTTCATCTTAAATTTGTCTAATTTGGACAACTTTGGCTTTGGCAAAAAATTTGGTTTATGCCCTTATTAGGCATGAATTTCGAGAAAAAAATATATTAAAAAAAAACTCCTAGACAACACTAGTGGCCGCCGACGGTTTCTTAACCACCGTAGCCAGCTTCAGTAGTTACCATCGACCATCACAATAGTTTTCTAAACCACTTCCCTCACCACTTGGAAGCCCCACCAACCTGTCGGTCCCTGCTCTGTCACCCCACTGCCAGTCTGCCTCCACTGCCCGACTACCCTTCACAACCTCTGTCGCTACTCTGCCCTACCACTAGGAGGGTGGGATTTAATTTTTTTTAAAAGGCCTATTTGACCTAGAGGTGGTTTTTTCATCATAAGTTGGGCAAATAGAATCATATTTTTGAAAACAAATAGGCGTTGAAACTCTTTGAGCTCTTTCCAAATCTGGAGGTGAGGTTTGCATTTTTTTCCATTTTCTACCTATTTTTTGTTGTCAAAGTTGGAGCTTTTTTCTACTCTCCAGGAGCCATAACTTGGGCAAATAGAGTCATTTTTCAAAAAATGAATAGGTGTCGGAAAGGTCTTGAAGATCCCTATTCAGATTTGGGGTTCATTGTTCCATAAATTTTACCAGGTACATAAGATATTGTCTGAAGCATTTTTTTGCTCTTTCCTTTATTTCTGGCTTTCAGATTGTACTGGGTTATGGTTTTTCATATTGTGGAGGGTGTTATTTTCTACTTTCTGTAATTTACTTCTGAAAATTAGAACACCTAAAACTCAAACAATAAACCCCTTCTGCTTCCTCTATCTAGTCTAAAAGATCACTTAATTAAAAAACACAAGAGGAGGAGCAAGTACAGGTACACATGGAAAATTCTTCAGTTAAGCTTCTTACATCATAAAACTATCATATCTAGAAATCTCATATGACGAGGCTTCTTAGATCAAGAGGGTTGAGGGTTGTGGCCCTATTTTGATGAGGCTAAACCTTAGTTGCAGCGTCCTTTTGAGATTCTTCAACACAAGAATAAGATGGATGAGGCTATGGGTGTCATCTCCTTACATGTTTCAGATAGCTCGCTTTTTCACCTTGAGGGTTTACTCACTCCTCGAGATATGTGGTCCAAGTTTGCCGATCTTTTTGGTACCATCAATGAGTTCAGAGCATTATAGATTGAGGCATAACTCTCTTCTTTGTTACCTAAGTCTTTTCCTCGCATTGAGGACTTCCTGAACAAGTTTAAAACCACCAAATCTATCCTACACAATTGTGGTAAAAATAAGACAGATATAGAGTGTATCTTCCTGATTCTCTCTAATATTCAAGGTCCCTATCAGATATTTGCTTCTACATTTTATTATACTATAGATGCCTTGGGTGCATGCTTCACCATGCCTATATTTGATGTGTTCTATGATCGCTTGACTCGTGAGTAGGCTCACCTATCTTAGTTGGACACTCTAATAGGATCAAAGAGCAAAGCATTGGTTACACAAACATCTAAAGAGAACAAGAAGTAGAAACTGAAGCCTAGGAAGGATTTAGCTAGCAAGGAGAGTCCCTCCAAGCCACCACCTAAGTCTGATTCTAAACTGAAGTCATGTCCCAAACAAGAGAAATCTTCTAAGTCTGGTGAGTCTTCCTCCAAGACTAAGAAGAAATCAAATGAACTTTGTAGTTTCTGTGGCAAGGAAGGACATCTAGTTTCCTGATCTTGGAAACAATTAGAGGCTTTGGAGGAAGCCATGCAAAAGCATCATATTTATTCTCCTCAACTTCCTTCTTCCTCTTCTACAGGGAAAGGACATGCTCTTTCTGCATGAGCTATTACTTCTTCATCCACTTGGATTATTGTTTTAGGGGCTTCTCACCACATGACACACTCTAAGTAGCTTGTTACATCACTTTCTCATAGTGATACTTTACAGATTGTAGTTGGTGACTCAGCATAACTTTCAGTTTCAAGTTTAGGTATTGTTCCATCAACAGGTGGTTGTATTCAGGATGTTCTTTTGGTTCTTGACATTTTGACAAACTTCCTCTCTGTTTATCAAATTTTTCATTCTGGCTCTAGTAAAATAGTTGAGTTCTCACCACATGATGTGGTTATTAGAGATCTCCATGATCCTAATTTGGTTGTGGCTACTAGCAGTGTTGATCTCGATTCTCATTTATACATGTTTGATGGCTTTGAGAGTCTAGATGGTTCAAGTGTTTCTCTTGTAGCGCATGCAAATTTAGTGAGCAAACTTTGGGATGAGCATTTTGGCCATATCAATTACAGATACTTACAACAGATGAGCACATTGCACTTGTGATTGTGCTCCCTCATATATCCTATACTGATGGTGTATGTTGAGGTTGTGTACTTGGAAAGCATCACCAAGATCCTTTTCCTATAGGTAGAGCCACACATGGTAAGGTACCCTTGGATTTGATACACAATTATCTTATGTTATTTCCAACTCCATCTTTTTCAGGGTCCAAGTATGTGCTCACATTCATTGATGACTTCTCCAGACATACATGGGTGTACTTTTTCAAGTACAAGTCTGATTTTTCTGATTTGTTTTGAGTCTTTAAGACATTTGTAGAGAAATAGTTTGGTCTTTCTATTCAGAGGATGTGCACAGATAATGGGAGAGAATATGTGAATCACGCTTTTATTGATTTCTGCACAGAGTATGGTTTGCAGCATCAGTTATCAGTCCTCACACTCCTTATCAAAATGGTGTTGTTGAGAGAAAGAATAGAACACTACGGGAGATGGCCAATTGTATGCTTCAGTCACATTCTATGCAACCTACTTTTTGGGCTGAGGCAGTTAATTGTCCCTCTTATATTTAGAATCGGATGCCTCATAAGGCATTGTGCCAGATGATTCCTTAGGAGGCTTGGTCCCATGTTAAGCCTAATGTTTCATCATTCCATGTTTTTGGTAGTGAGGCTTGGGCATTTATTCCAAATGATTAGAGGAAGAGTTGGCCACTCATATTTATTGGCTACTGTGAGGATGTTAAGGCGTACACATTGTTTGATCCCAATTCTCAAGAGGTCCTATTTAGGCGGGATGTCTAGTTTGATGAGTGCCTTCCTTTGATGGATTCTCCATCACCAAATTCTCCCTCACTGCCTCCACCCTCTTCATATTTTGAGGATGGTGAAAATGATGGTCTGCCATCACCACCACCACCCACAGCTCAGCCTTTGCCCAAGTGGGCTCGATTTACAGTTGATGTCGCTAGTTCTATGGTAGTTGATCCTTCAGATTCTCATCATACTCGTGCACAGACATATGGTTTGAGTCTTTTCAGTCATACCATTTCAGATGATCCTTAGAAATTTTTAGAGGTGATAGGTCACCCAGAGTGGGATAGGGCCATAGATGAGGAGTATTCTTCTTCGATGAAGAATCATACTTGGGATCTTTTTACTCTTTCGAAAGGAATAAAGTTGGTTTTGTGCAAGTGGGTGTACCATACTAAGTATGTTGTAGATGGTTCTATTAATAAGTGTAAGGCTTGGATTGTTGCAAAGGGGTTTTCTCAGGTGGAGGGTATTGATTACTCTTAGACCTTTTCTCCTATCACCAAGATGAATTCTATTTGCTTTGTACTTTCAATTGTAGCTTCACAAGGATGGACAGTTTTTCAGATGGATGTGAAGAGTGCCTTCTTGCATGGAGACCTTCATGAGGAGATCTATATGGAGCGGCCTCATGGATTTTTGTAAGATTCCTCTTTAGTTTGTAGACTTTGGCATTCATTATACGGTCTCAAACAAGCCCCTCGAGCCTGGTATGAGAAGATGGACTCCTTCTTGCTCTCTATACTATTCACACATTGTCATTTCAATCCCACAGTTTATATTTAGTGTTAGGGGGATGATATAGTTATCCTTGTGCTATATATTGATGATCTCATCATTACCAGTAGCTCATCCTCCTTGATTCAAGATATTTAGAGAGATTTGATGGAGCAGTTTGAGATGACAGATCTTGGCCTTCTACACTATTTTTTGGGCCTACAGGTTATTCAATCTTCTGATGGGATTTTGATGCTTCACTAGAAGTATGCTCTTGATATGCTTCACAGATTTGACATGCTTGCTTGCAAGCCTACACCCACACCTTTTCAATCAAGTGTTATTTTGTTTTCCACTTGTTCTACACCTTATGTGGATCCTACCTTATACAAGCAGTTGGGTGGTAGTTTGTTGTATCTGACACATACATACCCTAATCTTTCCTTTGTGGTTGGTCTTGTCTCTAGGTTGTCCCATGATCCTCATGAGAGCCATTGGAAAGATTCCAAACATATTTTGAGGTACATTCAGGGAACTATACTTCAGGATTCCCTCACATTGTTGGCTTAACTGACTCAAATTGGGTTGGTGATACTCATGATCGGAAGTCTACTTTTGGCTTTGTTTTTTGTTTTGGTTATGGCCCTATCACATGGTCTTGCAAGAAGCAGTCGGCTCTTGCCTTATCATCTATAGAGGTTGAGTACTGAGCAACAGTGTTAGATAGTCATGAGGTTTTATGGCTTCGACAGTTGATAATGTTGGCATTTGCATGAAGATTTCATTAATGATATGTTATGTTGTCATTGATGTCAATTGAATTGGTAATGGTATTTATTATATTGCTGATATTGTTGTTTTTGATATTGTCGTGTAACTAGTAGGAAGAGCTTTGAGGAAGATGTTGTAAACCGGTATATAAGTATGTGAGTTGAACCGGTAACCAGTGTATAAAGTTAAACCCTTTTTATGCAATATAACCAGTAAACCCTACCATTTGTTTTTGTTAAACCCTAACCAATTAAGTTTATTGAAATGGTTATGTTGGTTTATTATCTGATGATGAGCGGTAATGATGGTGATGTTGGCATATGGACACTCCAATGAGACATTGTGTGTGATTGAAGGTTTTGTCATTGATGGCAACCTTGCAATCCTATGGCATCAGCAAGACACTATACTAGCTAAGCATTACACAGGCAACCTTGCAATCCTATGGCACCGGCAAGACATTATACTAGCTAAGCATTACACAGGAAACCTTGCAATCCTATGGCACCGGCAAGACATTATACCAGCAAAGCATTATTCAAACAAGACAGTACACCGGCATCAGCAAGATCACTCTACACCGGCACCGGCACAGATGATGTATACCGGCACAGAAAAGAACATGTATACTGGCACTAAGGCCGATGGGATTTTTGTTATGTAATATTTTGTTTATTATTGTAAGCAGAATTGGAAAATTGTAAAATGACTCTTGTATATAAAAGAGATCATTGTAGTCATTTGTAGGATATGGATAGGAAGCATAAAATATTATAAGACCTAATGTGCAAATTGTAGGTCAAGGGTATATGTAAAGAACAGAGCAAGAACCAGTACTGAATCTGGCATTGAAGATGGTATTGTAAAGCAGTACAGATCATTGGATTTGCATAATCCTCATTGTAAGTTAGTGTGACTTCTTATTGAGCAGTGAGCTCTAGGCAGTCGGCCTTCCTGCATGTGCAGGCCCCTATTGTAAGTAATATTCTCTTATTGGCCAGTAAGTGAATATTGTGGGTCACAAATCCCACCGAGGTTTTTCCCACACCAGGTTTCCTCATTAAACATCTTGTGTTATGGTGTTCTTTTCATGTGGATGTTTTTGATTCTGTTATTTACATTAATTCTTTCATACTGGTATATTGTTACTTTATGTTCTGCATATTCAATTTTAAGAAAATTTCATTACCGGTCAGATACAGATTCACCCCCCCCTTCTCAGTATCTGTGGGAACCCTAACAATTGGTATCAGAGCCTAGTTCTCTATTTTCAGAAGCCTAACAACTTGAGGAAGATCTTGACACCAGTAAAAATGGAAAATCTGATGAAGCAACTTGAAGGAGCTCTTACTGACTATGATGCAGAGAAGTTGAAAAATATTAAATTAGAAGATGATTTAAAAGCAACTCAAGACATTATTTAGGCACTTCAAGAAAATCTTACTGTTACAAGAAATAAGAGAAGAGGACTTTGTGAAAAATTGCAAAATGAGAATGATGAAAAGGAATCACTAAATGATATGATAAGCAAATTGAAACAAGAGATCATGACAACAAAAAATGAAATGCAGGATATGACTATGAGATTTTGCAAAGAGATTGAGGACAAAAAGAAGAATGAAGAAGAATTGACCAGAAGACTAAGTGATACAGCAAAGGAGAACACAAGACTTAGCTATGAAAATGACATGTTGAAGACAAATCTGATGCATACTCAGAATGACTCGAATGAACTAATGAGACAAAAAGAAATTTTGGAAAGGGAATTGGAAACTACAAATCAACACAAAGAAAAATTCAAGAAAAGCTCAGAAGAACTTTGTACCTTATTGAAGAATCAAAAACCCAAAGGTGATACTTCTGGAATTGGATTTGAAGTTGGAGAAAACTCTGGTACTGCAAATACCCAGAATCACAACAAACCAGTAAGACCTTCTAATACTTACAAATTCAATGGAAAATGCTTTAACTGTAATAAATATGGTCATAGGGAAAATGAATGTAGATCTAGGAATTATCAGAATATCAATCCTCCTACCGGTCAATGCTCCAAATGCAACAAAATTGGTCATAACTCTAAAAATTGCAGAATGAATGTAAGATGTTATGTTTGTGGAAGATTTGGTCATTTATCAAATAAATGTAGAACACAAACCGACATAGGTTATGGGAAAGACATTCAGAAAATGAATGCAACTTGTTATGCATGTAACAAGATTGGTCATATTGCTAAATTTTGTAGAAGTAAAGGTACACCGATAGATAACAGAAGTACTAGCTTGAAAGGTAAAGAAAAGGTTGAAGAGGTTAAGCAAGAATTTTCAAAGCAATGGATTAGAAAAGGTAATCTAAAAATTGGGGATACTCCTCCACCAGTTGAACCAACAAATGCTTCACCGGCAGGACAATATGATGCTCCACCGGCAGGATAGAACAATGCTCCACCGGCAAGATGTTCTTCATCAAATTGAAGAAAATTATCTTGAGGGTTTGGCAATCAAATGACACATGTGCTATTATTCCCTCGGTTAGAGAAAAGAAGTTGAAAAACATTCATTACCGGCAAATAAAGTTAAGCTAATACATTGTTGGCAAGCAATTACTGTGGTAGGTAGCAGAAAAGACTTTAAAAAATAAGGTTTTTGGCTCCATTTCATTTCACTGTGAATTCAAACTTTCAGAGAGCGTGAAGATTTCCAAGCTAAGGCATTCCGAGCAAAGAGGCAAAGCACTTCAGCAATCAATCCATCCAAGGGCAGAAAAAGGTATTTATCATCATGGCATCTTCCTCTACACATGAATTCATAGCAAACCCTACAGTAGTCAAAGTTATAAAATGACCTAGGCCCGTGTTTCAGCTAGTTCCCGAGGTAGCTAAGAAAGATGACAACATAGGTGCTTTTTCGAAAATTCCAAAAGGTGTTGTTTATGCAGAAGACCCTAGAATGTATATTCATTGCAACATAGAGGAATTAGGTGATGAAGAAATCAAAAACATGTATAAATCTGTTATATGTGACAACTCCAAGAATGTGAAACCTGAACATAAAATTGTTGAAACCCTAGGATTCACTGAAATCCTCTGCATTCCTGAATTTCCCAAGGAAGTGGTTAGGATAGTTCTGAGTAGGGTACATGGTTCATTCTTTTGGCTTGACTCGGTGCATAAAATCACAAAGGAAGTTGTGAAAGCAATAATAGGGTTACCTTCCACCAGTAACAGACCTGACAAAACCAAGAAGGTCTCCAATGACTTAGTAACAAACTTAACTGGTGCAACATCCGACAAGAGATCATTGAGGGTTAATGATGTGACCGATATAAATGTTAGATTTGTTAACATGATTTTAGGTTACAAAGCAACTCATTCTAATAGGCTTAACTCGGTTTCCAATTTATGCATAAAGAGTGCTTATGACATGGTTAAGGACAATGTAAAAATTGATATTTGTGAATGGTTAAAGGATGAGTTAATTGACAATTTAGCAAAAATCAAGAAGGATAAGAAAGGAACCTTTAGATTTGGAAATTTACTTGTATGCTTAATGCTACATATAACCAAATAGGCTCTCGGTATAGGCAACAAGGATTTTGGATTTGACATACCGGTAGGAAAACAATTGTCTGACTTATTCAAAAACATGGGTGAAAATAGAGAAAAGAATATCAATGAGTATTTTCAAGCACTAAAAGTCAGAATGAATAAAAGAATTAGACTATCATAGGAAATTGTCAACAAATACAAGGATGATATATGTTTTGTAATAAAAAAGGATGAGATCTGGATGGAAGCAGTCATCCCAAGGACAGTCTGGGTAACAAAGATGGGGTATGAAACAGATGACCACATAGTGGAAACTTATGCCAAAGCACTTCTGGAAGCCCCCAATGAACCAAAGGAAGAAGTATTTGGTAGTGCTGAGACCATCAAAAGTCAAATTCAATCTAAAAAGAGAGTAAAGAAAGTTGAGGCATTTGTGAGGAAAGGAACCAGACAAGCAAAAGCCATAAAGGAAGATGTATTAAAGAAAATTGGCATAACAGAAGAAGAGTTGGTAGCCCAACAACCTGAAACTCATCTATCACTAGTAGATACTTCCTCAGAAGGAGATATCCCAGCAACTTTCAAAAGAGTTGTTAGGAAAAGAGACCCCTCACTGGTAACCACTCCTTCACCTAGAAGGACAAGATAGAAGCAACAAGCTGTGAGGTCTCACATCAAGAAAGCCACACCTAAGAAAAAGTTGACCCCCAAAAAGAAGAAGAAGACAAACACTGACTTGGCCCCTCTTGACATATTACTGAATGAGATCACAGAGGAAGGTAAATTTAAAAACATAGGGAAAATCTATGACACGCTATCAGATGATGAGAAAGGACAAGTCGAGGAGAGTGTTATATTACACATGGACATGTATAAAAAGTTTTTGATGCAAGTCCTAAATGAAATTCCTGATGAATTATATAAAAGACTTGAGGCCAGAAGGCAAGGAATAGTTGAGTTGGATAAGAAAATTAAAATAGAAAAATTACTTGCAGTATACCCGGTCAACTCTCCTAAGGAAATTGATGATCTGATAGCTTAGGCCAACCGGACAGTTTTTTCCACTGCACACCGGCAAATATCACTAATGGCAGGTAGAGTTACTAAATTTTCAAAGGAAATAGAAGATGGTTGGGATACATTCTTGGTTGAAAAAGAAAAACAAGAAGAATATAGGAATCCCAAGCCCATTCTGGTATATCAAAAGGACAAAGGGAAAGGTAAAGTTGGTGGCCCACCAAGTATCAAGATTAGAGACAACTTACCCCCACCTCCTTTAAATACTCCACTGGTAAAAACAACAACTACAGAAGATCAACCGGCAGCTAAGAGTATGGACACAGAGCATAATAACCCTAATCCTGAAGTCCTGTATATTGTGAATGTTGATACTCAGAAAATCAACATAGTGGTAGATAAGGATACACCAGATAAATCAGGAAAAACAGAGCAACCAGCAGCAGATTCAGAGAAAAAGATGGAATCTAGAACACAAACAGAGAAACCAACAGAGTTAAAGGCTCCAGAATAGATGCCACTCGTAAGAAATGATGTAGGAAAACCAGTGCTTAAAGAGATGGAGACACAAACATACCTACCAGAGGTCAATACTAGCATGGTCACCATCAAATGTAACAGAGGTATTGCTCGAATCTATCAAGAAAATAACTGATTATAGCTCACAAGCTTATAAAGTGATAGACGATTCAATTCTAGTTTTGAAATCAATAGCTCCCAATTGTAACATAGACAATAAAGATTCTTTAGGCCACTTGGATACACTGTGTAAATATATTTCTGGAAATTTTGAGCAAGCAAAGGTAAAATCTATAAAGAAAAGTGTAGAAAAAGAGAAACAGAAATTCTTTGAGGAAGGAATAAAGAAGTGTAACAGAGAATTTGACACACTTCTACCGAAACTGTGCAATTTATTGAAAGAGTACAAAACTCTATACAAAGACACCTGTAAGATAAACTTTTTAACCATAGATGTAGACAAAAAGATGAGCAAGGTGCAGGAAGAGATAAATAAACTTGCAGATAATTTTGTTAACTCACTCGATGCATTATCAGTTTTTGAGGAAAAGATAACAAATTTTGAGGAAGAATTGCTCAAATTAGAAAGAGAGAAAGAGAAAATAATAAACAAGGCAAAATTCTTGAGATCTAAACTAAGTCCAAGATTGGACTATTTAGCATCTCTGCGGAAGGAAATCTCAGAGGCACTAACTCAGGGAAGCAAAACACCAGCAGAGCACTTGCAGCATCTCACCGATATAGTATACAGAACTGAGACAACAATAAAAGACAACAAGAAGTTTATGGATGGTATAAACTTAATTTTGGGAGATATTCTTCAGATAATAACTACCCAACTACAAGGTTGAGGTTATGGATTAGTTCAACTAAAAAATCTACTAACCTTTGTCATTGATGCCAAAGGGGGAGTAGTAGGATGAGAAAATTCAAAGCACAAGGATCACATGCTCAGGGGGAGCTCTCACATTTTTGGTAACATTTTTGGTCTACACATTTTTGGATATCTTTTTGAAATTTCTCATGAGTGTTTCCATCAATGCCAAAGGGGGAGATTGTTGGCATATAGACACTCCAATGAGACATTGTGTGTGATTGAAGGTTTTGTCATTGATGGGAACCTTGCAATCCTATGGCACTGGCAAGATAGTATACTGGCTAAGCATTACACAGGCAACCTTGCAATCCTATGGCACTGGAAAGACATTATACTGGCTAAGCATTACACAGGAAACCTTACAATCCTATGGCACCAGCAAGACATTATACCGGCAAAGCATTATTCAAACAAGACAGTGCACCGGCATCAGCAAGATCACTCTACACTGGCACCGGCATAGATGATGTATACCGACACAAAAAAGAACATGTATACTGACACTGAGGCCGACAGGATTTTTGTTATGTAATATTTTGTTTATTATTGTAAGCCAACTTGGCAAATTGTAAAATGACTCTTTTATATAAAAGAGATCATTGTAGTCATTTGTAGGATATGGATAGGAAGCATAAAATATTATAAGGCAGACCTAATGTGCGAATTGTAGGTCAAGGGTATATGTAAAGAATAGAGCAAGAACCGGTACTGAATCTGGCATTGAAGATGGTATTGTAAAGCAGTACAGATCATTGGATTTGCATAATCCTCATTGTAAGTTAGTGTGACTTCTTATTGAGCAGTGAGCTCAGGGCAGTTGGCCTTCCTGCATGTGTAGGCCCCTATTGTAAGTAATATTCTCTTATTGGCTAGTAAGTGAATATTGTGGGTCACAAATCCCACCGAGGTTTTTCCCACACCGGGTTTCCTCGTTAAACATCTTGTGTTATGGTATTCTTTTCATGTGGATGTTTTTGATTCTGTTATTTACATTAATTCTTGCATACCGGTATACTGTTACTTTATATTCTACATATTCAGTTTTAAGAAAATTTCATTACCGGTTAGATACTGATTCACCCCCCCCCTCTCAGTATCTGTGGGAACCCTAACAGGTGACACGTGTGGTCATTGTAAAGAACAGTTCAAATTGTTTTGGCATGTTTGTTTGATTGCCTAGGGAATGAGAAAAGTAGATTGCATCTAATGCAAAGTGCATGATGAGTTACAAGTCCGATGAAGCAGTGATCATAGAGTGGCTGGAATTTTCCTAAAGAATGTGTACAGATTGCTATGGTCACACTTGAGCTGATTTGTTTGTAATCTCTATGAGAGAATTAGGTTTTTGTTGTGTTACCAACCAAATTGATTTGTATTTAAGGTCGATGAAGTTGTTTTGTAAAAGGTCTTGGCAAGAGTTGGCAGAAAATAGTTGAGTGTGTGGTTGCCTAACTGAAGAATGAATCTGTAGTTTATGTAAAGGAAGATTGAAGATGAAAAGGATCTAATCAAGCAAATGTAGTGCTATTTAGACAGATCAAGAAAAACTTGTTGTCTTCTAACAATTACAACATAATTGAAATCCCCTAACCAGGTAAGCTCGAACAAGCTTGGTTACTTCTTAAATCCTCTAACAAGGTGGTCTATTAGCTTGGATTTTGAAATCCTCTACCGAGGTCACTCCTAACAGGGTATTTTCTTTTTATCAAGGCATTTTGTAAATCCCTTAACCGTGTGATTACTAATAGGATTAGCTCTTAACAAGACTTATTGTAAAATCTTTAATAGGCTTGGCTCCTAATAGGGTGAACTTTAGAAGGGTTCAGATATATATCTTGTGAGTCTCATCTCACCGTGGTTTTTACCTATTTGGGTTTTCCACGTATAAACATTTGTGTCATGTGGTGGATGTTTTTGTAGTTATGATATTATTTGTTTATTTGATTAACTTCTGATAAGGCGTGATAACTGGAAGCATTGAGAGATGGAGTGTGTTGATATATGATTAAGCATTTGGAAGTTTACAAGTTGAATGTTGTTTACTGTTAAGTTTCTTTAATAGTTCATCAATTGATGTTGAGTATTCTTATGAGTATTGATCTTAACATTGATATTATATTAATAGGTTTACTTTGTGAGTTTGAGTATGTGTATGGGAAGTTTGTATCATTTTTTTTAGGTTACTGATTCACCCCCCCCCCCTTATTATTTCATGATACCATCAATTGGTATCAGAGCATCTCAGGTCTTCTATAATCTAAAGCCTAACAACTTGAGGAAAAGATTTTGTAGATCATGATGAAGAAAGAAGGTTCAAAGTTTGACAATGATAACTATAGGACATGGAGTGACAAAATGAAGATTTACATCAAGAGTCTAGGAAGTCAGTATTCGGATCATGTAGAAACTTGGTATGTTACACCTACTGGAACTCTAACTGATGATCAGAAGAAATAACAACAAGAAAATAATCAAGCAGTGGAGGCTATTATTAGTTCCCTCTCTCATGTTGAATATGTAGATGTTCATGGTCTTGAAACTGCATATGAAGTATGGAAAAAACTAGAAGAGATTTATTGTGGTGATGAACATGTTAAGATTTCTAAAGAGGAGAGTCTAAGAGGAAAGTTTAATGACATGAGAATGTCTGAAGGTGAGAATATCTAGCAGTATGGTCAAAGGATAAAAGAGACAGTTGGTGAAATAAAGAGTGTAGGAGGGAAAGTGGAAGATGCCACAGTGATTAGTAAGGTACTGAGAACCCTACTACCAGTCTATGCTATCTGAGTTGTAGCTATTCAAGAGCTGAAGTCCATTGACAAAACTAAGGTAACTCTTGACTCTATCATTGGAAAACTTACTGCTTTTGAATTAAACGATTATGATGGTAGTGTACAGAAATCAGAATCTACATTCAGAGCTTCTATCTCTAACCCATCTGTGAGAAAAAGTACAAATACTTGTCATGGCTATGAATCTAGATCCAATAGAGATGTTGATGATGAAGATAACTTAGTGCAGCTTGAAACATTATTGGCAAAGCGGTTACCTAGAGGCAGTAGAAAATACAAAGGTAAACTACCTTTAAAATGTTTTGCATGCAACAAGATTGGCCATATAGTAGCTAATTGTCCTAATGGTGAAAATGAACACAAGAGAGACAAATTCAAGAAGTTAAAGGGTAAAAGAAAGAGAGATTATCTTATGGCAGTTGACAGTGGTATCACTGATGAAGAATTTGATGATGGTGCTAGTGAAGATATTGTGTTTGTAGCTATTAAGGAAGAGATATCAGATCAAAAGGCATTGGTGTCCAGGATGGATAACTCTGATGATTGGATCATTGATAGTGTTTGTTCATATGATATGACCAGTGATTAGAGAAAATTTATTTCCTTGAAGGAATTTGATGGTGGTGTTGTTAGATTCAACAATGACTCACCCTGTATGGTTAAAGGTAAGGGAGTTATTTCTCTTAATGGGAAGAACAGTGCTAACGATGTCTATTGGGTTGAAGGTCTAAGAGTGAGACACAACTTAATGACAGAGGATACCCACTGGAGTTTAGAAATGGTATGTGCAAAATCTTTGACAACAAAGGTGAATTGATTGCAACAGGGAAACAAACAAGAGGTAATTTGTTTCATCTTAATCTTAAAGTTAGTAACTGTTTGATTGCAAAGATAGATGATAGCTAGCTTTGGTGTAGGATATTTTGTCATATAAAATTTGATAACATTGTTAAAGTGAACAAGTCCAAGATAGTAAGAGGTATGCCTCAGCTAGACAAACCAGTTAATGCTCTTTGGAAAGAATGTCAGTTAGGAAAGATGACTTCTTCAAATTTCAAGATAAAGTCCTTCTCAACAGAGAACTTGTTAGATTTTCTTCATATAGATCTATGTGGACCAAAAAGAACAAGAAGCATTCAAGGTGACAAATATTTCATGATCTTTAGTGATGATTGTTCAAGGATGATGTGGGTCACATTCTAGAAGGATAAGAATGAAGCTGTTGGTAAGTTCAAGGCATTCAAGGCCTTAGTTGAAAGATAAAATGTCTGAGAACATATCAAGGTGGTGAATTTACTTCTGAGGAGTTCACTATGTATTGTGATAAGAATGATATCAAATAACAACTTTCTGCACCAAGGACACCACAACAGAATGGTATCGTAGAGATGAACAATTGATCAGTGGTTGAAGTTCCTAGGACAATATTGATACAAGGAGGTGTAGCGAAAACCTTTTGGAAAGAAAGTTTAAGTATAGTTGTGTACACAATGAACCAAGTTCTGGTGAAAAGAGGTAATGAAAAGACCCCTTATGAATATTGGTATGGAAGATCACCTGATGTTAGATATTTTAAGATATTTGGTAGGAAAATTTTTTATTAAAAGAGGCGATTACATTAGAAAGTTTGAAGCTAAGAGTGATGAAGGCATATTTCTTGGCTATTCCACCAAGAGTAAGGCTTATAAATGCTTCAACAACCAGACATTGATAATTGTTGAGAGTGCTAATGTTCAAGTAGATGAATGTCTTGAAGTCTCAAAAGGAACTAGTTCAGAGAAAAAGGATAAAGATCCTTACATTTTGCTTTTGGAAACTGAAACTATTAAATTAGAAACCGGTAAAGAAAATTATGATGCATCAGAACAAATAAATTCAGAAGAAGATGATAATGAATAAGTTGAACCTGAAGAGAATGATCATGTTATTCGGATATATGTGAGACTGAATCACATTCCTGAGTATATTATTGGGGATAAGGATGTTGGAGTACTAACTAGAAGAAGAATAAGAGACAACTATTGCATGATCTCTACCATTGAGCCAAGAAGTGCTAAGGAGGGATTTGGTGATGATCATTGGGTTAAAGCTATAGAGGAGGAATTGGATCAAATTGAGAAGAACAACACTTGGACCCTGGTACCCTGACCGATAAATAAGAACGTTATAGGTACTAAATGGGTATTCAGAAACAAGTTAAATGAAGATGGTGTTGTAGTTCACAACAAGGCAAGATTAGTCTACAAGGGTTATGTGCAAGAAGGAGAAGATTATGGAGAAACTTTTGCACCAGTAGCAAGACTAGAAGGTGTGAGAACTTTACTTGCATTTGTAGCACATATGAAGTTAAAGGTATACCAAATGGATGTTAAGTCTACATTGTTGAATGGGATATTGGAAAAAGAGGTATACATAGAGCAGCTAGATGATTATGATTTGACAGATGAGAAAGACATGGTATGCAGATTGCATAAATATTTGTATGGATTAAAGCAGGCACCCAGAGCATGGTATGAATGGCTTCATACACATCTAATGAAGATATACTTTGCAAGAACCAATGATGATAGTAATATTTATCTCAACTCTGAAGGAGATAAAATACTGGTCAGTGAAGTATTTGTCGATGATATTATTTTTGGAGGTAATGATGTCATGAGCAATAATTTTGCAGATGAAATGTCTTTAGTAGGGGAAATAAAAAAATTTATAGGCTTTCCGATACAGCAGATGAAGAATGGTATTTATATAACTCAATCTAAGTATGTGAAAGAGGTTTTGAAGACTTTTGGCATGAGTGACTGTAAACTATTTGGAACACCAATGGTTACAGGTTGTAAGTTGTCCAAGGAAGATGAATCTAGTTCTATTGATGAAAAGGAATACAGGTCAATGATTGGAAAATTACACTATGTTGTTCACAATGGACCGAATATTGCCCATGCAGTTGGTATAGTTTCAAGATTCTAGAAGAATCCAAAGGAAGCACATTTGATAGCAACCAAGAGAATTTTTAGATATCTAAAAGGTATTGTTGACTATGGATTATGTTATCCATATGGAGGAAACTTTGACTTGAAGGCATACATAGATGTTGATTGGGCAGGAAATTTTGATGACTGGTAAAGCACTATCGGTGGAGCATTCTTTCTAGGAGGAAGGCTTGTTTCATGGAGTAGTAAAAAACAGAGTTGTACTTCACAATCTACTGTTGAAGCTGAGTATGTTGCAGCTTATATGAATTGCACACATGCTATTTGGATGAGGCACATTTTGGAAGGTTTTAAGATGAAGATCTCAGAACCTGTAAAGATTTTATGTGATAATACAAGTGCCTTAAATATTTCTAAGAATCCTATTTTGCATGCACGAACCAAACACATTGAAATGAAGTATCACTTTTTGAGGGAAAAAGTTCAAAGTAAAGATGTTATCTTAGAGCATGTTTCTACCAAGGAGCAACTTGCAGATATATTTACCAAACCTCTGTCTAATACTACATTTGAGTGTCTCATAATTCAACTAGGGGTTGTCCCTCTTCATGAAGTTAGTTGAGCATGATGTTGATTGCATCAATCCTTGAATCACTTGCAGAACCTTAGAAGGATTGATGTAGAAGTGGATGTACTCCACAGGGGGAGCATCAAGTTGTAATATGTTGTTGATGCACAATGAAAATTTGAAATTACATGTTTTACTTTCAATTTGGCATTGTTGTCAAAGGGGGAGAAGAATTATGTGATTGGCAAAGGGAAACCAGCGACAGGCTGAAGATAGACAGAGGATGGTGAACACTTGGTAATGTAAACTAGGATTCCTATTCACCATTCACAACAAAAATCAGAGGCGTTGATATTTGTATTATCACTAATTCCAAAGGGGGAGATTGTTGGAATTTGCATCAAGATTTCATTAATGATATGTTATGTTGTCATTGATGTCAATTGAATTGGTAATGGTATTTATGATATTGTTGATATTGTTGTTTTTGATATTGTCTTGTAACTGGTAGGAAGAGATTTGAGGAAGATGTTGTAAACTGGTATATAAGTATGTGAGTTGAACTGGTAACCGATGTATAGGGTTAAACCCTTTCTATGCAATATAAACGATAATCCCTACAAGTTGTTTTTGTTAAACCCTAACTGATTAAGTTTGCTGAAATGGTTATGTTGGTTTATTATCTGATGATGAGTGGTAATGATGGTGATAGGTGTGGTCATTGTAAAGATAAGTTCAGATTGTTTTGGTGCATCTACTTGATTGTCTAGGGAATGAGTAAAGTAGATTGCATATAATGCAAAGCGCATGATGAGTTACAAGTTTGATGAAATGGTGATCATGGAGAGGTTGGAATTTTCTTGAGGAATGTGTACGGATTGCTTTGTAAATCCAATGGTCACACTTGAACTGATTTGTTTGTAATATCTATGAGAGAATTAGGTTTTTGTTGTGTTATCGACCTAATTGATTTGTATTTAAGGTCAATGAAGTTGTTTCATAAAAGGTGTTGGCAAGACTTGGCAGAAATTAGTTGAGTGTGTGGGTTCCTAACCGAAGAATAAATCTACAATTTGTGTAAAGGGAGATTGAAGATTAAAAGGATCTGATCAAAAAAATGTAGTGCCATTCAGACAGATCAAGAAAAACCTATTGTCTTCTAACAATTACAACAGAATTGAAATCCCCTAATCGGGTAATCTCTAACAAGCGTGGTTACTTCTTAAATCCTCTAACAAGGTAGTCCATTAGCTTGGGTTTTCAAATCCTCTACTGGTGTTACTCCAAATAGGGTATTTTCTTTTTATCAAGGCATTTTATAAACCCCTTAACCAAGTGATTCCTAACAGGACCAGTTCTTAACAGGACTTATTGTACAAGCTTTAACAGGCTTGGCTCCTAATAGGGTGAACTTTAGAAGAGTTCAGATAGCTATCTTGTGTGTCTCATCTCATCGTGGTTTTTACCTATTTGGGTTTTTCACGTATAAATATTTGTGTCATGTGGTGAATTTTTTTGTGGTTATTTATCTTATTTGTTGATTTGATTAACTTCTGATAAGGCATGATAACTAGAAGCATTGAGAGATGGAGTGTGTTGATATATGATTAAGAATTTGGAAGTTTACAAGTTGAATGTTGTTTACTGTTAAGTCACTTTAACAATTAACCAGTTGATGTTGAGTATTCTTATGAGTATTGATCTTGACAGTGATATTATATTTATAAGTTTACTTTGTGAGTTTGAGTTTGAGTTTGAGTTTGGGAAGTTTTTATCAATTTTTTAGTTTACTAATTCACCCCCCCTCTCATTAATCTATTGGATACTTATTATTTAATAATACCATCAAATGACTAAGTTTGGATTCCCTCTTGATAGTCACAATATTCTTTGGTGTGACAATCAAAGTGCCATTCACATTTCCCGCAACCCAGTGGAGCACAAGAGGACTAAACACATTGAGCTTCACATGCATTTCATCAGACAGTTGATTCAGGATGGCTTTCTCATCTTGGAGTACATTCCGATAGAGAAGCAGGTTGTTGACATCTTCACTAAACATTTTGCATCTCTGTGCTACCTTCAATTGTACTCTATGCTTGGGGTGAAGGAAGTTGTCCTTGGGGAGTATCATTGAGGCCTTCCTTCCTTCATGTTTTTTTTAGCATTCTTTTTCCATCTCTTTTTGGAGTAGAGTTTTTTCCTACATGGTTTTCTCTATTTCTTTGGTTCATAGAGATTTGGTTGTAATTGGATACCTCATTAGGCTTTGTTTTCGGGACCCAAATTTGCCTTCATCATGTAGTTGCATTTTCTACTTCATGCATTTAGTTTTTAGCTACACCCTAAGCTCATCTTAAGGGGGGGTGTTAGAGTTATCATGTATTAGATAATAATTATTTATTTAATTATTAGTCTATTATCCTCTACACTTAAGCTAAACTTAGGAATTTAATAAGATGCATTTGGGATAGTCTAAGGCCTTGCTACTATCCTTGTGCCTTTTGATGATCCGTGAAGCCTTCCGGGTACCTATTTCTGCAACTACAACTGAAAAAGAAGGGGGTTTGGGTGGCTATAGGGATTTGCCTTGGTCAAAACCCTATGTTGTTGATTTCCATCTCCACAAATAGTTTATTTGTATGGTAAAATATTGTGTGTAGGAGTCTTGTGTATGTACAAGATCCTAGGATGAATGCAAACAATCTAGAGAAACCTTAAAGAGTAAACCTTAAATTCTTGTAATTGATAAAGTAAATGCTCTAAATCAATAATGAAAAATGATCTAAAGCATAAATTTAAATATTCAAATTGATGTAATAAATCTTTTGAAAATACATGAAAACAACATGAAATCATACCCAACCCCTAAGGGAGGAGTACAAGCCAATCGTTAGTCGGTGATCTCCTATTATTCTTCAATGTCTTCAAGGCTCCTAATTCATGATGAATTATTGATAAATACTTGATAAATACTTAATGATTTTTTTTTAATGTTTTTGAAGACTCCACATAGGCTTCTCTTTCACTACATAGAAGGCTCCTTGTGCTTGCTTCACCAAAACTTCCTTGTTCTTGGATCTTAGATAGATTCCATCAGATGCCTTCAAATGAAGAAAGAGAGCTCTTATGTATGAAACCCTAGATATTATTTTCATCTTTAGGCCAACCTAGGATTTGAATTTCCTGCCAATTTCTTGGGCTTAAGCATTATAATATCATAGGATTATGCTCACAAAATTTCAAGAAAAATGTCAGGGACTGTGTTGCACTTGCACACGGTCCGACCAACTTTTCACCAAATTTTCGGGGCCATTAGATATGATGATATTAGAGTGAATCTCAAAGTTACAACTTGAATCGATGTCATTGCTAACAACTCCCACTAAACTGTGATACCAAGTCACACATGGGATCGTGATAAAACCATTTCATAAATGAACATCGTCTAGGTCTACACACCAAAAACACCAAGTTCAACTAAGATTTCCAAGCCAATAAAACACAACACCACCAAGTTGAACTAAGATCTCCAAGACAAGAAAATACAATCACCAACAAACCATCATGAATCAATCCTGCACAGCCAAGTCATCATTGTCAAAATCTCCCATTGAAATATATAACCAAGATATCATGAAAAAGTGATATTTTAATACATGATACAAATCCCAAAAAATGATTACCTAGGTACTCTAATCATCCATCCTCTAATCTAAGAGAAAACATACCAATACAAAAATGACCATAGACAAGGTCAACTAACAAAGTCTACATCACTAAATCAATCTCATGGATCTAGATAGTTCACATCTGAGTCATACCATAATAATCAATAGGTTGTGCACACCTACAAATTACATAGCTCATAGATCCACAAATTTAAACACACAAACTCATCATCATATTAGTAACCTAGAAAATGAGATATCTAAGACAATAATCCTATACACCACATAACTCAAACATCAAATCAACCTTAGATCTAATTTGCTAAATATTTCTACATCCAAGTACCATAGTCACTTGAGGAACCAAATAAGAATCTCGTCCAGATAAGAAACAACTTCTAAATGTAACAAACTAAACCACCACAAACCTAATTATGTTGTGTGAATGGAAAAGTGTACCTACATAATTATGACTGTTAGGTCCCGGAGACAACTGAGAGGGGGGGGTGAATCATTTGTCAAATAAATTCAAACCAAAAACAACTTAACCAACTTGATGCTTAATATCGGTAAACCAGTTAAGTATGTTGGTAGACAATTTTAACAGTTAATTGCTATACTGGTAAAGATTAATGCATGAAACATAAACACAAAGTCATCCACAACACATAACACCAATATTTGTATGTGGAAACCCTGTAAGGGGAAAAACCATAGTGGGAAACCTTACCCACAATCAAATGATACTACTGCAAATAGTAAGTGTACATAAATGGGGTCTGCACATGCAGAAAGGCCAACAGCCTAGAGCTCACTGCTCAAACACAAAATGGGAGTCACACTGACTACAGTTGGATGGTTAAATCCAATAATAATATACTGCACAAAATAACATCTTCATATGCTGGATTCAGTACCGGTGTAATGTTGATATGCTTCCACAAAAACCTAGCTTCACCTTCGAATGATATTTTCATGTATAGCTCTGCTTAAACTCGCATATACCTTCACACAATCCTTTTTCACATTCCACATCTGATCTTACAAATAATATCTTACATTTATACCATAACCTAAGACCAATTTTAGTAGGTCAACTCTACAAGATATTACAATAAAAGCATTTTATAAACAATATAATATCTGATGCAATAACCAATTGAACATGTCAACTTAATGCATTTACAACAATAATTAATCATCTCCATAGTGTGCCATGTTGATATGGAAAAGATAAACCTGTCGGTGTAACCCTAGAACTATTTGTCGGTAATAGCAAATTTGTAACTGTGAATATATCAATAAACAAAACTCCAGGACAAGATGTCCAGATGATGTCTTCAACATAACCATGTGTCTTCCATGCCATTCCAAGTGTCAGTGATCATTATATCTTGCCGATGAACCATATACCAATAACTGTTCAATAGTTACTTGTTTGTCGGTGAATGTTGTTGGATCTCCAAAGTGCTAGTGTTTTAGTAGGTGTTGACATCAATGACAAAACCATACCAAAATACCAAAAATCTCCCCTTTTGGCATTGATGGCAACACAAGATGGAAAAAACATCAAAGTGCCAAAATAGAAATGCAAATGCCAAGTATCAAAAACCAACAATCTCGAAAAAGATCATAACCAGAAGGTAATAATCTCTCCTAAGTAACAATATCTCCCCCCTAGGAGCAACATGTGTTTTCCATAGCTTTTCATACCAATCTCTCCTCAAAAGAACATGTGTTTTTCCATATATATCTCTCCCCCTTTGACATCAAATGCCAAAGTTATAATAAAACCAAGTTCATATACAAAATACCAATCAATTCAATATACCAACTACTCCCCCTAAGAAGTAGCTTCCTCACCAAAGACCAAAATAAAAGATTTCTCTGTTAATTCTGTCGGTTGATGACAATCATCAACTGTCTAAGTCTCTACCGGTGGTGGTATGACTCCAAGCTGATCTCTGAGATATTCAAAAGTCTCCTTAGGCAAAGGTTTTGCAAAAATATCTGCAAGTTGCTCTTTAGTATTTACATAAACCAGTTTTATCTCCTTTGCTTCAACTTTTTCCCTTAGAAAATTCAGTTTGATAGAAACATGTTTGGTTTTAGAATGTAATACCGAATTCTTAGATATATCAATTGCTGCAATGTTATCACAATAGATAGTAATAGTGTAATTGAGCTGACATGTATATTTATTTTGTAATTATCTTTGTAAGCCGACATAAGGCATGAAAGTTTGTAAGGGTATATAGGTTAGTTGATTAGATCATTTTGAAATATGTAAGAGTGTGAATAATATGTGAGATATGTGAGAGATATAATGTATGTGAGGATATTTATGTAAGAGGTTATTCCAATAACGGTGTAGGGTTTCAAACTGGAACAAATAAAGCTTCACTGAAACTGTATTTAGGCATAGAAGATGCTATCTTTGCAATTCACTCATTTCTCTGGATTGTAGTCTAGATTTGTATGTAGTCAGTGAGGCTCCTTTTGTGATTGAGAAGTATGGTCTAGGTTGTAAGCCTTCCTACAAGTGCAGACCCCTATATGTTGTAACATCTTTTCATATGGCCAATGGATTGATATTGTGGGTCACAAATCCCACCGTGGTTTTTCCTCTTTGAGATTTTCCATGTATAATTCTTTGTGTTATGGTATTCATTTGTGTGATTGTCTTATTGGTTTATTTACTTCTTTCAATATTAAATGTACTGGTATACCAGTTGGTGAATGCATGTTTTAATAAGGTTAAAATTGATCATTTTGGTAGAACACTGATTCAACCCCCCCCCCTCTCAATATTATTAGATTCCAACACTAATGTTATGCTTTATCATGATGTGATTAATGAATGATTAGTTATGAATTCTTATAACTTTATTATGTGCATGGTGCTCTAGTAATGTATGGTTGTTTAATGCATATGTGGGTACTAACATGTTTGTATGTAGGATGCTATGACCTATGTTTTTGTATTTTTAAATGCAAATATGTAATAATCCTATGAGATATAATGCAATGATATGATCTGATGAAATGCAATGAAATGATATGATATGATATACGATGCTTATAACCTAATATGTGTGAATGAAATATGCATTTATTTTGTGCATTAGAGTAGTCCATCATAATGACTACCAAGACTGGTGAAAGAAATGTTAGCTAGAGGAAATAATTGTTAAGAATTGAATAATAGTAAGTGTGATGAATTAGGGTTTTGAGCTTTCAGTAGTGCACTTTTATCATCATATAGCTTTATTATGCATAAAATAGATATCTTTGCACCAAGTTGATGATGCTATCCCTTTGCATTAGTAGACATATTATAAACAAGGAATGTTTTCATCCATTCAAAAACCTATATTTAGAGGGTTGAGGTATATGCAATAGTGAAAAGCATAATTATCCATGAGTAGAAGGTTTGCATAAGATATTTTCCAAATGAATGTGAAAACATGGACACCAAGAACATTGTTGCCCTAAAAATTCATGAAAACATCCCACAAATAGATAATGAAAGCAAGATCTTGAACCATCCTTGCTCCTCAAATCACTTGTGGATATCCTCAAGTAGCATAGGAACATGATCTAAGATAAACCAATTAAAAGATAAGACTCACTCAATCAAATGAATCAACAACCATACTAATCTTTTTGTCAATGTTGAGTGTTTGTGAGGATCATGATATTTGGCTCCAAAAATGAAGTACCTCGTATAAGACATATGTGTTTGATTTTGATTCTATCTTAGCCTATATAAGATAGATGATAGTTGATAGGGATTACTAATGTTTGATCAAGAAAATTTGATCAACTAGCTTGCAAGCCAACTTGATAGTTTGTCTATTCTTGCATGATTTATCAAGTTTAGTGTGTTATGTTTTATTGTGTCTATATTGGCTCCAATATTTGCCTTTACAAGGGATAGTTTATTATGAATGATTGATGGTGATTTTTTTTCATTTTGGAAATTTTTCTTATTTTTAAGGTTTTTGGGGTTTGATCTTTGGCTTTTTACAAGATATTTTACAATTTTTTAGGGATTTTGTCAAGATCTTTTGCAATTTAAAAAAATTATTTTTAGGGATTATTTTCAGGACATTTTTTAGGGATTTTTTCAAGACCTTTTTCTCTATTTCTAGGGGTTTTTTAGGACATTGGTACTTGACTTGATTTTTAGGGATTTCGCCCAGACATTTTTTTAGGGATTTTTTCAAGATTTGACTTGATAACTTGGGTAAAATGATTTCACCTAGTCAAGTACAAGACCACTTATTAATAGAAAGGTTGTAGATTGGGATGATGGGAAAATGACATAGAACACTAACCAATCTCAATCCATGAAGGGAAGGATTTATTATGATGAAATTTTATTACAAATACGAAAAACATTTATTATGCAGATGGTGGAGAATCGCATGGAATTATCTTAGATGATGGAGAAATGACCTACACATGGCACTTATTTGTTAGGCTTTCACCATGGTACTTACCCAAAGTGCCTATTTGCTAGGTTTTCATCATACGAAAAATTCTCTCTTTATTTTTTATTTTTTTTTTATATCACACAAGATTCTTGTTTACCAAGTTTTCATCAAGGTGAGTATAATTCTGCTTTTTTACTTTTTTGGTATTTTTAATTTTTTTTATTATTTTTGTATTTTTGAACAAGGGTTCCTCGAGGATCAAGTGTAATAATTTTGTGTAGGTGCATGTTGTTAATTGGTTCTGGAAGTTGCTTATCTTCTAGAGTGGTAAGTTGATATACACTGAATTCAAATGCTACAGTGTCTATGTAAGATCCTAACCAATTAGGTTCAAACATTCTTGTCTTTGTTCTATCCTATTGGTTTTTTTATTTTTCTTTAAGAACCAAGTTTCCAATGTCAAAGTGAATACCTCTTACTTTCTTGTTGTAACTATGACGAAGATGATTGTGATAGGCTTAGAGGTGAACTAATATCGTATGATGTCTCTCATCTAGTAGTTCTAGCTCATCAAGTTTTGATAATCTATATTCTTCATCATCTATTTGACTCTCAATAAAGGAAACTCAACCTTAAAGCTAGGATAGCCTCATAACCACAAGCTAGAGAATATTGGGTAGAACATGTGTGTGTATAAATACTTGTGTGCTAGGCCCATAAGTTGGCATTTAATTGTATGTGCCAATCTTGACCAATGGCATTGACAATATTCTTTAGAATTTTGATTATGTTTTTATCATATTCCTTAGCTTGATCATTTCTCTATGGGTAATAAGGGGTAGAAAATGCTTTTGGATATGGAAATTTTCATAGAGTTTGTTGGCATCTTAGTTCTTGAATGGATGCTCTTTATTAGTAATAATTGTAAAGGGGATTCTATACTGGCATATGATGTAATTCTAGATAAACTTTGTAATTTGTTTGTTGATGATGTGAGTCATGGGAATATCCTTTATCCACTTCATAAAATCCGTAGTGGTGATGATAATAAATGTGTGGTTGTTTTCATAGGTGAGATGGGTTTTTCCTATGAGGTCGAGTCCCACTTAGAGAGAGGCCATGGAGATATAATAGGATTAAGCTCTTATGTAGGTGCATGCATTAGGTCTCTATGGATCTAACATTGGAAACACTTTTTTCACAAACTTGTGTTCATCTTGGTTCATGGTGGGCCAATAATATCTAGTTCTCATGATATTTTTGACAACAGTAGGACCACAAGAATCATGCTTTCATATACCATCATGTATTACATGTAAAGTTGATTGTGCCTCTTTTGAAACAAGACATCTACGAAGGGTACTATCTAAACTATGATGGTATTGCTGGTATTTTGGTATGGTTTTTTCATTGATGTCAACACCTACTAAAACACTAGCACTTTGGAGATCCAGCAACATTCATCAGCAAGCAACTATTGCATAGTTACTGGTATATGGTACACGGGCAGGATATAATGATCACCGGCACTTGGAATGGCATGGAAGACACTTGGTAATATCGAAGACATCATGTGGACATCTTGTCTAAATGAATTGATCATTGGTATATTCATATTTGCATATTTTCTCTCACCGGCAAATAGGTCCAGGGTTATCCAGGGTTACACCGGCAGGTTTATCTTTTCGAGATCAGCATGGCACGCTATAGAGATGATTAATTACTATTGTAAATGCATTAAGCTGACATGTTCAATCAGTTATTGCATCAAATATTGTATTGTTTGTTAAATGATTTTGTTGTAATATCTTGTAGAGCCGACCTACTAAAATTGGTCTTAGGTTATGGTATAAGTGTAAGGTCTTAATTGTAAGATCGAATGTGGAATGCGAATAAGGTTTTTGTGAAGGTATATGCAAGATTAATCAGAGCTATACACACAGACATCATTTGAAGGTGAAGCTAGGTTTTTGTGAAAGCAAATTAGCATTACACCGGTATTGAATCCAGCATATGAAGATGCTATTTTCAGCAGTACATTCTTATTGGATTTAACCATCCAATTTTAGTCAGTGTGACTCCCATTTGTGTTTGAGCAGTGAGCTCTAGGCGCTTGGCCTTTTTGCATGTGCAGACCCCATTTATGTACACTTACTATCTGCATTAGTATCATCTGATTGTGGGTAAGGTTTCCCATCGAGGTTTTTCCCCTTATAGGGTTTCCACGTACAAATATTGGTGTTATGTGTTGTGGATGACTTTGTCTTTTATTTTCATGCATTAATCTCTACCGGTATTGCATTCATCTGTTAATCTATCCATCGGTATATCAGACTGTCTCACCGATACTAAGCAGTAATTTGTTTAAGTTGTTTTTTGTTTGTAATTATCAAACAACTGATTCACCCCCCCCCCCCCCTCTCAGTTGTCCTTGAGACCCAACAATTAGTATCAGAGCTAAGTCCTCTTTTGCAAAAGTTTAATAACTTGAGCATATCTAATGTCTACTAACTATTTCAGGAAGGACAGTCCTAAACTTGATGGAACCAACTATGGGATATGGAAGATCAGAATGGAGACACATCTGAATTGCATTGGAAAAGACATCTGGGATGTTACAAAGAATGGCTATACTATTGCCACTACCACTTACCCTAATCCACCTAACTTGACTAAAGATTAGGAGAATTATTACAAAGCAAGAGAAGCACTTTTGAGTGCACTGACAAATCAGCAAATCATGGGATTATCAGATAGATCAACTGCTAAATCTATTTGGGATCATTTGGAAACACTGAATGAAGGAGATGTTGGCATATGCACACTCCAATGAGACATTTTAGGTGATTGAAGGTTTTGTCATTGATGGCAACCTTACAATCCTATGACACCGGCAATACATCATACCGGCACCCGCAAAGAAGACTATACACCGGTACCGACAGGGAAAGGAAGCATACCGGCACAGAGGCCGACAAGATTTTTGTTGTAATATATTTTATTTATTATTGTAAAATCTTTTGTAAGATGACTTGGGATGATGTAAAATGAGTTATATATATAAGAGTTCATTGTAAAACATTGTAAGAAAAGAAAGAAAAAAAAGAAGAAGAAAAAGGGATGCAAGATATGGAATGTAATTAGGTAGACCTATTATGCGAAACATAGGTTAAGGTTTTATGTAAGACGTAGAGCAAAAACTGGTACTGGATCTAGCATTATAGATGCTATCTGAAGTAGTACAAGACATTGGATTTATACAATCCATTTTGTAAGTCAGGGAGACTTCCATTTTGAGTAGTGTGCTCTAGGCACTTGGCCTTCCTGCATGTGCAGGCCCCTCTTGTAGCAGTAATATTCTCTTATTGGCCAGTAAGTGAATATTGTGGGTCACAAATCCCACCGAGGTTTTTACCACACTGGGTTTCCTTGTTAAATCATTGTGTTATGGTGTGTCTCTTATGTAGTTGTTTTTATTTCTATTAATTACATTATTCTCTGCCTACCAGTACACTATTTTAATATGCTCTACTATGGGAATCCTAACAATTGGTATCAGAGCCTAGTCCTCTATTTTTAGAAGTCTAACAGCTTGAGGAAGATCTTAACACCGGTAGACATGGAAAACCTGATGAAGCAATTGGAAGCAACTCTCTCAGATTTTGATATAGAAAAGTTGAAGAATATCAAACTTGAAGATGATCTAAAGGCAACTCAAGAAATCACTCAAGCACTTCAAGAAAACCTTACCATTGCAAGAAACAAGAGAAGAGAACTCTATGAAAAGATGCAAATTGAGGATGATGAAAAAGAAAGCCTCAATGAGCAGATATGTAAGCTAAAACAAGAAAAAATGACAACAAAGAATGAGATGCAGGATATGACTATGAGATTTTGTAAAGAACTTGAAGATAGAAAGAAGAATGAAGAAGATTTGACCAGAAGACTAGGTGATGCAGCAAATGAGAACACTAGACTTACCTATGAAAATGATTTGTTGAAGACAGATCTAATGCATACACAAAATGACTCCAATGACCTGATGAGGTAGAAAGAGATCTTAGAAAGAGAACTGGTTGTTGCTAATCAACATAAAGAAAAATTCAAGAAAGCTCAGAAGAACTTGATAACTTGGTGAAGAATCAGAAACCCAAAGGTGACACTTGTGGAATTGGCTTTGAAGTTAGAGAAAGCTCCGATACTGCAAACACACGGGATCACAGTAAACTGTTAAGACAACCTAATTCTTACAAATTTAATGGAAAATGTTTTAGCTGTAATAAGTATGTTCATAGAGAAAATCAATGTAGATCTAGAAGTTATCAGAATGCCAATGCACCCACCGGTCAATGTTCAAAATGCAACAAAGTTGGTCATAACTCTGAAAATTGCAGAATGAATGTTAGATGTTATGTTTGTGGAAGATTTGGACACCTATCTAATCAATGTAGAACACAAACCGACATAGGTTATGGGAAAGCTATTCAAAAGAATAATGTGACTTGTTATGTATGTAACAAAATTGGGCATATTGCTAAATTTTGTAGAAGCAAGTCCTCACCGACAAACAACAATGGTCCCAGCTTGAAAGGAAAAGAAAAGGTTGAAGAGGTTAAGCATGAATTTTCAAAATAATGGATTAGAAAGTCAGACATAAACAGTGTTGGAATTACTCCTCCACTGGTAGAACCAATCAACACTCCACTAGTAGAACAGAGTAGTACTCCATTGGTAGGAAGCTCTTCATCAATTTGAAGAATGTTTCCTTGAGGGTTTGGCAATCAAATGAGACATATGCTATTATTCCCTGGTTGATGGTAAAAAGTAAAAATTTCTTCTATACAGGCAAAATGAAGTTAAGTGATTACTTAACCGGTGAGCATTAATTATGGTAGTTGGCAAAATTGGCATTATAAATTAGAGGTTTTTGGCTCCATTTCACCTCACTGTGAATTCAAAGACTCGAAGAGCGTGAAATCTCTAGAGCAAAGGCATTTTGAGCGAAGAAGCAAAGGATTTCAGCATTCATCTTTCCAAAGGCAGATAAAGGTATTTATCATGGCATCCTCCTCTGCACCTGAATTTATAGCTAACACTATTGTAGTCGAGGTTATCAAACACCCTAGGCCCATGTTTCAGTTAGTTCCTGAGATAGCCAAAAAGGATGATAACATAGGTGCATTCTCCCAAATTCCCAAAGGTTTTGTTTATGCAGAAGACCTTAGAATTTACATCCACTATCACATAGAAGAACTAGGAGATGAAGAAATCAAGCACATGTACAAAACAGTTATCTATGATGATTCCAAAAATGTGAAGTCTGAACATAAAATTGTTGAAACCCTAGGATTCACTGAGATCCTTAGCATTCTAGACTTTCCTAAGGATGTTATTAGGATAGTATTGAGCAGGGTTCATGGTGCTTTCTTTTGACTAGATTTAGTCCACAAAATCACAAAGGAAGATGTGAAAGCTATAACAAGGTTACCTTCCACCGGTAACAGGCCAGACAAAACTAATAAGGTCTCAAATGACCTTGTAACCAAACTAATAGGTACCACATCCGACAAGAGATCATTGAGGGTTAATGATGTAACTGATATAAATGTAAGATTCATTAGCATAATTCTTGGTTACAAAGCAACTCATGCCAATAGACTCAATTCAGTTTCAAGTTTATGCATTACAAGTGCTTATGACATGGTTAAGGACAATGTAAAAATTGATGTATGTGAATGGCTAAAGGATGAGTTAATTGATAATTTAGGAAAAATCAAGAAGGATAAGAAAGGAACTTTCAGATTTGGTAATCTACTTGTATGCTTGATGCTACACATAAGCAAACAGGTTCTCAGTATAGGCAACAAAAGCCTTGGATTTGATATACCGATAGGGAAACAGTTGTCAGACCTATTCAACAACATGGGTGAAAGCAAAGAGAAGAATATCAGCGAGTATTTTCAAGCACTTAAGGCCAAAATGAACAAAAGAATTAGACTATCATAGACAATTGTTGATAAGTATAAGGATGGTATATGTTTTGTGATTAAAAAGGATGAGATCTGGATGGAAGCAGTGATCCCAAGAACAATCTGGGTTACTGAGATGGGTTATGAGACTGATGATCATATCATTGAGACTTATGCTAAAGCCCTTCTAGAAGCTCCTAAGGAACCAAAGGAAGAAGTATTTGGTAGTGCTGAGATGATTGAAAGCCAAATTCAATCTAAGAAAAGAGTAAAGAAAATTGAAGCAGTTGTGAGAAGAGGCACAAGACAGGCAAAGGCCATCAAAGAAGATGTACTGAAGCAAATCGGTATCACTGAAGATGAGATGTAGGCATTAAAACCAGAAACTCACCTATCACTGGTAGCCACTTCCTCCGAAAGTGACATGCCTATCGCATTCAAAGGAGTTGTAAGGAAAAGGGATCCTTCATCGGCTTCCACTCCTTCACCTAGAAGAACTAGACAAAAACAACAGGTAGTAAGGTCACCAGTAAAGAAGACAACCCCAAAGAAAAAGCTGACACCTAAAAAGAAAAGGACTCAACAAAATATTGCTCTAATGGACAGACTGCTAGATGAGATCATTGAAGAAGGAAATCTCAAAAACATAAACAAACTATATGACTCATTATCGGTTGATGAGAAAGAGCAAGTGGAAAACTGTGTTATCTTACACTTAGAAATGTATAAGAAGTTTTTAATGGAAGTTGTAGATGAAATACCAGGTGAACTTTATAAGAGATTGGAAGCAAGGAGGCAAGCTGTTGTAGAGCTTGATAAAAAGATAAAAATTGAAAAATTACTTGATGTTTACCCAGTAAACTCACCAAAGGAGATTGATGACTTAATTGTAGAAGCCAACCAGTCAGTATTCTCTACTACACACCGACAAATTGCCCTAATGGTAGGAAGAGTGAATGAAGTAACAGAAGAAACAGAAAATGCATGGGATATATTCTTTGTGGAGAAGGAAAAGTAAGAAGAGTACTGGAACCCCAAGCCTATCAAAGTCTATCAAAAGGACAAAGATAAGGGTAAAGGAAAGGTTGGTGGTCCCCCAAGTTTAAAAATAAAAGGTAACTTATCCCCACTACCTCTGATTACTCCACCAGAAACAACAGCAAAAGATAAACCAGTAGATGAAAGTATGGGTATAAAGGATGCAAATCCTAATCCTGAGGTACTATACACAGTAAATGTTGATACTCAAATAGTCAACATTGTAGTAGACAAGGACTCAATCGGTAAGATTGACAAAGCTAATAACATAGAGAAACTGGCAGATGACAGCACAAGTCCACAGGCAGAGATTCAGATAGAGATAGAGATAGGTCAACAAATAGAGAATCAAGCAGAGCAATAGGCTCTAGAACAAGGACAGGTTCACATGGAAACAGAACCACCGACAACAGGAGAGAAACAAAAACCCTTGCTTAAGGAAATGGAAACACAAACTAACCTACCAGAGGTCACTACAAACATGGTTACTTCCTCCATCGACGGAATTCAGAATGTAGGTTCCTCCTCAGCAGGTTACAAATCAACCAATGTAACTGAAGTTCTTTTGGATTCTTTGAAGAAAATAACTGATTGCAGTTCTCAAGCTTATAAATCTATAGATGACACAATCCCAATTTTGAAATTGATAGCCCCTAACAGTAATATAGATAACAAGGATTCTTTAAGTCAACTTGACACATTGTCAAAATACATTACTAACCACATAGTAACGGTTGACCAAATAAAGGAAGATGCACTCAAGGAGAAGTTGGAATAAGAAAAACAAAAATTATTTGAAAATCAAATAAAGAAGTGTACCAGAGAATTTGACACACTTCTACCAGAACTATGCAGCTCATTAAAGAAATTTAAAACTCTATACAGAGACATGTGTAAGACAAACTTTTTGATAGTTGACATAGATAAGAGAATGAGCAAGGTACAAGATGAAATCAATAAACTTGCTGACAATTTTGTTAACTCACCTGATACATTATGAGTTTTTGAGCAAAAATTAACAAGTTTTGAGGATGAATTACTTAAGTTAGAAAGAGAAAAGGAGACAATAATAAACAAGGCTAAAGATCTGAGACTAAGACTAAGTCCCAGACTGGATTATCTAGCTTCTTTGAGGAAAGAAATCTCTGAGGCATTAATACAAGGTTAGAAAACACCGACAGAGCATATGCAACAACTCATCAGTATAGTTCAAAAAACAAAGGTAGCATTGAAAGACAATAAGTAATTTATGGAAAGCATAAATTTGGTTTTGGCAAATATTTTTCAAATTGTAACCACCCAGCTATAGGGTTGAGAAATAAAACCATACTCTATTGACATCTTGACAACCTTTGTCATTGATGCCAACGGGGGAGTAGTGGTATGTGAAAATAATCAGGGTAAAGACTCATCTTCTCAGGGGGAGTTCACACATTTTTGGATCACATATTTTTGGACACTTTTTGGATGACACATTTTTGGATTTTCTCATGAGTGTTGCCATCAATGCCAAAGGGGGAGATTGTTGGCATATGCACACTCCAATGAGACATTGTAGGTGATTGAAGGTTTTGTCATTGATGGAAACCTTACAATCCTATGACATCGGTAAGACATCATACCGGCGCCTACAAAGCAAACTCTACAGCGGCACTTAGACTACCGGCACCGGCAAGGAAAGGAAGCATACCAACACAGAGGCCGACAAGATTTTTGTTATAATATATTTTATTTATTATTGTAAAATCTTTTGTAAGCTGACTTGGGATGATGTAAAATGACTCATATATATAAGAGTTCATTGTAAAACATTGTAAGAAAAGAAAGAAAAAAAAGAAGAAGAAAAAGGGATGCAAGATATGGAATGTAATTAGGCAGACCTATTATGCGAAATATAGGTTAAGGTTTTATGTAATAAGCAGAGCAAAAACTAGGACTAGATCTAGCATTATAGATGTTATTCTAAAGTAGTACAAGACATTGGATTTATACAATCCATTTTGTAAGTCAGTGAGACTTCCATTTTGAGCAGTGTGCTCTAGGCACTTGACCTTCCTGCATGTGCAGGCCCCTCTTGTAGCAGTAATATTCTCTTATTGGCCAGTAAGTGAATATTATGGGTCACAAATCCCATCGAGGTTTTTCCCACACTGGGTTTCCTCATTAAATCATTGTGTTATGGTGTGTCTCTTATGTAGTTGTTTTTATTTCTATTAATTACATTATTCTCTACCTACCGGTACACTGTTTTAATATGCTCTACATGTTTTAAGTAAACAAAACTAATTAACCAGTTAGATACAGATTCAACCCCCCCCCCCCCCCCCCTCTCATTATCTATGGGAATCCTAATAGGAGATTCCACAGTCAAAATTGCAAAACTTGAAAGCTTCTGGGTTAGGTATGAAAATCTGAAAATGGAAGAAGATGAAAGAATTTTTGCTTTTATGGAAAGAGTAAATGAAATTGTTTTGGGTATTAAATGTTGTAGAGGAACCTTAAGTGAAGATGAAATTGTTTCAAAAGTTTTAAGAGGATTGCCACCGGCATATGAAATGAAGTTTACTGCTATAAATGAATTAAGAACAATGCCTAATACATCAGTAACTAGGGATACATTGATTGGAAAACTTTCAGCCTTTGAAATTGAGGAATTTGGTCATGTTGCTACTATAAAGATAGATTTAGCTTTCAAAGCATCAACATCATCTGCATCACCAATTAATAAATCTGATTGGAAAGCCTTTTATGCAAGAGAACTTGAGGAAAGTAGGAAAGAACTTGAGGAACTTGAAGCACTATTTGCAAGAAAAATGCCTAAAGGTCCAGTTGGAAGTAAGTATGAAGGTAAAGCTCCCTCTAAATGTTTTAACTGCAATAAGATTGGTCATATGGCTTCAAGATGCCCTAATAGACATGCTAGACTAAGAGAAGAAGCTAGAAGGACATACAAGCCTAATCCTGAATATCAGAGATACAGGTTTTAAAAGATTAAGGACAAATCTTGTTATGTTGCTGATGAAGGAGTGACTGATGACTCTGATGAAGATCCAGTAGACAATGGATGGGATTATGTTGCTATAATAGAAGATCAACTAGCACCTGCAATGCAACCAGTAGAACAAGCCCTAGCAGCTAAAATTGAAGTAAAGGATGAATGGATCATTGATTCTGGATGATCACATCATATGACAGGAGATAAAGGTAAATTATTGAACTTTCAAGAATATAATGGTGGTCAGATCAAAGGTAAGGGTTCAATATCTCTTGATGGTAAGTATAACACTAACAATGTCTACTATGTTGAAGGTTTAAAGCATAATCTTTTGAGTGTTGTTCAATTAGTTGAGAAAGGATTTCAGTTACAATTTAAGAATGGAAAATGCAAAATCATGAACAGAACTGGTTTAGAAATTGCAACCCGTAATCAAACTAGAGGTAATATCTTTCATTTGAATAACTGTGAGAAGACATGCTTGATTGCACATATAGATGAAAGTTGGCTATGGCATAAGAGACTATGTCATGTAAAATTTGATTGCATGGTAAAAATCAGTACTACTAAGGCAATTAGAGATCTACCTAAAATTATCAAACCTCACAATACAGTATGCAAGGAATGTCAATTTGGAAAACAGGTTAGAGCTAGTTTCAAAAGTATTCTAGAGAAATCTAATAATGCTCTTGATTTAATTCACACTGATTTATGTGGTCCAGCTAGAACAAAAAGCTTACAAAGTGATAGATATTTCATGCTAATCATTGATGACTATTCTAGAATGTGTTGGGTTACTTTTCTCAAAGAAAAATCAGAAGCACTTGGAAAGTTCAAACTGTTCAAAGCAATGGTTGAAAATGAAACCGGTAAGAAAATCAAATGTTTAAGATCAGATCAAGGAGGTGAATTTACATCTAGTGAATTTAATACATTCTGTGAAGTGAATGGAATTAGAAGACAGCTATTAGCACCTCGGACACCTCAGCAAAATGGAGTTGTTGAAAGGAAAAATAGAACCATCTTGGATGCAGCTAGAAGTATGCTATCAAAAGCAAATCTACCACATGTGTATTAGAGAGAAGCAATAAATACAACAGTCTATACATTCAACAAAGTTCACATCAAAGGTGAAACCGGTAAGACCCCTCATGAACTATGGTTTGGTATTACTCCTACTCTTAAATATTTCAGAATATTTGGAAGCAAATGTTACATTAGAAGAGATGAGTACATTGGGAAATTTGATCCTAGAAGTGATGAAGGAATATTTCTTGGTTATTCATCTAAGAGCAATGCATATAGATGTTTTAACAAAAGATTGCAGAAAATTGTAGAGAGTACAAATATAAAGATTGATGAACAATTAAGAGGAACTTCAAGGTATATAGATTCTGAACTGATAACAGAAATTCTAACAAATGAACCTACACTGAATCCACCAGTATAGAGTGAAGATCCAGTTACCCCAGTATCATCTAAAAAATCCACTATGACTAAGGAACAATAGCAAACAAAGACACCTCAGTATGTAAGATTGAATAATTCTGAAGATTAGATAATTGGAAACAAGTACAAAGGAGTTATGACAAGAGGAAGATTGGAAAATGAAGAGGTATGTCTTATTTCTCAAATTGAACCATCATCCATTAATGAGGCATGTGAAGATAAGTATTGGACTAAAGCTATGAAAGAAGAATTAGAGCAAATTGAGAAAAATAACACTTGGACATTAGTTCCCCAGTCTAAAGATAAAAATGTAATTGGAACAAAATGGGTATTCAAAAATGAACCTAATGAAGATGGTAAGGTTATCAGAAATAAAGCAAGACTAGTGTGTAAGGCATATTCTCAAAAGGAAGGAGTTGACTATAATGAAACCTTTGCAACGGTTGCTAGAATTGAAGTAGTTAGATTGTTTTTGGCCTTTTTAGCACATAAGAACTACAAAGTATATCAAATGGATATTAATTGTGCATTTCTGAATGGAGATCTTGAGGAGGAAGTATACATTGCACAGCCTGATGGATTTTCTTTAACAGATGACAAAGATATGGTTTGCGGGTTAAAGAAAGCTTTGTATGGATTGAAGCAAGCTCCAAGAGCTTGGTATGCTAGATTGGATAAGTATCTTTTGAAAATTGGGTTTTCTAAAGGTAATGTTGACAGTAACTTATACTATAAAGTGACTAATGATGACATCTTGGTTATAGAATTTTTTGTTGATGATATAGTATTTGAAGGAGAAGATGGATTGCGTAAAGATTTTTCTATCAAAATGCAGCAAGAATTTGAAATGTCTATGATTGGTGAAATAAGATTCTTTTTAGGTTTGTAGATTTCACAAACTGACAAAGGTATATTCTTGAGTCAATCAAAATACTTAAAAGAGTTACTTAAGAAATTTGGGATGGAGAACTCTAAACTGGTAAGCACACCTATGACTACAAATGACAAACTATCTTTAAGAGATGAATCTACTCCTGTTAATCCAACAAGGTACAAATCTATGATAGGAGGTTTACTATATTTAAAACAAACAAGACCTGATATTATGAATGCAGTATGTATTGTTTCAAGATTTCAGAGTAATCCTAGAGAAAATCATGAATCAACAGTAAAAAGAATTTTCGGTACTTACAAGGCACTACAAATCTTGGATTATGGTATCCTAGAGATGAAAACTTTGACCTATGTGCATACACAGATGCAAATTGGGCAGGAGATGTGGATGGTAGAAAAAGCACCATGATGAAGCATTCTTTCTTGGAAACATATTAGTTTCTTGGTTGAGCAAGAAATAGAGTTGTAAATCTTTATCAACAGCAGAATCAGAATATGTTGTAGCAGCAACTAACTATAAACAGGTACTTTGGCTTAAACAAATGTTGAAAGACTTAAAGGTAAAATGCAAGGAACCTATAACTATATATTGTGATAACACAACAGCAGTTGATATATCTAAGAATCTGGTACTACATTCTAAAACAAAACATGTTTCCATCAAACTGAATTTTCTAAGGGAAAAAGTTGAAGCAAAAGAAATAAAACTGGTTTATGTGAATACTAAAGAACAGCTTGCAGATATTTTTACTAAACCTCTACCTAAGGAGACTTTTGAATATCTTAGCAAACAACTTGGGGTCATAACTCCATCGGTAGATACTTAGAAAGTTGATGTCTGTCATCAGCCGACAGAATTAACAAAGATATATTCTTATTCTGACTTTGATGAGGAAGCTACTTCTCAGGGGGAGTAGTTGGTATTTTGTATATGTATCTAACAATTGGTATTTTGTTGTAACTTTGGCATTTGATGTCAAAGGGGGAGAGATATCTATGGAAAAACACATTGATTGGTATAGGAAAAAAAACATAAGGTAACTCATGTTACTCTAAGGGGGAGAGATTGTTACTATAGACACCTAAAAATGATCAACGCTTGCGGAATCATGCTTTAACATTTACGCATTGCCTTATTTTAGGTTTTTGCGTCGCATTAACATTTTCTCCTATGTTACGCACTTGGTCTTTATCATTTGCGAGCATTGAGTCATTCTTCTGCATTTCTTCATTTATCTCGCTTTCGAAATTGGTCTTGTCGACAACAATCTTCAGTCATGATTTTGGTTAATCTTATCCTGTCGCATCAATGTGCGTGCTAATTTGTCATCATTTTGGACATCGTCAATCCTAATTAGGGTTTTGTCCTCTTGTCAATCTTGTCATTTTGTGGTCGATTTGTCATCAATCGTTATCATTTTCAATCTTGTTGTTTTGCAATCGATTTGTCATCGATCGTCATCCTTCTCAATCGTGTTAATTTGGATCAATTTGTCATTATTCCTCATAAATTGGCGCATTTATCAATCAAATCATTTATCAATTCAAAATCATGATCGAATCAGCATCAAATCAATTTTATATCAAGACCTAATTGTCATGCTTGCATTTCTAATTTATCTTCTAGGGTTTTATGATTTATTCATTTAACCTTGGTTGTCATCTTCTCTCCATTTTCTCCATCTAGGTTAAATAATTTATTTATTTATCCTAGGTCTTCGTGTCACAATTAAATGTTTAATTTAATTGGCTAACTAATTATTCCTCTTTTTGTGAATTAATTAATAAATGACAAATTATTAATTGATTTACCTAATTTCCTAATTTTTCATTAATTTCTAAATTCCCTCTTTGTGAATTATTAATAAATGAGAAATTATTAATTAATTCACTAAATTCCTAATTTCATCATTTCTAATTTTCTAATTTCCTAATTTCCTAATTTTCTAATTTTCCTAATTCCTAATTTCCACCTATTTTCTAATTTGTCAAATTTAATTTCCACCTAATTAATTTCTCTCTAGTTCTCCCTATTTTTGTGCTTCGGTGGAAGCATGAATTTCTCATGCGTCATACTTTTGACATAGCAAGATGTCATAAGCCTCTAGTCATCTAACCTTTGCATTGGCAATATGTCATAATTCATGACATAGAAGGTTTCATAACCTTCTTCTTTCCACTCATTTTTCCCATTTTGAAATCAATTGCCTCTAATATCAATTTCATGCTAATCTTGTCATTTCTCCAATTTGTCTATAAATTGGATGAATTTCTTCAATCTCAATCTAATAATCACTTTGTCGAATCAATCACACTTTGAGTACTCTTGCGCCAATATCTTGTCTATTTGCTTTCATCTCATGTGTATGCACTTGAAGGTGAGATCCACAAACAAAGGCTATTTGGAGAAGAAAGAAGGACAATGGAGCCGCATGAAGGAAGGATTTAGATCTACATTTGGTTTGCATAGTCTTTAGTTTTGAATGTTTCATTTTCATGTCTTTATTGAGTGTGTTTAGGATAGATCATTGCATTTTAGTTTTCATGATTGAGCTAGATTAGTTGTGATTTGCTTGTGATGATTTCCGATTTCCTAGCTACAGTTACTTTGAGGAGATTATTGGTTTTATACTTGGCATTTTTGTTTTGGCACTTTGATGGTTTTTCCATCTTGTGTTGCCATCAATGCCAAAGGGGGAGATTGCTGGTATTTTGGTATGGTTTTGTCATTGATGTCAACACCTACTAAAACACTAGCACTTTGGAGATCCAACAGCATTCATCGGCAAGCAAGTAACTATTGCATTGTTACTCGTATATGGTACATCGGCAAGATATAATGATCACCAAAACTTAGAATGGCATGGAAGACACTTGGTAATATCGAAGACATCGTGTGGACATCTTGTTTTAATGAATTGATCATTGGTATATTCATATTTGCATATTTTCTCTCACAGGCAAATAGGTCCATGGTTATCCAGGGTTACACCGGCAGGTTTATCTTTTCTAGATCAACATGGCACGCTATGGAGATGATTAATTATTGTTGTAAATGCATTAAGTTGACATGTTCAATTGGTTATTGCATCGGATATTGTATTGTTTGTAAAATGATTTTATTGTAATATCTTGTAGAGCTGACCTACTAGAATTGGTCTTAGGTTATGGTATAAGTGTAAGGTCTTAATTGTAAGATCGAATGTGGAATGCGAAGAAGGTTTTTGTGAAGGTATATGCGAGATTAAGTAGAGCTATACACGCAAACATCATTTGAAGGTGAAGCTAGGTTTTTGTGAAAGCATATCAGGATTACACCAGTACTGAATCCAGCATATGAAGATACTATTTTTAGCAGTACATTATTATTGGATTTAACCATCCCATTATAGTCAGTGTGACTCCCATTTGTGTTTGAGCAGTGAGCTCTAGGCACTTGGCCTTTCTACATGTGTAGACCCCATTTATGTACACTTACTATCTGTAGTAATATCATCTGATTGTGGGTAAGGTTTCCCACCATGGTTTTTCCCCTTACAGGGTTTCCACGTACAAATATTGGTGTTATGTGTTGTGGATGACTTTGTCTTTTATTTTCATGCATTAATCTCTACCGGTATTGCATTTATCTGTTAATCTGTCCACCGGTATATTAGACTGTGTCACTGGTACTAAGCAGTAATTTGTTTAAGTTGTTTTTTGTTTGTAATTATCAGATAGCTGATTCACCCCCCCTCTAAGTTGTCCTCGGGACCTAACAGGTATAGGGTATATAACATATTTAGAGGCTTGTCAGATAAAGTTTATTTTGTTATTCGACAAGTTAGGAAGTGAAATTTGGTCATGAAGATAGTTAGAAATGTATTAATTCCAAGTTGAATCAAGACTAACAATTTTACAAATGGTCTCAGATTGAGGAACTTCAGAATCAGGTATTACGTGTTGTTCCACTAAGAACTTGCACTACTGAACATTTTGAGGCATATCAAGAAGTGGTCCAATGGTAGTCATAGCATCAACTAATTTGTTTTGAGCTATAGACATTTACCATTTGGTTTTACTTGATGTTATCAAAATAAGACTTAAAATCATTTACCATTATTTTATAGGACATGAGCTTTTCATCTTTTGTTACATAATTTATATTTACTTTACAAATGACTAGTTGAGAATCACCATACACTTGAATATTTTTTATTTTTCATTGAACAACTATCTTAAGTCCTATGATAAGGGATTCATATTTAACAATATTATTTTTACATTGAAATGATATCATGTAGGACTTACAAATTGCATCCCTTTATGGTGTGATGAACAAAAAATCTTGCTCTTGAACCATGTTGCATGTGAGATCCATCAAATTACATTTTCCATTCATTGGACAATGCTACTATGAATATGGACTCACTGGAGAAGTTTGATAAAATAGACTGAATTGTTGGAATAGGAGCATCTACTAGTTGATCTTCTATAACTTGTGCTCTTATTACTTTTTGATCAACGTACTCTATATCAAACTCATTGAGGACCATCATCCATTTGTCTTAAGATATAATTTATTTATGATATATTTCAAGGGATCTATCTTCACTATGAGATTTTTTTATTTAACATATAATTGTAGATGGAGGAAATAGGAAACTAAATCCAAGATTTAGCTTCTTTCAACATCAAACAATGAAGTTTTCCTATCAAAACATATATGCAAATCGAAATCTAAACTAAAACACACACATGCATGCTATAAAACCTACTCCATTGCACTTCTATCAACCAAGAAATTGTGCTCAAGAATGATGCTATCAGAAGCACATGCACAAGAGGCTATGAATATTTTATATGATGAATGTAAGATTATTGGAAAAGAAAGCAAAATGTGAGATAAAAGAATGCAAAATACAAAGATAGACTAAATGCTAGATTGCTAGATTGCTAGATAACCTCAAATGAGAGAGGGAGCTGGGTGTTAATAGATATCCTCAGGGTGGATCCAAGCTGTGGGATGAATATGGGTTAAAATATTGGTTTGGAGGTGTAAGTGTTCCCATATTAATTAAGTGAGTGAAATGGATAGAGTGGGAAAAGTTGACATGTAAGAGATTTGGAAAATAGATTAATTAGAATGTATTAATGGATTAAATATAATATGAATATTATGATATAATGAAGAACAATGAGATAATATACTATAATATAATAATAAATGAAATAATGAGAATTAAATAATGGATAATAATAACACTATATAATATGGATCCACATGTTGATGATTGGCAAATTTAAAATAAATATGAGGACAACTTTAATGAAATTTTTTATGTGTCTACAATAATGTCTAAGTTTTTGAGAACAAAAACTAATTGTAAGACATGCTTGTTCTATTGGAGTATAGTTAATCTCATATCCTAGAAGTTCTCTTTTAATTTAATGTGTTAGGATAACTGGTGAACAACTGAGAAGGGGGGGAGGGGGGTGAATCAGTTGTTAACAGATTATGAAACTTTAAGCACACAAAACATTTTACCAGGATGCATAAACCAAATATCGGAATAGCATCTATATCAATTAAGCACAAACATAAATCATAAACAAAATACCATGCATCCACAACACATAACACCAATATTTGTACATGGAAAACCTGGTAAAAGGAAAAACCATAGTGGGAAGCCTACCCACAGTCAAATGATACTTCTGCAGTAAGTATGTGATTACAATAAGGGGCCTGCATAAGCAGGAAGGCCAACAGCCTAGAGCGCACTGCTCATCACAAAGGAGCCTCATTGACTACAAAAGATATCTAGATTGCAATCCAGAAAAAGGAATGAACTACAAGAGTAGCATCTCCTATGCCCAAGTACAGTTCTGGTTAAGCTTAATGTCGAAGGTCTTAAACCTCTTACACAAACCCAATTGAATCACCTATGATCGACCAAAACCATGTATTATTATAACTTTATTCGCACATAGATAATCTCATAACTATGACCACATACAACAATCTACAAAGAGATCTTACATCAAATTTATACCAACCTGTGACCTAAACAATTAGGTCAGCCACCTAAAAGATAATACAATAAATCCATTACATAAACCCACAAACCAATGATAATCCAAGTCGACCTAAGACCGAAACAACAAAACAACATTAACCAAACAATAAATTCAACCGATAATGTATCAGGATCTTCCACCAACATGTTACATAAACCGGTCCATAACCTAACAGAATAGCATTAAGTTTGGACCTAAAGCAGGTCACCATAAGCCAAATGCAACACCACTAATCAATTGGAACATGAACATGATAACCATCAGCATCTTGAAAGACTTCTATAATTTTCACCAACATCACTTATCGAATCCATCAAAAGATATTCAATGAAGCTCTATCAGCAGAATCCTTACTGGTAACCAAAAGGCTTACTAGAACATATGATAGCTTCTAGATCACCAAATCCTGAACCAACTGAATATGACACACATTTGAATAACATGAATAACCAAACCAAACCAATTCCACCAATCGGAATATACTGGAGACAAATCTCTTGATCATCATCAAAGTCTAACCACTCTACTAGAACCTGGTAGACAACCAAACAAGCTAGTGTTGACATCAATGACAAACATCAATGCAACACATCATCAATTCCTCCAAATTGCCAACAATGTGTGGCTCTCTCTTTTTCTTCCTCATTATGTTGTGCTAGGAGAGCTCCTAATGATGATGTTGTGGCTAAAATGTACAGTATTATGGTTTTCCTTCAATGGGAGGTAACAAAACAAGTGGATATAGTATACAATCTTCAAGTAATTGAAAATCTTGTTGGTGTTGATTAGTCCATCTGAAAGGAATACCGTTGTGAAGTAGATATTGAAAAGGGTGACACTTATCAAATAACTATGAAATCAACCTATAGATGGATTATAATTTTCCCTATAGACTTCTTAACTAACTTCAATTAGTAGGTGGAGGCATATCTATTATTACTTTGACTTTGGTAGGATTTACTTCAATACCTATACAAGAAACTATGTAGCCAAGGAATTTTATCGATAGCCTTAAATACATATTTCTTAGGGTTAAATATGAATTCTTATTCCTCCAATTTGTTGAAGATAACATCTAAGATATCAAGATGAGTGTCCCTTGTGAATGACTTACATAACAATTCATCTACATAGTCTTCCATTAGGGTATGCATAATATTATGAAGGATTGATGTCATAGCCCATTGATAAGTTGTTCCCTAATTTTTAAGACCAAAGGGAATTACATTCTAGCAACATGTTCTGCAAGAACATGTAAAAGTTGTTTTGAGTTGATATTCAGGGGTAATTTTTATTTAATTATAGCCCCAAAAAACAATCTATCAATGACAATATTTTGTAACTAGTTATGAGATCTACTATGATATCAATATTAGATAATGAAAAATCATCATTAGGGCATGCTTTATTTAGGTTTTTTAAATACATGCATATTCTGACACCCCCAATTGGTTTAGTGATAGGTATCAAATTGGAAATCCATTCTACATAGTTTATAGGTCTAATAAACCCAACGTCTAGTAATTTTTGTAGCTCAACTTTAACCAATAATAGAATCTAAGAATGCATATTTCTTTAAAAAAATTAACATGATTGGCATCCCACTAAAGTGGCAAGTGATGAAGAACTAACTCAGGATCTAGTCCTAAAATATGTACATAGGACCATAGAAAATTGATTCATTTTTCCAAGAATTTTTTTATGAAGTCTCTGCTTTCTTTGTTTCTGACAATGAAGTTGCAAAATGTAATATTCTTGGTTTCTTAGTTATACTCAAATTGATTTCTTATAACTTTTCTAAGAAGTAGATTTTTTTTCTTGATAAGGAGTGTGTCCAATCTTCCATCCTAGGGTTCCTTAGATAGGTTTTTACCCTCAAATATGTCTTGTTTTTTAACCTTTTCGTGGTCTAGAGGTGCCTTTTCACTAGTACATTTGGGCCTAATTTCTGACAGCTAATTGTTGGAAGTTCGATGATACCACATCGGACTTCTGACCAATTTAACCATCAAAAGCTCATCGTCGGTCCCCCCAACAATGCCATTTGCATCGGATGTTCGACGACGTTATGAACTCTTCCAACGAAGGCTATATTTGCTCCCTCGACCAAAAATTTTGACGGATTACGGTCATAATTCTGACGGATGCTATGTTTGCTCCTTGACGATTATCCGACATGGAAGTGACGTCGGATATACAACATCCTTGTTGGATGTTTCTTTAGTTGTCGTCGGAATTCCGATGGTATCAGATGATGTGGGTTAGACAGCTTTTTCGTCGGTGCATGAAAGCATTGAATGAGTTCTACTTTTAAAAATTGCATGAAACATTTATTATTTATTTGATTCAGTGTTATTTGCAAAAAAGGATTACCAATGATGTTTCCTTTCACCAAGAATTGTCTAGGATCTTTCTGTCAGATAATATGTAACATCTACTGACTAAATCTTTTATTTACGAATGCTTATTTTATTTAATTGTCATCTGAGTGTGAATTATAATTTATAGTTGTGTGGAAGCAGAAGTTTCAAGGTGAACACTCATGCGCAAGTAAATTCATAAAAGAAAGCAAGCAAGCATTATCTTGAATGACATGGAAACAAGCTCATCAGCTACTTAGAAGAGAGAAATTGGAGAAAATCAGAGGAAAGTGTTAAAGGGTGATAAATACATAGATAGTATGAAATACAAACAAACAATGTCTGGAGTGTGTGATGTGATGTCTCTAATTTATGTCTGGAGGGACTAACTGATTTTGGAGTTCCTACGAAACCTATTGGGCCACGCTTGGAGGAAATCAATGTGTTCAAGAAAGGACCACCTTTTTTATATTATGAGAATGATGCTTTTTCACTGAAGGATATTTGGAAGGCAATATCCAAAAATTTCTATAGTGTGGAACCAGAGTTGGCGGACTCGAAGTAATTTTCATCTTTTAGAAGACCAAGAGGTTATGTACATAATCTCCCAATAGAAGGGAAATTTCAAGCATTACCTCCCCCCCCATGACTATTCAGGAAGCACTTCCTCAGACAAAGGACTATGGCCTCCATGGGATCAAAGAAAAAAATGGAAGCATAGACTCTAGACGATGTGGTGGTTTCCTTTGTGAAGAACTCTGCACTATAATTGAAAATTCATGAGGGAAACTGCAAGATAGTGAATAGAAATACATTCTTGAAAAGGGGGAAGAATGGATCTTGGTTTGGGTGGGGCCAGGTCAAGTGGCTCCTCTAGAGGTTGATGAGATAGAAATCATATTAGGATTTGAAAAAGATCACACTCGTGGAACTTCGTGTGCTACTGATCGATTGCATTGTTTGGGTAATGCATTCCAAATAGATATAGTTGCATACCATTTATCTATCTTGATTAAAGAATTTTATCCTAATGGCATTAAATTAAAGTTCTTTCTCTATTTTCTGGTGATCTCAAGAGCAGAGGTTGCTTTGCATCGACCTGGGATACATTTAACTTGTGTTGTATCTGTGAAAATATGTATTTTCGGTCGATGCAATGCAACCTCTTCTCCACCAGTACCTGATAGAAGAGAAAGTACTTTAATTTAATGCCATCAGGATAAAAGGCTTTAATCAAGACAGATAAATGGTATGCAATTGTATCTATTTGGAATGCATTACCTAAACAGTGCAATCGATTAGTCACACACGAAGTTCCACGAGTGTGATCTTTTTCAATCCTAATATTATTTCTATCTTATCAACCTCTAGAGGATCCACCTAACCTAGCCCCACCCAAACCAAGTTCCATTCTTTGCACTTTTCAAGAATGTATTTCAGTTCACTATCTTGTAGTTTCCCTCATGAATTTTCAATTATAGTGTAGAGTTCTTCACGAAGGACACCACCACATCGTTTACAGTCTATGCCTCAATTTTTTTCTTTGATCCCATGGAGGCCAATAGTCCTTTGTCTGAGAAAGTGCTTCCTAAATAGTCATGGGGGGGGAGGTAATGCTTGAAATCGCCCTTCTATTGGGATATTGTGTACATAACCTCTTGGTCTCCTAGAAGCCGAAAAGTACTTCGAATCCACCAACTCTGGTTCCACGCTATAGAAATTTTTGGATATTATCTTCCAGATATCCTTCGGTGCAAAAGCATCATTCTCATAATATAAAAAAGGTGGCTCTTGCATGAACACATTGATTTCCTCCAAGTGTGGCCCAATAGGTTTCCCAGGAATTCCAAAACTAGTTAGTCCCTCTGGACATAAATTAGAGACGTCACATCACACACTCCAGACATTGTTTGTTTGTATTGCATACTCTCTATGTATTTATCACCCTATAATACTTTCCTCTACTTTTCTCCAATTGCTCTCTTCTAGGAAGTTGATGAGATTGTTTCCATGTCATTCAAGATAATGTATGCTTGCTTTCTTTATGAAATTTACTTGCACATGAGTCTTCAGCTTGTATGTTCTGCTTCCGTACAAATATAAATTTTAATTCACCCTTAGATGATAATTAAATAAAATAGGCATTTGTAAAGAAAATATTTATTCATTGGATGTTACATATTATCTGACGAAAATATCCTAGATCCAATTCTTGGAGAAAGGAAACATCATTGATAAATATTTTTTCAAATAACACTGAATCAAATAAATTAAAAATGTTTCATGTAATTTTTAAAATTAGAACTCATGCAATGCTTTCTTGCACCGATGCCAAAGCCGTCTGACCCACACCATTATTCATAATAGAACAAATCAATATAATAAGCTATTATAAAGAATACATATAAAAATATGAAAGAACATTAAATTACCATTACAAACCCATAAACTATTAAATAGTGAAAATAGATATAAATTTGTAAATGTATCCCTACAAACACTACAACCATAACCAAAACAAAAAAAATTCTTACCCGCAGAAACTAAGTAGCTGGTGAGTTGCAAGTCTACAACATCTCTCAGATGATCGAACTATTTCTTAATTTTGTTCTTCCGATTAGTCAATGGATTTAGTTGCATGTACAAGTTTTCTATTTGAAGCCTTTTGTTTCCTTCTACACCATTCTTCATGTCTATAGTATTGGATAGTTATACAATTTGTGATGCTATAATATCTATGTGACCCTTAATATCCTTAGTATATTTAGGCCACTGCCTTTAAAACATGCATGCCACCACTACATCCTTTACACTTTTAAAAAAAAAAAAATTATGCTTTCTTGTAGTTGGATATGTGTTGTTGCACATCTAATCACCCAAACTTCTAGTCTTTTCTCTTCCACCTTCTTCTCTACATCCTTCAAAACTTTGGCTTCCAATTTGAAAGAATGTTCCTTAAATCCATTAAGCATCAATTGTTTTTTCTCTGCACTTGACAAAGACTCATCCAAGAATACTTCTATAAGTCCTTCATGAAGGACTTTCACTACATCATTAATAATTTATGTTCCCTATATTTGAGACTTAATAAAATTATTGTGAGTAGAATGGTGAAGTTTATCACCCAAACAAATCCTATGCAAGGGAGACAATCACTTAAGGTCCATCTAATCTTGAGACATTGATGCGCACTTTAGCATGTCACGTCCTAAATTGACAAGACTCATGATTGGGACCCAAAATATGACCCCTCATTTCTTGCCTCATGTGTGAGTAAAAATTGAAACACTTTATGTATGATTAGGTATAAAAGGAATCCTACCCTGTCATTTGAAGGGGTCTACCTACAATTCAAGTGATCTCTTAATTATTAAATCAATTAAATTCCAAGTGAACAAGCAATCAAGCATTCATCAAGCATTGAAGGAGAATTCAAGTTAAAGAACAACATTCATAATCAACAGTTTGCATGACATCCTAAAACCTTGTGTGAGGATTCAAGAAAGATTCATCAAGGTATCATGTTCAATTTTAAGAATTTTTAGATTAGATCTAAAGGGATAATTTTAAAGAGGGAGGAAGAGATCTTTTCCTAAAGATGTCTACCTCCAAAAATAGAGGAGATATTTAATAAAGATATCATCTTTTAAATTAAGAAATGGGTAGGAGATTAAGAATACAAACCTTCCATATTGCACACTTCAAGGTATATTCAAACCTATTTGACCTAGGAAAGCCCCCATCAACAAACCTATTTTCATCATTTTGTGTGTAGGAAATTGATTCAAGAGTTATGTGTGAAGAATTTGGCAAAGTAAATGATGACAATCAAACTCAAATTTTGATGGCATGAAAAGAAAAAGAGTAAGCCAGTTCACACCTCCTAGTCCCAAGAATTTTTGACAACCTTTTGATAGTAGATTTTGTGTTCCATCCTAATCCAAATAGATACAATTGTGTTGTTTGGGTAATGTATTCCAAATAGATATAATTGCATACCATTTATCTATCTTGAAAGCCTTTTATCCTGATGGCATTAAATTAAAGTTCCTTCTCTATTTTCCGGTGATCTCTGGAGCAGAGGTTGCTTTGCATTGACCTGGGATACATTTAACTTGTGTTGTATCTGTGGAAATATGTATCATAGGTTGATGCAATGCAACCTCTACTCCACCAATACCAAATAGAAGAGAAAGTACTTTAATTTAATACCATCAGGATAAAATGATTTCAAGACATATATTAGGTATAAAAGGAAGCTTAACCTATCATTTGAATAATTCTACCTACAATTCAAGTGATCTCTTAATTATTAAATCAATTCAATTCCAAGTGAACAAGCAATCAAGCATTCAACAAGCATTGAAGGAGAATTCAAGTTGGTGCAGGTGCATTTGGAAGACTAAAGGACTCAATGAAGCCATTAAAGACTTTTGAAGGTCTTAAGAGTGAAGAGACAATCAATTATGATGTCTTAAGGTCCATTATGGCCTTTAATGATGAAAATTGTATTAAGTTTGTAATTCGTCCTAAAGGGCCTGGTAAGGACCTTAGGACCAACAAAAAGATGTAATAGGAATTTATGGCTTAGGGAGTCTAGAAGAGTTTAGGCAAGTTCAATAAATCATTTCATGACCTTGTGTGTCAGAAATTAAGATTTTTTGATCAAATGGTTGATGTAATGCTTTGTACAGCAGAGAATGTTGGTGTACGGACTGGGACAAGCAATAACAACAAATTTTTGTTTTCTTGCAATTTTTTGGTTTTTTGGCTTATGGTAACTTTGTCTTGAGTGTGTATTCAAATTCCTAATTCATTGAAGAGACCTTGAACATCTTACTTATAGGTAAGATGCATTGATAATCCATTTGTCTCAGACTTTAGACTAGTTGCATTAACTGTTCTAACAGATTTGTGCAATTTGGCATTTGATTTGGTTGATTTACAATGAGAATGGTCATTCCATGAATGTAAAAGGCCTAATATTCATGGGATGGCACTCCTCTAACATGTACAATAAATTACTAACAAGTTGATGTGCAGATTGGGTGGAGAACCGAGGTGATCACCAAAACAGCGAATGTAAGAGTGGAGAAATTGCTTGCTAAGGAGCAGCAGTAGCAAATCCACCTTAAGGAGGGGCACATTTTATGATTTAAAGTGTTTAGAAATTTCAAATGAAAGGTGAATCCATCATCATTTGGATGGTATAGTTTTTGGAAGAGGGGTATATGAGAAACCCTACTTTTAAGGGTTTGTGAGAGGCTAAATAAGGAATTCTGCATCTAAGAAGGTTAAACCTTGTAAATAATTGCATTTTCCTTAGTTTTGAATCATATTGGATGACTTTTGAGAGTCTGAGAGTCAGGGAGTTAAAACATTATATACTTCCTTTGTAAAATTTGTCATTTTTAGAGTCCAAAAATAGTGCATAGTTATAGGACAACATATACTTTCCAAAGCAACCATATGCAATATTATGGTATGTTGAAGAGAAGACAAATGGGCATCTAAATATCCAAATTTTTGTTTAGTTGTTTTGGAAAGTTGAGAGAAAACAATTCATTTTCCTCGTTGGAGGGCTAATTGGGCAACTACACCTAGAAGGATAAAAAGAGGGCTTTACACTTGAACAAGTTCTTGGAACCACAAAACCAATTAAAACAACTTATTTGGAGGTATTACAAACATTCCATACCTTTGGAATCATTTGAAAAAGTGTTGGTTTGCATTTGACCTATTTGAGCTATTTGTGTGCAAGTAGGCCTAGGGGTTTGGACCTTGTATTTCCCTTATAGATATTAAAGGTTCATTTATCACACCCTCCTCTTCATCACAATTTAAAGCACAACATTGATGATCAACATTCTACATGACATCCTAAAACCTTGTGTGAGGATTCAAGAAAGATTCATCAAGGTATCATGTTCAATTTTAAGCATTTTTAGATTAGATCCATCCTTTCCCTCAAAAGGAAAACATTATACTTCAAGGTTAATTCACAACCCAAGGTTTGACCTAGGAAATACCCCATCAACATACCCATTTTTTGTCATTTTGTGTGTAGTAAATTGATTCAGGAGTTACATGTGAAGAATTTGGCAAAGTAAATGATGACAATCAAACTCAAATTTTGATGGCATAAAAAGCATAAGAGTAGGCCATTTCACACCTACTAGTCCCAAGAATTTTTGAAAACCTTTTGATAGTATATTCTATGTACCATCCTAATCCAAAAAGAATTCATTTTTCCTACATCTGATAGTCATTGCTAAAATCAATTTAAAGTGTATTCATTTAGGGACCTTTCATAAAATATTCTCAACTTACACATCATAAAAGGATCTTAAAATATTCATTGTTTATAATGATAAGAATTTGGTTGTTCCATACACCTTCCTTTACTATTTTAAAAATATCATCGACCAAAATATTGTGTAACAGTAGTATGGAGTGCATTTCATCTATTTTATGCCCAAAGATTTCATCATACAACTTTCTTTTCAAAGGTGACTGATCGATTGCGTTGTTTGGGTAATGCATTCCAAATAGATACAGTTGCATACCATTTATCTGTCTTGAAATCCTTTTATCCCAATTGCATTAAATTTAAATTCTTTCTCTATTTTCTAGGGGATCTCTGGAGCAGAGGTTGCTTTGCATCGACCTAGGATACATTTAACTTGTGTTGTATCTGCAGAAATATGTATCCTAGGTCGATGCAATGCAACCTTTTCTCCACCAATACCAGATAGAAGAGAAATTACTTTAATTTAATGCCATCAGGATAAAATTCTTTCAAGACATATATTAGGTATAAAAGGAAGCCTACCCTGTCATTTGAAGGGGTCTACCTACGATTCAAGTGATCTCTTAATTGCAAAAGAAAGGAAGAGATAGTTGTAAAAGAGATATTATGGAAACATTACATAATTTAAATGAAAGCAACCAAAATAATGCAGAGAGAACAAAAATCTATAGAGCATCTATTTTACATACCTCAAATACAAAATTGTAGGGTGGAACAATAAAAAATGTTAAATCAAGTAAAGAATGAAATATCCACACCAAATTCTTATACAATGCAGTCCAATTGAAGGATTTTCATTCAACACAAGATAGTGATGGGGTCATTATGATGATTTATTTGAAGGTTCATAAGTTAAAGGTAGTCACTAACATATAAAGAGTGAATAAATTGAAGAGCCCAATGAATTGCCAGCGTAGCATGAGGATGTATGATGTTAATAGTAGCGAAATGATATTATGATGGTGGTGAAACTACAAAAAGTTATGATCATATTTTTATTGAGAATGAAAGCAACCACTTTGATCTCATTAATGATAGGCATCATGTTGTAGACTATCAACCCTTGTTGAGCAAGGGTGTCACATTTTTTAGGCTCGATCCATGCAAGGAGACATTTTGTGTATATGAAGTGGTTTCAATTAACCATTTTGTGTATAAGTAGAGAGGAGAGGTCGATGTCTTTGTTTATTTGCCAACAAAACAATGAAAGAGGTCCTAACCAAGGAACACACACATCCAAGAAAGGAGAGAATTTGGATTCAGGACAATTCTATGCAAGAAAGGATATCAAGTTATAAAAGATAAAAATCAACAAAGGTAAAGTGGATCCTTAAAAAAGAGGAACAATTGAAAACTATTATTCTTGCTCCACAATTTAAAGACAAATATAACTAGGCTATTGTGTTTCCTCCCAAGTATGATTGCACATGAAATCATAGTACCATGAATGACAATGAGCCCCTAATAGGTAATTAAGCTACCAATGTCATATAGCAAGATAAAAACATAATAGGTTATAAATGTCATTAAGAAGGGATATGATGAGTGTATAACTCATTGTCACCTATTATTTAAATGTCACTATAACTACAATAAGTTGTTGAATTTTAATCTCCAAATCATGACATTCGTTAGTGGAATAGTTGATGATGCTTGAAAAAAGGATTGTCCTAATTTTTTTTATGGTTTTTCTTCAATTTTTCAAGGGGAGAGTAATAAAGTTGGCTTTAAGAAACTCATACAAAATGATCTCTTGTTGTGATATTAAAAGTTGTTGGAAAAATCGTAGATATATTAGACAATGGGGGAGGGGTTGTCAACAAAGGAGGAGGATAGAAACCTAAATCGGTGTATATCACTTAACAAACCACCTGATACTTAATCGACGTTTCTATCATATGCAAGACAACCAATACTAACTTGTATGTATTAGTTAAGCCCGATAACAATCAATGTTAATAGTTAATATATTAACCGATATTAATCAGAGTGCATTGGTTAAGCCTGATAACAATCGGTGTTTATAGATAATATGTTAACCGATATTAATTAAAGGCATTGGTTTAAATGTAAACTGATGCCAATCTGTATTCTATGCTATGAGATTTACAACCGATGATTATCGATAGTTAAGCATTGATCGAACTTTGCAAGTATGGTTGAATATATATAAATTTAAAAATGATCATCAAATGAAGGAACAATAGCTTGAAGTATTCATCATAGTTTATCAATAGGATAGATGATTGAATGAGAGACTTCATTTCTCTCTCATTCAATCATTTATCTTACCAAGGCTATCATGCATTAACAAGATAGAGGGACCTTATATCAAATTAAGGAAGGCATGAGAGTGATATATGTATTAGTGTAATTATTATACTTTTTGAATATTTATCCTTAGTATCACCTAACAACCAACCTTCACACAATGGATGAGGAGAAAGTCCACACGAGAGAGAGAGAGAGAGAGAGAGAGAGAGAGAGAGAGAGAGAGAGAGAGAGAGAGAGAGAGAGAGAGAGAGAGAGAGAGAGAGAGAGAGAGAGAGAGAGAGAGAGAGAGATCGCCAAATGTTGGAGAGAAGATTACATGTGTTGACATCCTTAACAATAATTCGCCTTGTATGTTATTGATTCATTATTCCATGAAAATGATTTGCTTATATACTTGACTTGTGGTGTCAAGTCTCAAGTTGGCCTGCCTTGTTAATTTAATAATAATATTATGTATATCATCCATATAGGTCTTGACCTATTAAGACGTTATTGCTTGACTGCCTTTATCACACGCTACATGAGTTTGGGCCCAGCCCAATTACATAATTGCTCAAAATGCATATTGGACCTACCCTATATACAAGTTATATTCAATATAGGACCACAAGTTACAACTTTTAATTAGGGTCAGACCAAATTACAAGTTACATTTATAGGGTTTTTCCAATCCACAAGTTACATTATATAAAGGTCTTGCCCAAGAAAGACATAATTACAAGTTACATGTATTTGGGCCCAGCCCTAAGTTCGATTTACATAACAGATAATACATGTGTATTTTAATTGTTATTGACAACATTAAAATACAATAGATAGGTATCTGAGATAGCTACAATTTCAACACATTCTAACACATGTATCTATTTCTATGCAATAATTAGTAGTAGCTACATAGACTAGCATGGTACATAAGTTCTTTTCTAATAGTGCCCTTCATATGAAATTATTTCAAGATTATTTAGTTGTATTTACCTTCTTAGGTTATGCAAATGGAGATTAGATAGGCATGAGTTTCTCAAATGTGTGCACCACAATTATAAACAATTCAAATACTAATAGTATGAATACGATGGAACATTGTGGATAGGGGACAATTATCTTTGGAGTAGTCTCACATGCCGGAGTAGTTAGTTGCTAAAGATAGGGAAGTGCAATGCTTTGATGTTCTTTGTTGAGTTGCTGGCCCTTCTTGCTCTGTAATTCTCGTTGTGTTTACTAAATTTTTATCCCTTTGGTGAAAAAAAAGGAGGTTGATGATAAATATCTATGTTGTCTATTAGTTGATTCCCATGCCAAAACTTATCACACAAGCTGAAATATGATAATCTTGGTTAAAAAATCTCATACAGAAGAATAATGAGTTATGTCTTAAGTTTCATTGCATGGTGTTATGTGACATTGGATAAGTTCACTACTATTAATCATGAAAGATGATGGACTAATCATGGATGGTGCTGAAATTGTTATCAAAAATCTAATGGAGTCGTGGTTTACTCACAAGGTTGATCAATATGAAATTTCAAGCAGCTTCCTGGGTTCCATAACAATTGCATTTGTGGTCTACTTCACTCATAAATGTCATGAAAACAAAAAGTATTAAGATCATATCAAAATTAATAGGTGAATTTGATGAAACATATACTCCTCGAACTTGGCATCCGAGTTAATGAATGTCTGTGATCTGCAGGTTATTCCCCTAGGATGTGTTTCTTAAATATAGTTCCCAACAAAAAATGATTACACAACAATGGTACATCCATGAATACATGACAAGCATGATGAATCTGAGCAATAAAATTGTCCAAGGAGATGGCCATGAAACTTATGGATATGGCGACGATGAGGTACAGTTTCAAAATCATTTTATAACGTCAAAGGTTATTATATGAAATATGCTAATGGTATGAATCTTCTTCATTGGTGTATATACCCAATCATATGTACCCCTAAGACCTTGGAAGTATAGTGTTGAACTGTTGTATAATTCAAGTGCAACTTTTTTATCTTATGTATATGTATAGATGTCACCCTAAATCTGACCTCTTTAGTCACTCAATTTTTAGTTATAAATAATAGGGTCTCACTTGCATGCTTGTCTACTTGTCTATTAATTAGAAACAGACTTAAAATGTTATTTATCTTTGTATATGTGGCTTTGTGAGTAATTTGGCTTTGTTGTTTTGTGTGGGTTGTATGCTTTTTATTTGTAAATCACAAGCAAACTATTTAGCTCAAGAGATGAATAGAGGGTTGTGCCACAAAAAACCATTGCCTGTGAAGCCTAAGCTCCACTCTTGCTCAAGGCTTCAAGATGCAAGTGATGCCATTATGTGATTGGAAATGAAATGTGAAAGCATAAAGTGAGCTACTCATGAAGAGCCCACAATCTATAAATTGCACTATGACAAGCTAGGTTTAACCGATGGTCTTCTTGTCCTTGCCTAGCAATGCACTTGAAGTGATTCACATATAACAAGAACATTGCATTTCCTAAGAACTTGGGTACAACTGAATAATTTATTTATATTAATAAACTATCATTTAATGTCTCTTGGTGTTGTTTACTTAAGAGGGGACCATTAATATGGAGAACACATAGTAAATATACACCATAAGTGTGATCAAGTACTAGAATAAGAAATGAGAAACTCCAGAAGTACATCTAGAAGGTACAAACACCTGGGTGGCTATCCTTGGAAGTTCAACTTTCACCACAAATAATGGTTGTGAATGTATATGGCAAATGAAGATAATATTTAGTGCCATGATTATCAAATTGAAGCAATTAAAAGTTTGATATTTTTCCATGGTAAAGGAATTTATAGATTTAACAAATAATTATGTGTAAAATATGCAATAAACTCAAAAAAATTAATTCTTGGTTAACAATATGTGTTGCACTTGCAAATTAATGTCAAAATGATTAACTTTTGAACTCCTTATGCTCTAGTTAGGCATAATATGTTTTTCTAATACAAGTAAACTAAAATCGCAAAACTAACAGATAACTATACTTGCTCTACTATATTCTCAAGGTCAAGACCCAACTTGTTGAGAGCAATAGCATATGCATCAGTAATGCCAAGGTTTCCAATTGCATTTGTTAGTGCACATCCTTGAAGATATTCTATTGAAAGATAATATGTTTTCTTTGGGTTTTTTAATCTAAAAGAGATTACTTCTAGGTTTATTGTAGATTTTGATCTGCTTCAACTTGCCTCTACCCATCTTATGCCTCTGCCCCCATCCCATTCTCCCCTGTGGGTCTGCTTCAAGGCCCATATGACCCAGAAAAAACCAGCCGTGGCATTACAGAGACTCAACCTCGATACAGTTGTTGGGGTTTGACAGAGGTGAAACTATGGGTGGGAATACATTGTTGGGGCGGCAACGTGAGAATGGGAAGAGGCCATGAAAATGATTTGAAATGTCTTGGTCTTTTTTTTTTTTTAAAGTAATGCCCATTGTCATTGAAATTTTGACAAATGTAGACACTTTTTGTCAAAAACACAAATGTCATTGCCAATTCCTTCTCTGTCAAAAATATATATTGAATTATTGTTGGAATTTCAACGAATGCGGGCAATTTTTCAAAAAAAAAAAAATTTACAATATACCTTCTCCGTTGGAAACCTCTGTCAGAATTTTAGGGCAAATGTATTAGTGTTTCACTTTCTCTTGGAGAGCTATTCTCAAAGTTACAAAAAATTAGCTAGAGCTTCATTATTTTCCAAGATGTCTAAGCTCCATAGTCCTTGTTGATTGCAATCCACAAGTTCAAGGTATGTGAAAGGCATTTTATCATTATTATTATTATTATTATTATCAAATATTGGTAACAAAGTTGTTATTCTTATGATTGAAGAGTCATCAGAACACAAAAGGTATTGATCTAGGCATGGCCAATCATGAATTTAGTTTTGGGAGAGGTATCATCACTTGAGGACTTGTTTGAATTAGATTCCCCAAAAAAATCATTCAATTTAGAGTCACTAGATAATTTAAAGTAATCCCACTCATTCATTAGAGTCTTATTCAACATAATAGTCACCAAATGTCTCATCATCGTTAGAAGCACTAGCATTTTCACCCAAGTAACTTGGTACTAGGAGCAACCTATTCCAATGGCACATACTCAAGCCATCTATATTTAGGTTGTTTCTTATGAAAAATAGGCTTTGTTGCCCCTTATTTTTGTGGTCCAAAGTCATTGCAACAATCAAAGCCTTTTTTGTGTTGTTCTAAATCCTTTTTCATATTGTTTAACAAGCAACTAAACAAGTTGTACCTCTTCATCTATGTAAAGTCGACTAGACACATCATCCTCTATGTTTTCCTTATCTAATTCACCCCACTTAGTGAAATTTGTGGGAGGATTATACTTAATTATGAACTTTAGTTATTTTTGAATAATATGTCATTTACTATAAGATTTTGGTCAAGCAAGTAGTTTGCCAATGCAAAATGATTCTGCAATGTTGTATTCACCACATCATTTATCTTGGACTTGGAACTTGGTCTTGAAAGATTTGGACAATGATGATATATAAATATGACGGGAAGAATTAGAAGATGAGTCTTCCATGTTAATGGTCTCTTGGCATTTAGGAGTTCCTTTTAGATTGACACAATATTGAAATGGATCAAGATCTCTAGCTATGGAAATTTCAACTTTGTTGAGGGAGAATTTTAAGAAATTATGATATGTGGAGGGAAAAACCTTCATTGGATGGATTCATGGATGACCAAGAAGGATATTATATGGAAGGATATTATATATAAGACTTGAAACAATGTATCCTCAATTTTTGGATCCATTCTAATTCGAAGAGTAATAACTCCTTTTGAAGGATACTCTGCATCACCATAAGATTTTTATTGTTATTGTCTTTGATGTGTAAATGCATTCCTCATATAACCCCAAATATTTAATCGCCTTCAAGGTGCAAATATTAACACCTACTCCATCTTCCAAGACTCGCCTGATTTTGCAGATATGAATGTAGAAACCTCAAGGCATGCAGGGGGTCATTATGGTTTGACTTATGTGTGGGAATGTCATTTTTTGTGAATGTATATGTTAGGTTGTGGCAAGGTGACCCACCATTGTTGACATGAGACACTATTTCGGTGATTCTCTAGTGAATATTGATGATGTTATATGCAAGGAGATTACTTAGGGGTTGTCATTGATGGAAACTCATCTTAGTAATCCTATCCGGTATATGGAGATTGGGATTACCGAAAGTCTTAAGTAAGTTTGGTTATTCATGAAGCATAAGTCTGGTTGGTGGAACATAGTGTATAAATTTGGTGAGTATTATTCATTTCTGGTGATGCAGTTTTGGTTGTGGTGATTGGAATTGTTGATTGGATGTGTCAGGCATCTCTTCATACAATTCTAGCCTCTGGTGTTGATTATAGTGCAAGTTTCTTGGTCACATACCTAGTATACAGGAAGAATAGGGTTATCTTCATGTTTGGTAGTGTAGCGTGTGGTCAAGATTCCTTGAGGTGATTTTGGTGGATGTTGATGAGTTCAAGGTGATTGGGATGAGTTATTAGAATCTTGTGATCATATGTTTTACGTTTGGAATAAGGATTTCTAGAAGGATTGAGCTGACATGAGTCTACACGTTACACATTTTGTTGTTTTGACAAGTCAACTAGTTTGATATCTATTTTGGTGGTGCGGATATATAAGGTCGACTTGGATGATCATTTTGTGTGGTGGTATGTATGTGAGATTATGTTGGAAGCAATTGAGCATAGTTTCATGTGTGCATCTTTAGTGTTCATGATCTAGTACATTGTAGCAGAGCAAAATATAGCAGTTTTTTCTGAGCAGTGATAACAAATCATTATTGACCCTAACCAGAATTGGTTCCTAGCATTTGTAGATGTTATACTCTAGTTCAAACATTGTATTTGCTTCTATATCATATTTATAGGATAGTGAGTCCTCTAGGGTTGCATCCTTGTTATGTATTTGAGCAGTGAGCTCTAGGCAATATGCCTGATTTCAAGTGCATTTAACTTTTGTAATATTGTTCTACTACTAGCCATAGTATAATAATATTGTGGGTTCAAATCCCATTGTGGTTTTTCCCTTTTGGGTTTCCACATAAAAAATCTAATGTTATGGTTGCATGTTTAATCGTTTTATGTTTCTACACTTTTCTTTCATTTATTTGCATCTAATGGTTAAAGAAACAACTTAATAAATTTGTGAACTGCAAAACATTAATTCACCCCCCCTCTCAGTGTTCATTGTTTTGAACAATTGGTATCAAAGCCTAGTTCCTCCAAAGAAGCCTAACAACTTGAGGAAGATCTAGAAGACTGAATCAATGGACTCTAGTTTGTAGAAATAACTTACTATGGCACTTGAAGATCTTGATGTAGCGATGAAGGAAAAGAGTAGTCTGAAAAGAAATCTGAATGCAATTGGACTTCATTGATACATTGAAAGATCAATTGAACACTTCTAGAGAAAAGAGAAAGAAGCTGATGGAGGAGTTGTAGGAGAAGAAAGAACAAAGTGTTGACAGTCAAGCCCTACAAGATAAAATAGATGAATGTGAGAAGCTGGCTAGGGAGAATGCAGTTTTGAAGAATGAGATGCAATCTATTGTAATGAATATGACTAAGGAGATTGAAGACTAGAAGAAGAATGAGGAAACCCTGACTCAGTCACAAAAGGATAGATCTGATGAATGTTGTAGATTGAAATATGAGAATGATCAGTTGAAGCTTGAATTGCTGCAAACAAATAATGATGGACAAGAACTTGAAAGGTATATCATAATTCTCAAAGATGAGCTGACTATAGCTAATGAGTACAAAGAAAAATTCAAAGCTAGCTCAGCCCAATTGGATGAGATGCTAGAAAGTCAGAGACATGGGAAAGATACATGTGGAATTGGATTTGAGAAAGGATAATCCTCTAGCTATGATTGAAGCAATCATAAGAAGGACAAGAAACATCTAGTAAGATAGCCTAATGCCTATAAATTCGATGGAAAATGTTTTGTTTGTCATAAATTTGGTCATATGAAAAATCAATACAGAAGTAAGATAAATAATGGAATGATGAACAACATGATGAATAATGGTTTTACCTTTATCGGTCAATGTTTCATATTCAACAACTTTCGTATAAGTCAAACATGTGCAGAACAATGATAAATAACAAGAGATGCTATACTTGTGGGATTTTTGGACATATTCATAACCAATTTAGAATGAGACCAAATCAGATGAACATTAGGCCTATGCAAAAGAATGTTGTTTGCCATGCATGCAACAAGCTAGGTCATATTTCATGATATTGTAGAAGAAAGAATGCACTTGTGAACAAGAACAAATCAGATGAAAAAGGAAAAGCTAAGGTGGAAGAGATCAAAGATCAGCATAAGAAGATGTGGGTGAAGAAGGAAGATGCAAATGTGCATAATGGCTCCACACTTGAATCCGGTGTTGGAACCTCATCCAATAACTAGGGTAGTTTTGTCTTAGGGGCCAGTTTATCATGTAGATCATTAGAATCCCCTTGCAGAGATCTATAATCGGTCAAGGATGGTTGCAAATGATGAAGATTAGTTATATATGGCAGTTTGATAATCCGGTGAAAGAAAAGATGAAAAAATAGTGTAACTAAAAGCCTTTAAGTTTGAGCTTTTATTACAACTCAAAATTAGGTTAAAAAGGGAATTTCAGTCATTCATTTTTTCAGATTGTAACTGAAGAGTAAGAGAAAAAGAGTAATGCGAACGAGTTTGAGCTATGATAAGTGAGCTAGAAGTGATCATTTAGATATTTCTAGCGTTTGGTTGAGATCAAAAGATGTATTTATCCATTTGTGAGCAATATTTTCATACCCTAAATTCGACATGGCATCTGCATCTGGTGTTGTGACCCCTTTGATGGTGGAAATTTATGAGAGAGAAAGACCTATATTCAAAAGGCATCCATTTAAAGCCATTGAAGATGATTCGGAAGGATCATTTTCTTCACTCCTATACAGTGTGATTTATAACAAGGATATTAGAGCTTATATCGATTGTAGCATCAAAGAATTAAGTAATTTCAATATTCTATCACTCTACAACAAGCATTTTTTTGATAGTTTGGGAAATATGAAGCTCGAATTCAAGGTACTTAAGGATAAGGGTTTTGTGCAATTTATTCATTTTCTGATGCTCGATGAAGTAGAATGGGTCTGATATATTTTGAGTGGATTTCACAATGAATTCATGTGGTTGGATCAACCTTACAAGATAACCAAGCAAGCCATTGAAGGAGTTACTTGTTTAAAAGCAATTGGTGAAGTCCCTAGATTAAGGAAAATAGAGAATACAATGTTGACAAAGATTATTGGATCTTAGTTTGATAGTTGGTCGATGACTATCAATGATATTATTGAGCACAATATTAGATTTTCCTCGATGGTGATTAGATACAAGGTATATCAATCAAGAAGGATGAATTCTATATCCGACATGACCATATTTGCATCCTATGAAATGCTAAAGGAAGACAAAAGGTATGATCTTTGTATAGTACTTCTCTATGAGTTAATGAGAAACTTGAAGAAAATAAAGAAAGATAAGAAACATGACTTCAAGTTTGGATCCCTAATTGTTTGTTTAGCACTTTATTTTGTGAATGAGATCCTCGGAATTGGAAACGTCCAATGGGCTTATGATAAACCAGTGGTTATGCAAAACAAGGAAGGATTGTTGGGTTTGAGTGACAATGTAATGCAAAAATCAGCTTTATGGGGCTATTTCAAAACTTTTCAAGACATTATGAAAAGAAGAGAGAGAATGATGAATACCAAGATGAGGGGTGAATTAGTATACCAAAAAATATTGTAAACAAACTTTTAAATAGTTTAGCAGATAACCGATACAACAGATTCACTAATAAATCGATTAAGATAAATGCAAACCAAATAGAAAACAAAGTATTCACCCACAAGAGCACAATCACCATAACACAACATATTTGGTGTGGAAACCCAAATGGAAAAAACCACAATGAGTAGAAACTAACAAGTAACTATCTGCAGAATAGAAACCAAACCGGTTAAGGTCAGATCGGTTAAGGTCAGGTCGGTTAAAGTTAGACCGGTTAAGGTCATACAATGTTCTTCACCAGAACAGATCCTATTAGGAATCTAGATCTTTGTTAGGAGATAAGTCCTATTAAAGACTACCTTGTTAGAGGATTTCAGATCCATAGTTGTGAACCACCTTGTTAGAGGATTTACAAAGGCTTTGCTAGGCCTACCCAGTTAAGGGTTTCAGACTTGTTGAAGATGTGAGTAATCAAAAAGTGAGTGATCCATCTAATAACATAGTCTTCTTAATTAGATCCTTGACAACTCATTGTTAATGCATTTCAACATTACTTCAGTCTTCAATATCTCCACACTCTATCTATTCACACAGACCTAATCTGCTATACAATGATCGCACATAACCTTTTCAATCACACATATCTCTCTCATACAAACCCTAGACATGATGTCCTTATAAAGGAATCTGATTTCATGTAGGTCCAATAGGATTATACTACAAGTTCCTAGGTTTAGTGCATCTAGATGCATTTGGTAACACAACACAAAATCACTGCCAAAGTGTCGATGGATGATAATTTATCACACATTATAGAAATACTAGTTGGTAACTCATCACAAAGTATTACCGGTTAATACAATATACTGATTACCGTTTGTCAAAAATGAAGAATGGTAGATCATAGTGTTCTGATCAAAAGTTAACTATCGCTTGGGTCCTTCGTACAACTTGTGATCCTCAAACCGCTTGAGGTCTCCATACCGCTTGAGCTCTTCAGTCAATCTGTGACCGATAAACATCTTCTGCAAAATACCGATAGTCTAAAGACTATCAGTTCAATAATATACAATACCAGTTGGACAAATTACCAGTTGAGTCATAACTCATACATCAAGAAAGTGTGTGTCCATCAATGACAATCAAAACATCATCAAAATGCCAACAAAGAGTTCCTAAAGAGATAGTGGAAAAAAATGAGAAAACTATTTGTTTCACAGTTAACAAGGATTAGTGTCATATGGAGGTAGATAAGCCAAGAACTATTTGGATCATGCCCATGGGATATGAGCTGGATGTAGTTACACTTGATGCATATGCTCAATGCTTGTCAAGTCAACATGCGGACAAGAATGAGGAGAGATTTGGCACTTTCAAGGAGAAGGATTTGGACCTACACAAGAAATTTACTGGGACAGGAAGGAAAAGAAAAGTAAGAAAGGAAGTTGAGGAACTTGCTGAACAAATGGGTATAACTCAAGAAGTAGTGCAGAAAGCTAGAGAGAAAATATAGTGAAGGAGGAAGATATGGTGAAGCCACAATCTAAACCGGTATCTTCTCCTCCCAAGTAGTCCAAGGCCAAGAAATGGAAGTTTGCACCTATCTCTAGTGTGTAGAAGTTGGTCCCTCTGCCTAAGCCTCAATCAACATCAACTAGTAGAGTAGAAAAGAGGAAGAAAGAGAAGTTTGCATAGAAGTATGTAGTAGTAGAGGAGGAAACTGGATCAGATGAAGATGTTAGAGAAGTGAAGAAAACTACAACATTTTCTAGAGTAGTCAGAAAACCTATATCTAGTGATGCTCCATCTTCAAATAAAGCTAAAACACAAGGTGAGCCTGTTGACATGTGTTTTGACACACCCACCAACAATCAGGTAGTTTATGCAAACACTCACCACCTCTCCTGAAAAGTAACAAGTTTAGAATAACTCACTACCCCAAGGTCTCTGTAGTCAGGTCTCAATGGTGATGGATAGCTCAATCATTGATGTGGTTATACCTGTAAAGGGGCCTGCTGGTTAGAACTAAATCTCGTTGGTTTACGAACAATTGCACTTCCTCTTTTTTTTTGTATTTTATGATTTAAGATTCTCTGGGGAAATAAAATGTGAAGTGTAAGGGAAACAAGAAAATAAAAATAAAGATCAATACAATGACAACTTAATAAACTATTCAATTAGTTCCTTGCAATTTGAGCAATTATCAGATATCATTCAACTTAGCATTCAACAACGGACTTCCATAAAACCTACAAAATCATCAATTTCACAAATTTGTGGACATAGAATCATCAACAATATGGCCTATCACAGTAATTCACATACACCACTGATGTGCGCAATATGGTTCATATCATAATAGACAAAAAGATTACCATGTTGATAACTCAAAATAATAGACACTACCGATTACACAGAACAATTTTGTAGGATATATATGTAAATCAGGCAATCTACAAGTTGCTTTTCATATTAATCTCCATGAATGTATAACAAAAATAACTCAAACTTCTTAACAATTTGCAAAAATCTCTAAAAATCTCTAAGTAGGCCACAAATCATCAACTTGGGACCCCTACAAATGAATTCAACTTCTCAATTTATAGAAGTTTTTTTCACCCTATTATTTAGGAAATAACTCTACCCTAAATTAAGAACTAAAATTAGGAGTCACAGTTAACTTGCAAGTTTCTACCTGGACACTCCACTTAACAACTACAAAATGGATGCTACATGAGCATTACGAAGACTATGTTGGGTGAGCCACATTTTCATAATCATGTAGGATTTCTTTCAAAATTGGGACTTGAGTAAGAGGAGCAGTTTTAAAATCAAGAAAAAGCTTTGCTATCTTTAGCAATTGTGTGCCTAGCTTTTTTATTTCTTGGTAAAAGCCTTATAATTTTCAATTATGCATGCAACTACTTGGACTGGCGGATTGCCTACATGCTTAATTCTAAATTTATATTTCTTCAAAGCCTCATTTGCATGTGCTCCTTGTTCGTCTAACTCCTTCATCGTATCCGCCACCTATTGACATTGAGTGATCAGCTGTGCATATCTATCCATAAGGGCAGTATCGAACTAGGCTACAGGTCCTAAGTTTTGTGCCTCATATGCATCCCATTGATTCAAAACTTGTTGTTGGTCCATTATTCTAGTATCAGCTATTCTGAGGCCAAAAGGCCCTAGTATATTCGTTACAAAATTCTCATATGACAAAATCTCTCTGAGAAGAGGGTACCGAATATTAGTCATCTTCTTGACATACTGTTGATACATCTCTACTTTCAGCTCCAAAATATATATGTAGGACTATAAATTCTCACAACTATCTCCTCCTAAGAGGTCTTGTTTTATTATTAGCTCCTCTTGTAACCGTAGTATCCTTTTCAAAATTTGGAGCTATTTATTAAAGGTGTTCTCCTTCCACTCCCATTGTGTGGAACAGGTTGCCAAAGCTCCACCTGCCTATACCGCTTTACAGTATATTTTCATTGTATTTTGTAGAAACAATCTAATGTGGGCTACATTCACTTGAGTCCATGATTTGGCGGCCGCAGCTACTCGTCTCATCTCCAATAGTTCCTTTACATCTCCTTCTGGCAATGATGAAGTTGAAGGTAGGTCATTTGTCCTACATGAATCCAAAGGCTTACACATTTCTACCAAGAGGTGTTTATACTACCCAAGCTGCACTTTAAGTTCCATATTTGAGCTATGCTCCTTTTCCACGTGTCCTCTAACAACGCTTGTGGCTAGTTCCAAGGTATCTAACTCTCCCCACTTGATCTACTTACCTAGGTTTATCTGTGATACCTGGTATTTGGGAGAAGCTTGTCCCTCAGCCTACAATGGAACCGCCACATCTGCAATCACTTCACCAGAACTGGTTTTCAATAGGTGGTGAACTGTCTTCAACTTCTTAATCTTTGGTGGTTCCTCGGTGATTGCTTGTTGTAGAGTAACCTTGGGAAGATCTGCTTTTCTCTTTTTCTTTCCAAAGGTAAACTCTAACCATTATGGTATATCTTCAGCTTTATCACCTTGATGTGATACAATATCAGCAGTTATAACATGCACCTCTGTCTGCTCCTCTCCTTCAGCTCCCGTTTGGCCAGGATCCTGGAATGATGAAATTTGGTGGGCTAAGTTAGCTTGGAGAGCTTGTTGTTTGTCTAACTCTCGTATCTTACCACCAACTTCCTCATTGAATGCTATTTCTTCATCACCTAGCTCCATCTCTGCTTGCTTGACTTCTATATCTTTAAGCAGGTCTTCTTGGTCTTGAGGAGTTAGAATCAACCTTTCATTTAGGATGTCCTCTGCTTCACCTCCTTCTTGTTCACTCCCTAGAGGCTATTGTTGGTTAAGATCCTCTTCCTCCTAGTCAGAGTCAGACTCAACATTTTTAATTTTCACTTCCTCAGTAGTGGATGTAAAATCTTGCACTCTGGGCTGCTCCTGTGTATACATTAAAAAATGGTGGTGTGGAAGCAGCGGTGCCTTAAGCACTTGTTGTACCTATGGCATGTGGCTAAGCGGGTACTCCCTTGGTGGCTTCTAGTTTCTCTTCCTATTCTTAAATATCCTCTGCTTCAGTGTGGCCTATAGCAGTCCTTGGTGGGAGAACTCTAGCAAGTGGAACGGCGCCTAGCCCATCGGTCACCACTGGGTTTCTAGCCTTCTTCAGTAGTTCAGACTCCTTCATCTTTTCTTGGAGTTTCTTCAACAAGTCCTCAGTGCTTTCTTGAGGCTTGTCTTCCTCACCTGGGTAAGTGGAGGTATTTTATCTTGAAGCCAACCTTGTTTTTCGGGCATACTCTTTATGGCCTCTTGACTGCGGTACCCCTTCGATGGACTCCTTTTGCTTTGTTTTTGATGCACTGGGTCTGACCCTCTGGCTTAACCATTGTTTAGTCCTATTGATGACTATCTGGGAGACCTTCTCCATATCTGTATCTTTGCTTGCAGACCATTTCACTAGGGAGAGGGGCCTCTTGTCTATCCCTGATTCTTTATAAATTGGATCGAGTAACTCTCCATCATCCCTCAGGTCTTTAGGGAGATTAGTCTCGATACCAAAGTCTCTAACCTATGACACAAACAACCTATTATAATTCTTCTCCCTGACTTCAAAACTATCCTGCAAGTTGGCCCAAAACTCTTCCAAGTTGGGCCTATGCCCCTCATATGCCTTAGGCAAAGCTTGCTTAAGTTTCCCGTAGGGATCATAAAATTCCCTAGTATGATTATATTCTTTCGGGTTCAAATCCTGAAGCTCTTGCTCGACCAACTTTTCCACTTGTATTTTAGAATAGGCGAAATAACCAATGGACATCGAGAAGTCAATACCTATTTTGTGTTTAGAAGATAGCAGTGACTGGAGACCAAGAAGTTGTCTCACATACTCCAACAGGATTACCCTATCATTGCAATAACGAGGCAGAAACATTGGATTCCTTGTGAATCCACTAACCCTGATGTAAGTGGAGCATGGGTTTTGGATGAACCAACATGCCTACTCCTAGATAATAGCCATGGCTTCTGGGCTTATCCAATATCCTGTGTCTCCAATCAACTTACTGATTATAGGGAAGATGAAGGCATCATTAACCCTCTTGAAGTGTGTCTTTGCATTTGTTAGAGTGAGCTAGGAATAATATTCCCATATCTTCTTCTATCTCTCCTTCTCTCCTAATTTCCCTTCTACCTGTAGGCCTGGAAACTTTCTGGCTCTGGTAGCTACCCAAATGACATAAGACGTGAAAAAGAACTTTTGGGTATATTGCACCTCCTTCATCGGCTTACAAATTTTGTTGGAAAGGATTTGCGACCAATCAAAGTATTGCTTTCCTACCAATATGGTACTCATAAATTGGAACATCCAAGGGTGGAAATGCTTGCAGCCAGGCTTGTCGAAGGCCCTGCTAAGCATAATAATCAAGTCCCTTTGAGGCTCTTTGAAGTCTGCCCTCAGGACCTCTATAGCTTTGAGCCCTATTTTCCTCTCCTCTTCCAACCAGTTGGTATTCATGTATCTTTTGTTGGCTGACACCTTCTCATTCCATGTTTTCAAGGCCTCTTCTTCCATTAGCAAGAATGTCTCTTCCCTAGTTGGGATTCCGAAGATGAACCCCAGCATGTCTAGCGACAAGTCAATGATAGTCTTTCCATGTGCATCAATGCACTTTCTGGTCTCTGGATTGTAGAATGGAGCGATGGTCATTATAAACTCTAGTGCTTGAAGCGACTACGGGTATATAGTAGCTTCCACAAGACCAGACCTCTTGATTCTTTGGTGGAGAGCATCTAGGTTGGGTTTATCCAATTGGGTTCCAATATCCCCAATCTCTATGTGTCCTACTTCGGTGTCTGTGACCCTTTAATTTGATCGTCCAGCTTCAAAACATGGACTTGTCCCTGATATTGGTACTTCATGGTGGCTAGAAGTCTATCAATTTCTTTACCTCTCTTGCTGGCAGATGAGTCCATCTAACCACTATAACCTACAAGCAAAACACAAATTTTAGTCCTCAATACTAAACATAAAACTTGATCCACTTTGGGACTTCGGGGTCCTGGGGTAAGCATAAAAGAAAAAGGCTCAGAACTCTGGGGATCCAGGGTTCTGGGGTGGAAGGCTAGGTGAAACCCGGAACTTCAGGGATCCAGGGTGGAATGGAAAATGAAACCTGGAACTCTAGGGATCTAGTGTTCTGGGGTGGAATGGAAAATGAAACCCGGAACTCCAGGGTTCCAGGTGGAAGGCTAAGTGAAACCCGAAACTCTGGGGATCCGGGGTTCCGGGGTGGAACAGAAAATGAAACCTGGAACTCCAAGGATCTAGTGTTCTGGGATGGAATGGAAAATGAAACCCGAAACTCTGGGGATCTGGGTGGAAGGCTAAGCGAAACCCGGAACTCCAGGGATTCGGGGTTCCAGGGTAGAAAGCTAGGGCACGCCCAAAAACAACAAACACAAAAGAAACAAAAACACAAAAAGACATCTAAACTAGAAAAACACAAGGAGAGAAAATTAATTCACCAACCTGGTGAATCGAAAATTGAACAGATACCAAGAGAGAGAGCTCGAGAGTCTAGAGGTTCATGACTTGGGGTTATGGAGGAGAAGTCCTGAATGCACAAATGAACTCAAAAAGTTCATCACCTCTTATATATAGCCTCCCAAAACCCTTTCGTACGAAAGCCATAAACACAACCCCGGGACTCCAGGGTTCCAAGGTCGACAAAGAGGAAAACAAAACCACCTCGAGACTCTAGGACTCTGGAGTTCCGAGGTCAAAAAGACCTAAGACCTCAGGACTCCGGGACTCCAGAGTTTCGAGGTCAAAACAACAAGGAACCTTAGAACTCCAGAGTTTCGAGGTAAAACCAAAAAAAGGGGGGACCTCGGGATTCCAGGACTCTGGGGTTCCGAGGTAAAACCAAAAGGGACCTCGGGATTCCAGGACTCCGAAGGTCCGAGTTAAAACCAAAAAAAAGGGGGAGGGGCAATATTTTGACTCAAGGAAACCAAAATGGGGAAACAGATATGTTAGGCATAACAAAGCCATCCGACAAAATGAGAGAAGGCAAGAAGCAAAAATCTGAGATAGATGAATCTCTTAAGTTGGGTAAGATTGAAGGTTCTTACACTATTGTGCCTCCATTACAGAATATTATAGATATAATAGTTAATGAAGGCAAATTGACAAACCTTTTTGTGTATTATGATCATTCTACTAAAAAACGTTTAGAGAGATATTGAAGAAGCAGTTGTACATTATATGAATTCCTTTAGTAAAGCATTGATTGAACTATCATCCATGATTCCAAAAGAGTTATATGGTATCTTGGATGCCCAAGACACATAGCTAGTCTAGATGATGAAAGGTTAAAATAACTTACATTAGTAAAGTTGTGTCCTGATATAACAAGAGAAGAAATACCAAAAACTTTTGGACTTGCTAAGGAAAACATCTAGAGCAAGCACAAAGTAAACAAAATAATGTTTGGAAGAGTAGATGAAGTAGTAAAAGATACAGAAGGTATTCTAAGAAAATTTTTGAAAGAAAATAACTATCAAGTTTATCCGGAGAACGATGACTCCCAACCAAAAGGACAATCAAGAAAAGATACTTCTCCTCTAGTAGTTCATGTTCAAACAAAATTTTCTCTTGAGAATCCATCTATACAAATAGATCTGGTAGAAATCGCAAATGATACCACTGATAATGAAGCAGTTGAAAACTCCGGTGAAGCTATGTAGGATCCTCTGGAGATATAAATCATTGTTGAGATGATAGCTGAGGAGATAGGTGATGCAGGAAAGGGTGAAGATGATTGTGAGTAAGGAGAAAAGGATGTAAATTCTGAAGAAGCTGTGAAGGAGAAGGGTGAAGAGAAGACTGATAAGGCTCTGATAACCATGACAAAAGCCATTATTCCTAACAAAGGAAAGCATATTGCAGATGATAAAGATAATTTTTCTCATTGTTTGGTAGATTTGAGTACTGTGTCCCCTCTTCAAGCACTGAAGTTAGCCACCCTTGCACAAATCAAGGCAAGTTTGGATTTACTTAAGTACACATCTAAATAGAAAGAGGCTATATCTCTGGTGACTGTGGTTTTGGAGAAAAGTTTACCTAACCTTAAGCAAGTTTCTAGTGACACACCCTCCAGTAAGCTTAAGGATATGTTAAACAAAGTTTAATCAGATTTTGTATCATTAGAGAAAGAAGTAGATATAAGGGTTTTGAACAAGTTTAATGAAATGAGGCTCCGAACCTATTTGAAAATAATTAAGGCTGATAGGGAAGTTTTGAAATTTGTGGTGAAAAGTGTTGAGGATGCTTTAGATGAAGGTGGTTACATCTTCAATTCATTTCTCTTTTTTCCTAAGTTTTCTATAGATACTAACAAGAAAATATGAGATCTTGAAGGGTAATTAGTTGGTATAGCACAATCATTTGTCCTGCATTTAGTCTTTCCAAGTACCCTTGTAGTCTAGATAATGGATCTTATTTATAAAATAAAGGACCTGAATAAGGAAAAGAAACAGATGATAAGCGGAGTGGGAGAATTGAGAAGTTTAATCACTCCTTGAATGGATACTTTACTTGGAGATCAGTGGGATGCAGTAACTGATTTGGGTAAAGATGTTCTGATAGATCTTAAGGGTGTAGAAGTTCATGCATACATGTTTAGTGCCCTAATTAACATTTTTGATTGTTTCCTAAGAGGACGGAATGAGTATTTGAATTCTTTGAAGGCAACTTGTGTATATTTTTCAAGTTTCTATAGATCATTGTACACATTCTTTTGTATATGATTTTTGGTTGATTCCTACCTTTCCCATTGATGTTAAAAGGGGAGACAGAGCAATGAAAAAGGTGAACATTCTTAGGGGGGGTTAGTTGAGTATATAGATTTTTAAATTGATTGCAGTTTTTGATTCTTGGAATACCTTTCATTTTTCATAGTAATGCCATCAATGTCAAAGGGGGATACTGTTGACATGAGACACTATTTTGGTGATGCTCCAGTGAAGATTAATGATGTTAGATGCATGGAGATTACTTAAGGGTTGTCATTGATGGCAACTCAGCCTAGTAATCATATCCAGTATATGGAAATTGGGATTCCAGGAAGTCTTAAGTTTGGTTATTCATGAAGCATAAGTTTGGTCAGTGGAAGACAGTGTATAGATTCAGTGAGTATTATTCATTTCTAGTGATGTATTTTTGGTTGCATTAATTGGAATAGTTGATTGGATGTGTGAGGAAGCTCTTCATGCAATTCTAGCCTCCAGTGTTGATTCTAGTGCAAGTTTCTTGGTCCTGTATCCGATATTATAGGAAGAACATGGTTATCTTCATGTTTGATGGTGTAGTGTGTGGTCCAGATTCCTTGAGGTGGTTCTGGTGGATGTTGATGAATTCAAGGTAATTAGGCCTACTTATTGGAAGCTTGTGATCATATTTTTTAGGTCTGGAATAAAGACTTGTAGAAGGATTAAGTCAACATTAGTCTACACATTTCATATTTTGCTGTTTTGAGAAGCTGTCTAGTTGGAGATCTATTTTGGTGGTGCAGATATATAAGACTAACTTGGATGATCATTTTATGTGGTGGTATGTATGTGCTATTGTGTGGGAATCGATTGAGTGTAGTTTAACATGTGCATCTTTAGTGATCATGATCCAGTATAAGGTAGCAGAGCATAACAGAGCAATTTTTCCGAGTAGTGACTATGGATAATTCTTGAGCCTAACTAGAACTGATTCCTAGAATTTGTAGATGCTATATTCTAATTTAGACATTTTATTTCCTTCTATATCACATTTGTAGGATAGTGAGTCCTTCGGAGTTGCATCCTTGTTATGTATTTGAGCAATGAGCTCTAGGTAGTGTGCTTGAATGCAAGTGCATTCCACTTTTGTAATATTATTCTACTATTGATCATAGTATAATAATATTGTGGGTTCAAATCCCACTGTACTTTTTTTTCTTTTGGGTTTCCACGTAAAAAATTTGGTGTTATGGTTGCATGTTTAATTGGTTTATGTTTCTGCAATTTGCTTTCAATTATTTGCATCTGATGGTTAAAGAAACAACTTATTAAATTTATGAACTGCAAAACACTGATTCACCCCCCCCCCCTCTCAATGTTCATCGATTCCAACAACCATAGCGTGAAATTGGTCGATGCCTATGTCAGTGAGTATAATAGAATATTTTAAGTCTTTATCTAGAACAACTCTATGCATGGGGAATATTTACAATAACTCAAGAATGGAAATTTGAGTGGGTATTTTCCCCAAATAATCCAAGAGGTTGTTTAGACTTTTTGGGTTCAGACTTGGAAGTAGCCCCTTGCAAGGTAACTTTAAACCTTTGGGTATCTACTGCACATTCATGATTCTTGTCTTTTATTGTCATGGTATAAACATGGTTATTAGTGTCTTGAATGTATTTTATTGTGTATTCATAAGTAGTGTTGGCATAATTGGCTTTGTTTTTAGAGTTTGTACTTGAACTAGAGGCTTTCCCTTGACCATGATTTTGTAAAGAATCCTTAAATATTGTATGGTATGTGTTACATGATCCAAAGGGACTTTCAATCACTATTTCTCCTTGATCTATAAGATCTTTGATGGTGTTCTTGACTTTAAAATATGTGGAAGTTTTATGTCCTTTAGTTCAATATCATTCACAAAAATTAATGTCATTCCACCAAGCAGGTTTGAATGTTAGTTCATAGTTTTTTTTGTTTTTGATAGTTGTATGATATTGGAATGGAGCCACTTTTTCAAGACTTCATTAATTTGTTCTCCCAAAGGTGTAAATTTTCTTCTTGGACTATCATTTTTCCTTGGAAATCAATGTTGGGAGTTTCATTGGACTATATTTATTGACCAATCTTGGTTCTGAGATTGATTATTAAGTGTTTGTATCATTGGTATAATGGGTCCTTTATGACTAATTATGGACTATATCTTGTTGATCATCTTGGTGCCAACTACGCCATGATTTGTGACACTCTTGTTCCTTGACCAAGATTTTGTTTTGCCATTGGAGGTATTTAAGTTATTAATGTTATTTTCCTTAAAAAAAAAAATCATCCTCTTTAGATTAGTGCTTTTTAAATGACAATACCTTTTAGAATGAGGTTCTCAAACTTGTTAAAGCATTGTTCTTGGAATCATTTCATGGTTTACTTTTTAGTGAACATATGAACCATTTTATGCTCTGGTTGATGACAAGGACATTTTCTCACAATATTTCTCCATATTTATAAGAATGAAGTAAAAATTATCCATTATTTTGTTTAGTGTTACGCAAATATATCATCATTAATTCATGATTAATTTTGAAGAAGTGTGCCATAAAATTTCCCACTAATTTGTCCCATGTCTTTATGTATTTGGGTAACTATGCAAACCATTCCATGGCTTGTCCTCCAAGACTTCTAGGAAATAGGTGCATAAGGTATGTGTCATCATATTCCACCTCTAGACATTTTGTGTAGAATTATCTAGTGTGGTCCCTTAAGTCCCCTTTCCTTTGTATTTATCAAACTTTGGTGCTTCAAAATTTTTAGGAAAAGAAGGAAAGTATAAACTCCTAACAAAATGCTAGGGATAAATGTCTTGCACAAAATATGTCTTTTTGGCTCCTCCAAGTTGTTTACTTCCTAATTTCCCTAATGTCATATTGTTTACTTGTGTTGTTTAGAGAAGTGGTGATGTAGTGTTGTATAAAAGGTTCACAAATAGTTCAAATGTCATTAGTGGATGTATTTGTAAACTTGTGACACTATGTACTCTCTTCCTCAAGGGCATACTTACACTCAATTGTTATGTAAAATGATTGTTGATGATGGTTCTATATGAATAAAATATGTTTTGGGATGACTCACTAGAGGTAGGCTCTACAATATTGGACACATCAAAATATATGGTGATTTTTTCTCCATGTTGAGCGAGAAATAGGAAATATCTATTAGGATTAGGAGATAAAAGTGTATCCATAATCTTCAAAACTTGAGGATCATTTAGCGCATCGTCAATCTTCTCTTGGTTTATGTTGAAGAAAAGGAAAACCAATGCAAGGTTAGATGGTTAGTTTAAACCCAAATAAACCTTAAAAACAAAATAAAGTATAAACCAAGCTTCTTATACCTTGCAAGAGAGACTTCTCTCTTCTTCCTCCAATTGAGCTATTGGTAAAGCCAAGATGCACCCCTCCTTAACTTGTTTGGATTAGCTCCTTGATTGGGATGTGGATTTATCTCCACACACAACAAGATTGGTTGGATTTGGATTGGATTTGAATGATGATGGGATTAGATGAGAGAAGATTTGGGCATTATGATGGTGTGATGGATGATTTTATATTTTAAATTAACAACATAAGATTAGATGAGAAGTGGATGATTTGTAAGGAGAGAAGACACCAATTTATAGATTGGAGGAGGCCAAAATGAAGGGCCAAGATTGATTTTGGGATGAAGGGTTGAGATCAATTTTAGAAAGAGCACATGGATTGAGAGGAGAAGGTGTGGGATTCAAGAGATATGCCATAAAGGGATTTCTTATCTCCACACCTCTCAAGGAACATGGGGAAGAGCTCCCAAGTACATTGGGAAGAGAAAAGGAATATAAAATTCCTTGGGGGAAGGAAGAAGGAATTAAAAATTCCAAAATAAGAGGGTTTGTGGGAAGACTAAATAAGAAAAGGAATTTAAAATACCTTGAGAAGAGGATGCATGGGGAGATTCAAAGAATTTGAATTTCCTTGAAAGGATCAAGGTGATTAGGGATGTGAAAATGATCAAGGAGATTGATTAGGTGGCTTAATGAGTGATTAGAGAGTGTTGGCATTCTACACTCTATGATAATATGGTTGATATTGTCATTGATGGCAACCAACCAGTAAAAGGTTTCTACACAGGCACCGACATCGCAGACATCATACACTAACAAGTACCACCGACAAGAATATTTACCGGCATCCATATTACACCGGCAATGAAGTATAACGACTCTCAGGCCTACATGAGACAAAGTTTTGTTTATATGAATTGTATTGTAAATGTAACTAATTATTTGTAAGCCGACATGATATATTGTAAAGACTCATATATGTATGAGATCTTATAGATCATTTTGTATTAGGAAGCAAGGATAGGTGATTATTATTGGTATATGTAAAGATAGAGAAAGGTTTTTGTTAACGTATTTAACCAAGCTTAAACTAGTACTGAACCAGGCATTAGAGATGTGATTTTGAGTAGTACATTGTATTGGATTTAATTATCCATTTTGTAGTCAGTGAGACTCTTCTATTGAGCAGTCAGCTCTAGGTTGTTGGCCTTCCTGCATGTGTAGGCCCATATTGTAAGTAATATTTATTCATATTGTCCAGTGAGTAAATATTGTGGGTCGCAAATCCCATCAAGGTTTTTCCCACACCGGATTTCCTCACCAAAATATTTTATGTTATGGTGTGCATTTATGTTGTCTTTGTTATTTCTCTTTACTGCATTATTTCTTGTTTACCAATACATTGATTTGGGTTGCAAAGTTATAAATAAGTTTAAATTTTTAACTAACCGATTAGACACTGATTCACCCCCCACTCTCAGTGTCTTTGGGACTGTCATTGAATCTAACAATTGGTATCAGAGCTTGGTCCTCTATTTGCAAAAGCCTAACAACTTGAGGAAGATTCTGAAACCGGTACTGATGGAAAGTTTGAGGAAACAGTTGGAAGGAGCTCTTGAAGATTTCGGTGCAGAAAAATTGAAGATGATCTGAGGACTACTAAAGAATTCATTAAAGGACTTCAGGAGAACTTGGTTATAGCACAAAACAAGAGAAAGGAACTTCATGAGAAAATGTAGAAACATGATGATGAAAAGGAAACTCTTAGTGATATTGCAGATAAGTTGAGGCAAGAGAACACTAACATGAGGAATGAAATGCAAGATTTAACCATGAGGTTGTGTAAGGATATTGAAGACAAAAAGAAGAATGAAGAAGACTTGACTAGAAGACTTAATGATGGACCATATGAAAATTTGAGACTTTGTCATGAGAATGATATTGTAAAGATAGATCTAATCATAGTAAACTAGTAAGACAATCTAATGCTTATAAATTTAATGGGAAATGTTTCAATTTCAACAAATTTGGTTATCAAGCAAATCAGTGCAGATTTTGAAATAATCAGAATACAAACTTACCCATCAGTGAATGTTCCAAATGCAACAAAGTTGGTCACAATTCAGAAAATTGCAGAATGAATGTGAAATGCTATGTTTGTGGTAGATTTGGACATTTATCTAATCAATGCAGAACACAAACTAGTCAAGGATATGAAAAAGCTATTCAGAGCAATAATGTAACTTGTTATGCATGTAACAAGATTGGGCATATTGCAAAATTTTATAGAAGCAAGACTATACCGGCGAACAATAAAGGATCTAATGAGAAGGGAAAAGAAAAGGTAAATGAAATAAAGAAAGAATTTTCAAAATAATGGATTAAGAAAAGAGATCAGAGAGTTGATGAATCTATCTCTGCACTGGTAGAACAGAGTAACCCTCCACCGGTAGGATAATCTTCATCTAACTAAGGAATAATCCTTAGGGGGTATGGCAACAAGTTGAAAATCATGTAGTCTACCCTTGGTTGATGGTAAGAGGACACATTTCTTCTTTATCGAAAGATGTGTTAAGATTTCACTTAACCGGTAAGCATTAAATGCAGTTTTTGAAGAAAGTTTTGGTTATAAAGCATTGGAAAACCCTCATTTAATTCACCAAGCATTCAAGCATTCAGAGAGCACAAGATTTAGCAAATTCATCCAAAGGCGAAGCAACAAGGTATTCTCAAGCATTCAAAATTTCAAGCAAGAGGTATTTATCTTTCAAAATGGCATCTTCATCTTCTGCACCTGAGTTTATTGCAAACCCTATTGTGGTAGAAAATGTTAAGTGCCCTAGGCCCGTGTTTAAGATCATCCCTGAAATTGCCATGCAAGATGATTCTATCGGAGCTTTTTTGAAAATTCTAAAGGGACTCGCTTTTGTCGAACACCCTAGAATCTACATTCACTGTAACATAGAAAATTTAGGAAGTGATGATTTAAATACCATGTACAATGATGTTATTAATGATGAGAAAGGTTTGGTTAAACCACTGCACAAGATTGTAGGAGACTTAGGATTTGTTGAAATATTGAACATACCTGAATTTTCGAAGGAGGTAGTTTGTCTTGTACTAAGCAGAGTTCATGGATAATTTATGTGGATTGATTCAGTCTTTAAAATCTCAAAGGAAGCAATCAAGGCAGTTACTGGTTTACCCTCAACTGGTAGTAGGCCCGACAAAACTAATAAGATACCTAACAAGGGTTTTATGGATTTAACCGGAGCAACATATGGCAATAGATCTCTTAGGGTTAATGACATTATTGATGCAAATGTGAGATATGTGAGCATGGTACTTGGCTATAGAGTAACTCATACAAATAGATTAAACTTTGTTTCCAGCTTATGTATTCATAGTGCATATGAGATGGTCAATAATAATGCTAGGATTGATATTTGTGAATGGCTTAAGGATGAAATGATTGATAATCTAAAGAAGATTAAGAGTGAAAAGAAGGGGACATTTCATTTTGGAAACTTACTTGTGTGTTTGATGCTTTACTTCACCAAAGAGATACCTGACATTGGTCATAAGGACTTTGGTTATGACATCCCAGTAGGCAAGAAAATCATGGAAGCTATCACTAGTATGGGCTCTAACAGTAATAACATTATAGCAGAGTACTTCAAAAACTTCCAAGCTTAGATGAGAGCTAGAGAAAGGTTACCATAGAGCATAGTAGATAAGTATGATAAGAAAATATTCTTTGTAATAAAATGAGAAGAAACATGGATGGAAGTTGTTACTCCTAGAACTATTTGGATAATAGAAATGGGTTATGAAGTTGACCTGAATATTCTTGAAGCATATGCTAAAACACTCCTTGATGCACCTAAAGAACCATCTAAAGAAATTTTTTGCAATGCTGAGACCATTGAGAGTGTTGTTTCAATGCAAAAGCAAAGAAAAGGGAGAGAAAATGTTATCAGAGATGCATCCAAGATGGCTAAGGAGGTTAAAGAAAATGTAATGAACTTGAGTGGTCTATCTTCTAGTGAACTGGAAGGACTAAAACTGGAAGCTCATGTTTCACCAGTTGTCACATCTTCGGATATAGATAGTGGAAAAGCAGCTGAGTTCAAAAGAGTAGAGAGGAAGAAGAGAAAACCCTCACTGGTACCTTCTCCTTCACCTAAAAAGGCTAGAACTTTAAGGAAAAAGCAACAAGTTGTAAGGGAGCCTAAGAATAAGTTAACACCAAAGAAGAAATAACAAACTAAGACACTGGATACCCTTACAATTGAGGAACTGGTAAATGAGATAACACAAGATGGAAATCTTTGCAATGTAAATAAATTATATCATTCATTCAAAGATTCTCACAAGGACACAATAGAGGCTAGTATTATTTTATATTTAGACATCTATAAGAAATTTTTGATTAAAGTTGTAGATTATCTATCGAATGACTTGTATTTAAGGTTAGAAGCTAAACGAATTTTAGTGATGGAACTAGATAAAAAGTTAAAGGTTGAAGCATTATTGGCAATAAATCCTATAAATTCTAAAGAGGAATTTGATTAACTAATTTCTTAAGCAAACCGATCAGTTTTTGTGAGTGGGCACCACCAAGTTAACTTAATGGCTGGGAGAGTGAAAGAGATTGTTGATGAAACTGTGGACAAATGGGACATATTTTTTGTGGAAAAAGAAAAGAAAGAGGAAAAAGAGAGACAGAAAATGGACAAATCTTTTGCTAAGGTATACCAAAAGGACAAAGGGAAAAGAAAAATTGGTAGTATACTTGCTACAAAGGTAACATATAACATTCCTCCACCAACATAGGATACTCCACCAATAACTTCTGATACACTGGTACATACAAACAATCAACCGGTTAAGGCAACTAAAGAAGTTACTCATGATGACACTAACCCTGATTCTAAAATTATTTTCACCTTGAATGTAGATACACAAGATATTAACATTGTTGTAGATTAAAAAACCACAGAGGTTAAGGCAAATGATGCTAAGATCAGTGAGGTCTCTGAGTCACCGACACACACTGTTGACTCTCAAAACACTGAGATACCAGCACAAGCTGAGCAACCGGAGACTAAGAAATCGATAGAGGATAAGGTAAATAACACAGAGAAACTGGTAGTTGAAGAGGTAATTACACAGACAGAGAAACCAGTTGAAAATGTGAATAAAGAGGAGGCAATCAATGGAAATAAGGAAGATATAGTGATGGTAATTGGGCAAGTATCTGTTGAAAGGAAATCTAATGCAAAACCAAGCACATCTACAAGAGAATTCAGACCCACCAATGTAACAAATGTTCTATTGGATTCTATTAAGAGGATAAGAGATTGCAATGCCTTAGCATTTAAGGCTATTGATGACACATTACCTATCTTGAAGATGATTGCACCAACCTGTAAGATAGATCACATTGAGGATTCATTAGGTAAATTGGACACATTGTCCGAATTTATTGTTGAGAACATTCTAACTATAGATAAGGTGAATGAGGATACTATAAAGGAAATACTAGATAAAGAGAAAGTTGAATTCTTTGAGAAAACCATCAAGAACTGTACTGAGCACATGGATTCACTATTACTAACACTTAACTCAACAATTTTGGAATATAAGGAGTTGTATAGAGAATCTTTCAAGCCTCACCACCTAACTGAAGATATTGATGAGGAAATTAAGAAGACGCATAAAGAAATAGATGATATTGCAGATAACATAATAGGTTCTTCGGGACTTATCTCAGTTTTTTAGCAAGAAATGGCAATTTTTTAGGAGAAGTTGGAGAAACTTGAGAAAGAGAAAGAAAGAATAAGTTAAAAGCCTAGGAACTAAAAAGAAAACTTGGTCCAAGATTGGACAGTTTTATCACTCAGTGGGTTGAGCTATCAAAGGAATCAATTCAAGGAGAATGATCACCGGAGTAGAAGATGCACTATCTCATCGGCTTGATCTAGCAAACTAAGACCATTCTTTCTGACAATAACAAATTCATGTCGAGCCTAAATCTAATTTTAGCAGACATTTTTGAACTTATATAGAACCGGCTACAGGCTATGAGGTAGAATTTTTGTATTCTTTGATTCTTTTTGACATCCTTTGCCATTGATGTCAAAGGGGGAGTATTATGGAGAAAAATAATACACATAGGAGATCACTTACTCAGAGGGAGCACACTCTTTTTGGGATCAGATTTTTGACTTCATTTTTTGGATAACTGTTTTGGATTTTTCTCATGAGTGTTGCCATCAATGCCAAAGGGGGAGATTGTTGGCATTCTACACTCTATGAGAATATGGTTGATGTTGTCATTGATGGCAGCCAACCAGTAACAGGTTTCTACATAGACACCAGCATCGCAGAGATCATACACTGCCAGGCACTGGCATTGACAGGCATATTCATCAGCATCCAGATTACACTGACAATGAAGTATACCAACTCTTAGGCTGACATGAAACAAAACTTTGTTTATATGAATTGTATTTTAAATGTAATTAATTATTTGTAAGCTGAAATGATGTATTGTAAAGACTCATATATGTATGAGATCTTATAGATCATTATGTATTAGGAAGCAAGGATAGGTGATTATTATTGGTATATGTAAATACAATGAAAGGTTTTTGTTAAGGTATCTGACTAAGCTTAAACCAGTGCTGAACCAAGCATTAGAGATGCTATTTTGAGTAGTACATTGTATTAGATTTAATTATCCATTTTGTAGTCAGTGAGACTCTTGTATTGAGTAGTGAGCTCTAGGTTGTTGGCCTTCCTGCATGTGCAGGCCCATATTGTAAGTAATATTTATTCATATTGGCCAATGAGTAAATATTGTGGGCCACAAAATCGAGGTTTTTCCCACACCCGATTTCCTCACAAAAATCTTTTGTGTTATGGTGTGCATTTATGTTGTCTCTATTATTTCTCTTTATTGCATTATTTCTTGTTTACCGGTACATTGATTTTGGTTGCAAAGTTATAAATAAGTTTAAATGTTCCACTAACCTGTTATACACTGATTCACCCCCTCCCCCCTCCCTCTTAGTGTCTTTGGGACTATCATTGAATCTAATAGAGAGCAAGTGGGAAAGTTAGGAGGATGTGACATGAGGAGAGAGAATGAGTGGATGAATTTAAAATTGAGGAATAATGATAATCATGCTTCTAGAAGAATTAATTAGGCTAAGTGAGGATTAGAAGAAGTGATTTTGTAGGAATCACATGACTTAAGTTGATTAAATTTCATTAAGTAAATAGGAGGGGATTTAGAAGAATTAGTGGTTGAGATGACTTTAGAAGAATGGGGGATAATTAATTTTGATAAATTAATTATTGGACTATAATGATGAAATTAATTAAATTTGATTTAATTAATTTTAAGAAGAAAGGGACTCTCACAATTAAATTAATTAATTATGTGGAGAGACTTAAATTAAATAAATATGAATTTAATTAATTTTAGGTGTCTGCATATGTTTTTCTCAATAATTTTTTAAAAAATATTATCCTCAAGACGTTATGAATCTGAAGGTGTTTCTGGTTGCATCATACTGAAAGGATCAAACATAGGTTGACATGAAAAATCCATTTATTTTATTCTAGCTTGAGATCCTATTTCTACCATATAAGACATGTTTATTTTGTTTTTGGGATTTTTTAGTGTTTTTTATATTTTTGGGTATTTTATGCTTTTGTAATTGAATCTAAGAGAATGAGAATGTGACTATGTTTTAGAAATTTTAAAATTTGGGGTGTGAATATGCAACTAAGGGATGCCTATGCCACTATGCTTTTGGAATTTGTACTTTTTGAAGATGACAATGCAACTAAATGACAACTAAGATATTATGGTCTTAGATACTTCAGGAAAATATTGTTGAACCCATGGAAAGATGACAAGAAGAAACTATTGGCAAGAGACATTGTTTCGGTGAAGATTGGTGCATGAGAAATTCTTAGGGGTTGTCATTGATGGAAACTCGATGCAGAAATCATATCCAATGCATGTAGATTTGATTTATCGAAAGTTGTATTATCATGAGGCATAAGTCTAGAAGGTGGAACATAGTAACCGACAGAGTATGAGTACAGTGTGTAGATCTTGATTTTGGTTGCATAACTTTAGTTTCAGTGATAGAGGCGAATGATTCAAGGTTCGAGGTGAATTATTACATAATCTTGATATCCGATGTTGATTCATGAGCGAGATTGAAGGTCTAATATCTAGTAATTTAGGTAGAACGGAGCTATTTTGGTGTAACGTGTGATGCATAATCTTTGGGTTGATTTTTGGTGATTCATTTCATGTTTGTGGAGATTGGGCCAACTCATGTGAAGCTTATTATCATCTTGTTTAGGTCTACATATGGTTTTGTGGATGGATTGAGCTGACTTAAGGTTACACGTTTCATGTTGCATGTTATGTGTGTTTGGCAGCCGACATGAGAATTGATCTATTTTGTCGATGCGGATATATAAGATTGATTTGGTTGAGAATTTTTGTGAATGATATGAGTGTGAGAAGTTTGTATGAGCGAATGTGCAAAGTTTTGTGAGTGTAATTGCAGGTTTTAGTGCTTCGGTGTATGACAGTGCAGGAAAACAGAGCAGAGATAGAACAGTTGCAGAAGTCAAATTGAGCCTAACCAGAACTTCTATTTGGCATATGTAGATGTTATTCTTCAGTTCATTCTTTATTGTAATCAATTATAATCGTATATAAGGTAGTGAGCCTTCCTCTAGGTTGTAGCCCTTTTATATTTGAGCAATGAGCTCTAGGCAATGTACATGAATGCAAGTGCATTCCCCTTCATGTAATATTATCATACTCCTGATCAAATTATAATAATATTGTGGTTTCAAATCCCACCATGGTTTTTTCCTTTCTGGGTTTCCACATAAAAATTTTGGTGTTATAGTATTGTGGTTGATTGGTTTAAGTTTATGCACTTTACTTTCATTCTTATGCATCTGGTGGTTTAAGAATCAGGTTAATAACTTTGTAAATTACAGAACACTGATTCACCCCTCCCCCTCTCATTTTTCATTGATTCCAATAGCAACAACACCTGAAGGACTTGCAAATCTAAGGTACACTACCTTAGGGCAAGATACATGGACTTGCACAACTCAAGCACATTGATACAAAATGCTACTAAATGATCCACTATCATTCAGCAACAGAAAAAATAGCAAAGCTAGTATGAGAAGGATCTCATGAATATGAAATTATTCTTGAACATCAGTATCAAATGACTAATATCATGGAAAATATCTCTGACCACTTAATGATGTCTTAATGTATTATCTCACAAAATTTATCACCTTCAAATCTATTTACTATCTTTCACATATTTCAACTCTAAAATTTACTTTCATATCATCCACATACACTTCTCATCAATTCACACTCTATCCATTACTCAACACCTGCAAATGCACTTGTTAAATATAAGATAGATCATAAAAACCGAACTAAGGGTCAACCATTATCAATATAGCATAAAAAACCCACATGTTGGTAAAATGGTGTCTCAACCTTGCATTTACATGAGGTTACTATTTATAGTAATTTTTTGTTTGAGCATAAAATGGTGCAAAATTCTCCCCAAATCTTTGGATTGACTAGATAAGCATGCCAACAAATCTTGGTTGCAAGATCATAACTAGTTTTGAAGATATTTTAAAAGTTTATATTTTTGAAGGGTGTGATGAAAGGTTTAAATTTAATATTCACGAATTTAGAGGCTCTTAAATGGCCTAAAAAGTGGTTGTAACTGGTTTAGTGGTTTATGAGGTGATAGAGAACTTTGTGAGCTTTCTGGTGCACCAAACAGTTCATCGATTTGACACTCGATTCACAAGTTATGGCCTCTAGAAGTTTGGACTCCTAAAATAGGAAATATAAAATGCATCAGACACATAAATGAGCTATAAAAAGGATGAACACGTGTTGATGTGTGTTTTGACACATCATAGGGAATCTACATTGGAGATAAGGTCGACTCTAGTTTATTGGGTGGTTTTAGCCCAAGGTTTTCTAAAACCATTTGATGGTTTCTTGTATTATATCTCCTATTTATGAGGTGCATGAGATAGAGGTTGTATGTAAGAGTCTTATGGCTATTGAGTTACCTCTAAATCTTTCATTGGTGGTACTATTATGAAGAGTTTTCTCTACAAGTATATTGTATTTTTTTATTAATTGTTGAATAATATATTGAGCTATTTTTGGAGTGTCGAGTTTTTCTCCTGAAAGGGTTTTCCCAACATAAATCATTGTGTTGTGGTATGCATCATATTATGTTTATTTACGTTAAGTTTTGGTAACTATTGTAATGATCTATAAAAAAAATTGCATTACCCTCCTCTCAATGTTAGTGTAGGAACTCTTTCCACTACTTAACTTCCTTACAAGTGGTATCAAAGCTTGATCACTTTTGGTCTCAGTTGTGGGTTGTTGGCTTTTCTGAACTAATCTAGATTTGAGTGGTAGCTTGTGTAAAAGATAATTTCTTATCTTGTTGTGGTAATTTTCAAATGAAAAGTTCATAAGGGAGAATAGAGGTGGTTAAATTTTCTAGACACAATTTTGAGATGTAGAACTTGAAGATGGAGGATTTGCTAATAGATCAAGATCTATGAGATGTTGTTGATGTGAATGTCTCAAGACCCTCAAATCCAACTATGGTTTCTCAATATGATATTATGGACCATAAATCTAAGGGTCTAATAATATTGTTCTTGGAAGACTTTGTTCTAATCAATGTACACAAAGAGAACTTTGCAAAGAAGTTATGGACTAAGCTTGGTGAGATGTATCAAGCCAAATATTTCTTAAATTAGATTTCCTTGTGGAAGAAATTATATTCCTTGAGAATGGAAAAGGATGGACTGATTACAGACCACCTAGAAGAATTTAATATGTTGGTGGCTCAATTAGTATCTATTGGTGTTAAGATGGATGAGGAAAAATGTCAAATCTTTCTTTGTTCTTTGTCTCATTGGTGGTATTCTCTTGTTATGGCTATCGGTATTATTTATGTTGTTTTGAAGTCTGAAGATGTGGTGGGTTCCCTTATTAGTGAAGAGATGCGGAGGAAGGTATCCATCAGTTCAAAGGAAGCCCTAACCGTCCATGGAAGACCTAAGGAGATAATAAAGAAGAATGAGAAGCGTAATAAATCAAATTCCAGAGGGAGATTGAAATCTCCTATAAATTCCAAAGTCATCTACTGGAATTGTGGTAAATTAAGACACATCCATAAGGACTACAAAGAAGAAAAGAAGAAGAAAAAAATATATTTTTTGGTTCTAAATTCGAGAAGGAAGATGGTGATGCATTCATTGCAGCTTTGGCTACTCATGCAGGTAAAGATACATGGTTAATTGACACAAGTGCATCTTTTCATATGACTTCCATGAGAGATTGGTTTTTTGAATATGAATAATTTAATGGAGATAAGGTGAACTTGTGTGATGGTTCACATTTAGACATTGTTGGTAGAGCGAAAGTTAGAATTAGGTTTCTTGATGGTAGAATAAAAAGGATTAGTGGTGTGTTGCATATCCTTGGATTAAAAAATAAATTTATTATCTATGAGAAAATTGATAGATGTGGGTGTGCAGGTAGTATTTTTTGATGCATGATGTAAGATAATTAAGGCTTCTATGGTGATTGCTAGAGGTGTCAGGTTTGACACTTTGTATAAGATAGAGACATACACTATAAAATGTAACAACACTTCTATAAAAAGTAAATTTATGGATACTTCATCGAAAAAATTTGAGGGTTTCACCTTCAATGGATGGACATGGTTTTTGGGTGCCTAAGAATGCTCTTTGTTCTGAAGAAATGGTACCTATAGAGAAGACTATCTTATGGCACTAGAGACTTCACCACATTGGATAAAATGGTCTAAGGACCTTGAAAAATAAAAACCTTGTTGAGGTTTTAATGATTGTAATCTTGACTTTGTTTTTGTGAGCATTGCATTATGGAAAAAAAAACCACGTTCAGTTTTACTTGAGTTCTCATAAATCTTGTGGTATTTTAAATCTTATTCATTTTGATGTGTTTGGTCCTATAGATGTTCCTTCCATTGCAAAATTCATATATTATGTTTCATTTAGTGATTATTTTAGTAGAAGGACATGGGTATATTTTCTAAAGATTAAATCTGAAGTTTTTAGTTATTTTAAAGAATTTAAAGCAATGGCTGAGTTGCGGATTGGAAAGAAAATTAAATGTTTGAGGACTGATAATAACGGTGAATTTTTCTCTAATGATTTTGATAGATTTTGTAAAGACTATGGAATTAATAGAAGAGGATAACTCCATATTCTCCACATCAGAATAGAGTTATAGAAAGAATGAACAAGACACTAATGGAGAAGGCTAGGAGTATGCTAAGTGATGTTGGTCTAGAACAAAAGTTTTGGGCTGAAGTTGTTTCCACTACTTTCTACTTGATTAATAGGTTTCCTACATCAGTTATTATTGATAAAATGCCTTTGGAAGCATGGTTAGGTCACAAGCCTTCATTGAGACATCTTATAGCTTTTGGTTGCAAGGCATATGCACATGTGTCCAAGGAGAAGTGAACAAAGCTGGAGAACAAGGAAACTTATACCAATCCTTATATGGCGAATTCCACAAGAATTTTATATGGTATACAAATATTTGGCAAATCCCGCATAACTATAACATGACTTATATAATTTTCGAGGTGATTATAGGTCGTCCAAATAATTGGCAAATACAATATAGTTCGTGAAAGTTGGGGTGAATGGAGACATGGGTCGATAAAATATCGGGCGAATTGGGTCATCATGGCTAACAAATATTCACATGCCTATAGGCGAATTATGGTCATCTATTAAGGCAACCTCGGAGAGTGTATGAGAAAAAATTAAATTTATCATGTGTCCATGATATATTGTATTGGCGAAATCAACGCATAGAAACATTTAATTGCATAAAACATCTGGCGATCGGGCCGTGACTCTGATGGAAATTGATAATTGTATACGAGGTGATAGAGAACTTCATGAGCTTTATGGCACATCAAATACTTCATCAATCAAACACCCAGTTCACAAGTTATGGCCTCCAAAATATTGGACTCCTGAAACAGGAAATATAAAATGCATTAGACATATAAATGATTTGTAAAAGGGAGGAACATGTGTTGATATGTGTTTTGACACATCATAGTGCATCTAGATTGGAGATAAGGTTAGCTCTACTTTATTGGGTGGTTTTATACCATGGTTTTGTAATATTGTTTGATGGTTTCTTGTATTGTATCTCCTATATATGAGGTCCATGAGATATAGGTTGTGTGTAAGAGTCTTATTGCTATTGAGTTACCTCTGAATCTTTGGTTGGTGGTACTCCTGTGAAGATCTTTCTCTATAAGTATATTTTAATGTGTTATTGATTGTTGGATAATATATTGAGTTACTTTTGGAGTGTAGGGTTTTCCTCTCGAAAGGGTTTTCCCCATGCGTAAATCACTGTGTTGTGGTATGCATGATATTATGTTTATTTTTATTGTTTTTATAACTATTATAATGATCTATAAAAAAATTTGCATTGCCCTCATCTCCAAGTTAGTGTAGGAAGTTGTTTTTCTACTTAACTTCCTTACAAGAGGTGTCAAAGCTTGATCACCTTTGGTTTCAATTGTGGGTTGTTGGGTTTTTTGAACTAATCTAGATTTGAGTGGGAGCTTGTGCAAAAGATACTTTTTGATCTTGTTGCAGGAAATTTTAGATAGAAACTTCATTCGGGAGAATAGAGGTGGATAAAGTTTCTAGAAGTAATTTTGAGATGTGGAACTTGAAGATGGAGGATCTACTAATAGATTGAGATCGGTGGGATGCTACTGATGTGAATGTCTGAAGACCCTTAGATCCTACTATGTGTTATCAATATGATATTATGAATTGTAAATCCAAGGGTATAATAAGATTGTGCTAAGCAAACTTTGTTCTAGTCAATGTACATGAAGAGAACTATGCAAAGAAATTATGGACTAAGCTTGGTGAGATGTATCAAGCCAAATCTTTATTAAATTATATTTTCTTGAGGAATAAATTATATTCCTTGAGAATGGAAGAGGGTGGACAGATTACAGACCACCCAAAAGCATCCAGATTCATGGGATTGTCTTGTTATGGCTATTGGTAGTACTTCTATTATTTTGAAGTCTAAAGATGTGATGGTTTTTGGCATTTGCATGAAGATTGCATTAATGAAGTTTAAGTGTTATCATTGATGTCAATTGTAACCGGTAATGGAGTTGTTTTACAACTAGTAGTTGAGAAGTGAAGGGAACCGGTATTACTATTATAGCAGTTAGATCAACAAGTAACCCTACATGTTGATATGCCAAACCCTAACCAATGGAACTTGGTGAATCATTTGTGTTTATCTATGATCAAATGGTAATCGGAGATGATTATGCTACATATGCATGATGTACGTGATGAGTTTCAAGTGGTTTTTGGCACGTTGAGATGATTGTTTTATCTTGGGAATGAGCGAGTACATTGCATGAAGTGAAAACTGTGTGATGAGTTATAGGATTCAATGATCGATGATCAAGGAGCAGTCAAGGTTGTCTTGAACAATGTGCTGATGATTGCTATGTGATCTAACGGTCATGTTTAAATCAATTTGTTTGTAATATCTATGAGATCTTAGGTTTTGTGATGTGTTACCAACCTATTGTTTTTCTTATAAGGTCGATGGTTTATTTTGTAATAGTGTTGGTTATTTTGGTTAAGTGTTAGTGTGATTGATTGTCAAACCAGAAGGAGTATCTACAGAATGTTTGAAGGCAAATAGGAGCATGAATAGGATCTAATCAAGAAGAGTAGTGCTATTACCAGATCAGCAAAAACCCTATTGTTCTCTAACAATTACAATAGTTAAATCCCTTAACCGGGTAAGATTTAATAGGCTTGGTGTTTTCTAAATCCTCTAACTATTATCTTGGATTTCAAATCCTCTATCAAGGTTACTCTTAATAGGGTATTTCCTTTAATAGGGTATTATAGTCAATTCGTTAACTGGGTGGTCCTTAACCGGGTCTGTTCCTAAAAGGACCATTTTTGTAAAGCTTCTAAAAAGGCTCGGCTCCTAACAGGGCAAACATCAAAAGAGTTCAGAATACTTCTGGGTATTCATCCCCACTGTGGTTTTTCCCATTTGGGTTTCCATGTCAAAAATCATTGTGTCAAGTGGTGAATGGTTTTTGTGGCTATGTTTTGATATGGTTAATTTGTTTAATTGGTAAATCCACTTAGATGTGTTAAGATGATTGGAAGTGATCTGAACAGTGATTTTAATAATGTTAGTAAAGTGTTTTGATGTTTTGGTTAAATGGTTTGAGAGTTTCAGATCTATTACATTGTTATTTTGTTATGTCAGTCAACCGATAAACTTGACAGTGCAGTTGCAGTTTATTACTCAGTGTTTGAACCAATTAGTTATGTGATTGATTTATGAGTTGGGTTTGAGTTTGGTGAATGTTTAGTTTGTTTTCTATCTACTGATTCACCCCCCCCAACTCTCAGTAGTTGTCTGGATCCTTATTGATTCATCATATTATCAATTGGTATTAGAGTGTTTCAGGTCCTCTAGTGTCTAAGCCTAACAACTTGAAGTAAAGATCTAGAAGAAAATGGTGAAGAAATAAGGTTTGAAGTTCAATGGGTAAAATTTCATAATCTAGAGTGATATGATGAAGATCTATATCAAGAGTCTAGGAAGCCAATATTGGCAACATGTTGTTACCAAATATACATTGCCTAGTGGGATTCTGTCTAATGATCAAAAGAAGGAGCAATAGGAGAATAATCAAACATTGGAGGCCATTATCAGTTCCTTTTCTGATTTGGAGAATGTTGATGTCCATTGTTTGGAGACTACTTATGATGTGTGGAAGAAACTTGAGGATATCTATAGCGGTGATGAGCATGTCAATATTTCCAAAGAAGAGAGTTTGAGAGGTAAATTTGATGACATGCAGATGGCTGAAGGTGAGAATATTCAATAACATGGTAAGAGGATCAAAGAGATAGTCGATGAGATCAAAAGTGTTGGTGGTAAAGTGGAGGATACCACAGTGGTTAGCAAGGCGTTGAGAACTATTCTACTGATCTACACTATCTGAGTTGCAACCATTCAGGAACTAAAGTCTATTGCTAAAACAAAGGTAACTCTTGACTCCATCATTGGTAAACTAACTGCATTCGAATTAAATGGTTATGATAGTAGTGCTCAGAAATCTGAACCTGCATTTAGAGCTTCAGTTTCTAATCCATCGGTGAGGAAAAGAAGAGAAGCCAGTCACAGTTATGAGTCTAGATCCACCAAAGAAGTTGATGATGAAGACATTCTGATTGAGCTTGAAGCATTATTGGCCAAGTGGTTACCCAGAGGTACTGGTAAGTACAGAGGTAAATTACCTTTGAAGTGTTTTGCATGTAACCAGATTGGACATATTGCAGCTAACTATCCTAATGGAGACAATGAGCATAAACACGAGAATTATAAGAAGTAAAAAGGTAAAGGCAAAAGAGATTGCCTCATTCCAGTTGATGGAGAAATTACTGATGAGGAATATGAGGGAGATGCTAATGAATATATTGTCTTTGTTGCCATTAAAGAGGAGACATCAAATCAGAAGATGTTAGTTTCTTGTATGGATAGTTCTAATGATTGGATTATAGACAATGGTTGTTTTGATGGAGGTATTTTGAGATTTGGAAATGACTCACCCTGCATGGTAAAAGGAAAGGGAACCATTTCTCTTAATGGAAAGAGTACTGCAAATGATGTCTATGGGTTGAAGGATTGAAACACAATCTTTTGAGCATTGCTCAACTCAATGATAGAGTTTATCCACTAGAATTCAAGAATGGAATGTGCAAATTCTATGGGAGAAAAGGTGAGCTTATTGCAATCAGCAAGAAGACAAAAGGTAACTTGTTTCACCTAAATCCTAAAGTCAACAACTGTTTAATTGCTAAAGTAGATGATAGTTGGCTTTAGCATCGGAGATTTTGTCATATAAATTTTGATAACATTGTCAAAGTTAGTAAGTCCAAATCGGTAAGAGGTTTGCCTTAGTTGGACAAACTGGTGAATGCTTTGTGTAAGGAATGTCAATGAGGGAAGATGACATCCTCAACTTTTAAGTGCAAATCTTTCTCAGCAGAATATTTGCTAGATTTGGTCCATATAGACCTTTGTGGACCAATAAAGACTAGAAGTATTCAAGGTGATCAATATTTTATGATCTTCACTGATGATTGTTCAAGAGTTATGTGGGTCACTTTCTTGAAGGACAAAACAAAATCCTTTAGTAATTTTAATGCATTCAGGGCCGTAGGTGAAAAGGAAAGTGGTAAGAGGATAAAGTGCTTAAGAACTAATCAAGGTGGTGAATTTATTTTAGAGGAATTCACTAGATACTGTGAAGATAATGGAATTAAGAGGCATCCTTCTACACTTAGGACACCGTAGCAAAATGGTATTGCAAAGAGGAACAATCGAACAATTGTTGAATCTACTAGAACTATGCTAATACAAGGAGGCATTGCTAAAACTTTCTAGAGAGAAGCTGTCAATGCAACTATCTACACAATGAATCAGATATTGGTGAAAAGAGGTAAGGATAAAACTCCTTATGAATACTGGTATGGTAGGTCACCTAATATTAGTTACTTTAATATTTTTGGCAGTAAAATTTTTATCAAGAGAGGTGACTATGCTGGTAAGTTTGATGCTAAGAGTGATAAAGGCATATTTCTTGGTTACTCCACCAAGACCAAGGCCTACAAATGTTACAACAATTGGACAAACAAAATTATTGAAAGTGCTAATGTTCAAGTGGATGAGTGTCCTGAAGATGCAAGAGAACTAGTGAGGAGAAGAAGGAATATGAACCTTACATTCTGATTTTGGAGCCAGAACTGATGAAGCCAGAAGTTGGTGAAATGAATGTTGCAGTACCAGTTCAACTGGAATAGGTAGATTTTGCAGAAGATGAAGATAGTGAGGAAGAAGAACTAGAAGATAATGATCATATTATTCCAAGGTATATTAGACTCATCATAATCCTAATCAGATTATTCGAGATAAAGATGTCAGAGTATTAACTAGAACAAGAATTAGAGAGAATTCTTGTGTGATCTCCACTATTGAGCCTAGAATAGAAAAGGAAGCCTTTGGTAATGATCATAGGATCAAAGCTATGGAAGAAGAGCTTGACCAGATTGAGAAGAACAATACATGGACCCTAGTACCCAGACCGGTGAACAAAAATGTAATAGGTACTAAATGGGTATTTAGAAATAAACCGAATGAAGATGGAGTAGTAGGAAAAAACAAAGCCAGATTGGAATACTATGGAAAGGTTATGCAAGGGAAGAAGGAGAAGACTATGGCAAGACATTTGCACCAATTGCTAGATTGGAAGGTGTTAGGACTATACTTGCATTTGTAGAATATAGGGGATTCAAAGTATATCAAATGAATGTGAAGTCAAAATTTCTAAATGGAATACTGGAAGAGGAAGTTTACATTAAACAACCAAATGGTTATGCTTTGACTGATGCAAAAGATATGGTGTGTAAGCTACACAAGGCACTATATAGTTTGAAGCAAGCACCAAGAGCATGGTATGAAAGCCTACATTCATACTTGGTGAAGATAGGCTTTCAGAGAACTAGTGAAGACATAAATATATATCTCAAGATTGAAGGATATAAGATACTAGTTAGTGAAGTGTTTGTGGATGATATTATTTTTTAAGGCAATGATGACATGAGCGATGACTTTGCAAATGAGATAAAAAGTGAATTTGAGATGTCTCTAGTAGGAGAGGTAAAAAAAATTATAGGATAGAAAATTCAACAGATGAAGAATGGTATCTTTATCACACAGTCCAAATATGTGAAAGAGGTATTGAAGACATTTAGAATAGAAGACTGTAAACTAGTTGGGACTCCAATGGTTACAGGTTGTAAACTGTCTAAGGAGGATGATTCTCCATCTGTTGATGAAAAGGAGTATAGGTCTATGATAGGGAAACCGCATTATGTTGTTCACAACAGACCAGGTATTGCTCATGTAGTTGGATTATTTGCTATATTTTAGAAGAACTCGGAGGAAACACACATGGTAGAAACTAAAAGGATATCAGATATTTGAAAGGTACTATTGGTTATGAATTATGGTATCCATATGTAGGTAACTTTGATTTGAAATTTTATACAGATGCAGACTGGGCAGGAAATGTTGATGATAGAAAGAGTACAACCAAAGGTGCATTCTTTCTTGGAGTAAGGCTTCTATCTTGGAGCAGTAAGAAGTAGAGTTGTATATCATAGTCCACTGGTGAAGCTAAATATATTCCAGCATATATGAATTGTACCCAGACAATCTAGATGAAACACATTGTGGAAGGTTTTAAGTTGAAGATCATAGAACCAGTAAGGATTTAATGTGATAACACTAATGCAATAAATATTTCAAAGAACCTGGTGTTGCATGCTAGAACCAAGCATATTGAGCTGAAATATCATTTCTTGAGAGAGAAAGTGCAGAGTAAAGATGTGTTACTGGAGCATGTATCTACTAAGGAATAGCTACTAGATATCTTTACTAAACCTCTTCTTAAGACTTCTTTTGAGTATTGTATCCAGGAAAAGCGGTGCAATGAAACGCGAATTACGAAATCATGACTAGTCCACACACCAATGGGACTCTTGGTGCAAGTTATGGAGCTATGTGAAATAGTTCAACTTCCCAAAGGATGTTCCATTGTTCTCTATCTCACAAGACCCCTTAAGCCAATTCCTTTGGTCTCAGATCATTGAGTAAAGTGACTTAGGGATGACAATCATGAGAATGAGGGATGTTTTGATCAATCTAACATAAGTGCAATCCTAATTATGCATGATTTCAACAAATATGAGTTAAACTAGTATGTATATGATTATAAGATGAAAAGATTACTAAAGAACTATCATAACATGATATACTAGCTTAATGTGATTATTATGATGAAAAGAAAATACTTCTAAAATGCTTATTAGATTATTTCTATTCAAAGACGGATTGAAATGCTTAGTAAAAATGAGTATAAGTGTGATACTAAAGACTTGGATATGAAAATGTAAATTTGAGAGCTCTATTTATAGGAAAAATAGGGGAATGAAGGGTTAAGATTGGATAATCCTATCAAGGGTCAGGATTGAAAGTTATCAATCCATGTTTACAATTTTTACCAATGAAATGGTGACAATTGTCTACATAAGACTGCTTGAGAGGAGATGCAAGAAGCATTAAATGCTTGAGAAGACCTCATGGTTACCTTAGAAGGTAAGGGTTAAGGTTAGGTTAAGATTACCCATTGGATGAAGCTTTTACCCAAAGGATAAACTCGTGTGCAAGTGTTAAAGGGATAACCAAGGTTTAAAGCCATCAATGCTTGATGGCACCCTTGAGTTAGATGAGGGTTGAGTTAGGCAAAAAGTCTCTAACCATGCCAAAAGGGTTAGTTAACCACTAATGGTTTGGAAGACTTTACAGACAAATTTGTAAGAGTCCTTCCAAATTTGGGAGAACTCAACAAGTTAGCTTGTTGAAGGCATAAAGGCTTTAATGCCTTTGGAAGACTTTACTCCAAATTTGAGAAGTGACATCCTCAAATTTAGGGAAAGGGGATAATTGAAGGGTTTAGGCTAATTGATTAGGATTAGATAGTTTTTAGAAGAATCTAGAAAGAGGGTTAGGAGGCAAGTGGGAGATGTAGGAGAATGCAAGTGGATGGAGGATAATTTCAATTAAAATAAATTGCTTTATTTTAACAAAATAGATGCAAGTGGGGGAAATAAATAAATTAGATTTATTTATTTGAAGTGAATATTTTAATTAAATGTGAATTTAATTAAAAGGAGAGAGAAGGGATTTAATTAAATAAAATAATTTATTCAATTAAATGATATGAAAGGCTTAGGTGAATTTAAATAAATAAATTGAATAATTTATTTAATCAAATAGAAGAATGTAGATGATTTAATTAAAGTAGATTTAACTAAATAGAGGAATGAGAATAAAATGAACATTAAATATTCATTTAGGAAAGTGGTCATTTTTTATATGTCTACATTTTGCCCCTCTTTGAAGTGACATGTGTGCACATGTTGATTCAAAGAAAATTGATGTGTCATCAAAATTTGATGTGATGTCGATGTCATGATTGTTGATGTCGTACCCCAAATTTGATAAATGATATTGATAATGCCCCCTCGGGAGATGAATCAAAAAAATTGAAAATTTGGGTGCTAGTTATAATTGTTATATATTTGATTGCATTTTAAATTTTTGTCTATTTTTAATGCACGTCAATTGATTCATCTCCCAATAATGATGTTTGATAGGATTATAAGCAAGTTCACGAGTAAAATACATGCCCCTCTTACTAACCCTAATTTTCTTTTACCCTATAAAAGGTGGAAAGTGATTTTATTTGTATCATTTGTGCTTGTTGACTTTTGGAGATAGTGACATTTGGAGAGTGACAAAATGTCGGTTCCCTATACTTTTCATCGATTCGAGTGTGTTCGTCAATACCAGAGGCCCGCCACGTATGGTCCACCTGGAAGTCATCTAAATTTTGTCCTTTTTGCTTTTTGTTTGGTCAATTTTAAGCACGTTGTTTTATTTTTTGTGTCAGATTTTCACGTGTTACTACATAGGGTCAAATTCATAGTGCATAGGGGTAATGAATTAGGGTAGCATCAAGGGAATATCGGGTAGCGCGTCGTGGGTTTAGGCTAGTGCATAGGGGTATTTTAGCGCATATGGCTAACAAGATAGCATATAGAGGGAAAAGGGTAGCGCATAGAGTAGACCTAGCGCATAGGGGAAATATGGTGCCACATGGGTGGAATAGGATAGCACATAGGGTCAGTCTAGCGCATAAGGTAAAGTTTGTAGTGCATAGGTAGCAGCTTAGCGCATAGGGAAGGTGTCTTAGCACGTAAGCAGAAAATGCAATGTTTTAGGAGGAAAATATGATATTATGAGGTAAAGTTAGAGTAAGGGAGATAGGTTGGGATGAATAGGTGTCTATCGAGTGCTCCTGGATGGGTGTGGTAGCCAATCTGTGTTTCTGTTATGCTGATGTGTGTTTGGTTTTGATAAATTTGGATTTTGTCTTTGTTGAGCTTTCAAGTTGAGTTTTTGAATGATGATCTTGATTTGTCTATTGTTTTAGATCTTTGTTGTGAATATGATGTCCAAATGAAGTCTGATATGGTGTCTGATATGAGTTTTGTGATATGGATTTTGATTTCTCGATATGGATTGGATTTGATTTATTGATATGGGTTCTTGATATAGATTGGATAGATAAAACTTGATTTGATTTCCGTTGTTTCAAGTTGATATGAAATTTGTGATTTTGATATGAATATGATTTCTGACATGAAACTTGATTTGATTTGGATTTGTTTCAAGTTGATATATGGAATTTTTTATTTTGATATAGATATGATGTTGATATGAAACTTGATTTGATTTATGTTGTTTCAAGTTGATGTGGAATTTGTGATTTTGATATGGATTGATTTTGATATGAAACTTGATTTGATTTGCATTGTTTCAAGTTGATATGGATTTTTTATTTTGATATAGGAACTGATATTTGGACATGTTTTGCTTGCAACAGGAGCGGCTTGGGGTTCTTCAGTCATGGGAGCGATTTCTGAGGCCATGGTCTCTGATTCCATGATTGACACAGGTGGATAGAGATATTATTGAGAGATGTGGGTTGTCCTCTTTGTTGGACATGCCTCGAAATATCATTAACCAAGGTTTACTGACAACATTGGCCGAGAGGTGGCATAGCAACACCAACACTTTTCACTTGGCGACAGGTGAGATTATAGTCACATTAGAGGACTGTTATTGGATTTCGTGGATTCTTGTGGTAGGTGCACTATTGCCTTATGAGAAAACTAAGGAGGGTGGGAGAGAGGCACTTCGGCGGATTTTGCAAGATGATCTAATTTGTGGGTATGAGATCCCTTGGTAGGAGTTCATAGATTTTGATTATGCCCCACTACTATCAGTACTGGCAGGATTTCTAAGTGGTTTCTTATGTCCCGACCGTAGGTCGAAGGGACTGGCAGTGGGATTGGGGTTGGTTCTGGAGGATATGGTGACACAGGGTCGCCGGTTTGCATGGGGGTCTTGTATGTTGGCCCATTTGTACAAAGATTTGCATCAGGTGGTGTACTTAGGCTACAACATCTTATCAGCTGAGGTCACATTGTTACAAGTGTGGGCCTGGGAGCATATTCCCATAGTGAGGCCACTTGCAAATCGAGATAGGTCAATTGGTCGTGCCTATGCATATGGATATACAGGGATAGTTGTCCAACCTAAGTTGGGCAAGCTAGAGCATTGAAGGAGGGTGCTAGATGACATTGATATGGTTATTTGGAGACTGTATATGGAGTGTAAGGTGTAGGCAGAGGATGGGCTAGAGATTCCCTATGTATATATGTTTCGATTCTTGATAGGGCGGATGCCATTTGTGATTGAGAGGTTCTGGCACAGCCGAGTTTAGCGGCAGTATGGTCGACAATAGGGTATACCATAGGTAGATTGCTTATATTCTCGTCGGAGGTAGGATGTGCTAGAGTGGGGTCTGACTATTGATAGTGTTGTGGTGGTGGAGGAGTACATGCATTTGGCTGGCCAGATATGGGATTATGCCTACGAGGTAGTAGATGCGAGGATGAAGGAGGAGTTTGCAGCGCTCTTCATGGCTCATGTTGTAGCCTAGATATCTGATCCAGTTGAGATGATTCCCACTTTTGATGATGATGAGGATGAGCAGCCTGAGAGGCTAGGGAGACGGAGAGAGGAGGGAGAGGTGATTGGGGAGGTATTTGGGGATGGTGGAGGGGATGACGGGGGCGATGGGAAGGGAGGTGGTCGAGGGAGGCATGGTGATAGAGCAAGGAGAGGAGATAGAGGGAGGAGAGGAGATAGAGGACGAGATGATTGAAGGAGAGGAGATAGAGGAGGGGATGGTGGGATGGGGGAGGAGATAGAGGAGGAGATGGTGGAGAGAGAGGGATGCGAGGAGATAGAGTAGTAACGCGAGTAGTTGATGAGAGAGGGAGGGGAGGTTTGGTGATTGGAGTTGGTGGAGTTGGCCAAGAAGGTGATGTTATAGCAGTTGTGGGTGGGATGGATGAGTTTAGATGGCCTACCCAAAGGAGGAGATCAGATGTGTTACCCCCACCGGTGCCGAGGATAGGGTGTACCACGACACAGGTACCCCTCCATATCTGCATACCCACCCACCGAGAGGATGCACAATTTAGATCCTTACAGTTATTAGGTGCACTAGCTTCAAATACAGGTATTGGCACAACAGTGTCAGATTACGCAGATTATCGTAGAGCGGGATATAGTGTTGGAGTGCTTAGGTCAAGTAGAGGCTCGAGCAGATAGTCTGGACAAAGTGGTGGTTGGTGGTTCGATGAGAGACACATTGAGAGAGATGCAGTATGCAACCAAGGAGGTTGAGTACTACCAGCGTCAGTATGAGGAGGTGGTTCCTAGAGATCATAGAGCTCCTAGCTATGTTGTGGTGAGATCCAATCGATCCAGGCAGACTCCTTCAAGGACAGAGAGAAAAGGTGTGACTGGGCCTCCTCGACAAGATCCACCCAGAGATCCAAGTGTTCGGACATCTGCCGCGAGACCATCCCCCTCGAGAGATAGTCATACTCGAGAGACCTTGTCTCCATTGTATTTTGATCATTTGTGTTGTATTTGGGATAGACATGACATCTTTTGTATACTTGACTTTTTTTAAGATATATATATATATATATATATATATGACACCGATTTCTTTGATCCACATGTGATGTATTTTTATGGATGATGTTTGATATATTAATGTGATGGTTCTGTGATGATGATGCAATGCTTAGATAAATGTGTGTGATTTGATATTTGATAGATATGATTGGATGATGCATGATGCATGATGCATGATGTAATGATATCGTTTGTGAGATGAGATGTATGATAATGATAATGATGTGAGATGTATCTTGAAAATGAGATGTATGATAATGATATGTTGTGAGATGTATCTTGAAAATGAGATGTATGATAATGATATGTTGTGAGATGTATCTTAAAAATGAGATGTATGATAATGATATGTTGTGAGATGTATCTTGAAAATGAAATGTATGATAATGATATGCTATGACTAAATGCAAATTTTGTATGATGTGCAACTAATTGATCAACCTCATTCTGTCGTTTGTCATTCCCAAATAGTCACATGTTTTTGCTTTCTTTATGTTTATCATCATTGAGTTGTTGATATATTGAAAATTTATACAAGCATTAGGGTATAATTGAACCATAATGACCTTGATGTAGAGTATCATGAAAATCCAACTAAGAACCTCAAATCATTTGTGAATTTCAATTATCAACACAAATCTTCCAACATGTTAGAGGCATTGTCATATATTTCCCAACAAAATCATCAATCAAATAACCATTATCAAATCTTCTCCATAGATATAAATCCATCATTATTGTAGATCCATATATTATGCATTAAATATGAATCATTTAAACCCTTCATCTATTCATTTCTTGCAAATGAAAACCAATAATTTTCCCAAACTATGAAATTTACTCTATTTTGGTCATGAAATTACAGTCATGAATAGTCATTAATAACTCTTAAAATATTAATCCGTAGGACAATATCTCTAGTCATATTCTAGAAATGCCAATTATAGAAATTTTCTCCAAGTTATAGAAAGATCCAACTATTAAATCCAAATTTATTATGATATTTCCAAAACTGGTTGCCGTGAATCAGGGTTTTGGGTAGTTCCAAACAGTTTTCACCAAAACTCTCATAACTTTCTCAAAAATGCATAAAATAAACTAAAACCAAAAGAAATGAAATATTATTCAGTATACTACACCATCATTATATAAATACACTTGTTTCCAGGCTGTACATGGTTGTACTAGGCCTGGAAACAAGAGGAGAAACTTTCAAGACCACAAAAGAAGAGATTGAAAACAATGAAAATATGATACCCAAATGTTTCCAATGCTTTTCAATTCCTTCTCCAATTTTTACATCCTCTTATGAATGACCATTATAGATTTCTTATAGCCTTTTCATATTCACATGGAAGTTACAACTACCCAACTTCCTCTTATGACCATACAACTTCCCATTTTGGTCTTTTTACAACTTTTGAAAAGTTGCATTTTACAACTTTTACAACTTTTGACTCAAATGACTTTAAACCTTAAAAAGAACCTTAAAAAAATATTAGGATGGAATAATAATGTATTTTTGTCACCATTTTACCCCTCCAAGGTTATTTTATACAAATTTTACCAAATGACTAATTCAAGACCTTATTAGTACAGTTTGGACAACTCATTACAATGGGCTCTTTTAGCCTTACATATTGATTCATATTGAATCAAAATGATATTAAAAATGAAAATATAATTGAATATACTCATGAATTTATTTTAATCCTCTTATAAGACTCCTTTTGTGCCTTTGTGTTAGGTGCTCCTGCACCAGACCTGAGAAAAATTTACATGGATTTTGATATTGCAAGATGGCACAAGTGTCGAGGTATAATTGAACCAAGACAACCTGAGTGTTGCTTGCTCATAAAAAGACAAGATTGAACCATTTGTATGCACAAATTGGAACCATGTCTTCAGTGATATGTTTTGATCACCTCTCAAGATAAGTCTTTGCACAATACAAGTGATCGCCTCACAGACAAAAAACTAAAAAATATTGGAGTCCCCAATCACTTTCTCTAGCTTGATGCATCGTTGAGAAAATTTAGGGGATCCAATAGTTCAAAAAGTTCAAGTGCAAAAAATAGTCAAAACTTCATGCAAGATGCAAACAAGTTATACTTCAGAAAATCATCCATCATGTGTTTTGAATTTATTAACTGGCTCATTGTTTTGGTCTGCTGACTGTTGAATTTTTGTTTGACATGATTCTCTTGGCATGTTGTGATTCTTGGCTTATTGACATGATGGAATTTAGATGAATGTTGCCCCTAGCTAGATTTACCTATCAATGTGGATATGTACAGCGATTACCAAGCCATGGTGGGATATGATGAAATGATATTCAGATAATCAAGGACAGTGACTATGCTAAGTATGTCCTGGATAATGCTATTTTGATAAATTGTTGGGCGATGGCCAGGGACTTCTGATAAAAGATTTGAGTAAAGGTATTTAGAGAAGTTGTTCTCTCACAAGTAGTGCATGTTGTCAGGTTTTCACCATTTATTTTTATGGCACTTTTTTCTTGTTGCTTTTTATTTTTTTGTAATTTTTGGATTTTTTTTATTTTTTTATTTTAATTTGTTTTTCTATTTTTCGCTTTGTCTGTGCATTAGACTGCTCAAGTATAGTATTTCTTTAGATGGATTTTGTTGGTTGGTTCATCGAGAACATTGCCTTTTGAAGTTTTTAGCTGATAGGCACCTAATCCATAGGCCGAGATGATGACATAGGGACCCAACCAGTTAAGTTCAAATGTCCCCTTCTTTTCTTGATCCTGTTGATTTCTAGGATTTTCCTTGAGTACAAGATCACCGACTTTAAAAATCCTAGGGATGACCTTGTGGTTGTAGCTTCTGCACATGCACTACTAGTATGCTTTGAGATGATTATAGACATGTTGCTTTTCATCTAGAAGTTCTAGCTCTTGTAGTTTGTTTACTTGATACTCCTCATCTGGATTGAGACCTTTCAAAGATACTTTGAGTGAGGGTATTTCTACCTCTAGAGGTAAAATGGCTTCTGATCCATATACCAATGAATATGGCGTAGCTCCTGTAGGTGTCTAGATGCTAGTTCTATATGCCCAAAGTGTTGAATTGAGTTACACATGCTAATCCTTTCTTGCATCATTTACTATTTTCTTAAGGATTTTTAATATTGTTTTATTTGATGCCTCTGCTTGACCATTCCCCTGTGGATAGTAAGGTGTAGAGAAATGATTTTGGATTTTGACTCATTCACAGAGTTCTCGCACATCCTAGTTTTTGAAAGGACGTCCATTATCTGTGATGATGGAACTGGGAATGCCATATCTGCAGATCAGATAATTAAGAATAAAAGAGGCAATTTTTTTCCAGTTATTGTGGTCATGGGGACCACTTCGATCCATTTTGTAAAATATTCTATTGCAGTGATAATGAACTTGTGTCCATTTGAAGATGAAGGGTGTATTTTGCCTATTAAATCCAATACCCACTGACAGAAAGGCCAAGATGTGATAAATGGCTACAATTCCTATGTTGGTGCATGTATAAGATTGCCATGGATTTGGCATTTAGGACATTTCTTTGCAAAATGATAAGAGTTTGTTTCCATTGTCGGCCAATAATATCCCATTCTTAGAAGTTTTAGCAAGAGTAGGACCACTTGAATGTGTACCATAGATACCTTCATGAAGCTCTTGTATAGTAGAGTCAGATTCATTACAATCAAGACAATGAAGAAGAGTACCATCTAGGCCTCAACGGTAAAGAGTATCAGTAGTTAGAGTGTAACGGGAAGCTTGCCAGATAAAGTTGTGTTTTTTATTTCGAGATAAGTCAATAGATAGGGTATTGGTTTTGAGATATTCATATATTGTTCCGTATAATGGAGAGTCTGAACCGGTTAAGGCATAGATAACATGGGATGCAGAATTGTCATAGACTGGGAAAATAGTTGCTCTACCAAAAACTCATAACGACTCTATTGCTCTAGAATTTGTAGCAGTGAAGCGATAGTAGCCATTGCATCGACTGCTCGGTTGTCCTACCTTAGTATTTTCTCAAAGGTTATGTGTACAAAATATTGTTTGAAATCATCCACCATTCTTTTGTATGGCAATAGCTTGTCATCTTTTGTCTTATATTCATTGTTGATATGAATTATGACTAGTTGGGAATCTCCATAGACTTTTAATTATGTGATTCTCCATTCTACGGAAATTTTGATCCTTGTGACCAGTACCTCATACTTCGCAATGTTATTTATGCGTGGAAACATGAGTCTATATGATCTTGGTATGGTGTGTCCTTTAGGAGTGATGAACAAGATGCCAACACCTGAGCCATGATGAGTGTAGGAACCATCAAAGTATAGCGTCCATTGCTTGGTGGTAACAGTAAGGACATCCCTATCTAGAAATTCGATCTCCATTGGTTGTTTATCTGGTAGTGGTGCGTTAGCTAATTGATCTGCAATTACATGTCCCTTGATAGCCCGACACTCTGTGTAGTGGATATCAAATTTGCTGAGAATCATTACCCATTTAGCCAATTTGCCTATGAGAGCTACTTTGTTGAGTAAATAATTTAGAGGGTCAATTTTTTCTACTATCTTGATTGTGTGAGCTAGCATGTAATGTCGGAACTTTTGAGAAGTGAATACCACTATTAAACAAGCCTTCTCAATGAATTTATAATTGAGCTCATATCCATTTAATGTTTTGTTGATGTAATAGATAGCTTGTTCTTTTCCTTCTTGGTCTTCTTGTGTTAATAGTGCCCCCAATGATATGTATGTTGTTGATATGTAGAGAATAAGTGGCTTTCCTTCTATTGGGGGTACTAGAACTAGTGGGTTCATTAAATATTGCTTGATTTGAGATAATGATTCTACAAATTTGGCTTCCCATCTAAATGGTACATTCTTGTGTAGCAAATGATTGAATGGTAGAATTTTATCTGCTAGTTGGGCGATGAATTGCCTGATTGACTGGAGTAATCCTTGCAAAGATTTGAGTTGGCTAATGTTTTTAGGTGGTGGCATCTCTATGATGGCTTGTACCTTTTCTAGATCTACTTCAATGCCTTTTGCTGACACAATGTAGCCTAATAATTTTCCTGATGTTACCTCAAAGACACACTTCTTAGGTTTGAGCCTAACTTGTAATTTCTCCAATTTCTCAAAAAATTTCTCTAATATGCCCAAATGTTCTCCCCGGGTAAATGATCTAGCTAGTAAATCATCCACATAGTCCTCCATGAAGGTATGCATCATATCATGAAAGATCATCGTCATTTCTCATTGATAAGTTGCCCTAACATTCTTTAAGCCAAAATGCATGACATTCCAACAATGCATTCCCCAAGGATAGGTAAACATTGTTTTATCTTGATCCTCTAGAGCAATCTTGATTTGATTATAGCCAGAAAAACTATCCATTAATAATAACATTGCATGGCATGTTGTGAGGTCTACAATTATGTCAAAGCTCGGCAAAGGAAAGTCATCCTTTGGATAGGCTTTATTGACATCCCTAAAATTGGTGCATATCTAGATGGTGCCATCTAGTTTTGAAACTAGCACAGTGTTGGAAATCCATTCGACATAGTCTATAGGTCAAATAAATCCAACGTCTAATAGTTTCTTTAGTTCAGCTTTGACCATGAGTGCTATATGTGGATTCATCTTTCTCAATTTTTGCTTAACAGGCTTAGCTCCTGGAGCAATAGATAAGTGATCCACGATTAGGTGTGGATCAATCCCAGGCACATCTGCATAGGACCAAGCAAAATTGATTTGCTTTTCTTTGAAGAATTTGATAAACTCTGGTTTTTATTCCTTTGTCAGAGACTCTTCTAGGTGTATGTTTTTGCTTGCTTCTATTGTACCAATGTTGATTGATTGAGTGGGCTCAATCAATATGAGTGATCGCTCCTGATAGTGTTTAAGAAGGGTGTCAAGTCTCTCATCTTTAGGTGTTGTAAAAAGGTTTTCACCCATAGATGTGTCCTTTATTTTTACTTTTTTGTGATCTAGTGCTGCCATTGACTAGTTTTCAGTAGTAGATCCTTTATTTCTTTCATTTTTACAACTGAGAGACTTGGCACCCCCTGATTGCAGATGTCGTTACTTTGTTTGCTGGTAGAGTTTGTTTTTGGGTTGACAATACATAAGTAATGGATAATGGAATCATTATTTGGGAAAATAGTTATGTCATGATTTTTTAGGTTCATCCTAGTCTATGAGATCAGGAAAGACAAGTGGTAGAGAGTCATTGGGTGGGTCGAGTTCAGCTCTTGTAACTGTCATGATGGAGGTATCATCAAGGTTGGCTAGGATGTTAAATAAGTTAATGATTTTGTCGAGGTCTTCGATGGTATCATCTTCCATGTAGACTTGCTCGTAATGTTGTTGTTCATTTTCTTTGGCATCAAAGATATTTGTGGACCAAATTCAAGTAGTCTAGGCTCTATGTCTTGTCCTTCTTGAAAAAGGGGTGTATGGCTAGCATTTTCAGCAATATCTTTACTAACATTTGAACAAATGCCCCATTCATAATCATTTGAATCAGTCTTAGAAGTATTATCCCAGATTCTTTCAGTGCTATGGACAGGTATGTTTTAGGGTGAAAACAGGTCCCTGATGATTGATACTAGTTTGATAGTTTTCTCTAATTTCGTATCATATCCCGCTTCTACTCTTTGCATCTACTCATATACTGTCTCTCCTTGGGGAGTAGTGATTTGGTCAGGAGGTGAGTCTTCCTTGTGTGGAACAGGTTCTTGAACATGATGTACTTCCGCATAAGATGCTTCTTCTCTTTGAATGGCCAATTCCTCTTGTTGTTTCTCTTTTTCTTTTTCCTAGTATTCTCGTGCTTTCCTTATTGTTTCTACTGATTCATGTAGCGCCTCCTACCATGAGTCCTCCTTTTATTTCTTCTTTGCTTTCCACTGAGGCTTTTGATATTAATTTGGTTTCTTCTTTGGGGGTAGAGTGTGTTCATAGCCCAATCATGTTTTGTCTTTAGAAAACTATGAAGGAGGATCCAATGGTTCTGTGACACCTTCTTGATGCTTGCCAATAGGTCCTTTGTCATTGTATCCCATTCATTGCATGATCAGGTAGCCTTTCCCATATAGTTGTGTTGGTATAGCTACTTCCATAGTACCAGCTTTGAATTCTTCTTCATCCTTGTATAGCCAACTAAGGATATCCTTTTCTTCTGATTCATGTGCTAGTGTGCCTAATTGGATAAATTTGTCATCAAACTGGGTGATGGGTTGTGTTGATTGATGTGTTGATGTAGAAGGTTTTCTCTATAATATTTTGGTGATGTTGGTAAGTTGGTTAGACACATGGGTTCAAAAGAGTACTCTCCCATGCCTTGTTCCTTGATTTTTATCTTTTGTTTGAAATCCATGGATAAAGATTTAAGGTTTTCTTGATGATGATCCATTGCTAGAGCATTGTGTTTTTTCTGTTATGTGGAACTAAGCTATCTTGGGTTGCCCCCATAGCTTTGCAGTGTTGAAAGGGGTTATTATCTACTGATATAGAAATCTCCTGCCCATTATAAGGGAATTTAACACACTTGTGGTAGGTTGAGGGTATTTCTTGCATTTCATGTATCTAAGGACGACGTAGTAAGATATTATATGTGAGGTCTATGTCTAGGACTTGGCACATAGTGTCCCTTTGTATTTTTCCTACCTGAATAGGTAAGATTATTATTCCCTTGGATGATCTTTCTTCATCATCATATGCTTTGATGGTGATCTTTTTGTGTGGATCAATAGACTACTCTAGGAAGCCTAATGCACGGATAATTTTTAAGGTACAGATATTGAGCCTAGCTCCTCCATCTATCAATAATCTTTTAGCTTGATGTTTGTAGACCAAGACTTCAATGTGAAGGGGAGTATTATGTGGGTGACTTAATGAGATATTATCTTGCTCAGAAAAGGTGAGATAAGGAGGCCCTGTCATGTGAGCCACCATGGCTTGAAATTTGTCAATATCCAGATCTTGAGGTACATTTGTTTCCAATAGTGCTTGTTCCAAGATGTCTTTATATTTTGGTGAAAGTTTTAATAACTCAAGTATGGATATTTAATCAGGAGTTCTACATAGTTGACTGACCAGATCATATTGAGGTTTGGGGATAGTGTTTTTTGCGGATGTATGCCCTTTTAAGACATATTTTTGAGCTCTAGTGGTTACATTGATCGATTCATGTTCGCATTTGTTCCTGATTTAAATGACATTGACTTGATTGTCATTTGTAGATATATGATTGATGGTGTTATTGTATATGTGATTGATGCAAGCCCCTCATGTATCGTTTGATGTAGAAGCTCCATCCTTGTTGTAATTTGGAAGAGTATTTTTAAAGGCACCATGATCACCATTTGTTTTGAGACCATCGACTATTAAATCACCTCTATCGATCATGTCTTGAATAAAGTTTTTAAGCCTCATACAATCATTTGTTTGATGTCATTTGTTTCGATGAAAATCACAAAAGTGTGAGTCATTTCACCAAAGTGGCTTGACTTGTGGTTCAAAGTTGTTTATTGTTGGTAATGAGATAATCTTGTTTGCTAGGAGTTCTCTGAATGTTGACTCTAATGATTGGCCTGATGGTGTATAAATGTGTTTAGGAAAGTTGTTGGTGTTACCCCGTGAATTTGTATTAGGTCCTCGATTTGTGTTGTTGTTTTGGGTATTGTTGGTGTTGCTTGTATTTGGAGATTCTGGATTGGTATTTGGTGCATAAGCATTAGTTCCTTGGTTAGAACCCTTCTGATTCTTGGTAACCTAAGGATTACCTGATAAAGCCAATACTGGTTGTTTGGACTTTATATCATTAGCATCGTTTCCTCCATCATTTCCAATATTTTTGTTTCTAGTCCAAAACCTGGATTTGTCTAAGTTGTTGTTGTTTTGGTTATTGTAATGAGAGCTGGATGAAGTATTTCCTTCTTTAAAGAACTCCAATGTTCCCTTCTTAATACATGCCTCCTCTACTTGAATGCCATTTTTTATTAATTTGGCAAAAGATGGTATGCATTGGAGTTTGAGTATGTAGCTCATCTCACTATTCAAATTGTCGATTAAAATTTCCATCTTTTCCTTTTCAAGCACATCTCGAGGATATCTCGAAACCATCTGTCTCCAGCGTTGAAGACAAACCATGAATGTTTCATTGTTTTTCTATTTGGTATTGCAAACATCTAGCATGGTGATTGCATGTTGAATATTGTAGGAGTATTGAGTGATAAGTTTGTTGGCTAATTCATCAAAGGATCTGACAAGAGGTGTGATTTTGGATAACCATTCCATTGTTTGTCCTCCCAAGCTTCTTGGGAATAGCCTCATCAAATAGGTGTCATCATGGGAAAATTTTAGGCTCATGGTACAAAATGCCCAAACACGATTGCGAGGATCGCTTTTTCCATCATATTTGTTAAATTTTGGAATATCTAAATTCGGGAGAAAAGGTATCATGTTTAGCCTTCTGTCAAAAGGGTAAGGGAGAATTTTGTTTAGGGAGTATTGCATGTCATCCCCTATTGTATATCCTGCATTTGTCTTTGTAGCATTTGTATTTATTGGGTGAGAGCAACCAAGGGTGAATTTTCTTTCCGAGGGAAGAGTTCTTCCCTCTCATTATCCCTAGTCCGAGTATGTGTGGGTTCTGGCATGTTTTGTTCAGGTATGTTTTGCTCAGGTATTTTTTGTTCAGGGTCACATGCGTCTCCTTCTCTTTGTTGTTCCTAATAAGTATAATACCGAGACCTTGTTCTAAAGGTGCTAGCATCGAAGTCTTCAGGAATCCTAAATCCTTTGCTTGTTAGCATAAGTAGGTATTTTTCTTTGTCAGCCTCTATGAGTCTTTCCTTAAGTCTTTGAAATGAGGCACTATCTTGACATTCTTGGAGGAGCTCTTTAGTAATCTCTATGTCTTCTCGATTTGGATACTCGAAGGGATTCGATAATCTTCGACCCATGCTGGACTCCAGTTGTGGTTTGCTTTGTTTGTTTTGTTGAGATAAAGTGATAGTGGGCATCTAGTAGAAAAATTTTGTGACAAAGGGGATGAATTCCTCTTTTGTGTTTTTCTCGGAGTTGGTGGTTCTAATCTTGGTATGTTGTAAGTGATGCAAACTTCTGGGAAGAAAGATGGATTGATCTTTCCTCCATGATTTAAGCATTGGTTGAATGTTGCTTTTTGGCAAAATGCTCTACTTCTTAATGGCTCCTTGTCAAATTTGTTTGTCTTGTTTTGAAGATATAAGTGCATATGATGGAGAAATGTGCAATGAGATTTGAAGAGTTGGCAATTGATGTAGAGAAATCTATTCCTTTTAGCAAGTTTCTGGGAACTGGGTTGTTGTTTCCTTAACTTAGTGTTATGATGAAGACTTTTTCTTCTCAAAATATGAGGATTAGTCATACACAAGTGATCAATGGTTTCCTTTGATATTTGGATTGAGATACTTTTTTTGGAAACTTAAGTCTACTTTTATCAAATGCAGGTTTAGATGCCCCCTCACGACAAAGTGCATCAAATGTTATGGAATAAGAGTTGTCCCGATATGTAAACTTGATTTGACAACTTAACTTTAAACTAGGTATGTTTTGATGATAGAATCCATTTGATTGGAAGACCTTTTGATTAGTGTGATGATGTTACCTGATTTTGATAGGAAAGAGTGTTTATCTTTAGCTAGTTTTGGACTTGACAATTTTTGTTCTAAGACTAGCTTGTTTTGGAATAATTTTGATGTTTTTAATTCGAGTTTTGCCTGATGAGGTTGATTGGGGAGAAAAAGGGTTTCCCAAACTGTTGTTTTAAATTTTTCAAAAAAAGTTTATTTGCTCTCTGCTTTCTCAGTTTTCGACCATGCGCTAAGTCAAAGACTAGATGCGCTAAAGAATAATCTCAATGCACTAAAGAAATACCTGAATGTGCTATGCTACCTTTGCTAGCGCTAACTTGAACTATTTGATTTTGACTGGACTAGATGGGTTATGCGCTAATATGTTCCAATTACGCGCTATTGTTTGAGCTCAAAGTGCTACTACTTGCCTTTAATGCGCTAAGTTGTTGCTCCAAAGCCCTGATATATTTCAAGAAGCGCTAAGTTTTAGCTACCAAATGTTCAAATGGTTTATGCATTATTTCTCAAAGTAGTTGCACTATTTTTAAGTTTGGACGCACTAAAAGATGGTGTCAAAGTGCTAAGTTTTGTTTCAGATGCGCTAGGATGTTGTTCTTACTTGCTAAACTGCCCTGTTTGTTTTGATTTGCTGGTTTTTCTGTGAATTTTAACTCTTCTCAACTTTGATAGATGATTTTCTTAAGTATGAAATACAAACACAATATGAAAAAGATAACCATTTTTGCCTATTCTAAACAAATAGTGTATATTCTGTGAGGATGTGTTCAAACCCCCAATGTTTTAACAGGTTTGGATACAGATAATACAATTCAATCAGACTCTTTATTCAAGGGTAATCGACAATATCATAGCCCACTAGTCTCAATACTCCATCAGCTCAAATAGCCTTGTCACCCCCTAGGGGGCACCCGTTTTTTTGCCTTTTGCTAGAAGTTAACCCAAAGTGAATTTCTTCACAATTGAGTAGCTATCTTGGGAGATATGTGGTGAATAATCTTGGAGGCGGATTCTTCCCCACCCTTGCACTATGATTTTGCCAATGTTTGGATACTGACTCATCTCAAAGCTTCTAATTCTAAGGTTCGTAATCAGGCTTCATGTTCAGTCGTCAGTGATAAACTCCCTCAGGAGGCTTCCCAACCTTTAGAACAAAGTCTTTACATATCGTAAAGATACTGGGGGAAGGCTCATTGTTGCATGAAACTATTGAAAGGGACTTTTGTCACCCTCCACTTTTGATTATAGTGGGTTGGAACACTTGGCATTAAATTTGTTCCCCACTTAGGTCGTTCCCCTCACACCAGCCAAAAAAATGGCTTTAAGAGTTTTTAGCTCCTTGGGAGGGCGGGCCTGCTAAAGGACTTAAATGCTTGAAAAAGAAGAAAGCATAAGAGTGGTTTGGCTTTTTGATCACCCATTTAAGGGGATAGCATATACCTTCCACTTTCGATACAAGGCAAACAATCTCCTTTTTAACCTTTAAATCAATGATTTTTATAGCTTCTATTTGGAGATTTTGCTCTAAAAATCATGGTGTTCTTTTTAGCTTCCAAATTAATGATTTTCTAAGCTAAGTAACAAGATTTTGGTCAATAAAGAAAAGAGTTTAGTTTGGTCAACAACATGAAATTGATAAAGGGGAAGAAATTCCCTCTTTTGGTTTGCCTCAAAAAAATTTTGACAAATGAGGTTCTTTATCTTGCAAAAATAAAGTGAATCCGTTTAGACATCAAAGGATGGTGAGGTTCTTTTTAAAACATTTGCAAAAGTAAAGATTGTTGGTTCTTTTTATAGCTTCCAAACTGAAGTATTTTTCTCCTAAGAAAGCAAGAAAATGGTTTTTTTATTTGTTGTTCTTTTTAGGTACCCCAAAGTAGAATGTAAGTTCAATTTTACCCAACAAGAAAATCAAGACAATTTTAAAGTAACTAACTTAATAAAGTTATAAATACCAAATTACTCCAATCCCAACTTTGGTAAAAGAAAATCAATCTCTCAACCCTGCAAAGAAATCATTAGTTACCTGCAGTAAAACTAGTTAGCAAAAAAAGTGTTTTTGTTTTGTGGACTTCTACAAGTCTAATTTAAGCTTCGGTTATAAATTTTATTTTTTGTCTGTGTTTGTTATGCGCTACAAAATGGAACTAATGCACTACAAAAAGGCACTGATGCGCTAGAAAAAAAAGCCTTAATGCACTAAACTATTATATGGATGCACTAGACTATTTTATTAGAGTGTTGAAACCTATAGGAAACAAAAAAACTTGTATACGCTAAAGTTAAGCTTTGATGCACTAAAAGGTGGTTTTAATGCACTAAATAGTCTGCCAGATGCACTGAAGTATCGACCGGATGCGCTAGAGGATGCTCGTTATGCGCTAATTCAGGTTTTTTGCGTACCTGCAGAGTTAGTCCTATATCAAAAATGATTTGATAAATGAGGTTATGCCCCACGGTGGGTGCCAGAAATGTATGTGGAAAAAGCAGTGCAATGAAACGAGAATTACGAAATCATGACTAGTCCACACACCAATGGGACTCTTGGTGCAAGTTATGGACTATGTGGAATAGCTCAACTTCCCAAGGGATGTTCCATTGTTCTCTATCTCACAAGGCCCCTTAAGCCAATGCCTTTGCTCTCATATCACTGAGAAAAGTGACTTAGGGATGACAATCATGAGAATGAGGGATGTTTTGATCAATCTAACATGAGTGCAATCCTAATTATGCATGATTTTAACAAATATGAGTTTTTGATTAAGGTACAAATAGGTTTTGAAGGGGCCCCAAAACCCTTTACAAAAGAACCTTATGAGATAAAAGCATTAAAAAACCAAAAGGAACTTACATAAGAAAAACCAGCATAACAACTAGAAAAAACCAGTTAAAAAGCCCCAAAAAACCAGCGATAACCAGCCAAACCAGACAAAGCATAGAAAAGGAACTAATTTATGTTTTTCAGGGCATTTTCCAAGTTACTTCTAATCTCATACAGATCTTTGATATTATCCCTAAGATTGGGGATATCCTTATAGCAGACACCGCAACAGCTTTCTTCACACTCATCGTAGTTCTCTTTGCTTCTCCACCAGTCGTAGCTTCCCTGCTCCCAGTCTCGATAGCATCTTCATCAATGTCGAGGTCCACCACCGGTTTGGGAGAGTTGGAGCTTTCAAGGACCTTAGAAATATCCTCTAGGTTCTTTGTAACAGCAGACAAAATATTCGAGATCATTCCCAACGGGTTTTTCATTGTCAATTTACCTTCTTCCAGATAGTCAATCTGAGCTGCCATCTTTTTAGCCTTTTCCTCCATGTCTTGCTTCCATTTCTTCGGGTTCCTGTCATCTTCCTTCCTTTTCTCATCCATATGCTTCCCATTTTTTTCCAAATTCTTCAAAGCTTCATATGTCCATCTGTCAAAACCCAATCTAACCTAGGTAAGGTTTTTGTTGTTATCTAGGAATAACCCTTCTCCAGCACACTCCTTATCCTTACTCAGATTATCCTTAGTCGTTTCCTTCTCAGGTTCCTTATTATTTTCCCTCTCAAAATCCATTTCTTTTTCGTCATTAACCTTATCCTCCTTCTCCACCATAGGTTGGTTGTTGTCATTGCCTAAGCTAGCACTATGAATTGGTATATCTTGGTCGGACACATCCTCAGCTTCATCTTCCTCTGCACCCACGTCCTCATCTTTCCAAATTTCCTCATCTCCAGACTCATTTGTTTCCATTTCACTACCATCTTTTCCAGTTTCCTCTATGTCATTCTTGTCATCTTGGGTTTTCATCCCAGTGGTGTTCTTATTTTTATTGCTCTTAATCGACTCTTCTTGGTTGGGTCTTCCTTCCTCTAGATTTCTCTTTCCTTTCCCTGGAGAAGTAGACAACCTCTTGTTTTCCTAAATGGGAAGGATTTTACAGTGCTCATAAATAAGCAGAATGAGGCCACAATGAAGCATTGGGTTCGAGGGGTTCTTGTTGTGTTTGTTGAGGGACCTCGACAAAGACCTAAAGAGATAATAGGATAAGGAAACCCTTTTCTCATGCTTAAAGTGGTTTAATAGCACAAATTGATATATATGGGCCCTATTAAAATGACCCTCAACTATTATGTATTCCATGATGGCATTCAACACACAGCCCCAAAATTTCTTGATGTTGTAGGCATCATAATAACCCCCCGTGGCTTTACCAATTTTAGCCCTCTCCTTTTCCTTACATGGAAAAAGTTTAATTGCATTATTGGAAACCTTAAGATCTCTAAAAAAATTGAGCCCTAAGTGGGGCATACCTATTACTGTCGCAATGAGCCTCGCATCCAATTTGAACCTCACACCATCGATTTTAAAAGACCAGTTACTTCAATTTTCAATTATTTTAGAGACTACAAGATTAACCCTACCTTTATCGTAATCAACCAGCTTCTCCATAAAATTCGCTAGGGACCCTTTTTCCAGCTTCATCCATAATTTTGGCATTTCCTTCCATTTGGAAATGTTGTCTGGTTCCTCCCTCCTTAGATCCCCTCCCATATTCAATTTCAGAATGTCACCTTTGTTCTTCTGCAAGCTTAAAGGTTTCTTCCCGTTGTCTCTCGAAATTTTGAAAATGATAACCCACAAAGTGTGTGGAGTGTTAATATCTTTGATTGCAATTTTTCCACTTTGCCAAGTAATCATAACCTTTCTATAAATGCATAGGTTACTCATTTCAACTATCATAATTGTGCGGTCCTTCTTTCCCCATGAATCTATCCTTTATTTGGAGATCTTTGATACTAAAATTAATATTATCTTCCCCGTGCCAAATAGTTTGAGCTTTAGAATTAACGCCTAGGTTCGCCAGGCCATCCACAACCAAATTTTTTTCTCTAAAGGCATGTTCAATTATGATAACTTTAAAACTAGCAATAATTTCTTTTGCTTTCAAAATTATGTTTTCAATAGACCACAATGGCTCTATTTCCCCCTTCAAGCACTTGATAATATTTAGTGAGTCTCCCTCCAACCATAAGTTGTCATGATTTAGGTTCTTATCAATAATCAGGGTATTCAGAGTAGCTAAAGCTTTAGTATAATGACTGGTTTGGCTACCCAGAGGGTGAGCAACCGCCATTAGGTAACTTCCAGCAAAATTCCTGACAATGCCCCCATAACTAGCTTTACCCGGATTCCCTTTTGACGCCCCATCAAATTTGGCCTTTATCCATCCCTGAAGTGGGAAGCACCACACCAGACCTTCCCTACCCTTCTCCTTACTGGATGTGGTTGTAGAAAGGTTCCACATATCATTAAAGTCTTCTTTAGCTGCTAGACCATGATCAGTACCATTGAGACATTCAAATATACTTCTGTATATTTTATCCACCACAACTTCAGGATTAGCACTTTTATCCCTATAAATCCTATTATTGCACTCCTTCTAGATGTTCCAGATAACATTAGGGAAAGTAAGTTTCCAAAGCTCCACAATCTTAGGGTTGGAATTAGGACAGTACCATTGTTGCCAGGACTCCCCTAGAGAGTTCGGAAAAACCCAGCCCAGCTTCCACCTACTAAAAATAATTTTCCAAATTTCCTGGCTTGAAGTACACTGGTGGAGAATATGGCAAGCTGACTCTTCTTCCCCGCAACAAAGAGAACACCTATTAGATTAAAAAAATCCTTGCTTTTGGAGGTTGTCCAAAGTCAACACCTTATTTTGGATAAAGATCCTGAAAAAGATATTAACTTTAGGAATTAACTTCTTATTCTACACTTTAGCCCAAATAGGAATATCTTCCATAACTTTGTTGTGGATAGCCACTGCCAAAGACATAGAATAATTCCCATCTGGGGTTTGCCTCCAAATCAAACTATCCTCTTTGTTGTCCCTCAAAATTTTAGAAGAAAGCAAAAGCTCAAGAAACTTGAAACCTGGACAATGCTAGCTAAACTCAATCCAATTCCCATTTCTCCAGTAGTCTCTAACCAAACCCCCATACCTATTTTTGAACCAATCTTTCCAATCATAAAGGATTGGAATTTCCTCCAATTTTTAAAAAATATGAGTTAAACTAGTATGTATATGATGATAAGATGAAAAGATTAGTAAAGAACTATCATAACATGATATACTAGCTTAATGTGATTATTATGATGAAAAGAAAATACTTCTAAAATGCTTATTAGATTATTTCTATTCAAGGAGGGATTGAAATGCTTAGTAAAAATGAGAATAAGTGTGATACTAAAGACTTGGATATGAAAATGAAAATTTGAGAGCTCTATTTATAGGAAAAATAGGGGAATGAAGGGTTAAGATTGGATAATCCTATCAAGGATCAGGATTGAAAGTTATCAATCCGTGTTTACAATTTTCACCAATGAAATGGTGATAATTGTCAACATAAGACTACTTGAGAGGAGATGCAAGAAGCATTAAATGCTTGAGAAGACCTCATGGTTACCTTAGAAGGTAAGGGTTAAAGTTAGGTTAAGATTACCCATTGGATAAATCTTTTACCCAAAGGATAAACTCTTGTGCAAGGGTTAAAGGGATAGCCAAGGTTTAAAGCCATCAATGCTTGATGACACCCTTGAGTTAGATGAGGGTTGAGTTAGGCAAAAAGTCTCTAACCATGCCAAAAGGGTTAGTTAACCATTAATGGTTTGGAAGACTTTACAGACAAATTTGTAAGAGTCCTTCCAAATTTGGGAGAACTCAACAAGTTAGCTTGTTGAAGGCATAAAAGCTTTAATGCCTTTGGAAGACTTTACTCCAAATTTGAGAAATGGCATCCTCAAATTTAGGGAAAGGGGATAATTGAAGGGTTTAGGCTAATTGATTAGGATTAGATATTTTTTAGAAGAATCTAGAAAGAGGGTTAGGAGGCAAGTGGGAGATGTAGGAGAATACAAGTAGATGGAGGATAATTTCAATTAAAATAAATTACTTTATTTTAACAAAATAGATGCAAGTGGGGGAAACAAATAAATTAGATTTATTAATTTGAAGTGAATATTTTAATTAAATGTAAATTTAATTAAAAGGAGAGAGAAGGGATTTAATTAAATAAAATGATTTATTCAATTAAATGATATGAAAGGCTTAGGTGAATTTAAATAAATAAATTAAATAATTTATTTAATCAAATAGAAGAATGTGGATGATTTAATTAAATTAGATTTAACTAAATAGAGGAATGAGAATAAAATGAACGTTAAATATTCATTTAGGAAAGTGGTCATTTTTATATGTCTACAAGTATCTTAGAAGTCGGCTAGGGGTTGTGCCCCTACATGAGGTCAGTTGAACAGATGTGGAAGACATCGGTCCTGAAGCTTATTGAAGATCTTGAAGAAGAATTGGTGTAGAGTGGAACTACTCCATAGGGGGAGCAACTAGTTATAGAATAGTGAAGTATGACACTGTATGTTTTACTTTCACTTTGGCATTATTGTCAAAGGGGGAGAAGAACTGTATGATTAAGAGGGAAAAGAATTGTATGATTGATAGAGAGAAGAACTGTTATGATTATGGAGGAGAAGAATTGTATGATTGATAGGGAGAAGAACTGCAGCCAATTACCAGCTGAAGACATGGAGACTCAATCGAAGGAGAGTACATGGTAAAATGTAAACCAAGATTCCTATACCTATGTATGTGCATTAATCTCAATCATCACAATCAAAGGGTATTGATATTTGTATTGCCATCAATGCCAAAGGGGGAGATTGTTGGCATTTGCATGAAGATTGTATTAATGAAGTTTAAGTATTGTCATTGATGTTAATTGTAACCGGTAATGGAGTTGTTTTGCAACCAATAGTTGAGAAGTGAAGGGAACTAGTATTACTATTGCAGCAGTGAGATCAACCGGTAACCCTACCTATTGATATGCCAAACCCTAATCGATGGAGCTTAGTGAATCAGTTGTGTTGATCTATGGTCAAATGGTGATCGAAGATGATTATGCCACATATTCATGATGCATGTGATGTGTTTCAAGTAGTTTTTGGTGCATTGAGATAATCGTTTTATCTTGGGAATGAGCGAGTACATTGCATGAAGTGGAAACCGCATGATGAATTATAGGATTCGATGAGCGGTGATCAAGGAGCGGTCGAGGTTGTCTTGAACAATGTGTTGATGATTGTTATGTGATCTAACAGTCATGTTTGAACTCATTTGTTTGTAATATCTATGAGATCTTAGGTTTTGTGATGTGTTACCAACCTATTGTTTTTCTTATAAGGTCGATGGGTTGTTTTGGAGTAGTGTTGGCAATTTTGGTTAAGTGTTGGTGTGATTGATTGTCGAACCAAAAGGAGTATCTGTAGAATGTTTGAAGGTAGATAAGAGCATGAATAGGATATGATCAAGCAAAGTAGTGCTAATACTAGATCAGCAAAAACAATGTTGTTCTCTAACAATTACAACAGTTAAATCCCTTAACCGAGTAAGCTTTAATAGGCTTGGTGTTTTCTAAATCCTCTAAATAGGTGATCCATTAGCTTGGATTTCAACTACTCTATCAAGGTTACTCCTAACAGGGTATTTCCTTTAACAGGGTATTATAGTCAATCCCTTAACAGGGTGGTCCTTAACTGGATCTGTTCCTAACAAGACATTTTTGTAAAGCTTCTAACAAGGCTTGGCTCCTACCAAGACAAACTTTAGAAGAGTTAAAAATACTTCTAGGTGTTCATCCCCATCATGGTTTTTCCCATTTAGGTTTCCACATCAAAAATCATTGTGTCAAGTGGTGAATGGTTTTTGTGGTTATGTTTTGATATGGTTAATTTGTTTAACTGGTAAATCCACTTAGATGTGTTAAGATGAGTGGAAGTGATCTAAATAGTGCTTTTCCTAATTTTAGAAAAGTGTTTTGATATTTTGGTTAAATGGTTTGAGAGTTTGAAATCTATTAACTATTATTTTGTTATGCCAATCAACCGGTAAACTTGACAGTGCAGTTGCAGTTTATTACTCAGTGTTTGAACCAGTTAGTTCAGTGATTGATTTATGAGTTGGGTTTGATTTTTGTGAAAGTTTAGTTTGTTTTCTGTCTACTAATTCACACCCCCCTCTCAGTAGTTGTTTGGATCCTTATTGATTCATCATATCATCAGTGGGTTCCCTTCTTGGTGAAGAGATGTGGAGGACGGTATCCATCAGTTCAAAGGAATCCCTAACTGTTCACGGAAGAAATAAGGAAAATGGAAAGAATACTGAGAAGTGTAATAAATCCAAGTCTAGAGGGAGATCAAAATCTCTTAGAAAGTCCAAAGTCATCTAGTAAAATTTTGATAAATCAGAACATATTCGTAAGGACTGCAAAGAAGAAAAGAAGAAGTGAACTAGTCACTAGTGAGGAGGGACCTCAAAGAGATCAATCCAGACCGGTCAGCAAGAGTAAATACAACAAGAACACAAAGATATGGAGGCAATGCAGAAAAAATTGTTTTATTGCATGAAAATTGATTACATCCAACTGATAACAACCGAGACCTTGAATCTTGAGATCTATCTTCTATACATAGTCTAGATACTTGATTCTCTGATTGATAGCATTCTAATGCACAATTACAATTTTATATATATATATATATCGATCCAAATGATCTAGTAGGCCCAAAAGGGATCAAAACCCGAAGAACAAGACTTACTGTGCAAAATAAGAAAGTCGGCTTCTACGAAGAGATTCCTCTAGAAAATCCAAAGGATGAAATGTAGATCATGGGAAAAGGTCGGCCACACGCCAAGGAACATCAAAATCAATAACCAAGGCTCTATAAACTTTGGAAGGGGTTCCAGTAGATCATCAAAATAGGCCAAGGCAACCGATAACAAGAACTGACAACTGGTAATAGGAACCTGTCAAGGAAACCAATAGAGATATCTTGTTGGAAAATGATCCAAATGCAATGCATTTTAGAAGCAAGAAAGATGATCCAAATGAGATATCTACTTGGTTTTTGAAACATTTCATGTTAGAAGAGATAGAAATAAATGGTTGCTTGATAGTGGATGTCCAAATCATATGATTAGTGTGTCATGCCCAACTTTTGGGCACGAACGGAAATTTTTTTTTTTAAAATACTTATCTAATTAACGACTTACTTAACTAAAATCATGCAACTATGGTTTGGTCTTAACTACATTTGTGTCAATTAGGTAATTAAATTCAATTTAGTAATAAAGATAACTAAGTTATCTATGAGCTAAAATTTCTCCCAAAAAGGTAAACACTAAGCTTCAATACTAAATAATTAAAACCTCAAGCAAAATGTATAATCTCAAATTTACCTGACCCAAAATTTATCTTATCGTTCTTAACTACCTGGGATCTAAATTTAATTTTGTCCTAGTTTTCTTTTAAGATTAACAACCTCACTAATTAATATCCCCATAAATTTAAAATGCTTCTTAATTAAAATTTAAATGGGCCACTTGGCCCCACCAATATTGCTATGCGATATTATTATTATTTCCCCTTTCTTTTTGATACGAATGGGCATGCTCTACCCACGAGTTTATAATTTTTTTCCCTTATAATGCTCCTACATTTAATTTCTAATTTAAAAGAACATTAGGTAATGTTATCAACTACCAATTGAGTTATCAAACATCTACAAAAAATATAAAATTACTTATATATATATTTATATACATACATATTGGTATGTGTATATATATATATAGAAATACACATATATATATATTTTTTTTCTAGAATATTCCTTATGTTACCATTAACTAACTGCTTGTTTAGCCATCCAAAGCAAATATAAATCTCTTATAAATATTTATACATACCTATACACATAATTTTATACATATATATATATATATAATTATTCTTTATTTTACCATTTACTAATTTGTTTCTTCAAAAGAATGAAAGAATTTGAACCCCTTTTTTTTTATTATATTTCCCCCCCCCCACCACACACACACACTCTTATTTTAAACCTAATGTAGGTGTTTTCCCTAACCCGAACTAGGGTTAGGGCAATTAAGATAACATCTTTTATTTTTCTTTTCTTTCAAACCCTGTGTGTGTGTGTGTTGTGTGCAGGGTGGGTCGGCGGCCCGAGCTCAGCCCTTGGCCGAGCCAAGGAAAGAAGGGACAGAGAGGGGTATCGGCGTTTAGGGCCGACCCCTTCTCTTTTATTATGCATTTGTTTCATGGCGGAAGGGGAAGAAACCCGGGCGTTTTTTTTTTTTGCTTTGTTTAACCACGCTAGCGGCTGAGGGTTTTGGCATTTAACGCAACGTAGAGGGGAAGGCAGAGCGGAGCGGGGAGTTTAGAGTGGGCGGCGAGCGCAGTGGGCGGGGGTTTCCCCGGGCGCCGCTGTGGTTACCCACAGTGCGGCCGAGCGCCGCTCACTGTGGGTAACCACAGTGGCGGCCGGGCACCTCCCGCGCCACCGCCGGCCACTGTGATTCCACAGTGGTTCGGCTCCAACCTTGCCTGCGAACTTAAATAATCACGCGTTGACCTTTTTTTTTGTTTTCTTTTTTTTTTTTTATAAAAATGTAAACATATATATATATATATATATTTATATACATATATATATATATATATATATATACACAAGGTAAAATAAATATAGTTACAATGTTTAAATATTGGCAGATTTCTTATTGAATAATATCTATAAATATATATATATATATATATATATATATATGTTTTTAAATGACTTGTTTAACAAGTCTATCAGATCTCCTTTTCTGTTATTTAGCATTAATAGAGCTGTAAATAATTTTTTTTTTTGTTTAAACAGTTTATCAAGATAACATTTTTAGAGCTAAAATATTTGAATATGTTTATATATATTGCTACCATTTTTATTTTTTTTGTCTATGACCCATACAGGCTTTCCTTATGAGTTTATCATTACTTGTGTTTCTCTAAAATGCATACAAGGGTTTTCCAAATGAGATTTGCAGAGTTAATAATGAGGAGAATATATCTTATTTTGTAAGCCAAATAACTAAGACTAAATACAAGAAATAGACTACAAATACTAAGATTTCATTTTCTGCAAATAATGAGAAATAAATGACTGTTTTTAATTGAATTTACAGCAGCATATTCAACTTAAAGAAATATGGAGTAACATCTAACTTGACATTTCAGTTTACTCAAAAGTGCATATATTTCTTTTTTTTTTTTTTTTTATGTAATACATGAAGATCTAGATGCAAACTAACATTTTCTTTTTCTTTTGCAAAACTACCAAAGTAGGGAAAAACATGTGTATTCATTGGCAAATGTAGATACAAAATAGAAATGGATACAAAGGAGTATGAAAACTCAACAATGTTTTTTTTTTTTTTTTCTTTCCATGATAACATAAATGTAATACAACACTTTCTTTCCTTGAAAGTAAATATAACAAGAGCTTACATTTATTCTTTTATACAAACTTCAACTCTAAATCTACCCCTTTCTCTTTTTTTTTAAAACACTTTTCTGCAACACAAAAACAGCAACTTAGTTCTTCAATCCTTCTTTTCCCATCCCATGCAACCTGCAATAAAACACATCTTGGACCATGGAGAGATCACCTCCCAGCCTAGGCTTACTAGAAGCCACCCCCGAGCTTGGAGAACCAAGCACTAAACGGGTTACAAACAAGCAACTCCACAACAAACATAGGAAGACATTCACATACAAATTTCACATCCCAAGCTACACTTTCACCACATTCATGGTGACTCTTCCATGGGTGGAAGTGGACCAAGTACCAATGGGGAGATTAGCAAGCCAAACACAACACAAGCCACCTCATGGCAATACAAATGCAACAAAATACTTCCACAATCCTTATGCCCCCCAAAAAGGCTCAAGGCCATATTTACTCCCCTTATGACCCCCAAATGCATACACAAGGCTATGCAACAAGGGTCACAAAGGACACCCTTGAGATCACTCTCCATAAGGAGAGCCTCTCACCCATGGCTGTCATACTCCTTCCACCCCAAGATCTTCCTACCCTCCCAAGAGTAGGAGATCTTGGACACTCCCAAAACAACAAGAACACAAAACAAAACACATAGAAAAGAAAACTACACATTCTTTACTTCCACAAAAACTTCATAAAACACTTTCTTTACAAGCATCTCTTTTCTTCCACAAAACAACATAAACAAGAGGAGATAAGAAGAAACCAACCTTATTCTGCCAATAGGTATGCTAAAATTAGTTGGGGATGAGCTGCCCAATTCCACACTAACTTTCTCCAAATTCCACCAAAAGTGCTATTCTCCTACTAACTTTTCAAAACAAAGCATAATCTCCAAAAATGGAGAGTGGGTGATTACTCACTAAGTCTCCAATTCTTGCCTAAGAAGGCCTCTCACACACTTCCCAACCCCTTGGGTGAGGTGTGAGTTCCCATTGGTTGCCCTTCCCAAACTCTTACACTACCAAAATTGGAAAGGGAAAAGGTGGAAGAAGATGGGGAAGAGAGTTTGGCATCTAAAGGGAAGGTTCTCTATCCTAGGAGGAACTTTCTAAGTTGAATTTTCGTTCATCTTGGAAACACCACTTTTTGAAGTGACTAAATAGTCACATGGGAGAAGCCACATGTTGCAAAATACCCCTAACCCATAGGTATACCCTTTGGACCTTTGGAAAAGCCCTAAAACTGATCCTAGGAGTCCATTAAACCCTTTGGAAACCCAACTAAAGTTTACCCACGGGTCAAACTTGAATTGACCACTCCCAAGACTCCCTACCCAAGGCAAATTTGGGACCACACTCATGTTTTTGAATGGCTTTGGTAGAAACAAAACTCCCTCCAAGAGACAAGTCAAAACCAATGACACTAATCAGCACATGTGTCAAGTGACACAATAAAAATATAATATAAAAATCACACATGGAGTTTGTCTCTTGTAGGATTACACATATACATATAAATTAATTTTTTTAACATTCAAGCATCATACACTTCACAAATAGAACACATTACAATGGGGTGTTGTCTCTCCAAATAGACAACTCCCGGCTTAACAAACGCACATTGGTCTAGGCTTGGTTCTCCATATAAATTCCATGGTCACATGGATAATTTTCCTGCACATCTCAATTAACACATTAGTAATTCCAAATAATCACATTTATACATAATCAAATACATGGATTCCATCGCACATCAAACACTCATACATTTGACAACAATAATTCAATATCTCATTCGTTTCAAATTCAATTTCACATAAGCAATTAACATAATTTCCCAAAATTGAACCATTCATAAATAAGCATCATTTTTCTATCATCAAAATGAAGTCCTGCAAATTTCCAATAATGAGATTCGCCATCATAATGTAATTCTATTCTAGTAACATATCTAAAGTTTCATAATCATAATGCATGAAATAAAGCATCAACATATGTCAGTGTGATCCAAATCATGGAATCATATAAGTTCTAAGTCCATAAAGCATAAAATAAAGCATCCATAATAGTCTCAATATGCAAATAACTGAAAATGTCAAACTGAATCGGGGTAGGGCCTCACACCCTCCCCCTCTAGGCATGAACTTCCTCCTGGAGTTCATCAAAAAGGTGGGGGTACTATGATCTCATAAGTGTTGCATCCTCCCATGAGGCTGTGACCTCATCATAGCAATCCCACTGGACCCTAACCTGGGCCAGCTCTCGCCCTCGAAGACTCAGCGTCCGGCGTGCCAAAATGCGAATGGGCTCCAAAGCTAGCTGCCCGTCCGACTCCACCTGCAAGGCATCCCAATCTAGAATATGAGACTCATCATAGATATACTTCCTCAAAACTGAAACATGAAACACATCGTGGATGCGTGACAGGCTAGATGGCAATGCTAAGCTGTAGGCAACTGGCCCTATCCTCTCAAGGATCTCAAATGGTCCTACAAATCGGGGTGCGAGCTTGGAACCCTTTCCATATCGGATTCGACTCTTATGCGGTCGCACTCTCAAGAAGACTCTGTCTCCAACTGAGTAGCTACGATCAACCCTCTTTGCATCTGCATATTTCTTCTGTCTATCCTGTGCCTCTCTAAGACGCTACCTAATCAAATCCACCTGCTGCCCCATATCCTGAACTATCTTTGGACCAATAGCAACTCTGTCCTCTATGCAGTCCCAACTCAATGGTGTCCTACAAGGCCTGCCATATAATGCCTGATAGGGTGGCATCCCCAAGGACGTGTGATGCCCATTGTTATAGGCAAACTCCACTAAGGGAAGATACTCTTCCCATCTGGTCTGGTGATCCATGACATACATGCGAAGCATATCCTCTAACACCTGATTAACTCTCTCTGTCTGGCCATACGTCTCCGGATGATAGGCTGTACTGAAATTGAGCTTGGTACCCATAGCTGCCTGTAATGCCTTCCAAAAGGACGAAGTGAAGAGGGAATCCCTATCAGAAATGATCTTACGTGGAACACCATGAAGTCTAACAATGTCTCGCAAAAACACCTATGCTACTGCTGGTGCCGTGAAGGTGGTACGAACTGGTGAAAAGTGAGCCACTTTGGTCAACTTGTCAAGTGTCACCAAGATGGCATCATGGCGGCGAGATGACATAGGGAGACCAATGATAAAATCCATGGATATAGTGTCCCACTTCCACTCTGGTATAGCATGAGATTGGAGCAACCCGCCTGGATGGCGGTGCTCCGCCTTGACTCTCTGACACTCAAGGCATCGGGCTACCAATTTGGCAATAAGCTGTTGCATTCCTGGCCAATGGTATAGCTCTCTCAAGTCTGCATGCAACTTCTTGACTCCAGGATGCGCTGCATAAGGAGCTCTATGAGCCTCTATGATAATGAACTCCCGCAATCCCCCGGAAGAAGGTACATAGATGCGCCCTCTATGGCGCAATAAACCATCGGACTCTAAGGAATAATCCACATATTTCCCTTCTAAAGTTTCCTGAGTTCGTATAGCCTGGCAAACCTCTAAATACCATCTGTCCTCTGGCAATCGCTGCAAGATCCGATCTCTCAAATCCGTGCTCATAGACATGGTGTAAACCTCATGATGTCTCCTACTCAAGGCATCTGCAACTACATTTTCTTTCCCTTTGATGTAGTGAATGTCAAAATCATACTCACACAAGAATTCCATCCATCTCCTCTGACGTGCATTAAGGTTCGGCTGAGTAAATATGTACTGAAGGCTCTGATGGTCTGAGTGCAACTCAAAGTGATGACCCAAAAGGAAATGTCTCCATCTCACAAGTGCATGCACTACGGCTGCAAGCTCAAGGTCATGAGTAGGGTAATTAAGCTCGTGAGTCTTGAGTTTCCTAGACTCAAAAGCTATAGCTCTGCCATTCTGCATAAGTACTGCTCCTAAACCCTCTAGGGAAGCATCTGTGCAAACCATGAAATCGGCTGATGGATCTGGTACTACAAGGATAGGTGCGGTAGTAAGTGCCTTTTTAAGTTCCTGAAAGGCCTTCTCGCACTTCTCCGTCCACTCAAACTTCTTCCCTTTGCGCTGAAGAGAAGTGATAGGATGAGCAACTCTAGAGAATCCCTCAACAAAACGTCGGTAATAACCTGCTAAGCCCATGAAGCTCCTGACCTCTGTCACACTGGTAGGTGCTGGCCAATCCATAATGGCTCTGATCTTGGATGGGTCTACTGAGATCCCATCACCGGATATAACATGACCAAGGTACTTGATCTCAGTTCTAAAGAAAGCACACTTCGACAAACTGCCATACAACTGATTTTCCCTCAAACACTGCAAAACCTGTCTCAAGTGCTCCTCATGTTCCTCCTCATTCCGTGAATATATCAAAATGTCATCGAGAAACACAATCACAAAGTGGTCAAGAAATGTACGGAATACTCCATTCATGAGACTCATAAAAACTGTTGGGGCATTCGTAAGACCGAATGGAACCACGGTGAACTCATAGTGGCCATATCTAGTGCGAAATGCGGTCTTGTGGATATCACTATCCACTATCCTCAACTGATGATACCCTAACTTTAGATCAATCTTGGAAAACACTCTGGCACCTTGAAGTTGGTCAAATAAATCGTCGATCCTGGGCAATGGATATCGGTTCTTGATAGTTACTTTGTTCAACTGACGGTAGTCCATACATAATCGGAGAGATCCATCCTTCTTCTTCACAAAGATGACTGGTGCACCCCAAGGGGATACACTAGGGTGAATGTGGCCCTTCTCTAGGAGTTCCTCAAGCTGAATCTTGAGCTCATTAAGCTCATTTGTGGTCATTCTATATGGTGCTCTTGAAATTGGTTCGGCTCCTGGAACAAGGTCTATATGAAAATCAATCTCTCTACGGGGCGGCATACCAGGTAACTCTGAAGGAAATACATCTGAAAATTCTCTAAGGATAGGATGGTCATCAATAGATGGTTCTTTTTCCTCTTCTTCTTCTCTATCACTAATGGTGATGGCAAATAACTGACATCCCTTTCGCATGCTCCGCTTAAGCTGCATGGCGGAGATCATACGAAGAGACACGGGTCTCTGAATTCCAGTGATCACTATAGGAGAGCCATGATCATCCTCACACTCGATCCTTTTCAGGCGACAATCCATCTTGGCTCTGTGGGCATAAAGCCAATCCATGCCAAGTACGACGCCATATGATCCAAGTGGTGTAACTCTAAGGTCTACTAAGGTGGTGGTGTTACCAATCTGAAGCTGACAACCTTTAACCTCTGATTCCACTAACACTCTAGCCCCTGAAGCTAATTCCACTTCCCAACTAACCTCTTGCCTAATTGCCACTAGCCCGCAACGCTCCACAACCAATGGAGATATAAAAGAATCAGTAGCTCCTGAATCAAATAATATAGATACACTGCTACCTCTGATCATACCTGCTACCTCAATAACCGTGGCCTGATGCTCTGCCTGGCGGTTGTCAACCGCTGCAAAGACCCTATGGGACTTGCCCATATCCCCGACTGTCAGCTCTGATGCTACCATCCTCTGATTCCCTGCCATCTGACCCTGAGGACACTCTCTCGCCATGTGTTCCATGGCTCCACATGTGAAGCAAGCGCCACATGCCTGAAACTGCACTCCCTATGGTCTGGAGAAAGACTGTCCCCCTGTTCTACTAGAACCACTGTACCCACCCCTAGAGGACTGCTGAGTCCTAGCCGGAGGTGTGTAAGGAGCCTGAGATCTCTGATCTCGCCTCTGACCCTGTGACTGCCACTGCTTGGGCTTCGGGCCCTGCTGACTCTGCGGAGGCCTTTGCCTCTGGTTTTGTTGTGACTGTTGTGGAGGAGGGGGTTTGGAGAACCCCGATGAGTGCCTGTTGTTACCTTTCCAATGGGGTTTCTGAAACCCATAAGTCTATGGTGAAGGGTTACGGTTCTGGAACCGATCCTTCGAGTCCTGTGGTTTGGCTTGAATCTCCTCGGCTATCAAAGCCTTCTCCACGGCAACCCAGAGGCTCCCTGGAGCGGCCATTCTCACTGGTCCTGCTATGCCAGAATTCAATCCTCTGATAAATCGGTTGACGAGAAGCTTTTCATCTTTCAGGTAGTCTACATAAGGTAAGAGTTCAAAGAACTTGTTCTCGTACTGTGTCACTGAAAGGCCCTTCTGCTGAAGGTCATGGAACTCATCCACCCTACGCTATCTGAAATGCTCTGATAAATACCTCTCCCTGAATCTCTTTGTGAAAATCTCCCAAGTGAGGGTCTCTATCTCTAAGCCACACTTATATTCTTCCTGTCTCCACCATGTGGAGGCTGTTCCTCGCAATAGGTGAACCGCTGCACGTGCTTTTAGATTGCTCTCATAAGAGCACAATGCAAAGCACCTATCCAGGCTTAAAAGCCATGCCTCTTCCTCTACCCCGTCGGTAGATCCCCCAAACGATGGTGGCTGAAGATGCATAACCTCTCTAATTAGATCCCCTGGATCCCGACGTGCCCTCTCAATATACGCTGGTGCTACGGCTGGAGGTGGTGCTAGTAGGTGAATGGGTTTGGGCTCATGCCCAGCCTAACTCTCTACGGGATTAGGAGGTGGACTCCTACTCCGTTCCCGTTCTACTATTCTATGACTTCCTGAGTTCTGGTTCTCAACATTGTGGTCTACTGCCGAAAGCCTATCCTGAACTAAGCCAATCAGGTTCTGAAGAGCTACCAAGATGTCTCGGTTTGGGTCAACTGACTGCTCGGGAGGAGCTGCTGGGTTCACTTCCTGAACCGATTCCTCCCTAATGACCTCTTCGCGTGCCATGCGTTCACGCCTAGAGCCTCTACCACGTTTGCAAGCTTGTCGCGTAGTTGGAGGCATCCTCTTTAAGAAAATAAAATAAAATGAAATAAATAACTATTTTAGGAGAAAATATTTTAGCTAGTTTTAAAAATAAAATTAAATACAATTTAATTAATTAAATAATTATAGCGAAACGTAATGGAGTAAGGTTCCTAGTGTTGGCAACCTTGCTCTGATACCAAAATGTCATGCCCAACTTTTGGGCACGAACGGAAATTTTTTTTTTTTAAATACTTATCTAATTAACGACTTACTTAACTAAAATCATGCAACTATGGTTTGGTCTTAACTACACTTGTGTCAATTAGGTAATTAAATTCAATTTAGTAATAAAGATAACTAAGTTATCTATGAGCTAAAATTTCTCCCAAAAAGGTAAACACTAAGCTTCAATACTAAATAATTAAAACCTCAAGCAAAATGTATAATCTCAAATTTACCTGACCCAAAATTTATCTTATCGTTCTTAACTACCTGGGATCTAAATTTAATTTTGTCCTAGTTTTCTTTTAAGATTAACAACCTCACTAATTAATATCTCCATAAATTTAAAACGCTTCTTAATTAAAATTTAAATGGGCCACTTGGCCCCACCAATATTGCTATGCGATATTATTATTATTTCCCCTTTCTTTTTTATACGAATGGGCATGCTCTACCCACGAGTTTATAATTTTTTTCCCTTATAATGCTCCTACATTTAATTTCTAATTTAAAAGAACATTAGGTAATGTTATCAACTACCAATTGAGTTATCAAACATCTACAACAAATTTAAAATTACTTATATATATATTTATATACATACATATTGGTATGTGTATATATATATATATATAGAAATACACATATATATTTTTTTTCTAGAATATTCCTTATGTTACCATTAACTAACTGCTTGTTTAGCCATCCAAAGCAAATATAAATCTCTTATAAATGTTTATACATACCTATACACATAATTTTATATATATATATATATAATTATTCTTTATTTTACCATTTACTAATTTGTTTCTTCAAAAGAATGAAAGAATTTGAACCCCTTTTTTTTATTATTATATTTCCCCCCCCCCACCACACACACACACTCTTATTTTAAACCTAATGTGGGTGTTTTCCCTAACCCGAACTAGGGTTAGGGCGATTAAGATAACATCTTTTATTTTTCTTTTCTTTCAAACCCTGTGTGTGTGTGTGTTGTGTGCAGGCTGGGTCGGCGGCCCGAGCTCAGCCCTTGGACGAGCCAAGGAAAGAAGGGGCAGAGAGGGGTATCGGCGTTTAGGGCCGACCCCTTCTCTTTTATTATGCGTTTGTTTCATGGCAGAAGGGGAAGAAACCCGAGCGTTTTTTTTTTTAGCTTTGTTTAACCACGCTAGCGGCTGAGGGTTTTGGCATTTAACGCAACGTAGAGGGGAAGGCAGAGCGGAGCGGGGAGTTTAGAGTGGGCGGCGAGCGCAGTGGGTGGGGGTTTCCCCGGGCGCCGCTGTGGTTACCCACAGTACGGCCGAGCGCCGCTCACTGTGGGTAACCACAGTGGCGGCCGGGCGCCTCCCGCGCCACCGCCAGCCACTGTGATTCCACAGTGGTTCAGCTCCAACCTTGCCTGCAAACTTAAATAATCATGCGTTGACCTTTTTTTTTGTTTTCTTTTTTTTTTTTTTATAAAAATGTAAACATATATATATATATATTTATATACATATATATATATATATATACACAAGGTAAAATAAATATAGTTACAATGTTTAAATATTGGCAGATTTCTTATTGAATAATATCTATAAATATATATATATATATATATATATATATATATGTTTTTAAATAACTTGTTTAACAAGTCTATCAGATCTCCTTTTCTGTTATTTAGCATTAATAGAGCTGTAAATAATTTTTTTTTTTGTTTAAACAGTTTATCAAGATAACATTTTTAGAGCTAAAATATTTGAATATGTTTATATATATTGCTACCATTTTTATTTTTTTTGTCTATGACCCATACAGGCTTTCCTTATGAGTTTATCATTACTTGTGTTTCTCTAAAATGCATACAAGGGTTTTCCAAATGAGATTTGTAGAGTTAATAATGAGGAGAATATATCTTATTTTGTAAGCCAAATAACTAAGACTAAATACAAGAAATAGACTACAAATACTAAGATTTCATTTTCTGCAAATAATGAGAAATAAATGACTGTTTTTAATTGAATTTACAGCAGCATATTCAACTTAAAGAAATATGGAGTAACATCTAACTTGACATTTCAGTTTACTCAAAAGTGCATATATTTCTTTTTTTTTTTTTTTTTATGTAATACATGAAGATCTAGATGCAAACTAACATTTTCTTTTTCTTTTGCAAAACTACCAAAGTAGGGAAAAACATGTGTATTCATTGGCAAATGTAGATACAAAATAGAAATGGATACAAAGGAGTATGAAAACTCAACAATGTTTTTTTTTTTTTTCTTTCCATGATAACATAAATGTAATACAACACTTTCTTTCCTTGAAAGTAAATACAACAAGAGCTTACATTTATTCTTTTATACAAACTTCAACTCTAAATCTACCCCTTTCTCTTTTTTTTTAAAACACTTTTCTGCAACACAAAAACAGCAACTTAGTTCTTCAATCCTTCTTTTCCCATCCCATGCAACCTGCAATAAAACACATCTTGGACCATGGAGAGCTCACCTCCCAGCCTAGGCTTACTAGAAGCCACCCCCGAGCTTGGAGAACCAAGCACTAAACGGGTTACAAACAAGCAACTCCACAACAAACATAGGAAGACATTCACATACAAATTTCACATCCCAAGCTACACTTTCACCACATTCATGGGGACTCTTCCATGGGTGGAAGTGGACCAAGTACCAATGGGGAGATTAGCAAGCCAAACACAACACAAGCCACCTCATGGCAATACAAATGCAACAAAATACTTCAACAATCCTTATGCCCCCCAAAAAGGCTCAAGGCCATATTTACTCCCCTTATGACCTCCAAATGCATACACAAGGCTATGCAACAAGGGTCACAAAGGACACCCTTGAGATCACTCTCCATAAGGAGAGCCTCTCACCCATGGCTGTCATACTCCTTCCACCCCAAGATCTTCCTACCCTCCCAAGAGTAGGAGATCTTGGACACTCCCAAAACAACAAGAACACAAAACAAAACACATAGAAAAGAAAACTACACATTCTTTACTTCCACAAAAACTTCATACAACACTTTCTTTACAAGCATCTCTTTTCTTCCACAAAACAACATAAACAAGAGGAGATAAGAAGAAACCAACCTTATTCTGCCAATAGGTATGCTAAAATTAGTTAGGAATGAGCTGCCCAATTCCACACTAGCTTTCTCCAAATTCCACCAAAAGTGCTATTCTCCTACTAACTTTTCAAAACAAAGCATAATCTCCAAAAATGGAGAGTGGGTGATTACTCACTAAGTCTCCAATTCTTTCCTAAGAAGGCCTCTCACACACTTCCCAACCCCTTGGGTGAGGTGTGAGTTCCCATTGGTTGCCCTTCCCAAACTCTTACACATTACCAAAATTGGAAAGGGAAAAGGTGGAAGAAGATGGGGAAGAGATTTTGACATCTAAAGGGAAGATTCTCTATCCTAGGAGGAACTTTCTAAGTTGAATTTTCGTTCATCTTGGAAACACCACTTTTTGAAGTGACTAAATAGTCACATGGGAGAAGCCACATGTTGCAAAATACCCCTAACCCATAGGTATACCCTTTGGACCTTTGGAAAAGCCCTAAAACTGACCCTAGGAGTCCATTAAACCCTTTGGAAACCCAACTAAAGTTTACCCACGGGTCAAACTTGAGTTGACCACTCCCAAGACTCCCTACCCAAGGCAAATTTGGGACCACACTCATGTTTTTGAATGGCTTTGGTAGAAACAAAACTCCCTCCAAGAGACAAGTCAAAATCAATGACACTAATCAGCACATGTGTCAAGTGACACAATAAAAATACAATATAAAAATCACACATGGAGTTTGTCTCTTGTAGGATTACACATATACATATAAATTAATTTTTTTAACACTCAAGCATCATACACTTCACAAATAGAACACATTACAATGGGGTGTTGTCTCTCCAAATAGACAACTCCTGGCTAAACAAACGCACATTGGTCTAGGCTTGGTTCTCCATATAAATTCCATGGTCACATGGATAATTTTCCTGTGCATCTCAATTAACACATTAGTAATTCCAAATAATCACATTTATACATAATCAAATACATGGATTCCATCGCACATCAAACACTCATACATTTGACAACAATAATTCAATATCTCATTCGTTTCAAATTCAATTTCACATAAGCAATTAACATAATTTCTCAAAATTGAACCATTCATAAATAAGCATCATTTTTCTATCATCAAAATGAAGTCCTGCAAATTTCCAATAATGAGATTCACCATCATAATGTAATTCTATTCTAGTAACATATCTAAAGTTTCATAATCATAATGCATGAAATAAAGCATCAACATATGTCAGTGTGATCCAAATCATGGAATCATATAAGTTCTAAGTCCATAAAGCATAAAATAAAGCATCCATAATAGTCTCAATATGCAAATAACTGAAAAATTCAAACTGAATCGGGGTAGGGCCTCACATAGTGACAAAATTAAGTTTGTAAAACTTGAAAATTATGATGGTGGTTTTGTTAGATTTGGAGATGATCAGACTACACAAATTGTTGGAATAGGTTTTGTTACTTTTGATGAAAAAGATAACATTTACAATGTATACTATATGAAAGGATTACATCATAATCTCTTAAGTGTTGGACAAATGTGCAAGAATGGTTATAATGTTTTTCATAATGGTGGTTGTAAGATCTGGAAGAGATCTGAAATTGTTATTGTTGCAAGAAAAAGGACAAGTGGAAACATGTATCAATTGGAGGTTGTCATAGGACATTGCTTGATATCTCATAACATTGAAAGTTGGAAATGGCACTGGAGGATGTGTCACATCAATTTTGACGATTTGGTAAAGCTTAGTTTGACAAGAGTTGTGAGAGATTTACCAAGACTGACTAAACTGGATAACAGTGCCTACAAAGACTATCAAATGGAAAAATAGAAAAAGGAAGTGTTTAAAGGAAATGAACAATCTTCTATCAAATTGTTAGATTTGGTGCACACAAACTTATGTTAGGACCAGGAGGCAACTGAGAGGGTGGGGGGTGAATCAGTTGTCTAATAATTTTATCTCAAATTCAACTTAACCAAACTTGATACTTAATACTGGTAAACCAAACTAAATATTGGTAAATAGATTAATAGTTAATAATAGTACCGGTGAAACTTAATGCATGAAATAGAAAGAGAAACAATATCCACAACACATAACACAGAGATTTGTACATGGAAACCATGTAAGGGGAAAAACCACGGTGGGAAACCTTACCCACAATCAGATGATACTATTGCAGATAGTATGTGTTTACAAATGGGGTTTGCACATGCAGAAAGGCCAGCTGCCTAGAGATCAGTGCTCAATCACAAAATAGGAGTCACACTCACTACAATTGGATAATTAAATCCAATGATGATGTACTGCTCAAAGTAGCATCTTCAATGATGGATTCAGTACTGGTTAAGCTCTAATTGTCTTCTTCAAACCTTTCTTGAATCTTCAAATGATGTTTGCATGAGTATCTCTTCTTATATTTACATATACCGAATATCACAACCTTATAATACCTTATTACATACCACCTCTATATGAATCTCACAATTGAGATCTTACATATATACCAAAACCTAAGACCAAATGTGTAGGTCGGTTTACTAAGAATAATACAATAAAATCAATTACAACAAGTTAAGATGTGATGCATCATGTCAACTCAACAACAATATTAATTGATTAAACCATCTCCATAACGTGTCATGCTAATCTGGAATAGATAATGCATGTCGATCCATAACCTAGACCAATTTGCCGGTAATAGCAAATATTTCAACCCGGTTAGACCAATAACCAAATCTCCAAAACCAAGTGTCCAAGCCATGTCTTTGACATAACCAAGTGATCTTCAAATGATAACAAGTCATCCTCAATGTCGGTGAATAATATAACCTGCCGATGAGCCAAATATTAGTGATTATACTGAACTTGCCAGTGAACATAATAAAAGATCTCCAGAAGGATAAGTGTTAATAAGTGTTGACATCAATGAAAAAACCAATGCAATATATCCATAATACCAACAATATCCCCCTTTGGCATTGATGGCAACACAAGATGGAAAAACCATCCAAGTGCCAAAGCAGAAATGCCAATAAACCAAAAACCAACAATCTCCAGGATAGATCAATACCAGAAATCAAAATACAAATGCAGAGAGTAACAATCTCTCCCCAAAAAAATAATCTCTCCCCAAAAGATAATGTGTTTTTCCATAGATATCTCTCCCCCTTTGACATCAAATGCCAAAGCAATGCAAATACCAGATAAAAGTAGTTCATAGAACCAAAATACCAACTTAACCAACTACTCCCCCTAAGAAGTAGCTCTCCTCCATCAAAGCCGAAAAAGAAAAAGGTTTCTTTGTAAATTCTTTCGGTTTGATGCCAAGCATCAACTGTCTAAGTCTCTACTAGTGAGGGTATGACTCCAAGATGCTCTCTGAGATATTCAAATTTTTCCATAGGCAAAGGCTTAGTAAAGATGTCTGAAATCTGCTCTTTAGTATTCACATAAACCAATCTCACTTCTTTTGCTTCAACATTCTCTTTCAGAAAATTATATTTGATAGAAACATGTTTAGTTTTAAAGTGAAATACCAAATTCTTAGATATATCAATTGCTGCCATATTATCACAATAGATGATTATAGGTTCTTTGCATTTTACCTTTATGTCCTTCAACATTTTCTTAATCCAATATAATACTTGAGTACAATTGGTTGTTGTTGCAATGTATTCTGATTCTATTGTTGATAATGATGTACAACTTTATTTCTTGCTCAACCATGAAATCAATCTTCTACCAAGAAATAATGCCCTGTTGGTGGTGCTATTTCTGTCATCTACATCTCTTGCCTAGTTAGCATTGGTGTATGCACATAACTCAAAATTTTGATCTTTAGGATACCATAAACCAAGATTTGTTGTGCCTTGTAAATACTGGAAAATCCTTTTTACTACTGATTCATGATTTTCTCTAGGATTACTCTGAAATCTTGAAACAATACACACTGCATTCAGTATATCAAGTCTTATTTGTGCCAAATATAGTAAGCCTCCAATCATAGATTTGTATCTTGTTAGATTAACAGAAGTTGAATCATCCTTCAATGATAGTTTATCAGTTGTAGTCATAGGAGTACTTACCAATTTAGAGTTTTCCATACCAAATTTCTTCAGTAACTCCTTCAAATACTTTGATTGACATAAGAATATACCTTTATCGGTCTATGAAATCTACAATCCTAAAAATAATTTTATCTCCCCAATCATAGACATTTCAAATTATTCCTGCATCTTGTTAGAAAAGTCTTTATGCAATCCATCTTCTCCTCCAAAAATGATGTCATCAACAAAAACTTCAATAACCAAAATGTCTTCATTAGTCACTTTGAAATATAAGTTGTTGTCAGCATTACCTTTAGTGTAACCAATCTTCATAAGATATTTGTCCAATCTAGCATACTAAGCTCTAGGAGCTTGCTTCAATTCGTATAAAGCTTTCCTTAACCTACAAACCAAATCTTTATCATTTGTCAATGAAAATCCATCAAGTTGTTCAATGCAAAATTCCTCTTCAAGATCACCATTCATAAATGCACATTTAACATCCATTTGATAAACTTTATAGTTTTTTTGTGCTGCAAATGCAAGAAATAATCTGACTGCCTCAATTATAGCTACCAGTGCAAAGGTTTCATTGTAATCAATTCCTTATTTCTATGAATATCCCTTACAAACTAATCTTGCTTTGTTTCTGATTACCTTACCATCTTCATTAAGTTTATTTCTGAATACCCATTTAGTTCCAATTACATTTTTATTTTTAGGTTGGGGAACCAATGTCCATGTCTTGTTCTTTTCAATTTGTTCCAATTCATCTTCCATAGCCTTAATCCAATGTTTATCTTCACATGCCTCAGTGACAGATGCTAGTTCAATTTGAGAAATTAAACACACCTCTTCATTTGCCAGTCTTCATCTAGTCATAACTCCTTGATACTTATTCCCAATTATTTGACTTTCAAAGTGATTCAATCTTACATACCTAGGTGTGTTCACTTGTTGTTGTTCTTCAATCACTGTGGAATTCTCTGATGATGTCGGTGTGACTGGATCAACATTCTATACTGGTGCACTCTGTATAGGTTCATTTGTTATTATCTCAACTACCAGTTCAGAATCCATAGACCATGAATTTCTTCTAAAGTGTTCATCAATCTTCACATTTGTACTCTCAGTGATTTTTTGCAATCTCTTATTAAACATCTATATGCTTTGCTTTTAGATGAATACCCAAGAAAATATTACTTCATCACTTCTAGGATCAATTTTACCAATATACTCATCTCTCCTAATGTAACATTTTCTTCCAATTATTATGAAGTACTTAAGAGTAGGAATATTACCAAACCATAATTCATAAGGTGTCTTACCAGTTTCACCTTTGATGTGAACTCTGTTGAAAGTGTAAACCTTTGTATTCACTACTTCTCTCCAATACACATGAGATATATTTGCTTATGATATCATGCTTCTGGCTTCATCCATAATAGTCATGTTCTTCCTTTCCACAACTCCATTTTGTTGAGGTGTTCAGGGTGCTGACAGTTGTCTTTTGATTCCATTCACTTCACAAAATGTATTGAACTCCTTAGATGTAAATTCACCTCCTTGATTTGATCTTAAACATTTGATTTTCTTGCTAGTTTCATTCTCTACAAGTGCCTTGAATAATTTGAATTTCCCAAAAGCTTCTAATTTCTCCCTGAGAAAAGTAACCCAACACATTCTAGAATAGTCATCAATGATTAGAATAAAGTATCTATCTCCCTATAGACTTCTTGTTCTTGTTGGACCACATAAGTCAGTATGAATTAAATCAAGAACATCATTGGTTTTCTCAAAAATACTTTTGAAAGTTGTTCTAACTTGCTTTGCCATTTGACATTCCTTACATACCAGATTATGAGGTTTTGCAATCTTAGGTAAGTCCCATATTGCCTTAGATGAACTAATCTTCACAATGCAATCAAAATTCACATGACAAAGTCTTTTATGTCATAACCAACTTTCATCAGTATGTGCAATCAAGCATGTCTTTTCAATGTTATTGAAATGAAAGATATTACCTCTAGTCTGATTACCAGTTGCAATTTCCAAACCAGTTCTATTCATGATTTTGCATTTACCATTCTTGAATTGTAACTGAAACCCTTTTTCAACTAATTGACCAACACTCAAAATATTGTGCTTCAAACCTTCAATGTAATAAACATTGTCAGTATTGTGCTTACCATCAAAAGATATAGTGCCTTTTCCTCTGATCAAACAAGCTTTGTCATCTCCAAATCTTACTATACCTCCATTGTATTCCTAAAAAGATAAGAATTTACTTTTATCACTAGTCATATGATGTGAACATTCGGAATCTATAATCCATTCATCCTTTTCTTCTATTTTAGCTGCTAGGGCCTGCTCTACCGGTGGAACAGTAGGTGTCAGTTGATCTTCTATTATTGCAACAAAATACCATCCATTGTCTCCTAGTTCTTCATCAGAAACATCAGTAACTCCTTCATCCACATAGTAACATAATTTGTCTCTATTCTTCTTAAATCTGTATCTCTAATATTCAAGGTTAGGCTTATATTTTCTTTTAGCTTCTTCTCTTGCATGTCTGTTCGGACATCTAGATGTCATATCACCAATTTTATTATAGTTAAAACATTTGAAAGGTGCTTTACCTTCATACTTACTTCCAATAGGACCTTTAGGCATTTTCCTTGCAAATAGTGCTTCAAGCTCTTCAAGTTCTTCATTTTCCCTCCTGATGTCTTCAAGTTCTCTTGCATAAAGTGTTTTCCAATTAGATTTATTAGCTGATGATGAAGATGCTACAAATGATGATTCTTTGAAAGATAAATCTGTCTTAATTGTAGCAATAGGACCAAATTCCTCAAGCTCAAATGCTGAAAGTTTTCCAACCAAGGTATCTCTAGACATTGATGTATTAGGCATGGTTCTCAACTCATTTATAGTAGTTACTTTCATTTTGTATGCTGGTGGCAATGCTCTTAAAATTTTAGAAACAATTTCATCTTCACTTAGGAACCTCCACAACATTATATTCCCAAAACAATTTCATTAACCCTTTCCATAAAAGCAAAAATTCTTTCATCTTCTTCCATTTTCAAATTTTCATACCTGACCCGGAAGCATTCCTATTTTGCAATTTTGACAGTGGTATCTCCTTCATTCAATGTTTCCAACTTGTCCCAAATAGCTTTAGTAGTAGATCGATCTGATAATCCCATGATTTGTTGATCTGACAAGGTACTCAAGAGTGCTTCTCTTGCTTTGCAATCATTCTCTTGATCCTTAGCCAATGTAGGTGGATTAGGTTGACCTGGTGTAGGACTAACATAACCATTCTGTGTAACATCCCATATGTCTCTTCCAATGCAATTCAAATGTGTCTCCATTCTGATCTTCCAAATACCATAGTTAGTTCCATCAAGTTTTGAACTGTCCTTCCTGAAATAGTTAGTTGTCATAGAATCTCCTCAAGTTGTTAAACTTATGCAAAAGAGGACTTATCTCTAATACCAATTGTTAGGACCCAAAGGCAACTGAGATGGGGTGGTGAATGAGTTGTCTAATAATTTTATCTCAAATTCAACTTAACCAAACTTGATACTTAATACCAGTAAACCAAACTTAATATCGGTAAACAGATTAACAGTTAATAACAGTACCGGTGAAACTTAATGCATAAACAAAAAGAGAAACAATATCCACAACACATAACACGGAGATTTGTACATGGAAAGCCTGTAAGGGGAAAAACCATGGTGGGAAACCTTACCCAAAATCAGATGATACTACTGTAGATAGTATGTGTTTACAAATGGGGTCTACACATGCAGAAAGGCCAGTTGCCTAGAGCTCACTGCTCAATCATAAAATAGGAGTCACACTGACTACAATTGGATGATTAAATCCAATGATGATGTATTGCTCAAAGTAGCATCTCCAATGCTGGATTCAGTCTTGTTTAAGCTCTGATTGTCTTCTTCAAACCTTTCTTGAATCTTGAAATGATGTCTGTGTGAGTAGCTCTACTTATATTCACATATACCAAATATCACAGCCTTATAATACCTTATTACATACCACCTCTATATGAATCTCACAATTGAGATCTTACATATATGTTGGTGTAAATAAATAGTCATTATGGATATTATTAGCCTTTACTTAAGTTAACTTAGGATAATGCATCTCTTCATAGTTTGCATTTGAGACACTTAGGGAAGTGTGCACATAGGGATATAGCTTGTAGGAGAAATTCCACCTTTTGTGGTCTTATTTTATTGTTACACTCCACATTCAGTGGGTCATCCACCTCTTGTGGAATATTATATTATTTCTCCACTTACCCCTAGTATTTCTTACCTACCCTTGTTTCTCATTGAGCCACATGTCATGATTTTGTGCTTGTACATCCATATAGCCTTGCCTATATAAGCAGGCCTATATTCATTGTATTGTTAATCCAGTTGATCATTTTCTTATTGATGAGAAATAGTTTGTTCTTGTCATTCTGTTGTCTCTTTTTTTATGCTTTTCATTGTGCCCTTGATCTTGGCAAAATCTCACATGGTATCAAAGCCATTGGGGCTTCATTGATTGGTTTTTGGAGACATCGTGGAAGGCTTCTATTTTTGGATCTGAGGGACTGCATTTTTTGGAGGCATCTTAGAGAATTTTCTACCTCATCATTGCATCTAGGAGGCTGTTTCCATAAAAATCAAGTATAAATTTGACCTATTTTGGTGAAAATCGATTTTTGGGTGTGGAGGAAATTTTCTGCCCAATTCGGGCGGTACAGTATGAAATTTTCAGATTTTTTTTCAAAATATATATATATATATATATATTTTCTAAAAATTATTTTCCAGTTTGAAAAGATTTTTTTTGAAAAAAATAAAAAAATTGAAAATTATTTTTGGGATCCATACCTTCTGCCCAGTCATCAGTGCACAGTCAGTGCCCAGTCAGCACCTAGTCAGCATTTTCTTTGGAAATTTTTAGACCCCTCTCCATTGAGCAGTTTGGATTTTTGGGTCAACTTTGGAGGCCCATAACTTGCTCAATTTTGCTCCTTTTTGGGTGCAATTTTTTGTGCTCTTCGCAGTGGTGTGGTTATTTTCTGGTTTTGGTGCATAGGTTTTTCGTAATTTTCAGATTCTCTCAGTTGTACCTATTTGATCCTCAATTCTGCAACTTCAAAGGCCTCATTTGAGCTCATACGACCTCCTTTTCAGGTGCCATTTTTTTTTAAAGTGCATGTTTTTTCATCTACTTTCATAATCTATGATCAAATTTCAGAGATTTTAAGTGGAAATTGTACTTTCAAATATTGGTCTTATTTGGCCTATTTGGTACTTGTAAATTGCTTGGATCTTAGTTTAGATCTATTGCACTATTAGTTTGAGTCTCTTTTGGCCTTATTGAGACAATTGTAAAATTGAAATCAGAAGTCCACTTTGTCATTTTTTGCAAGTGTTCCATTGTACACGCACTAAGTATAAAGTGCCAAATCATCACTTTTGGGGGGGGTTCTTTGATTGAGTGAATTTGGGGGGGTGTCTTGTGTGATTGTGCCTCTCTTTCCTTGTGCTCTTTCATTTTTGTTGCAATGAGTCCTCATAAATTTCCACCTTTAACTCCACATAATTATGCATCATGGAAAATTAAAGTATGGAGCAAATTAATGGAAAAAGGTCTCACGCATTACATAGATGGAACAATAGCAGCACCACCTGATCCTAAGGCTGATCCTAATGCTCAGTTAGAATGGCTCACTAATAATTACATGGCTCTTGGAACTTTGAGAAAGTATGTATCAAATGACCTCATCTTTCATATTGAGAAGTGTACTACAATCAAAGATATTTGGGATATGTTTCAAAAATTGTATGGTCAAGTTGATAAAATCAGAGGTTATAAGATTGACAATGAGCTCACCAAATTGGATCCCAAGAGTTTTGATACAATCCAAGATTATGTCACCAAAGCAAATGAGCTAAGAGAAAAGCTTAAGGATTGTGGAATTGACAAAAAGGATGCTTAGTTGATATTCAACTTGTTGGACAAACTTGCACCAGAATATGCAGCATTTGTGTCTAGCTTCCAAACTCATCGTTTGACAATGGGGAGTTCCTATGTTATGCCTTCATTCGACGCTTTCACAGAAATGTTGATATTGGAACAATCTAAGTTGTTGAACATGGGGCTTCTCAAGTCTTCAAAGTCCCAGGCTTTGGTGGCTAATCAAGGGAATCAAGGAAGTCAAGGCAAAGATTCCAACAAGAAGAAGAAGCAATCTAAGTCAAAGCCACAATAGGAAAAAGGACAATCATCCTCTCCATCACAAGGCAATTTTTCATCCTCTTCCAAGAAGGGGACACCACCTAAGAAGGATAAACCAACTTGTGCATATTGCAAGAAGTATGGTCATGATGAGCATCGATGCCACACAAAGCAAGTTAATGAGTTAACTAATCTTCTTAAGAAAAACAACATCAACTTGCCATCCACCTACATAAAGAAGGATTCATCTCCTTCCTCTGCCTCACATTCTAAGGGAAAAGGGCAAGCATTTGTGGCTACAACAGGTTCTTCACAACAATGGATACTTGACTCAGGTGCCTCGTATCACATGGGTTCTACAAAGGAGCAATTTTCTTCATTGGAGCCATCTATGGTACCTCACATTTACATAGGTGATGATACACAAGTAGAAGTTGAAGGGAAAGGTTCAGTTGACATGGATGATGAAACTTTTGAAAATGTTCTCTATGTTCCTAACTTGTCTACCAACCTTCTCTCTATCTACCAAATCGCTCACTATGGGAATGGGAAAAAGGTTGAGTTTACACCAGATTCAGTTGTGGTAAAGGAACTTGATGATGATGCCTTGGTAGCAATGGGACAAGTCAATGAAAACTCAAGGCTTTATTCATTCTCCCACTTTGTGCCAAGTTCACCTTCTAGGGCCTTTCTTACTCATTCAAATTCTGAAAGTAAGCTATGGCATGAGCGGTTTGGTCACCTCAACTACCGCTATCTTTAGTAGCTCAGTACTAAAGACATGGTCACAACTCTACCTCAAATCAGTTTTTCAGAGGGTGTATGTTCAGGTTGTTCCATGGGTAAGCATCCCGAGGAGAAGTTTGATAAAGGGAAAGCTTAGAGAACTTTGGAAGTTCTTCAACTTGTTCACAGTGATGTAACAGGTCCATTTCTAGCACCTTCATTTAGTAAGGCTCTCTATGCCCTCACCTTCGTTGATGACTACTCCCACTTCACTTGGGTCTACTTTCTCATTCATAAGAGTGAAGTATTTGATAGGTTTTAGGACTTCAAGACTCGTGTGGAGAAGCAATCCGGGAAAGTGGTCAAGATTCTTCGCATAGATAATGGAAGGGAATATGCGAACAAGAGACTTGAGGATTTTTGTACATTTGAGGGGATTGATCTTCATTATTCTGTAGCATATACTCCATAGTAGAATGAAGTTGCATAACGCAAGAATAGAACTCTCAAAGAAATGGCTAGCTGTATGATTCATGCATGATCTCTTGATCCCGCCTTTTGGGCAAAGGCTATCAGTTGTACCACACACATCCAGAATTGGGTTCCTCACAAACATTTGCAAGGTATTGCTCCTTTTGAAGCTTGGGCTAGTAGGAAACTAATTGTGAGACATTTCAGAGTCTTTGGGTGTCTAGCATGGGCTCGCATACCTTTCTCCAAACACAAGGCATTAGAACCACAGAGTTGGGCTTGTATATTTGTTGGATATCCTGAGGGTGTTAAGGCATACAGATTGATGGATCCTAAGACACATGAGGTGTTCATTGAGAGGAGTGTTCACTTTGAGAAAAGCTCTCCTAGCTTAGCATTTCTACCTCCTCCACCTCTCTCTATTGTGGATAGTGATGCTAGTGATTCAGACGATGAGACTCCTTCAACTCTGACTCGCACGGTTACACCTCCGTAGGGTCCACTTGTAGTTGAGGAGACTCATTCTCCACCTCCCCCTAGACCTCATTGGGCTCAACAGACACTTGAGTCTGTGGGTTCTCTTGTTGGGGATCCTTCAGATACATGGAGAACTCGATCACAGCATCAGGATCTTCCACATGCATTCATTACCACCGCTTCTGATCCACAGACATTTAGGGAAGCATTAGGGGTTCCTGAGTGGGACCAAGCTATAGAGGAAGAGTATAGTTCCTTGATGAGGAACAACACATGGGATTTAGTCCATTTCCCTAAGGGGAGATAGATGGTTCAATGTAAGTGGATCTATTGAACCAAGTATGTTGCAGATGATAGTATGGATAAGTATAAGGCTTGGCTTGTTACAAAAGGTTTCTCTCAGGTTGCAGGTGTTGACTATACTGAGACCTTTGCGCCCATAGCCAAGATGAACTCCATTCGCTTGACACTTGCTATTGTTGTAGCTCAAGGTTGGGTTGTACATCAGATGGATGTGAAGAGTGCTTTTCTTCATGGTGATCTTGATGATGATATTTATATGGAGCAGCCATAGGGTTTCATCCAAGATACTTCTTTGGTTTGTAGACTAAGGAAATCTCTCTATGGCCTTAAGAAGGCCCCCATGGCTTGGTATGCCAAGATGGATTCCTTTCTTCTCTCAGCAGGGTTCACCAAGTGTCATTTCGATCCAAATGTCTACATTTTATGACATGATGACTCTCACTTGATACTTGTGCTCTATATTGATGATTTGATTATTACAAGGAGTACTACATCCATCATTAGCAGGGTCAAATCTGCTTTGCATGACAGATTTGCTATGACTGACTTGGGTCTTTTGCACTACTTTCTCAGGATAGAGATTTGACAGTCACCTTCCAGGATTACACTATCATAGCCTAAGTTTGCTCTTGATCTACTTACATGCTTTCATATGGCTGATTGTAAGCTTGCACTGACTCCCTTTCTTTTAGGAGTCAAGCTTGAGGATCATTCTTCTTCTCCACTAGTTGATGCCACTTTGTATCGTCAGCTTGTGGGTAGTCTCATCTACTTGACCCATACACACCCTGATATTTCATTTGCAGTTGGCATGGTTTCCTGCTTCATGCAGGAACCACATGAGCTTCATTGGAAAGCTACCAAATGCATCCTTCATTACATCCAGGGTATACATCACTATGGGATTCACTATGCAGCAGGTACAAGACTTTGCTTGGTTGGTTACATAGTCTCCGATTGGGCGGGTGATCTTGACGATCGTAAGTCTACTTCCGGTTAGAATTTTCACCTTGGTTCAGACCTCATTTGTTGATAGAGCAAGAAGCAACATGCTATTTCTCTCTCTTTGACTGAGGCTCAATATTGAAGCCCTGTTAACGTAGTGATTGAGACCATTTGGCTTCAGCAGATTCTCACAGAATTTGGGTTCCCCACTGCACGGCTGACAGTTCTACATTGCGACAATCAAAGTGCTATTGCTATCTCTTAGAACCTGGTCCAATACCAGTAGACCAAACACATCAAGATTCATATGTACTATATCCGAGAGTTGATTCAGGAGTAGGTCATTAATTTTTAGTATTGTCCTACAATGGAGCAAGTTGCAGACATATTCACCAAACCTTTCACCGAGAGTAAGTTCCAGTAGTTGCGAGCTCTCTTGGGGGTGTGGGATGTGTCATTAGGGCGGTCAGCTAACTTCTCCTTCCTCTCTTATGGGGGGAATTTTTCCTCTTTGAGGTTTTGTCCTTCTTCTTTGAGAGTCTTTTGTACTTTCATCTCTCTTTTGGGGGAAATTTTTTTCCCACTGAGTTTTCTCCCTTTCTCTATTTGTGAGAGATTGCATTGCATAGTTTTGCTTGCATTTGCATATGTTAGGTCCCAGAGACAACTGAGAGAGGGGGTGAATCAGTTGTCTAATAAATTTAAACCAAAAACCATTTAACTAGCTTAATGCTTAATACCGGTAAACCAGTTAAGTATGCTGGTAGATAGTGTTAACAGTAAATTACTATACTGGTAAGGATTAATGCATGAAACATAAACATAAAGTCATCCACAACACATAACACCAATATTTGTACGTGGAAACCCTGTAAGGGGAAAAACCATGGTGGGAAACCTTACCCACAATCAGATGATACTACTGCAGATAGTAAGTGTACATAAATGGGGTCTGCACATGCAGAAAGGCCAACAGCCTAGAGCTCACTGCTCAAACACAAAATGGGAGTCACACTGACTATAGTTGGATGGTTAAATCCAATAAGAATGTACTGCACAAAATAGCATCTTCATATGCTAGATTCAGTACCGGTGTAATGCTGATATGCTTCTACAAAAACCTAGCTTCACCTTCAAATGATGTCTTCGTGTATACCTCTGCTAAATCTCACATATACCTTCACATAATTCTTTTCTCATTCCTCATTCGATCTTATAAATAAGATCTTACATTTATACCATACCCTAAGACCAATTTTAGTAGGTCGACTCTACAAGATATTACAATAAAAACATTTTACATACAATATAATATCCAATGCAATAACTGATTGAACATGTCGGCTTAATGCATTTTCAACAATAATAAATTATCTTCATAGCATGCCATGCTGATCTGGAAAAGATAAACCTGCTGGTGTAACCCTAAATAACCCTGGACCTATTTGTCGGTAAAAGCAAATATGCAAATATGAATATACCAATGATTAATTCTTCAAAACAAAGTATCCACACGATGTCTTTGACATTACCAAGTGTCTTCCATATCATTCTAGGTACCGGTGAACATTATATCCTATCGGTGAACCATATACCAGTAACTGTGCAATAGTTACTTGCTTGTTAGTGAATGTTGCTGGATCTCCAAAGTGCTAGTTTTCAGTAGGTGTTGGCATCAATGACAAAACCATACCAAAATACCAACAATCTCCCCCTTTGGCATTGATGGCAACACAAGATGGAAAAACCATCAAAGTGCCAAAATAGAAATGCCAAATACCGAAAACCAACAATCTTCTTTAAACAACAATTTCTTATCCAAAGATTTATTTTCATACCAATCTCTCCTCAAAAGATAATGTGTTTTTCCATAGATATCTCTCCCCCTTTGACATCAAATTCCAAAGTTACAAAAATCAATTTCATACAAAATACCAACTACTCCCCCTGAGAAGTAGCTTCCTCATCAAAAGATTGGAGTAAAAGATTTGTCTTTCAATTATGTTGGTTGATGACAATCATCAACTGTCTAAGTCTCTACCAGTGGTGGTATGACTCCAAGCTGATCTCTGAGATATTCAAAAGTCTCCTTAGGCAAAGGTTTTGTGAAAATATCTGCAAGTTGTTCTTTAGTATTCACATAAACCAGTTTTATCTCCTTTTCTTCAACTTTTTCCCTTAGAAAATTAAGTTTGATAGAACAGAATGTAATACTGGATTCTTGGATATATCAATTGTTGTAGTGTTATCACAATATATAGTAATGGGTTCCTTGCATTTTACTTTTATGTCTTTCAACATTTGTTTAAGCCATAGTACCTGTGTACAGTTAGTTGCTACTGCAACATATTCTGATTCTGCTGTTGATAAAGATGTACAACTCTGTTTCTTACTCAACCAAGAAACTAATCTTTTTCCAAGAAAGAATGCTCCTCCAATGGTGCTTTTTCTATCATCCACATCTCCTGCCCAATTTGCATCTGTGTATGCACATAGATCAAAATTTTCATTTCTAGGATACCATAATCCAAGATTTGTTGTGCCTTGTAAGTACTGGAAAATCCTTTTTACAGCTGATTCATGATTTTCTTTAGGATTACTTTGAAATCTAGAAACAATACATACTGCATTCATAATATCAGGTCTGGTTTGTGTCAAATACAGTAAACCTCCTATCATAGATTTGTATCTAGTTGGATTAATAGGTGTAGATTCGTCCCTTTGAGATAATTTGTCATTTATAGTCATAGGTGTGCTTACCGATTTAGAGTTCTCCATCCCAAATTTCTTTAGTAATTCTTTCAAGTACTTAGATTGACTCAAAAATATACCTTTATCAGTCTGTGAAATCTGCAATCCTAAAAAGAATTTTATTTCTCCAATCATAGCCATTTCAAATTCTTGTTGCATTTTAATAGAAAATTCTTTACATAATCCATCTTCTCCTCCAAAGATTATATCATCAACAAATACTTCAATAATCAAGATGTCATCATTAGTTATTTTGTAATATAAATTACTATCTGCATTTCCTTTAGTAAATCCAATCTTTAAAAGATACTTATCCAACCTCGCATACCAAGCTCTTGGGGCTTGTTTTAATCCATACAGAGCTTTCCTTAACCTGCAAATCATATCATTGTCATCTGTTAAAGAAAATCCATCAGGTTGTTCAATATATACTTCTTCTTCAAGATCTCCATTCAAAAATGCACATTTAATATCCATTTGATAAACTTTGTAGTCCTTGTGAGCTGCAAAAGCCAAGAATAATTTGACTGCCTCAATTCTGGCTACCGGTGCAAAGGTTTCATTGTAGTCAACTCCTTCTTTCTGAGAATATCCCTTACACACTAGTCTTGCTTTATTTCTGACAACTACCAGCTTCATTAAGTTTGTTTCTAAATACCCATTTGGTTCCAATTACATTTTTATCTTTAGGCCGGGGAACTAATGTCCAAGTATTATTTTTCTCAATTTGTCCTAATTCTTCTTCCATAGCTTTAATCCAAAATTTATTTTCACATGCCTCATTGATAGATGATGGTTCAATTTGAGAAATAAGACATACCTCTTCATTTGCCAATCTTCCTCTTGTCATAACTCCTTAAAATTTGTTTCCAATTATCTGATCTTCAGAATGATTCAATCTTACATACCGGGGTGTCTTAGTTTGTTGTTGTTCTTCAATTACTATGGAATCCTCTGATGATAACGCATGCCAGTCCATAACCTAGACCAATTTGCCGGTAATAACAAATATGTCAACCTGGTTAGCCCAATCACCAAATCTCCAAAACCAAGTGTCCAAACCATGTCTTCGACATAACCAAGTGATCTCCAAATGATAACAAGTCATCCTTAGTGTCGGTGAACAATATAACCTGTCAGTGAGCCAAATACCAGTGATTGTAATGAACTTACCGATGAACATAATCAAAGATCTCTAGAGGGATAAGTGTTGATAAGTGTTGACATTAATGACAAAACCAATACAACATATCCATAATACCAACAACTTATGCGATCCAACTAGAGCAAGGAGTTACAAGGTGAGAGGCATTTCATGATCTTAATTGATGATCATTCTAGAATGACTTGGGTTGTAAGTTTAAGAGAGAAGTCAAACCCATTAGAAAATTTTTAAGATATTCAAAGATAGAGTTGAAAATGAAGTTGATATGATAAAGGAGGAGAGCGTTTCTGATGAATTTGACATTTTTTGTGAGAACTATGAGATTATGAGACATTTGTCTACCCCTAGGACACCTGAGTAGAATGGTGTAGTGGAAAGAATGAATAGGACTATATGAGAAGCAATAAGAACTATTATCAAAGAAGCAAACCTATTGAAAGTTTAATGGAGAGAAGAAATACATACTATAGTATACACTCTTAATAGAGTTCTATTTTGGAAGAAATATGGGAAGACATTATATGAGTTATGGAATAGAAGGATTCTGTAAGTGAGATATTTCAAAGTATTTGGAAGTAAATGCTACACTCAGAGAGATGAAGGAAATCTTGGAAAGTTTGACAACAAAATAGATGAAGGTATATTCCTAGGATATTCTAAAAATAGTAAGGCTTACTAATGTTACAACAAAAGATTGAATAAAATTGTTAAAAGTATAAACATGAAGGTTGACGAAAATATTTTTAGACTCTGGTATACAAGTAGGATATGAATTTGATGAGTTTGCAAGCAAAGAAGAAGAAAGAAGAGCAGAGAAGACCAGAAGAAGAAAGAAAATCAAGTTGTTTTGGCAATTGTATCTAAAACTCTAAGGTATGTACAAAAGAATCACTCTGGAAACAAAATTATAGGAGACAAGAATAGAGGGGTTATTACAAGAAGTAAAACTATTGAAGAACAAGTTCTACTATGTTTACTTTCTAAATATGAACCTAAGATAGTTGAAGAAGCTTGTAAATATTAGAATTGGAAGAAGGATATGAAGGAAGAGATGGATCAGATTGATAAGAATCACACTTGGGAACTAGTTCCTAGATTGGCAGATAAGAATGTCATTAGAACAAAGAGGGTGTTTCAGAATAAGCTGGATGAAGATGGGCACATTGTAAGGAACAAGGTAAGATTGGTATGCAAAGGTTACACTCAAGTTCAAGATATTAATTTTGAAGAGACTTATGATCATGTTGCTCGAATGGAAGCTATTAGGATGTTTTTGTCTTTTGCAACATGTAAATTTTTCATTTAGTTTATCAAATGGATGTGAAGTTAGCAATTTTTAATGGGGAACTAAAAGAAGTCTACATTGAGCAACCAAAAGGATTTAAGTTGTGAAATGATCTAGATATTGTTTGTAGATTGAAGAAGGCATTATATGGGTTGAAGAAAGCATCTAGAGCTTGGTATGGAAGGCTAGACAAGTATTTATTGAATCAAGGTTTTAAAAAATGATCTACTGATAGCAATATTTACTTTAAAGTTGAATCAAATAGGATCCTAATTATTATTTTATATGTGGATGACATAATATTTGGAGGAAACGATGGCAATGTGCAAGAAGTTTGCTGGTGAAATGCAAAAGGATTTTGAAATATCTATGATTGGTGAGTTGAATTTCTTTCTTGGATTGCAAGTGAATCAAAATAGTAAAGGTATTTTTATTTCTCAATTAAAATATGTTAGAGAGCTATTGAAAAAGTTTGGATTTGATAACTTTAAACTGGTATATACTCCTATAACAACTGGATGCAAGTTGATAAATGGTGATAAATCTCCTAAGACCGATGTGAGAAAGTACATATTAATGATTGAAGGATTGTTATACCTAAGTGTTGTTGGAAATAATGAAAATTGAGAAGGGGGGGTGAATCGGTGTTCTTCAATTTACTAGATTATTAAATTGATTCTTAACCCACCAGATGTAAAAGATAGAAAGTATAATGCATAAACTCAAAGAAAATAACCATACAACCATAACACCAGTATTTTTATGTGGAAACCCATAAAGAGAAAAATCATGATGGGATTTGAACCCACAATATTATTATACTATGGCCAATAATAGAACAATGTTACAAAAAGGGAATTCACTTGCATTCAGGCACACTGCCTAGAGCTCACTGCTCAATTACAAGATGAGGCTGCAATCTTGGAGGACTCACTATCCTACAAATAAGATATAAAAGAAATTACAAAGTTTGAACTAGAGTACAACATCTACAAATGCCATAAATCAATTTCGGTTATGCTCAAAAAATTTGTTGTTGTTGATATGAAAAACTGCTCAGTTTTGCTCTACTGCCAAATACCAGATCAACAAAACTCAAGATGTGCACGTGAAGCTACACTCAATCGTACCCAAAACAATTTCACACCCATAAATTAACACCAAAATGATCACCCTGTTGGCATTTGGCATTATAACAGACAATGGGAGATTGTTGGCATTTCAATAAGGATATTGAGAAGGTTGTTGATGATTATGGATATAACTGATTAAGGATGTTTACTGTCTTGATATTATGATTTTGTCATTGATGTCAATAAATTGATTTTCTAATTCAGTATGATGTTGCCATAGCTTGAGAAGTATGATTTGAAGAGTATAAAGATGTCGTTAAAAGACACAGAAAGAATATGATGAATAAGGGGATGAATAAGATATTCAATGGGCAACTATTACCGAGGCAGACAATGATGAGATCATGATGTTTAGATTGTTCTAACATCATACATATGTTGTAAATTGTAAGGTTAATACTATACTATGTTACCGAGCAAAGAACCTAGTCGATAAACCCTAAGGTTATCGCTATCGGTTAATGAAGGCAGAATGTCTACCAAGTGAAGTTTAGTATTTATCGAGTTGTTACCGAGTTGTAACCGAGCTATAACAGAATATATTAAATGGTTACATGCATTATTTAATGAAGGAAGCTGATGAGCTAGAACTGATTAAATGATTGGTATGTCATGCATGAAGTTTGTTAATGAATCTATGGCAAAGGAAAATCGGCATGAAGATCTACAGCTCAGATTGAACCGCAATACCCTAGCACAAGTTCCAAGAAATGTATGCAAGTTCCAAGGCAAGGTAAAACATTTTCAGATCAAAGGATACATTGAACCTAGTCAATGTTTGAAGATCTGATGGCTATGATTGATCATGGGAAATGTGATCAAGGAGATTAAGCGGTTAGCTAATTGTTTATAAATAGGGAACTATTGATAAACAATGCATGCGGGCAAATGTATGCACAGGGATGCTACATAGTGATTACCAAGCACAGAAGCTTGAAGACCTGTTTGAATAACAGAGTATAGAAGCCCAGCAGATGGACAAGATTAGTTCTATGTCTAGATTGTATTGAGCAAATAAGAATCTACTTTAGCATTTTAGATGTGAAGTTGCAGATAGATTTTATTACTGTTATTTTATGAAAGTGATAGAAAATCTCTTAACTGAGTGGACTTAACAGTCTTATTTGTAAAACCCCTTAGCAAGGTGACATTCTGATTGAGTGTTTGAAATCCTATCATGCCCAAACTTTTGGGCACAAACGGAAATTTAAAAAAAAAAAAAAATACATAGCTTAATATGACTAACTTAATTAAATTAATGCAAACTAGTTTGGTCTTAACTATGTTTCAAATAAATCAAGCAACTAAATTAATGAGGCAATAAATGATCTAAGTTATAAGCGAGCTAATATTTACCCAAAATAGTGATCATTAATCTTCTATTAAATAATTAAACTCTCTAGCAATTAATCTCAAACTAAATATATAATTCCTAAAATTATTTGTCCAATATTCACTTATAGTCCTTTAATTACTTAGGGTCTAAATAAAAGGATCTAATCAAAATTAACAACCCTATCAAATAAGAACTCCATAAATTAAAATACTTTATAAGTTTGAAATTTAAATGGGCCACCTGACCCTACAATTATCGTTGTGTTACTATTTTTTTTTCTTTCAAGGGTCTATTCTACCCAAGAATTTAAAATCTTCCTCTTACAATGCTCCTACATTTATTTACTAATTTAAAAGAGCATTAGTTAATTTTACAACTAACTATTTGAATTTCAAACAACTATAGCAAATTTAAATTACTTATATATATATATATATATATATATATATATATATATATATATATATATATATATATATATATATATATATATATATATTGGTATGTGTGTATATATATATATATTGGTATGTGTGTGTGTGTGTATATATATTGGTATGTGTGTATATATATATATATATATATTGGTATGTGTGTGTGTGCGTATATATATATATATATATATATATATATATATATATATATATATATATATATATATATATATATATATATATATATATAAGAATATCCTAGAAAGAGGGGGGGAATAGCTCTTATTTTATTTTATTATTTCCCCCCTTTTTGTTATCATTCCCACACACACATCTTAGTTTGAAACCTAAATGTGTTTGCCCTAACCCGAAAATAGGGTTAGGGCATGTGTGTAAAAACATACTTACCCCTTTTTTTTGTGTGTGTGTGCTGTGTGTGAGTGGCTTTTTCATTTTCTTTTAGTTCTTTTTTTTTTTTTATGTGCGTGTGTGCAGGTGTGAGTGCGCAGGGCCGGACCGAGAGTTGGTCTTTTTCCATGGCGGAGGGAGGAGAACCAAGCGGCGGTTTATTTTTTTCTTATTGCGCGGAGGTGGGAGAAGGCGGAGCGGGGGTGCCGGCAGTGCGGGGTACCGCGGGCTGCGGATAGCGCCGCCCGCAGTCTGCGGCTCCCGCAGGCTACGGACTGCGCCGCCCACAGTCTGCGGGTTCCGCAGCCTGTGGACGGCGCCGCCCACAGCTGCAAGCTCCCGCAGACTGTGGGCGGCGCCACCCAAGGCTGCGGCCCCCTACATACAGTGCGATGTTTTTTTTTAAAAACCCCCCTTTTTTTGGGGGGTTAAAATAAAATGCGAAATTTCTTTTTCTTTATTTTTATTTTATTATTATATTTTTCTATTTATATATATATATATATAAATATAAAGGTATGACAATATATACAGTTTTAATTTGAAATATACAGATTTCACAAATAATGAATGATATATATATATATATATTTATATATATATAAATATATATATATTAATGAGCGATACATATATATATATATATATATATATTTGAATGGCTTGATTAACAAGCTTATTAGTTTTTTTCCCTTTTTTTTTATAAACAGGTTTTCAGAATGAACACTTAAATGGAGTAAAATATATATATTATAACTCACTTAGGCATTCTTGAGTTCATTACTGTTTTGTATAACCTTAGAATGCATGCAGGGATTTTACTAATGTTATTTGTAGTTTGATTAATGGGAAAGAGTATATTTATCTATTTTTTCTTTTTAAAAAAAAAAATTGAAGAAATATATATGTTGAATATTCTGTTTTTCTTGGTCTAAAAACAGCACTCTACTTCTAGCATTTACAATGCATCCTAAACAGCAAACTTAATATGTATTCTTTTTTTGTAGGCAAAATAAACTAAGACTAAATGCTAATTTTATTTTGAAAAGAAATAGTCTACTATAATAAGTTTCATTTTCTGCATTAAATGGGAAATTAAATGACTGATTTATTTATTTACAGCAGCATAATAACATAAAAGAATATGTAGTAACAACTAGTTTTTACTTTCCAAATACACAAAAATGTATCCATTCTTTTTGTAAAAACATGAAGATTTAAATGGCCAACTAATACATTTCCTCTCCCTTTTGCAAAACTCACCAAGTAGGAGAAATATTTATATTTCTTTAGCAAATGTAAATACTAAGTATATATGAATACAAATGGTTTTGAAATTAAAACAACAATATTTTCCTTTCCATGGTAATAGGATTACATTTCTTTTCTTTTGGAAAATAAATACAACAATGGCCCCTTTTTTTTTCTTTACAAACCTCAATATAAAATACATTTGTCATTTAAACTTTTCTGCAACATAAAACAGCAACAACATTCTTTATTCCTTCCTTTCCCATCCCAAGCAACCTGCAATAAAACACAACTTGACCATGGAGAGCTCACCTCCCAGCCTAGGCTTACTAGAAGCCACCCCCGAGCTTGGAGAACCAAGCACTAGACGAGTTACAAACAAGCAAACAACACAACAAAATAAGGCAAACACTCAACATACATCTTCCCTTCCCAAGCTACACTTTCACCGCATTTTGTGATGATCATTCCACGGGTGGAAGTGGACCAAGTACCATTGGGGAGATTGCAAGCCAAAATACAACTCAAGCCACCTCATGGCAATACAAACAAAACAACAAAAGATACCTCCACATACCTTATGCCCCCCAAAGGCTCACAGGCTATATTTTCTCCCCTTATGACCCCCAAATGCATACACAAGGCTATGCAGCAAGGGTCACAAAGGACACCCTTGAGATCACTCTCCATAAGGAGAGCCTCTCACCCAAGGCTGTCATACTCCTTCCACCCCAAGACCATCCTACTCCCCCAAGAGTAGGAGGTCTTGGACACTCCCAAAACAAGAACACATAACAAAAACATAGAAATGAAAGCTTACACTTCTTTTTTTTTTTCAACAACAATTTACATAAACACAACTCTTTCAACAAGCTTTTCTTTCCTTCAACAAAACAACATAAACAACATAAATAAGAGGAAATAAAACCAATCTTATTCTGCCAATAGGTATGCTAGATTTAGTTGGGGATGAGCTGCCCAAATCCACACAAACTTTCCTCCAACTTTTTTCCAAATTTCTATGCTACAACTAATTTTCAAAACAAAGCATAATCTCCAAAAATGGAGAGTGGGTGATTACTCACTAAGTCTCCAATTCTTTCCTAAGAAGGCCTCTCACACACTCCCCAACCCCTTGGGTGATGTGAGAGTTCCCATTGGCTGCTCTTCCCAAACTCTTACACATTACTAAAACTGGAAAGGGAAAAGGTGAGAGAAGATGGGGAAGAGAGTTTGACATCAAAAGGGAAGGTTGTCTATCCTAGGAGGAACTTTCTAAGTTGAATTTTCGCTCACCTTGGAAAAACCACTTTTTGAGGTGACTAAACAGTCACATGGGAGTAGTCACATGTTTCAAAATACCCCTAACCCATAGGTATACCCTTTGGACCTTTGGAAAAGCCCTAAAACTGACCCTAGGAGTCCATTTAACCCCTTAGAAACCCAACTGAAGTTTACCTACGGGTCAAACCTGAGTTGACCACTCCCAAGACTCCCTACCCAAGGCAAATTTGGGACCACACTCATGTTTTTGAATGGCTTTGGTAGAAACAAAACTCCCTCCAAGAGACAAGTCAAAATCAATGACACTAATCAGCACATGTGTCAAGTGACACAATAAAATACAATATAAAAATCACACATGGAATTTGTCTCTTGTAGGATTACACATATACATAAAAATTAATTTTAACACTCAAGCATCATACACTTCACAAATAAAATACATTACAAACGGGGTGTTGTCTCTCCAAATAGACAACCCCTGGCTTAACAAACGTACATTGGTCTAGGTTTGGTTCTCCATATAAATTCCATGGTCACATGGATAATTTTCCTGCGCATCTCAATTAACACATTAGTAATTCCAAATAATCACAATTATACATAATTAAATACATGGATTTCATTGCACATCAAACACTCATACATTTGGCAACAATAATTCCATATCTCATTCATTCAAATTCAATTTCACATAAGCAATTAACATAATTCTCAAAATTGAACCATTCATAAAATAAGCAACATTTTTCTATCATCAAAATGAAGTCCTGCAATTCCAATAATGGCATTCACCATTTCAAAGTAATTCTATTCTAACAACATATAAAGTTTCATAATCATCATGCATAAAATAAAGCATCAATATATGTCAATGTGATCCAATCATGAAATCATATAGGTTCTAAATCAATAAAGCATAAAATAAAGCATTCGTAATAGTCTCAATATGCAAATAACTGAAAATGTCAAACTGAGTCGGGGTAGGGCCTCACAAATCCTTTAACAAGGTCACTTCTAACAAAGTGAAGATCCTAACAGATCTGAGGGAAATCCCTTAACCGGGTCACATCTAGCAATGTGTTTGTAATCTTTAATAGGATTTGCTTTTAACCAAGCATACTCTAGAAGAGTATATTTCTTAGTGGGTCCAAAATCCCACAATGGTTTTTCCCTATTTGGGTTTCCACGTTAAACCTAGTGTTATGAGGTTTATGATGTTTATATGCTTTTGAGTTTGCATGTTTAGCAGTTTTGGTTATATTACTGAAGTATATGTTACTGAGGTTGAATCTGATGTTTTTATGGAAGATTAAGGTTGTATGATTCACCCCTCCCTCTCATCTTGTTGGCTATTGGATTTGTAGTTTCATTAAGTATCATAACTATCACACCCAAGTCTATCTTATATATCTACATCACCGAAATAGATCTCCAACAAGTTGGCTTCAAAAAACTACAAAATATGAAGCATGTAGTCTCATGTCGGCTCAATCCATCACAAATCCATATACCAAACCAAAAATATATGATCTCAAGATTCACACGCAATGGCACAAACTCCTCGAACACAAAACCAACCACCACAATCATCCTTACAGTTTTGCAACACACATTACCCAACTTGTCCACATAATAGCTCTACTCTTCTGGAATCACCATATATCGGACCAAGAATCATGTGTTGGAATCGATACCGAAGGTTGGAATTACAAAGTGGTCTACCTTAAACAACCAATAGACTATCCCAATCACTGCAACCAAAGATGCATCACCAGAAATGAATTGTGCTTACTGAATCTATGCACCATGTTCACACTATATCAGACTGACACCTAAAATCAATATGACTTCTAGTAGATTAAATCTACATGTACTGGATAGGATTACTAGGATGATTTTCCATCAATGACAACCCCTAAATAATCTCCATGCATCAAACATCACTAGAACAGTGTCTCTTTCCAACAATATACCCCTTTGGCATTGATGGAAACACTGTAAAAAATGGCAAGTGCTCCAAAACTGCAATCAATCCGAAAATTTGTACACTGAACTGACTCCCCCTAAGAATGTGCACCATTTTTCACTACTCTCTCTCCCCCTTTGACATCAATGGAAAAGGTAGGATTCCACCAAAACTTTTATAGAAAGGAATGTGTAGAGTGAGCTATAGAAACTTGAAAATATCTGCATGAGTTACCTTCAAGGACTTCAGATACTCATTTCATCCTCTCAGGAAACAATCCAAAACATTGATTAAGGAACTAAACATGTATGCATGTACTTCTACTCCCTTAAGATCTATAAGTACATATTTTCCCAAACCGGTTTCTACATCTTGCTGAGCACCAAGAAAAGTGTTCATCTGGGGAGTGAGTAGACTCCTCAATTGCCCTACTCTACTTATAATCTGATCTCTCTTTTTATACAAGCTCTTTATTTTATCAATTAGATTTGTTATCCAAGCTTCAAAATTGTTTGGAAAATCTAAATGGGCGGAAAAATATTTTGCAATGTCAACCAAATGCCCTTCATGATCCCTAATCTTCTTGTCAATGTCTACTATGAATTTAGGAAAAATGAGACATTACTTAAAGATCTGACCACCTTCAGCTAAAGCATCTTCAAAACTCTTTACCATAGATTTCAAAATTGCCCTATCATCCTTAATTTCTTTCAAAAAGGTTTGCAATCTCATTTCATTAAACTTGTTCAAAACTTTTATATCCACTGCTTTCTCAACCAATACAAAATGAGAATCAACAGCTTGTAACATATTTCTAAGCTTACCAAGGGATGAATCACCAGAATCCTACTTAAAAGAAGGTAAAATTTTATCTAAAACACTAGTGGCCAAAGATATAACCTCCTTTTCTTTTGATTGAGACTTTAGTAAGTACTCACTTGCTTTAATTTGGGCAAGGGTGGTCAATTTCAATGCTTGTATAGGAGATAGTGTGCTCAAATCAACTATCCATGGGAAAAGGCCTCTTCATCAATAGCAATTTGCTTACCTTTGTCAAGAATAGTGGCTCTAGCCATGGTCACCAGTGCCTCTACAATGTTCTCTTCTCCTTTTTCTTCCTTAGCACCGGCATCTGTATCACCCTTGGCTACATTAACTTCTTCTTGAGTTTTCTCTTCTACTCCCTTCTCATGTGCAATCTCCTCGGCTTCTTCCTCTGAGTGAACTTCCATAACCAAAGGATCTTGCATAGCTTCACTAAAGTCCCCAACTACCTGATTATCGATGGTATCATCTACAATTTATTTCTCTACTGGATCAATATGCATAGGTGGCTTCTTGTGAGAGACTTTTGATTGAACATGAACTATCGAAGTAGAAGTGTCTTTTTTCGATTGTTCTTCTGGTTGGGAGTCATCCTTCTCTGGATTAATCTAATATTGATTCTCCTTCAAGAACTTGTTCAAAATGTTCTCAATCTCCTTAGAAACTTTAGCAGTTTTACCAAACATTATCTTGTTCACCCTGTGTTTACTCCTAAACTTTTCCTATACAATTTTCAAAATTCTTTGAATCTCATCTTGTGTAATGATAGAGCATAGATTAACTAATGTGACTTCTTTCAATCTCTCATCTTCAAGGCTCGTTGCATATCTCTGGGCATCCAAGATATCATATAATTCCTTCAGAATTATAGATGAAAGTTCTAACAAAACTTTACTATATGTATTTAGATACTCTATTACATCTTCTTCAATTGGCCTCTTCTCATCCTCATCACAATTTTTCTTCCCTGACTATTTGATTAATCAATTCACTCAGTGTCAAAGGGTATATGATTCATAAAGCTTACTAGATTTCAAGGCTTCATCTAGTTCAGATTTTTGCTTCTTGCTTTGTCTGACTTTACCGGATGTCTCACCTTGAGTTTTAGGCTTCACAGATGGAGCTACATGAGATGGAGGCTTTCTCACCACTCGAGCATAAGTGGTTGTCTTCTTCACTTCTCTTACCTATTCATCAGATTTTGTTTCTTCTTCCAAAGCTACATAATTTCTTACCGACTTCTCCTTCTTATTTTCAACTCCATCGATTGATGATGATTGTCTCTTGGGTGGAGGAATTGCCTTTTGCGCACTGGAGGTAGGTGTGGACTTGCTCTGCTTAGCCTTGGCCTACTTGGGAGGAGTAGAGACTGGTTTAGCCTTAGGTTTTACCATGCCCTCCTCCTTCAATATATTTTTTTCTCTAGCTCTCTGCATAGCTTCTTTAGTAATTATCATTTGTTATGCTAACTCCTCTACGTCTTTCCTTACTTTCCTTTTCCTAGTAGGTCTGGTAAACTTCTTGTGCAAATCAAGGTCTTTTTCTTGACAAGTACCAAACCTCTCTTCCTTATCATCTACCAGTTGACTCAAAACATATTCATCATATGCATCAAGTATGGTAGCATCAACCTCATACCCCCATGGACATGATCCGGATAGTCCTTGGCTCAACTGCCTCCATGTGACATTGGTCCTTATCAACCATGAAGCAGATATTTTTTGCATATTTCTCTACAATCTCTTTAGGGATCCTTTCCCTACTTTGCATTGTGGCTTGAAATGATTTGAATTATCCTGACAAGGTGGATTTATGTGGAATAGTATCACCTAAACCTTGTAATCCTTCCTTGATGTGAATGGCCACCGATTTATCATATCCTGATTGAATCTTTCCAATAACAAGGATTTTATTTAGGAAATACAGTGCCAATTAAACAATCAAGGAACCAAACTCGAATACATGTTTCTTGTCTTGCTTAATTTTCTTCATGTTGCTTAATAACTCACTGAGAAGTACTAAACAAAGATCATACCTCTTTCCTTCCTTTAGAATCTCATAGGCTACAAATATAGCAGTGTCACATATAAAGTTTTGCTTGCTTGATTGATATACCTTGTATCCAATAACCATCAAGGCAAATATAACATTTTTCTCTATGATATCATTGATATTCATCGACCGACTATCAAACTGAGATCCGGTAACCTTTGTTACCATTATATTATGTAATTTCCTCAATTTAGGGACCTCACTGGTTGCATGTAAACATGTAACCGTTTCAATGGATTTCTTGGTTATCTTATGAGGTCGGTCCAACTACATGAATTCATCGTGGATTCGGCTTAGAATGTATCGGACCCATTTGGGTTAGTCGAATACTAGGAAATGAATAAAATGGATGAAACCCTTGTCATGCAGTACCTTGAATTATAGCTTCAAATTTCCCATACCATCGATCATATGTTTGGTGTAAAGTGAGAGCATTTCAGCATTTCTAACCTATTCAACGTTGCAATGGATGTATGCCCTAATTGTTGGCAATTGACACTCATCTAGTTTAGACACTCATCTAGTTTAGTTGTGTTGTCATTGATGACAACACACATCATTTTGGGTTGGACACTTAACCGATACTTACTAGTATTCATGATTCGGCAACCGGCATTCAAGTCATTTGGCAGACAAGGGAAACCGGTATACTTGAAACCGATATATGAGGCTGACATAGAAGATTGATCTGACAGGTCTACATGGCAACAATCAGCGGCATCGGTCACAAAGTTTGATGTATTTATTTTTGTCTAGGCCAACATGTAAATAAATTGTAATATCATTGTAAGATGACATAAGGCATTCATGTTTATGTTTGGGAAGGGTATTTAAGTCATTCTAGTTAGGTTATTTTGCAGATACATTTAGAGAGAAGGAATATATAGTGGTGTGATATTGTGCGAGCAATATTGATCAACTGAATGTGAATATAATATTCTATAGTTGTTCTTGGTTATTGGTTTAGAGGTTTGGGATGCGAAGTAAGTTATCGGTAAAAGAGGACACAGTGAAAACCGATACAGACAATGCTTGAACTGGAACTCATCCAGCATAGTAGATGCATTCTCTGAGTTCAAAATTTTGTTTGTAAACTAGTATTTGGTGTTTGTAGTCAATGAGGCTCCTTTTGTGATGAGCAGTGTGCTCTAGGTTGTTGGCCTTCCTACATGTGTAGGCCTCTATTGTAATATTTTTTTATTTGGCCAGTGTATAGATATTGTGGGTCACCAATCCCACCGTGGTTTTTCCTCTTCAAGGTTTTCCATGTATAAATCTTTGTGTTATAGTGTATGTTCTTGTCGTGGCATCATTTCTACTTATTGTTATATTCTTTTATGGTTATCAATTGCTGAATTAATTTGTTAATAAGGTTAAAACTGATATCACCAATTTAACACTAATTCACCCCCCCCCTCTCACTATTCTTGGATTCCAAAACTAATATCTTCAATGTGAAGTATTCCATATGGGACAGAGGATTATGCACCTTCTAGATCATTTTCAGTGGATTTGAATGGGTGCCTCTTGAACACAGGCCTTGCCCTCTTAGTAATCTCAACAACAAGTGAAGTTACAACACTAGATGTAGATGCAGATGCCATTTCAAAATAAGAGAATGAATGTTGGTATTATGGATGTGTTGCATTGGTTTTGTCATTAATGTCAACACTTATCAACACTTGTGAACACTTATCAGCACTGGAGATACTTGGTTATGCTCACCGACATGTTTAGTGACTTATGCACAGTCACCGATATCTGGTTCACCGGCAAGTTATATTGTTCACCGGCACTGAGGATGATCTATTATCATCTAGAGATTACTTGGTTATGTCGATGACATTGTTTGGACACTTGGTTTTGGTGATTTGGTTATTGGTCTAATCGAGTTTTCATATTTTCTGTTACCAGCAAATAGGTCTAGGTTATGGACCGACAAGCGTTATCTATTCAAGATCAGTACAACACATTATGGAGATGACTTATTGATTGGTTATTATTGTAAATGCATTGATTTGATGTGATGCATCGCATATTGATTGATTTTTAATTGATTTAATTTTAATATTCTTAGTGAGCTGACCTACACATTTGGTCTTAGGTTTTGGTATATATGTAAAATCTCATTTGTGAGATTAATGTAAGGTGTGAAAGGAATGCAATAAGGTATTACAAGGTTGTGATATTCAGTATAAGTAGAACTATACACACAGACATCATTTGAAGATTCAAGGAAGGTATGAAGAAGACAATCAAAGCTTAACCAATACTGAATCTAGCATATGAAGATGCTATTTTGAGAAGTACATTATCATTGGATCTAACCATCCAATTATAGTCAGTGTGACTCCCATTTTGTGATTGACCAGTGAGCTCTAGGTAGTTGGTCTTTCTGCATGTGCAGACCCCATTTGTACACACATACTATCTGTAGTAGTATCATCTGATTGTGGGTAAGGTTTCCCACCGTGGTTTTTCCCCTTATAGGGTTTCCACGTACAAATATTTGCGTTATGTCTTGTGGATGTTATTTGTCTTTTTGTTTCATGCATTAAACTTTACCGGTATTGTTATTAACTGTTAAACTGTCAACCAACATTAAGTTTGGTTTACCGGTATTATGCATTAAGTTTGGTTAAGTTATATTTGGGTTGAAACTAATAGACAACTGATCCACCCCCCCTTTCAATTGCCTCCAGGTCCTAAAAATTGGTATCAGAGCTAAGTCCTCTTTTTGCAGAAGTTTAACAGCTTGAGGAGATTCTATGTCAACTAACTATTTCAGGAAGGACAGTCTGAAGCTTGATGGAACTAACTATGGTATATGGAAGATCAGAATGGAGACACATCTTTTTTGCATTGGAAAATACATAAGGGATGTTACAAAGAATGGCTATGTTGGTCCTATATAGAGTCAACCTAATCCACCTACCTTGGCTAAAGATCAAGAGAGTGATTGCAAAGCAAGAGAAGCACTTTTGAGCGCATTGTCAGATCAACAAATCATGGGATTATTAAACCAATCTACTGCTAAAGCTATTTGGGATAAATTGGAGACATTGAATGAAGGTGATACCACTGTCAAAATTGCAAGAATGAAATGCTTCCGAGTCAAATATGAAAATCTGAAAATGGAAGAAGATGAAAGGATTTCTGCTTTTATGGAAAGAGTTAATGAAATTGTTTTGGGTATACAATGTTGTGGGGGATCCTTAAGTGAAGATGAAATTGTTTCTAAAATTTTAAGAGCATTTCCATCAGCATACAAAATAAAAGTAACTTCTATTAAGGAAATTGAGAACAATGCCTAATACATCAGTATCTAGAGATACTTTGGTTGGAAAACTTTCAACTTGAGAACTTGAGGAATTTGGTCCTATTGCTACAATTAAGAGATTTGGCTTTCAAAGCATCATCATCTATAGCATCATCATCATCATCTAAAAATTTTGATTGGAAAGCACTCTATGCTAGAGAACTTGAAGAAATCAGAAGAGAGAATGAAGAACTTGAAGATCTTGAAGCACTATTTGCAAGGAAAATGCCTAAAGGTCCAGTTGGAAGTAAGTATGAAGGTAAAACACCATTTAAATGTTTTAACTGCAATAAAATTGGTCATATGGCATCTAGGTGTCCTAATAGACATGCAAGATTGAAAGAAGAAGCTAAAAGAGCATATAAGCCTAACCCTGAATATCAGAGATACAGATTTAAGAAGAATAGAGACAAATCATGTTACTATGCTGATGAAGGAGTTACTGATTATTCTAATGAGGAATTGACAAACAATGGATGGGATTTTGTTGCAATAATAGAAGATTAATCGGCACCTACTGTTCAACCGGTAGAGTAGGCCCTGGCAGCTAAAATTGAAGAAAATGATGAATGGATCATTGATTCTGCATGTTCACGTCATATGATTGGTGATAAAAGTAAATTCTTAACCTTTCAGGAATACAATGGAGGTCTAGTAAGATTTGGGGATGATAAGGCTTGTTTGATCAGAGGAAAAGGCACTATATCTTTTGATGGTAAGCACAATACTAACAATGTTTATTATGTTGAAGGTTTGAAGCATAATCTTTTGAGTGTTGGTTAATTAGTTGAAAAGGGATTTCAGTTACAATTCAAGAATGGTAAATTCAAAATCATGAATAGAACTAGTTTGGAAATTACAACCGGTAATCAAACTAGAGGTAATATGTTTCATTTGAATAACAATGAGAAGACATGCTTGATTGCACATATTGATGAAAGTTGGTTATGGCATAAAAGACTTTGTCATATGTTAAAATCAGTACTACTAAGGCAGTAAGGGATTTACCTAAGATTATAAAACCTCACAATTCGGTATGTAAGGAATGTCAATTTGGAAAGCAAGTTAGAGAAACTTTTAAGAGTATTCCAGAGAAATCTAAGAATATTCTTGACATAATTCATACTGATTTATGTGGTCTAGCAAGAACTAGAAGTTTACAAGGAGATAGATATTTTATGTTAATCATTGATGATTATTCTAGAATGTATTGGGTTACTTTTCTCATAGAGAAATCATAAGCTTTTGGGAAATTCAAACTATTCAAGGTAATGGTAGAGAATGAAACCTGTAAGAAAATCAAATGTTTGAGATCATATCAAGGAGGTGAACTCGCATCTAAGGAATTTAATACATTCTGTGAAGTGAATGGAATCATAAGACAATTATTAGCACCTCGGACACCCCAGCAGAATGGAGTTGTGGAAAGGAAGAACATAACTATTCTGGATGCAGCTAGAAGCATGATATCAAAAGAAAACCTACCTCATGTGTGTTGGAGAGAGGCAGTGAATACAATTGTTTACACATTCAATAGAGTTCACATCAAAGGTGAAACCGGTAACACCCCTCATGAACTATAGTTTGGTAATACTCCTACTCTTAAATATTTTAGAATATTTGGAAGCAAATGCTATATTAGGAGAGGTGATTATATTGGCAAATTTGATCCTAGAAGTGATGAAGGAATATTTATTGGTTATTCATCTAAGAGCAAGGAATATAGATGTTTTAATAAGAGATTGCAGAAAATCATTGAGAGTGTCAATGTGAAGATTGATGAACAGTTTAGAGGTAATTCAAGGTCTATGGACTCTAAACCGGCAGTTGAGATAATCACAAATGAACCTACACTAAGCACACCAGTACAAAATTTTGATCCAGTCACACCGGCATCATCTGAGAATTCTACAGTGACTAAAGAACAACAGCAAGTGAATACACCCAAGTATGTAAGATTTAATCACTCTGAAAGTCAGATAATTGGGAATAAGTATCAAGGTGTAATGACTAGAGGAAGACTAGCAAATGAAGAGGTATGTCTAATTTCTCAAATTGAACCAACAACTATTAATGAGGCATGTGAAGATAAACATTGGATTAAAGCTATGGAAGATGAATTGGAATAAATTGAAAAGAATAACACATGGACATTGGTTCCCCGACCTAGAAACAAAAATGTAATTGGAACAAACTTAATGAAGATGGTAACGTAATCAGAAACAAAGCAAGATTAGTGTGTAAGGGATATTCACAGAAAGAGGGAATTGACTACAATGAAACCTTTGCACCGGTAGCTAGAATTGAGGCAGTCAGACTATTCTTAGCTTTTGCAACACACGAGAACTATAAAGTATATCAAATGGATGTTAAATGTGCATTTTTGAATGGTGGTCTTGAAGAGGAAGTTTACATTGAATAATCTGATGGATTTTCTTTGACAAATGATAAAGATATGGTTTGCAGGTTAAGGAAATCTTTATATGGATTGAAGCAAGCTCCTAGAGCTTGGTATGCTAGATTGGACAAATATCTTTTGAAGCTTGGTTACACTAAAGGTAATGCTGACATCAACTTAAATTACAAAGTGACTAATGATGACATCTTGGTTATTGAATTTTTTGTTGATGATATCATTTTTGGAGGAGAAGAAGGATTGTGTAAAGACTTTTCTAATAAGATGTAGGAAGAATTTGAAATGTCTATGATTGGGGAGATAAAATTCTTTTTAGGATTGCAGATTTCATAAACTGATAAAGGTATATTCATAAATCAATTAAAGTACTTGAAAGAACTACTGAAGAAATTTGGTATGGAAAACTCTAAACCGGTAAGTACTCCTATGACTACAACTGATAAACTATCATTGAAGGATGAATCAGCACCTGTTAATCAGACAAGATATAAATCTATGATTGGAGGTTTATTGTATTTGACACAAACAAGACCTGATATTATGAATGCAGTATGTATTGTTTCAAGATTTCAGAGTAATCCTAAGGAAAATCATGAATCAACAGTGAAAAGGATTTTTCAGTAGCTACAAGGTACAACAAATCTTGGTTTATGGTATCCTAAAGATGAAAATTTTGATTTATGTGCATACACAGATGCAAATTGGGCAAGAGATGTAGATGACAGAAAAAGCACCACTGGCAGAGCATTTTTTCTTGGTAGAAGATTAATTTCATGGTTGAGAAAGAAATAAAGTTGTACATCATTATCAACAACAGAATCAGAATATGTTGCAGTAGCAACTAACTATACATAGGTATTATGGATTAAGAAAATGTTGAAGGACATAAAGGTAAAATGCAAAGAACCTATAATCATTTACTGTGATAATATGGCAGCAATTGATATATCTAAGAATCTAGTATTTCACTCTAAAACTAAACATGTTTCTATCAAATTCAATTTTCTGAAAGAGAATTTTGAAGCAAAAGAAGTGAAATTGGTTTATGTGAATACTAAAGAGAAGATTGCAGATATCTTTACTAAACCTTTGCCTTAGGAAACTTTTGAATATCTCAGAGAGCATCTTGGAGTTATACCCTCACCGGTAGAGACTTAGACAGTTGGAGCATGGCATTAGACCAGTAGAATTTAACAGAGAAATATTTTTCCAGCTTTTATGAAGGAGAGCTACTTCTTAGGGGGAGTAGATTGGATAAATTTGGTTATAACAATTAGTATTTGTAATAAGTTCTATGAACTGATTATATTTGGTTTTGTATTACTTTGGCATTTGATGTCAAAGGGGGAGAGATATCTATGGAAAAACACATTATCTTTGGGGAGAGATTATTCCTAGGGGGAGAAATATTATGTAATTTGATTTCTGGTAATTGATCTCTTTAGGAGATTATTGGTTTTTGGTTTTTGGCATTTCTGCTTTGGCTCTTAGATGGTTTTTCCATCTTGTGTTGCCATTAATGCCAAAGGGGGATATTACTAGTATTATGGATGTGTTCCATTGGTTTTGTCATTGATGTCAACACTTATCAACACTTGTGAACACTTATCAGTACTGGAGATACTTGGTTATTTTCACCGGCATGTTCAGTGACTTATGCACAGTCACTGGTATCTGGTTCACCGACAGGTTATATTGTTCAACGACACTAAGGATGATTTGTTATCATCTATAGATTACTTGGTTATGTCGAAGACATTGTTTGGATACTTGGTTTTGATGATTTGGTTATTGGTCTAATTGAGTTTGCATATTTGTTGTTACCGGCAAATAGGTCTAGGTTATGGATCGGCAAGCATTATATATTCCAGATCAGCATGACACGTTATGGAGATGTCTTATTGATTGGTTATTATTGTAAATGCATTGAGCCAACATGATGTATCACATATTGATTCATTTTTAATTAATTTAATTGTAATATTCTTAGTGAGTCGACCTACACATTTGGTTTTAGGTTTTGGTATATATGTAAGATCTCATTTGTGAGATTAATGTAAGGTGTGAAAGGAATGCAATAAGGTATTACAAGGTTGTGATATTTGGTATAAGAAGAGCTATACACGCAAACATCATTTGAAGATTCAAGGAAGGTATGAAGAAGACAATCAGAGCTTAACCGGTATTGAATCCAGCATATGAAGATGTTATTTTGAGTAGTACATTATCATTGGATCTAACTATCTAATTGTAGTCAGTGTGACTCCCATTTTGTGATTGACCAGTGAGCTCTAGGCAGTTGGCCTTTCTGCATGTGCAGACCCCATTTGTACACACATACTATCTACAGTAGTATCATCTGATTGTGGGTAAGGTTTCCCACTGTGGTTTTTCCCCTTTTAGGGTTTCCATGTACAAATATATGTGTTATGTGTTGTGGATGTTATTTGTCTTTCTATTTCATGCATTAAACTTTACCAGTATTGTTATTAACTATTAAACTGTCAACCAAAATTAAGTTTGGTTTACCGGTATTATGCATTAAGTTTGGTTAAGTTATATTTGGGTTGAAACTAATAGACAACTGATTCACCCTCCCCCCCTCCCTCTTAGTTGCCTCTGGGTCCTAACAATGAATAGATAGCTTCGCAAATGAAAAATACCTTTTGATTTGCAACCAGGTGCAATAAATTAGTAATTGATTGCTACAGGCTCAAATTTAGCTCCTAAAAATCTTTCACTCTATTGCTTTGCACTTTTCTCTCATTCACATTGTGAAGAATGAGCTATTGAAATGCCTTTTTATCTACTAAAAACCTAATTTTGAGTTGTAATAAATGCACAACCCTAATGACTTTCAAATACACTATTTTCATCAATTCATTTATCGGATTATCAAACTACCATGAAATCTTCTGGATAAGATCTGGATATCTAATCTAGATCTTTTACAACCTTCCAGATCTAGTTACAGATATCCGCATGGGGGTTCAATGAATCTGCATGATAATCTGCCCCCTAAGGCAAAAATGCCCTAGTTACTGGATGAGGTTGCATCAACGGATTTAGGTGTGGAGCTGTTTTGCACATTTGAATCTTCCTTTTTCACCCACATCTTCTTATGTTGATCTTTGATCTCTTCCACTTTATCTTATCCTTTTTCATTTGATTTGTCTTTGTTCACCAAAGCATTCTTACTTCTGAAATATATTGCAATATGACCAGGTTTGTTGCATGCATGACAAACAGCATTCCCTTACATGGGCTTGAAGTTCATCTGATTTGATCTCATCCTGCATTGGTTAGGTATATGTCCAAACATCCCACAAGAATAGCATCTCTTGTTCTGGAAATTATGTATCATAGTTCTACATGTGTTTGACTTATGACCAAAACTGTTGCATATGAAACATTGACTGGTAAAGGTAGGAACATTATGCATCATATTGCTCATCATCCCATTATTCATCTTACTTCTGCATTGACTTGCCATATGACCAAATTTACCACAAACAAAATATTTACCATTTAATTTATAAGCATTAGGTTATCTTACCTGAGGTTTCTTGTCCTTCTTATGATTGCTTTGACCAGAACCAGAGGATTCTCCTTTCTCAAATCTAATTCCTCGTGTATCTTTCCCATGTCTCTGACTTTCTAGCATCTCATCCAACCAAGCTGAACTAGATTTGAAATTTTCTTTGTACTCATTAGTAGTAGTTATCTCATCTCTCAGAATTATGATATGCCTTTCAAGTTCTTGTCCATCATTCTTTGTTTGTACCAATTCAAGCTTCAATTGATCATTCTCATATGTCAATCTACAACATTCATTAGAACTATCCTTCAGTGACTGAGTTAGGGTTTCTTCATTCTTCTTTTGTTCTTGAATCTCCTTTGTCAGCTTCATCACAATGGATTACATCTCATTCTTTAAAACTGCATTCTCCCTAGCCAACTTCTCACATTCATTTGTCATGTCTTGTACGGTTTGATTGTCAACACTTTGTTCTTCTTTCTCCTTCATCTTATCCATCAACTCTTATTGCAAGGTGTGTGCCCTTGGTATCCTTGTGTTTTGTAGTGCAACACTCAGGTTTGTGAAATGGCTTAACTACCTCATGTGGTTTCTATAAGTCTAGTAGTTGTATCGGGCATTAACATGTCAATCTTTTGGTGCAACAACAACCATACTTGTAACAAGTGGTATCAAAGCTTGGTCACAAGTTCAAACCCCTCGCTTGTGTTGGGGGGGAATTGTTGCAAGGTGTGTTCCCTTGGTCTCCTTGTGTTGTGTAGCATAGCACTTGGGTTTGTGACATGGCTTAACTACCTCTTGTGGATTCTATAAGCCTAGTCGTTGTATCGGGCATTAACAGGTCGATCTTTTGGTGCAACGACACCCACACTTGTAACAACTCCTTTCTCCTTTCTCTAGTAGTGTTCACTTAATCTTTCAAGGTTTCAATGAAGTCTTTAGCTACATTCAATTTTTTTTCAGAGAACTTACTTCATTTCTTGTTGCATCAAGATCTTCAAGTGCCACAGTAAGGTGTTTATGTAATCTAGAGTCCATTGATTCAATCTTTCAGATCTTCCTCAAGATGTTAGGCTTCTTCGAAGGAACTAGGCTCTGATACCAATTGTTGGAATTAATGAATATTGAGGGGGGGTGAATCAGTGTTTTGCAATTTACTAGATTATTAAACTGATTCACCTACTGGATGCAAAAGATAGAAAGTATAATGCAAAAACTCAAAGAATATAGCCATACAACCATAACACTAGAATTTTTATGTGGAAACCCGAAAAGGGAAAAACCATGGTGGGATTTGAACCCACAATATTATTATACTATGACCATTAGTAGAATGATATTACAAAAAGGGAATGTAATTACATTTAGGCACACTTCCTAGAGCTCACTACTCTATTACAAGACAGGGTTGCAACCCTAGAGGACTCACTATCCTACAAATGAGATATAAAAGCAATTAAAAAGTTTGAGATCAAGTACAACATCTACAAATTCCATAAATCAGTTATAGTTATGCTCAAAATGATCTACTGCCATTGATCTAAAAAATTGATCAGTTATGCTCTACTACCAAATACTAGATCAATAAAATTCAAGATCTGCATGTGAAACTGTGCTCAATCACACCCAAAACAATTTTGCACCCATACATTCACCTAAAATGATCACCTAAGTCTATCTTATATATATGCATCACCAAAATAGATCTCCAACTAGTTGGCTTCACAAAACTACAAAATATGAAGCATGTAGTCTCATGTCAGCTCAATCCATCACAAATCCATATACTAGACCAAAAACATATGATCTCAAGATTCACACGCAATGGCATAAACTCCTCGATCACAACACCAACCACCACAATCATCCTTACATTTCTACAACACACATTACCTAACTTGTCCACACAATAGCTCTACTCTTCCAGAATCACTAGATACCAGACCAAGAGTCATGCACTAGAATCGACACCGGAGGTTGGAATTGCAAAGTGATCTACCTTAAACAACCAATAGACTATCCCAATCACTGCAACCAAAGTTGCATCAATGGCAATGAGTTGTACTTATTGAATATGTGCACCATCTTCACACTTTGTCGGACTAACACCTAAAGTTAATATGACTTTTGGTAGATCAAATCTACAGGTATCAGATAGGATTACTAGGCTGATTTGCCATCAATGACAACCCCTAAATAATCTCCATGCATCAAACGTCACCAGAACAGTGTCTCTTGCCAACAAGTGCTACCAAACCAGATATCATGTATGTTGTTTGCCTTGTAGATAGATTTCAACAAGATCAAAAAGAGTCACATGTTTTTGCAATAAAGAAAATTTTATATATCTAAAAGGTACAAAATATTTTGACTATGGTATCCCAGAGGATCAAATTTTACTCTTTAAGCTTATATTGATGCATATTGGGTAGGAAGTGTTGATGACAAAAATAGTACAAGTGGTGGAGCATTTTTCCTTTTCTCTCGATTAGTTGAATGGTTAAGTAAAATGCAAGATTCTATGTCTTTATCAACTGCAAAAATTGAATACATTGCAACCGCATCATGTTGCACTTAGATACTTTAGATGAAATGGGCATTGAAGGATATTGGTGTGATGTTTGATGAATTGATCTCAATCATGTGTGATAATACAAGTGTGATAAATACCTCTAAGAATTCAGTATTGCATTATAGAACAAAGCATATCTCTATTCGGTATCAGTTCTTAAGGGAGAAGGTGTTGGACAATGAAGTAAAACTTGAGTATGTTCCTACAAAAGAGAAAGTTGCAGATATATTTACAAAGGCTTTGTGCAAGGATACTTGAGTATCTCCAGTAGAGGTTGGGGATATTACCCCTTCCTAGTTTGAATTAGTGCATTTAGCAATGCCTTAGTCTAGGGATCTGCATGCATATTTTAGTCTATACTAATAATTGGGGCTTCGTCTTAGGGGAAGCTATGTGGAATCTGAAAATGGTTGAGTTGTTACTCACCTTTTTCTTTGATCTCAAAGGGGGGGAGATTGGAGAGATTGGAGATGTTTGTGCGAGAGACGAGTTATGATTCTAAATTTGTGTTTATAATTGATGAATGTTGCCATCAATGAAAAAGGGAAAGATTGTGGTAAATGTGAAGATGATACTATGTCAATATGGTTGTCATTGATGTCAACATACTAATTATGTGTTTCGGTGATTGGTTTGTGCTTCATATTTATGATATGTTGTAATTGTAATCATTAGGTTTTGTTATGTTATTGGATGTTGCCTTTAGATTTCATGCTTATGATTTGGTGCTCTAGAAGTTGTGCTTCACAAGTGTGCTCAGTGATGATGATACTTTGATAGTGTTTGCAGTGCTCTAATTTTCTTCGTAAATTTATTTTTTATGATAATATTTTAGATTTATGATATTCATATCTTTATCTTTACTATTCTGATTTGGGACATGATGATGTGCTCCGAAGTCGTGGTTGTTGATATGTTCATTCTAGGTCCAGTTGACCTTGAATATTTCTATTTTTTCTCTGGTTATTGTGGCGTTTGGATAACATGTTGTTTTGATTGATGTAGTGCATTGTGGTGTGGTCCACTTCTCATTCCTTTCCATTGCAGGAATGTTTAGTGTAGACCTATTTCAAATTGTGTTTTGGTGAATTGTTTTTAGTTTACTTAGGAGATTCCTAATTCAAGAGATCAGTATAAATAAAGGATGATTATAATGAAGAATATACAAAAGCAAGTGGATTGAAAAAAAAATTATTGGTGTGAATTTGTGCGAGGTTATGTGAAGTTGTGGTTGAGCAATGTGATAGTGTGTTGTTTTTGTTCTTTGGTACAAGAGACAGTGAGCCAAAGGTTTCTTCTAGCATTGCAGTGTTGTGGTAGTTGTGCTTTAGTGGAGGATTCTTTTTTTCCCTTCTTCTTCTTCTTCTTCTTCTTCTTCTTCTTTTTCTTCTTCTTCTTCTAGGTAGTGATCCCTTTTCTAGCAGTTTTAGCTGGGAAATGAGCCCACCTACAGTGAGCATTCTGACAATGATCCACCCTTTGTAAAAATCACCTTAACTGGTGTCACCCTAATAGGTGTTTCATAATTGACAATTAGCATTCTCCATGGTTTTTTCCTTCTTGGGTTTTCCACGTAAAATTTGGTGTTTCTTATGTCTGTTTCATGTGTGTTCTCTCTCATGCTTATATCTATTTATGTATAAGAAATAAGAATTTTGGTTACTGGATCTATTTCTATGGATTAAACTTAAAAGTTCTTAATTGACAACTGATTCCCCCTGCCCCCTCTCTTAGTTGTCTGGGATATTCAACATCTTGTGGAATAGAGACACCGCTAGAGAAATAAATTGAGAATACTACATGAGCCACAAAATCATGTCCACAAAATTTTAACACAACTTCAGCATATCTAGAGGTCATCGAAGACTTTTTGGACAAATCTGACTGTCACTCTTACTACCAATGAATATAAATAACCAACTTCTACAAACCAAAACCAAAATGCTACAACCAACACCAAAATATCAAACTCAACTGCAACAATAGGAATATATCCAGACTAGAATCCATTTGGACAACCAAGTTTGACATGAATGACAACCATACAAACTCATATTTTTAACAAATGCAGCTATAGGATGACTAATGCAGCTAATGCTATTATTTTTAGGTTTTTTAGAATTTTAAGGATGAAAATGCAATTAAACGTAACTAAGCTATTCTATGTTTTTGTGATTTTAGACTTTTAAAATGTTTAAATGCAAACCTAAATAACTAAAAGGAGAGTTTATAAATCAAAGATCACAATGATGTGGATGGGTTTGATAAAGTATCGCCTTTCACTAGACTTATGAGCTACATGATTGACTTGTTGGTAGAAATGACTTAAAGAAAATGATAAGGCCAAGATGACCTAACAATATCTAAGATAAGATCCTAGATTTAATTTCTAGGTTCTCAAATTTTTTTAAGGCTAACATGCAAGTTGACCTAGAGTATTCAAAACTATTGATTAAAATGCAAGTTTTGAACTAAGGACTAGAGGGTTGATTTGGACAATGCAACTAAATGATGCAAGCTAAAAGGTAAATGCAATCTAACTTGGGATTTAATGGAAAATTTAATCTAAGATAAGGATTTGAGAATGAAATTTCAACTAAGGAGGTAATAATTAACTTAAACCAATGTCATTTTAAGACTAGAGGCTTGAAGACCAAGTTTGACTTATACGATCAAATATAACGATGCAAATTTAAGATAAAGATGCAAAAGATAAATACAATTTTGAACTAAGGATTGGATGCTAAAGCAAATATTTTTAATTCTTAGTGGTCTCAATTTGTTCTTAATGATCTCAATAGTAATTTGAGTGGTTCATTTTGAACACATGATAGGACAAGGGGGGGTGAATCAGTCTAGAACTTCAAAATAAATTTAATTTTAAATAGCATCATATAACGTAGTGGTAACAACTCAATCATCAACCCATAAACATCAACCATAAACACATGAACATCAACCATCAACACATGAACATCAACCATCAACACATGAATATTAACCATCAACACATGAACACCAAATTTACATGAAAAACCCAAACAGGGAAAAACCATAATGAGAATCTAACTCACAATATGAATATGAATGATTACCAAGTTTTAGGCTCATTTCCAATGAGCAACAACACCTGATGGACTTGCAAGACTAAGGCACACTACCTTAGGGCAAGATACAAGGACTTGTACAATTGAGGCTCAATGCTTCAGGGCAAGATACAATTTGTTGCCAAATGACTCATTGTCAATCAATAACAAAGGAAATAGTAGAACTAAAATTGAGAAGGATCTCTTAAACATGAAATTATCCTTGAACAATTAGAACAAACAACCAATAGCATGGCAAGAATCTCTAGTGATCACCACTAACACACCGTCTTACTAGATGTATCACCTTCAAAGATTTGACTTTTGTACTTTTGAAAACTCAAATCTCCTTACACATCATTCACATACACTTCTCATAAATTCACACACAATACATGTAACACACTCAACTCATACATCTACACACCTTAAATATGAGATGGATCAATGAAAAATCTAATCGAGGGTCACCCAAAATAGAATAAGTATTTTTAAACAAAATAAGCCACCTGGACCAAAAAATACTCAAAGCAATCCACTCTAGAAGAGAAAGAGGGAATCAAAACACATCACAATACATCCTTCCAAGATGAATCTGATGATATACATAGGTTAACGCATTCTCTAAAGATGTTACCAAATGTAACATGTAGATATAACAATCAGTTGGCCAAAGAGTATCTTTCGATGTAAAATACATCATGCAAATCTCCATAGGCCATGGTGAGACCATTAACAACTTCTTAATACGTCCTCTAGTGCATATCCAGACCAAAAAAATATGATCCAAACAAGATAACTCAACTAGACACACTGAATTATAACACAATTGAATATCCTGAACATGAGTCAACAAAGCTCTCTTGTAGAGTAAAGAAACCACTAGAGAAGCATATTCAAAATATTAGATGAGCCATAAAATCACATCCACTAAACCACAACACAATCTGCAACATATATGAAGGCCATCAAATACTTTATGGACTAGTCTGACAAACACACTTACTGCTAGAGAATAGAAATAACAATCCAAATCCAAATGCCACAAACCAAAACCAAAAATAGAAAACTCAATCTACAACACAAACCACAACTACAACAACCAGGAGTATATCTAGACTAGAATCCATTTGGATAACTAGGTTTGACATCAATGATAACCATACAAGCTCATACTTCCAATAGTCTCCCCCTTTGTCATTGATGGAAACACTTGAACAATACCTATAGAAATCTCACAACAATTGTTTCTCCCAATCTATCAACAACTCTATCTCCAAATATCACAACAAATCTCTCCTTTTTAACATCAAAGACAAAGGGAATTGCATGACATACTAGCCAACACACACCACTACTCCTTCTAAGAGAAGTAACAACATCAATCTTGGAGATAAAAAATAATTGTTGAATCTCCCTTGGAAAGTGCACAACTATAATGCATCTAGTTATAAAAAGGAGGGGCAATAACCCCTAGTTTCTTCCTAAGATAATCAAAAGTATCCTTTGCCAACTCCTTAGTGAAAATTCCTTCTACTTGTTCTTTTGTAGAAATGTATTCCAATCTGACTTCCTTCTTTTCTACCTTCTACCTTAGGAAATGATAACAGATTGAGATATTTTTGGTTCTTGAATGCATTATTGGATTCTTTGAAATGTTTATAGTATTGGTATTATCACACATAATAGGAATAGCTTCATCATACACCACTTTAATATATTTAAGAGTCCGTTTCATTCACATAACTTGAGTACAACAAGATGTTATCACAATGTATTCTAATTTTGTCGTAGATATGGAATTGAATATTGCTTCTTACTGACATTGAATCTTGCTTCTTACTTCCATGAAGCCAATATGTCTCCCAAAAAGAATGCACGACCACTAGTACTTTTCTTATCATCATTTTTTTTGGCCCAATCAACATCTATATATGATTTCAACCTGAAATCTTTAGGTTTCTTGTACCAAAGACCAAAATTTTGAGTCTCTTTCAAGTACCTAAAAATCCTCTTCACTACTTGTTCATCTGATTGCTTCAAATTATCTTGAAATATCATAAATAAACATATAGCCTACATAATATCTGGTCTAGAATTAGTTAGATATAACAATCCTCCAGCCATAGATCTATACTTCTTCTGATCAATATCTGGAGATGTATCATATTTGCCTAATTTGCAACCAACTAGTTAAAGGGGTAGTAACTGGTTTGTACAATTTTTCATATCAAACTTCTTTAACATATCTTTGACATATTTAGCTTGAGAGATAAAGATTCCATCTTCCAATTGAGTAACTTGTAGACCAAGAAAGAATGACATCTCACCAATCATTGACATTTCAAATTCCTTTTGCATCTCTTCTTCAAACTCTTTACATAAACCATCATTTCCTCTGAAAAATTATATCATCAACATAGACAACAACAATGAACAACTTGTTACCTTCAACCTTGAAATAAGGATTGTTGTATGTAGTACATTTCCTGAAGTCTTGTTGTAACAAATATTTGTCCAATCTAGCATACCAAGCTTTAGTTGTTTGTTTGATTCCATAAAATGCCTTATTTAACCTGCAAACCATATCCAAATCTTCTGGCAATCTGAATCCATCCAGTTGCTTAACATATGCCCCTTCTTCCAATTTTTCATTTAGAAATGTTGACTTAACATTCATTTGATATACCTTGAAATTCTTATAAGCCAAAAAAGCTAGAAACATTCTTATAGCTCCCATCCTATTTATTGGAGAAAAATTTTCCTCAAAATAAATACCTTCAACTTGTGAGTAGCCTTTACATACCAATATCACTTTTTTCCTTGTAACTTGTCCTTTTTTCATTTATCTTGTTCTAAAACACCCACTTAGTTCCTATCACATTCTTGTCCACTAGTTTGGGTTTCAGCTTCCAAGTTTGATTCTTTTATATTTAATTTAGTTCTTCTTCCACTAATTTTACCCAAATTTATTCTTTGCTTGCTTCCTCATATGATTTAGGTTCCACTAATGAAAGAAAATAATAGTTTTCTTTCTCATTTACCTTTGTAACACTTCTTCTTGTCTAAACTCCTTAATTTTGTCTCCAAAAATCTAATCTTATAAATGATTCTTTTATACATATTTTGTTGGGGTCTTAATCACTTGCTCTACTTCTTCTTATTCCTCTTTAGTTTCATCTATTTCTTTCTCATTGTTGTCTTTTGGATCTGTCTTTTCTTCTGCTACAACAAGAATAATCTCAAGTTCAGTCTCCCATACGAGTTCAGGGGCAGTCCTATCCAATACTTCACAAACTTTCACATGTGTGCTCTCCACTATCTTGTTCAATCTCTTATTGTACCACAAGTGGGCTTTGTTGTTTGTTGCATATCCCAAGAATATTCCTTCATCTACTATAGTATCAAACTTTTCAAGATCATCTTCATCTCGTATGATATAACACTTACTCCTGAATATTCTAAAATATTTCACAATAGGGGGTCTTCCATTTCATAGCTCATAAGGTGTCTTGGTATGATTTAATCTTATCTATACCATGTTAAGAATGTAAACAACAATATGCACAACTTATTTTCAATATACATTAGGCAAGTTAGCATCCTTCATCATAGTTCTAGCCATCTCAATAACAATCATATTCTTCCATTCTACCACACCATTTTGTTCAGGGGTTATCAAAGAAAAAAATTATATTCTAGCACCATATTGCTCACAAGAATTCTCAAATTCATTTGAAGTAAATTCTATTCCTCTATAAGATTTTAAGTACACTTGATTTAAGTATCAACTTGATTCTCTACCATTGATTTGAGAACTATTAAATCTTTCAAAAGCTTCATATTTTTCTTTAAAAAATGTAACCCATGTCATCCTAGAATAATCATCAATAACTAACATGAAATACCTTTCTCCATTAAGTCCTATTTTCCTTGTAGGTCCGCAAAGATCTATATGAACCATCTCCATGGATCTTGAAGTGGAATACTCCCTGTTCTTGAAACTTCTCTTTGTTTGCTTTCCTAATTGACATTCCCTCCCCATAGTATCAATAGGCTTCATAATATTTGGTAAATATCTCACGGATTTAGTATTACTTTATCTTTATCATGTTGTCAAAGTTAGCATGTCCCATCCTTTTATGCCATAACCAACATTCACTTCTTTGTGTCAGAAAATATATACTTCCACTCTTTTCCTTAATGAAATAAATATTTCCATCTATTCTAATACCTTCTGCAAACCATTCTTCTAGTTTTTCTTTTTCTAATTACACATACAGTCTTATTGAATAAAACTTCATATCCTTTATTGAACATCTGACCAACACTCAACAGACTATGTCTCAAACCTTCAACATAATACACATCATCAATTTTATTCTTACCATCAATCAAGATACTTCCTATTATGTAAATAGGTGCAGCTTCCTCTCCTACAAATTTCACTGATGGTGAGATTAATGAACTCACCTTTATTTTTAGTCATGTGATTTGAACATCTGGAATCAATGATCCATGTTCTTGATCAATTCAACCTTAGCATGTAGTACATTTTTTTCTCTTGCCATCTTTCTATTTTCTTCAACATCTTCCTATCTTCTGGACCTATCCTGGTTCTTCTCTTCTATAGCCAAGAAAATATATTTGTCATTCAAGTACTCACCATTTTCATCCTCAAATAAATGTATCTCCATAGGAAAAAAAACTCATTTTCCCTTCATCTCTATCATTTATCCTTTTCTTAAACTCTTGTCTTCTATATCTACTTTTCTTCTCATCATCATCAAGTTTTTGTAATCTTACTTAAACATACAATTAGAAGCATAATGACTAATTCTACCACAATTAAATCATTTCAAGGGTAACTTACCTTTGTACTTTCTAGTTCCTCTCTTTAATCTTCTTGCAAAGCTTGCTTCAATCTCATCTAGGTTTTCACTTGTTTCTGGATCATCTTTTGATATTTTTGAAACATTAAATGTAAGCAATTTGATCTCAATTTATAGAACTTCAATGAAATGGTGAATTGTTAGGATTCAATCTTAGATCAAGAGTTTTTTTTTTTAAATGTGGGCTGAATGTAGAAACACGGTGACTATTTTTAGCTAATTAGCTCATTTATTTAATTAGAGAAATTATTTATTTATTTTGATCAATTTGATTTGCTAATTGATTTTGCCCTTTCAAAGATTGACTTAACCTAATTGATTGAGATTATTAAATATTTTGATCAAAAAGTTTTAATTGACTTGACATTATCATTATATATATACATATTGCATATAATAGAAAAAGACTGTTACAAAACGATCAAAGTTTTCTACATGAAATATAGAATTTTTCTATATGGACTGTAGGTCCAGTAACATACCACTCAGGGCTAGAAGATTGCTATGTGCTATATACAAAAATGCACAGAAATGTACATATATGACTAGAAGGCATATTTTCAATACAAAACATTACAAAATGCTCATAACCGAAGAACTGAAGTGTTGGGTCCAAATCACAACAGCGTCTCTTCCTGATCTACTTCCATCCATGTAGTCCACCCTAGGGGACCCTCCATCCACACAGCTCGTTTGCCTTTGAGTAATTGTGAGAGTATCTGAATCTGGTCTTTAATTGGGTCTCTTACTTTGGCAACCTCTAGTCCAAGGCTATCCATAGCTAGGTCCACATCTTGTTTTCCTCCTATTGTCTTCCTCCATTTGTATCCATTCTCCATCTCATGAAGGTACATCTTTGCATTTCCATCCTTAATGAACCTAAGAAATTTATGCTTCTCAATATTCATTGTCGCAGAGACCTGCAAAAAAATATGGTGAAGGGCGAGTCCACAAAAAGACTCAGTAAGGGCCCTACCTATACCTTGGAATTTGTCTTCATTTCTGATTTTCCCTATATACCATAAAATTTCAGTGGAAAGGATATGCCAAAATAAATTAGTCTCTTTTTTTTAGACCCTTAATATACCCTATTAGAACATCAATCATAGTAAATTGATTAGGAATAGAAATACTAAATAACAACCATATTTCTCTAGCAATACTACATTCAAAGAAAATGTGTCTAACAGACTCAAGAACCCTGCATACATTACAAATATCACAATTATTATGGTCTTTTCTGAAAGGCAGCCTGTTAATTATCATAAGCCATTTAAAACATTTTTCCTTGGGTGTAACAAGACTACTCCATAATCTGGAAAACACCTTCTGTCATTGTTTCACTGAAAATTCTGCAAACTAGAACTTGTTAATATATAGTATAATGGATTCACCATAAGTTAGAGTATTATAAATATTGATAGCATTGATATTTGACATAGGGATAGTGTTATTCCACATAAAATCCTTACAACTATCATTACTATTCTTGCAATTTTTGGGAAACTGAAGGATTGCGCATGCTTTTTTCATCATGTTATATGTTCACTTGTGGGAATCTTGCAGATCAAATCTACCTCTAAGGGTTTCCTAGCTAAGAAGCATGTCATCCTCAATAATATCTCTAAAATAGCAAATGCCTTTGGCGGCCTAGGCTTTAGCAGAGCACCCTTGCGTAAGGGCAAGAGGTCTAGAGGAGTGAAGGAGGTTCCACCAGATGGATCTATCCCCATGGATGAAATCATTATTGTTGACCCTATTATTATTGATGAAAGGCCTAATATTTTCCTAGGCTTTCCAAATAGACTTGAAGACACTCGAACCCTACACTAAGACTGCAAAGTCTCCAGCCACTAGGTCACAAAAGGGTAGGGATTTCCAAGACTTGGCCTTTTTTTGGGACAGCTCTCAGAATGTTATTTCTTACCAGAATTTTCCAAGGTTCATTGCCATCAAATGCTTGGAAGATCCATTTTGCTGCAAGAGCAGTCCCTTGAATTCTTAAATCTTTTAATCCTAGACCTTCCAGGCTCTTTTCTCTATGACACCACTCCCATTTAATAGAATGGATCTTTTTATTTCCTTTCCCATCAGACCAAAGGAAGTTCCTGATGGTCTTTTGAATTTCCAGGATTTGATAATTGGAGAGCATCCAAACCGAGGAGTAATAGATATTGTAGGAAGATAAGATTTTTTGACACACCTGCACTCTTCTGGTGAGCGAGAGATACCTATTATTCCACTTATTGAGCTTCTTCTCAATCTTGCTTCTAACCCATAACCACATCTCCTTGAGAGATGGTGAGATGGCAAAGGAAATTCCCAAATATCTGACAATCCTATTTGGCCCCCGCATTGGACCCCAAATTGTTGCAACCACTTTGGAGGGTGATCCTCCCAACCAAGCATGGGGGATTGGACCTGAGATATTTTAGCTCCTAAAATCTCCCCTAGAAACTTAATTTTGCACTCCAAAGCCTCCAAAGTTGGTTCATTGAGTTTGATAAAGAGTGCCATGTCATTAGCAAATTGAGCATTAATCAGCTCATCTCCATTAGGAAGTTTGACACCTTCTACTTTAGGGGATATGGAACAATCTCTTAGGATATAGTATAGGGCATCTAAGGCAATAACAAAGAGGGCAGGGGCTAGAGGGCATCCTTGTCTAATAGACCTGCTAAGAGTGATAATCTACAAGAGGGAACCATTCATTTCCACCTAGGCTTATGCATCTTTGAGGATAATCTTCACCCATTTGTAGAATTACGCTGGAAAACCAAATGCTTCCAACATCATCAGAATGAACTCCCATTCCACCCTATCATATGCCTTCTCAAAGTCTAGAAGGAACATGGCTGCATTCTGACCTGATATATTTACCCACTCCATGGCCTCCCAACTGGTGATTAAATTCTCAAGGATGTGTCTTCCCTTAATGAACCATGTTTGAGTGGGACAAATGAACTTAGGCAGTAAAGCTTCTAGCCTAATAGTAATAGTTTTAGCCATTATTTTATAGGAAACATTGAGGAGCTTTTTTGGTCTCCAGTTTTTAATAAGAGACTTGTCTCCTTCTTTGGGTACCAACTTAACAGTCCCTTTGTTAATACGTTCACCTAGGGAACCAGTCTCAAAGGCCTCTGAATAAATTTCATGAAGGTCTTGACAAATCCATTCCTCGTTAGCTTTATAAAATTCAATAGGAAGACCATTCGGGCCCAAGGTTTTGTCATTGCTCGGGTTTCTAATAGCAACTTTCAGCTCTTCCAATGAGATGGAACCCCTCAATGCTTGAGCATCCTCTGCGGTAATCTTAGTGGGAATAATCACTCTGCACTTTTCTCTAGCTTCTCGGGAATTAATGGAGTCTTCCAAGGAGAAGACCCCTCTGTAATACTGATAGAAGACCTCCTTAATATCATCTAGTGCCACAACTTCTTTGTTATCTATCCAAATCCTATCAATTTTCTCTCTAAACTATTTTTGGTTCAACATATTGAAGAATAATTTCGATCCTTTGTCACTGAATTGCATCCATTGGGCTCGAGCCTTGATCATGACCCCTCTAACCTTAGATTGTTGGTGCTTCCTTAGAGTGTCCCTTGCTTGGGCTACTTTGTATGACAAATCTATCTTTTTAGGACTATCTTGGATCTTTGCCTCACATTGGTGTAGTTCATTAGACGGTGCTTTATCCTTCCACCTATAGTCTTTAGCTTTCTTTTGTCCTATAGTTTGCAGAAGTGCCCGCCAACTTTTGACATTTTGGTTCCATCTGCTTATGTTAGAACTCAACTCTTTATTGCCTTTGTTGAACAATCTAACTATTTTTAATGCAATCAACACATTTCCTTGCCTCTCTAGTGAGTCTCTGAATCTAATCTGAGAGATGACCAGGTGATGGTCCGAGAGTGAGGTTGGCCAAACTATCACAATGTTACCATTCTTATCTGGTTCAAAGGAGAATTGTTCTCTGTCAACGTAGAACCTATCCAGCCTATAGTAGATTATATGTTTTCCTCTCTGGTAGTTGTGCCATGTGAACTAGATTCTTGTGGCCTCCTTCTTATTGCTTAATAAGGGGTCAAAAAGTTTTTTACGACTCTTCATTCTCTCCCAATGTAGTTTCTCCAATATTTTCCACTCCATAGGAACACCATCACATTTATCCTCATGACCTTCAATCATATTCAAGTCTCCCCTAATTATCCATGGTATATCAGGGAGGGATGCAATCCAGTCCCACAAAGTAGTCATTTCCCTGTGGTCATTGGGAGCATAAATTGAGCATATGCCGATGATGGTTTTGTTAATATCTAAAGAGGCCCAAACCACTCTATTACACAGTGAGAATCCTTGGTCAACTACATGATCCTTCCATTTGGGGTTGATGAGTATCTCAACACCTCCTCTACCTTTATCATGATTTGAGAAAACCTTATTAGAGTCTTTCCAGATAAACTCTAAATTGACTTCTAATGTAAACTTAACTGCTTTGAGTTCTTGAAACATAACAATATCTGCATCCGTATGTTAATTGACAAACTTCCTAACTATCTGCTTCTTGTTTGGTGACTCCAAACCCCTAATATTCCATGAGATGCACTTCATCATGATAAAATATGAAATCTTTACTCTTTAGGGGCCTTAAACTTGTCAAAGCACCTAGGGATCTCTTTCTTATCATCATTATTCCTTCTACTAGTTGAGCCCTTGTTCTTAGATCCCAGCGATCTACCTCTCCTTCTTTTGGGTAGAGCTTCTGGATTCTCACTATTTGTCATCCATTCCCCTTCTTTCCCTGCGACTTCATCATTATAAGAGTCCTCCTCAAACTCAATCGCCTTCTTGATGACACACTGACTGGGAGCCTCACCGCTCTCAAAGCAGGGTTCGAGCGCCTTCAAACTACTGGAGGAGTCTAGGGTTTCTACCTCACTTTCTAGGCTTTTAGCATCATAAACTTTAGGTTTAGCAACAATGACCTTAATCACACAATTTTCCTTGATTTCTACAAACTTCTTAGGAGGAAGGGCAGCGACCGCGTCAGGGGTGAAATCTGCAAGGGATGGAGGGTCCTTTGTAGTCTCCGAGACACATGATGAGGCAAAATCAAAGGAGACATCCATGTTTGTTGAGTTCTTGTGAGTAGCTTCTGCACTCGTAATCCCAGAAACACTCCCTCCCTTACCCAAGTCACCACTCACACCATCTCTCTCTTTGAGACTCTGAGAAACAGGCTTATCCAAGCCAGAGGCTACAATCAAGAATCTCACTTCTGGGGGAATCTCTTGCGCATCATCATCCATAGGAGATATCAAATTGTTCTCCACTGAGAGTTTATTCTTATTAGAGTTCAAATTATCAGGGTTATTCGCTCTGATCTTCTCCAGAGCCAACTGTTGGGCATTTTTCCTCCTTCTTTTCTTAGGGATTTTTCCCACAATCTGAAAACCATCCTACGGATCTTCACCCATCTATTTTAGGGCATCTGCTATAGCAGAATGGGCTGTGGAGTCGATACCGGAGATACCAAAGTTAGCATTTTTACCAGACTCTGTGGGTTTATTATTTTCTCCACTTATTATACTATTGATTTTTTTACTAATATAATTAAGATTTTCTATGGTCGGTCTGATATGATTCCCGTGCACAAGAGGCGGGTTGCTTGGTTCACTGCGGGGTTTCTCCATGCCCTTGAATCGATTAACGATGGGGCAATTCTTACGGATATGACCCTCTTTTCTACAGAGGAAGCAAACATTAACCCCTTTGAGGACTTCAATCAGGCAAGAAACAAGTTTAGTTCCTAAGTTAATGTTAACCGAATTGGGGATATCACGGCCAGGGTTGATTGAAACCAAAACCCTAGTGTCCAGATGAGGAATAAGTGAGGCCGAGTTATCCACTCGGATAGTCTTGCCTATCAGTTCAACTATTTGCGGTATAAATCTCCATAACAATGTAGGCACATTTTTAATCAAAATCCATCTAGGGCACGAGAGTGCTAATATTTCCTCATTTACCTCTTCAGGCAACCAACCTAGGGCATGGAATGTGCATTTTCCCACAGTCCAATATTGTTTATTAAGAACCTCTTTTTGCATTTTATGATCTTTAAAGAATACAACAAATAAACCTTTCTGAATAAGTATACAGAATGAAACAAGATATCCTAATTTAGTATTCTAAACATTTCTGAACCAATCATCAAGAAATTTATGTGCAGGACATTTATTGACATCAACAACCACAAAGAAAATAGCAGTATCTTTTAACCTTTTTGTTTCCATGTTAATTTCATTGCACATTAACTCATTGGGGTAAATGGAGATGGATCCCAGTGCACAATTAGGGCCCTTACCTTCTCCACGGGGGCTGCCATTATCACTATACACAAACCTAGCACCCTTTGCGACAAAGAATGGTAATTGATGAACAACGTTCTTGAAAGATTTCTTCTTTATTTCATCTGCTTTTGATTTGTCGTTAGGTTTTTCGGCACCTCCAGACGAGCTTTCCATCGTGGCACATTAACTACTCCCACAGAGAGGAATGAAGTCGATGGCGGAGAAGGACGAGGAGTAATAACACCTGCACAAAGAACGATGAGAAGATAGAAGAAAAAAGGCTAAATGGGCACTTACCTACGTGGAGGAGGACAAATGCACTCCCACACGTTAGCAACTACGACCCTTGTAACTTCGTGCCACCCCTGATGGCGAACCCTAGTTGCAAGCGGAGTTGCAAAGCTCGAAATCTCGACATTATCATTTTTATTAAATTATTTGTGAATAATGAATCTATTTTATTATTATTAATATTTGTATGAAAATGAATTACCTAAATTTTAATTAAATAAAAAAAATTATGAACTTAACTTTTATAAAAAAAATTAATTAATAGAAGATAAATTATATTGAAAAAAAAATTGTTTTATTGAACGAATATTATTAGATATCAAGATAAGAATAATGCATAATATGCATTAAAATTATTAGATTTCCACAATCCATAATGATATCTATTGTTGCTTCTGGATTTGATTATGTTACTTTTTTTTGCATCAACGTTTCGGATCACACTCTGTGATCCATCATCAGGATGAAATAAAATGTCAGGATAAGAAAGAAGTATAATTGCCGACTAAGACAAGCCTCAAGGCAGTATTTGAAGGATTGGGTAGAAAGAAAGACCCAAGCACATAGAACAAGAAGTAGAAAATAAATAAAAATAAGAAAAATAAAATAAACCAGGATCCAAAGACCACTGAAAAGACAAATAAATAAATATACCCAACAAAAAGAAAAGTGTAATAAAGAGAAGGAAACTAACACACAAAAGACAAAAAAACAAAACAATGCACACCTAATTATCCCCCACATACACAAGCATAATATATATATACACACACACACACAAGCATACAAGCAAATGAATAATATATATGCATGCATGAAAATACCTACATACATATAGATTAGAACAGACATATAAATATAAAAATGATAAAAACAAAAGATCAATATGTTAGCAATTATATATACTTGTATAATCATATACATACATAAATGTATAAGATTAAATGTGTGTGTGTGCGCACGCAAACATATCATATATATGCATGCATCCATAAAATTATATATATGCATGCATACATATTATGAATCTTAATTAATTATAAAGCAATTAATAAAATAGAGAGATCAAAAAAGAGAGTACAACCAACGAGAGCCTAAAAGGAGGCCTCACTATTATATTATTATTAGCTAATTAGCTCATTTATTTAATAGATGAAATTATTTATTTATTTTGATCAATTTGATTTGCTAATTTATTTTTTCCTTTCTAATATTGACTTAAATTGATTGATTGAAATTATATACTTTTTTGAGCAATAAGTTCATTGATTTGACTTTATCAGTTTTTATTAAATTATTTATAAATAATAAATTTATCTATTATTTTAAATATTTGTAAAAAATAAAAAATTTAATTAACAAAATAATAAAAATGAATTAATAAAGTAATTAATATAAAATAATTTATTTTACTGATTGAATATCATTAAATATCAAGACAAGAACAATAGTATGAAATCAAACCCATGTCTACACCAATCTTAATCAATTATAGTCAACTCATTTAAATATCTAAAAATACCAAAATGAAATCAATTTATTAGCCACCAAATAAATAATTGATAAATTATTTAAATATCTAAAATATCAAACTGAAGTTAATTTAATTAGCCACCAAATAAATAGTTCATAGGTTTCTTTTCCTCCAAACAATCAATACAATTTTATACATAAAATTACATACAATAGTATTATCACATGCCTAGTCTTCGCAGTCAATGTTCTTTAATCTTGAACTACCCTATTATTTGAACAAACCGTCACAAAATCCTAACAGTTAACACAAACCGCGAAGAAAAGTCTAACCGACGGGCAGGGCATAGACCCTGACCGTAAATTTTTTGAACCAAAAGTTAACGAGAAATGCCGTTACCGTCACGTCCTTCACTAAAGGCGGCGGCTTCTTCCAAACCGGCGGTTAGCTTTTTCCAGCTCCTTTTCACATTTTCTTTTCTTCCTCCCACCTATATAAAAGAATGACAAGGGGGCCGATAGTCATAAAATCGGCACTAGCCTTTTCATTTCTGTTCGTTTCTGTTGTAATCCAGTGATAATGGCTCCCAGAACGGATGGATTACAAGTTCATTACAGGGGAGTAAGGAAGAGGCCCTGGGGTCGATTCGCAGCAGAGATCAGAGATCCTGCCAGAAAACAGAGAATTTGGCTCGGAACATTCGGTACTGCTGAAGAAGCCGCCAGGGCTTATGATGCTGCTGCGATTTCTTTGAGAGGACCTAGGGCTAAAATAAATTTCACCTATTGCTCATCCTTTGCCGAGCAGAATAGCACAGTAGAGTTCTGCGCCCGCTCTGCTATCAAGCCTCTTAAGAAGCATGGATCTTCATTTTCTATTTTAAATCCGTGTCACGCTCTACCTGATAAGGAGCCTTTCTTGTTTTCTGGTAAAGCAGGGGATCTTGATTTTTCCGACAATAGACAGATCTTTTGCGAGAAAATGGAGAAAATTGTTACGACAAACGGTCAAAGCGAGTCTGAATCTTCGTCACTTGTTGTGGATGCGGAAACGGAAGCGGAGCCTCCTTCGGCAAAGAAGATGCCGCCGCTCTTCGATCTGAACCTTCCGCCGCCCGTTGAGGAAGAATTTCACAGTTAATCGTCTGGATCGGCTCATTAAATTTGTAATTAGGTAGTCATTTTGGTAGCGATTGTTATTTTGATGCGAAATTTTTTGTTTCTGTTTCAGAAATTTTCTGAGATTCGGAATTCAAAGAAATTAAAATGTAAATAAAATTAACGATGATGATGAAAAGAAAGGCGCCATTTGTCGATAAATCTTTTTGTTCTATTTTCAACGCTTCCTTATCTGGAGCTCTTTTGATCCGTTGTAGCTAGCATTAAAACGTGTCTCTTCCGTAAAGGAACTCGATTCGGCAACTTTCCATTTTTATCTGGACTGATTTCATTGATTTAAATTTACGCGCTTATATATTTGCGTTGATCGTAAAAGGTAGCTCGGGGATGCCGTGACCGTCCTTTGACGCAATGAAATCTGTTTAGGGTGTTGGTGAGCGATAGCGACAGCGAGGAGTTGCAGAGGAGCTTTCATTACGTCGAGAATGGTTTTTTAATATTTAAAAACCTAGTTAGAGGCTTCTCCGCCTAAATAGCACTAAATATAGCGACATATGTCACCTTCTATGTGAATGGCCTAACTGGTTTGCACGCCTAGTTTGAATTATTGTGAAGCAATAGAAAACTTAGCCGCCTTTTCACATGCTTTCTTGCTTGTGCCGCCTCTTAAGACAAGAGAGCCGTCGTTGACAATGGTGACCCCACATTATCTTCAGCGTTTCTTGCGGGTAATTAATTTTTTTTTTCCTGAATTTTCTGTATATATTCTTGAATGATGTTTAGATCACAGTTTAACATCTCATGATCTGAATCGTCAGTTTAGAATTATACACTGTTAATTTTAGAAATAGTCTTTTTTTTATTATTATGTTTAGCTAGGGTTTTGATTAATTAGCCAGGTTTTTGACGAGTTTATTCCATTTTTATCTAAAGTAGGATTATTGATCAACTATTAATTGTTCAATTGAAAAAATCAACAAGAAGAAATTCCTAATTTGTTTAGAGATCTTTGTTCACCGAACCGCCTATCTTTTTTAGTATTGATCAAAGCAAAGATTTCACGAATCTTAATTTATAAAAATTTATTATTAAATACTCGATGGCATCACGGACGACGAGGAGATTTCAAGTACTTTGCGGTGTATGGCGTAAAACATGGGGGAATGCCTGCCATTTTATTTTAAAAAATCATAGTTGTGATAAGAATCGTATCTTCTTTAGCACTAAAAAATGATCACTTACTTCCAAAACGTTTTTGTTTGTACTGCCACTTTGCATTCCCTATGATTTCGATCTCTAATTCGCTACGTATTAAAAAATAACTATTATCATTTTCTATATCTTTGAATAATTACTATAATTTGGTTAAATTTATAATGATAAAAAAAGGTATATTTTAATGTTTTTGTTAGTTTGTTTCGGATTCATTTTATTTTGGTTAGGTCAGCCTGTATGCAATGAATGTACAAGTGATGATTTTCAATAAGACTTGACATTTAATTCAAATCACAATAATTTTTATTCACTCATTCATAATAATCAATTGTCGATCTTCAATTTACCAATCGAAATATACATCTTAAATCACATGTATATTTGTTCGTTATTTGTCAACATTTGCCTTTACAATTCACAAAGTCTTAAAGTCAAAAGTTTTAAGAAGATTGACCGAGGAACATACGAGCCTTTACAATTCACAAATCATCACATGGTATTTTTAAATATTCTAAATCCTTATACCAAAGTATTTGTTAGGGATTGAAGTAAACTCGACAATTTAAATCAGATTTTTGTAGTGCATATTTGGTTTCGATTCACAAATAAACTAAAATAAAATTCTAAATTTTAATTAAATCATTTTTTAAACAAGACAAATAAATTACAAAAATTATAATCAATATTTGGAGTTTTTATGTCTTATTTAAATTCAGATTATCATAGTTGAACACTCTAATTTTACACTTCTCAAAATCTTGAGTGAAAATTTCACATTTCTCAAAATCTTGTGTGAAAATTTCAAAAAAAATGAGACCCATACTTGTATACTAAGTCATATTTTATTGGTGTGCTGATGTCATCATCAACTCTAACAACTTTAAAGATAACTATTGATACAATATTGTTAAAAAAATAATAGACATTAAATCATGAACATTTACTTTAGGGTTATATTAAAGGCACTAAATAGATAATGTTTTCCAATCACGTGGGTGCCGTTGTTAACTCAAAAGTATTTATCGGCACAAAAGCGTTCCAAACGGGTAAGGTGCAGATCCGCTCCAGAGAGCTTGGAGCACATATCCTCCGTTCCGCACAATATTTTCGGCTTGAAATTGTGGCCGCTTTACGTAATTCTGTGGAGCAAAATATACGGCGCCGTATACGTCAGTAGTTGAGTCAATGTAGTCGTCAGCCACGTGCCTGATTTAGAATGCATGGGACAGGTGTATGGCGGCAAAAGGAGGGCGGCTAATTCACATGGAGGTATTTTGGTTTAAGTGTCGGCAAGCAATTCGGTCATTAATACTTTATCCGTCAGTTGCAGAAGAAAGTCCAGCTCACGCGCATTGCATGGAATAAAAAACACACGAGCCGCAAAGCCCAAGCTTTTTAGCACGTGCTTTAACACAGTTTCGTACGATTACATTGATTCCCTTTCTCTACATGTTTTTAATGTTCTCTTGACTTTCTAAACAAATAAATAACACGTTTCATAAAATCATATGATACATTAATTAAATAATGAGTGTTGATAATCAAATTAAGATTAAATAGTTGTGATAATCTATTTGGAAATATGGAAATAAAAATCAAAGTAATTGACTTCAAAAGTTGAAAGTGTTTATAATCATAATTTTGAATTAGTTAATTTCTTTTTGGAGGTGTTGAATATTGTATAGTGAAATTTAAATTGATTTGTTTTAAAATTGTAGGAATGACTCTTTCATAATTCATGAAGTTTTAAGGAAGCTAGAAACAAGGATAACAATTATAGATCAGTTAGCTTCCCAAAAAGAAGCCTCAAAAATTTAGGTGGACAGAATGCGTGCGTTGAATAGCTCCCTTTGAATCTATGATTTTCTTTAATTACTAGAGGATTCTTCTACACTGTGCAGAAGATCGGATCCCTTTTCTACCTCATTGTCTTTTTGACATTTTCCACATCTGCTTCATCTTCTTCTTTTCCCAATTCTGATCAATCTTCTCTTGTGAAGCAGAAGAGCTCACAATCTTTCCCTTGCAAGGTGTCCTATTTTATTGCAATTATGGCAAGTTATGCTATGTTGTAGAGAATAAACACTCTCCTTACATTAGATCTATAATCAACAACCCTATGACCAAACTTGTTACATGTATGGAAATAATATAAATGAATTCATACTCATCTTACTTCTACATTCAACAACCTTATGCCCAAACTTGTTCCAAGAATAACAATTACCATTAAAAAATTGGGAGTACTTGGTTGGAGCAACCTGTTTAAGAGTAGGTCTTTTAAAGTTCTTCTTTTGGTTATGGACTTGTCTGGATTTATTCTTTTCTTCATTTGTCTCCTCACATTCATCATGTGCCTTTTCTTCCTTCTTCTCATTCTTGCCTTCATCCATATTTGATTTAGAGCTTTCTCCCTTTTTAAAGTCAAGATCACCCTAAATGTCTATCTTCTTTTTTGTATTTTCTAATTCTTTTCTCAAAGCAACTATCTCTTCCTCAAACTTAAAGACTTCAATAGTTTTGTTATGGATCTTGGAATCCAAATAATCACCAATCATCTTACCTTGTTCAATTTGAATCTTTAGGTTGAGAACTTCGTCCCTTTTGAGTTTATCTTCACATTCTTTATTTTCTTTTAGTTTGGCAATTTCATCTTCTACCTTTATGAGTTTGATTTCACATTCTTCGCTTCCTTCCATTTGATCTTTTATCTCGACAATTGTCTTCTCTACCTTACTGAATTTAATCTTGTATTCTTTGCACTCTATCCCTGTAGAATCTATGTAATTAAGAGAAAACCAAAGATCTCCTTCAATATCTACCTTACAATAATTTGAATTGAAGTCCCAACTTTCTAGTTTCATTGCCTCTAGGTTTGGTTTAGGATGAATTATATCCTTAACCACTATTTTAGTTTCCATGTGTTCAAGAGAAAGATCTTCCTTAGTTGTTACATTCAAATCTATGAAGGGATTGACCTCCTTTAAGTGATAAACATTGTTTCTAGTCCTAGATCCTTTCGCTATCAATTTTCTAGAGTTTTCTTTTCTAATTTCACAACCCTTGCCATGAAAAGTGAGTTTGTATCCTTTGCTACACATCTGGTTAACAATTAGAAGATTATGTTTTAGTCCTTTAACATAAAGGACATCATCTGTCTTATTTTTTCCATCCATAGTTATTGCACCTATTCCAAAAATTTGTGTTGACCCTTCATCTCCAAACTTGACAGATCCTCCATTCCACTTGTTAAGACTGATGAACTTTTTTTATCACCAGTCATGTGATTGGAAAACCCACTGTCAATCACCCAAGTGTTTGGTTCGTCTTTAGCATGGAAGGTAGTCTACACAACCATAGATTTTTCATTATTTTTATTAATCTACAAAATACCATTTCTCCTTACAGTTTTCAACATTACTCACTTTGTCATCAACTTTCATAGCCAGAAATAGTGGTTTATCATTTAAATCATCACAATCCTCACAATTTAGATGAATAGTTGCTCTCTTTGGAATAAAAACTTCTTTTAGACATCTCTCTTCTATATCTATCTTCTCCTCTCTTATTTCTATCTTCTTTGAAAGAACATTTGGATGCAAAATGATCAATTCTTCCATAGTTTAAACATTTGAAAGGAACTTAACTTTGTATTTATCGGTACCTTTCTTCAATCTTCTTACAAAGTTTTCTTCGACTTCATCAAAGCCATCAAGTCGATCAACGCATCCATCTTCTTCCTTTTTACTAACTTTGATTGTAGCTTCTCTTTTAGGAGCATCTTTATCAATCTCTCTCATCTCAAAAGAAGTTAGAGCACCATATAGTTGATCCATTGGATATTTATCTATATCCTTAAATTCCTCAATAGAAAACACCTTACGATCATAAGATTTAGGAAGATATCTAAGTACCTTTTTCACAACTTCATCTTCTTTCAATTCAACACCAAGACCCTTGATGCCAATTACAACCTCATCAACCTAGAGCATTTAGTTAGCAATATCTTCATCCTCAAACATCTTCAAAATCTCAAACTTGCATTTGAGATTTTGTAACTTGATTTTTTTTACCTTATCATCTCCCTCATAGATGTTGCTAAGTTTTTCCCACATCTCTTTAGTTGTACCATAGTGCAACACCTTTACAAGTTCTAAATCAACTAGCACACTCATGATTGTATTTCTTGCTTTAACATTGTTCTCATATAACTAAATGATAGCTACATCTATAGGAGGAGTAGGGGGAAATGTATAACCATCTTTGATTGAGTTCCAAACTCCAAACCCTAAAGAGGTCAAATATCCTTCCATTCTAACTTTCCAATATGCAAAGTCTATTCCATCAAACTTAGGTGCCTTGTGAGCTCCATCTTGTGTTATCCTAGACCTTTCCTCAAGTGATTAAGCTTCCTCAGAGAAACTTGTCTTTGATACTAGAATTTTTGAACACACCCCAAGATTGAGAGGGGTGTTGGATAAGTCTTAAACAAAACTTAAAACTTTAAATCATTATTCAAATCCCAAAAAAATTAATCTGATCAATAGCAATAAAATATAAATAAATGAACGCACATGCATAAGAGAACACCAGATTTATGAGAAAAACCTAAGAAGGGAGAATCTGAGGTGAGAGCTAACTCACACTATATGAACAATATTACAATTTGTTTTAAGGCTCACAGCCTAAGGAAGCTCACTACTCACGAAAGGACTTGTAGGTTGAGGTTCACTACCTAAGGACAAGATATAAAGGACTTGTTGAGGGTACCCACTATCTCTGAGAAAGATACATGTTAATATAAGAGTTAAAATTAACATGCCTTCAACATAATTGTATCCAACAATCTCCCTGAAATGTAGTTGATTTTGACCCATTGCCTCAAGTAACCATTTGAAAATTAGGCTCCAATACTTTCACCACACACTTCCTCTTCCTCAAATTCATATCTTCCTCAATCCATACAAATACACACTAATTACAATTGACTTTAACTTCTATATGTACCATCCACATCATCTCAAAAACATCAGTTATGTTCGCCAAAACAAGGGATAAGGAATGATCCAACTAAGTCAGACACAAAAACAAATTACAATGAAAGTGGTCCAATCTAGGACATAGAGGAACTAAAAAAACATCTTATTTCATTTTCCAATGCAATCCCAAACATCACACATGTTGGTGCACATCCTCCCAAGTCAACAATAGGGTAATGTGTAGATAAAACTATGTAGCACATAACCAGTCGACCCAAAACACATCTTCCAAATGAAATTACTTAATACAGATCCCCACAAAGTAAAAAGGGACTCAAGTACAAATCAACACAAACTCCAATGCCGGCGTAGACCCGCAAAGGCATAGAACAAGAAAGAGAACAAGACATGTCAGTCGAATAATTGCAAATTATATTGAAAACCATCTCCAAGTTATAATGTGGCACCAAACAAATCAACCAACATCATGCATACCACATAGAGACATTCCTAGAACATCCATCAACAGTTATAGATACATCTTTCATATTGTCAAGCCAAGACAAGTTGGCAAAACCAATATGATATAGAGTTTTTCATTACCAGAATGCTATGAAACACAACCATGAGATAAGACTTTGACAAGCACGCTTGTGGAATAATTTATCACCTAAAATTTGATCTGAGACACTATATAAAAATTATAAATATGTCCTCAAAGCCCCTATTACAAGTGTGGTTGTTGTTGCACCAAAAGATCGACCTTTTAATGCCTGATACAACCACTAGACTTATAGAATCCACAAGATGTAGTTAAGCCATGTCATAAACCCGAGCATTGTGTTGCACAACACAAGGAGACCAAGGGAGCACTCCTTGCAACAATCCCCCCCCCAATGCAAGCGAGGGGTTTGAACCTGTGACCAATCTCTGATACCACTTGTTACAAGTGCGATTATCATTGCACCAAAAGATCAACATTTTAATGCCCGATACAACCACTAGACTTATAGAATCCACAAGAGGTAGTTAAGCCATGTCACAAACCCAAGCGCTGCACTGCACAATAGAAGGAGACCAAGGGCACACTCCTTGAAACAACCGCAATAAGAAAATATCAATGTTGAGCATTCAGTGAACCAATCCTAACTAGCCATGAAAGTGTCAACATACCACCTTGACCAAAAACACTAGCTACAGCACCAAGGACCTAAAAGGATAGGAGTGCAACATCCATAGAGCATAAACATGAATACCAAACTATAAGACCATAGCATCAAATGTGAAGGAATGCAACACATTCTTCTAGATTGTCTTCAACATACTTTCATGTATTCATACACTTCATCAAATTTTGGAGACCATAACATCTTGTAGCACCATTTTCTCATTCAAGAGCAACAAGAAAGATATGACAACAACTTGTAGCAAGTACAAGACCATCAACATCATCGACAACATGTCTAATTAATGATCATGCTTCTAACCCTCATCTAAATATGATATCATTATGATAACATCTTTGCCATCCAAACATGAGTATCAACACCATCATTGTTCTCTAACATATCCCATCATCATCAACAACATCATACCAAGTATATAAATCAACACCAAGGAGGCAGACAACCACAACAAGGAACACCTTCAATCATCAACCATATACACATTCATCTAATTCCACAAAACTTTATCAACACCTATGACATCAATCTACACAATCCAACAATGATAACATATCAACAACATATACTTCCATCATTAGCAACAATATTATATACTTCCATCATCAACACTAGTCATCAATGACAACAACTCCAACAATCTCAATCATAGAAGTGACAACAATTACCATATCATCAATGACAACAACTTTAAAAAACTTTATAGGTTCTAGCCCCCAAATCTTAAAGAAGACTTGGGGGGAAGAATAAATATCACCTAAATTCTTGGTCTTGTAATTTTAATAATTGTATGCCACCCTTCCTCCTATTTTCCAACACAATGAGATATTATTAAGTTGAGAGGAGGGTTTGGGATGGGGAGAAACCAAAGGAAAATCTTGAATCTTATGTTTAGAAGATTGATAACAATAGAAAGTGTTTGGAAAATTTATATAAAAAATGGGTTGAGTGTATCTAATTCATCCAATTTAGATATTCATAGTCACCTTTAAATCTTTGGAATGGTCTACATCAACATAAACTTATTGTTGAGGATGAACGAATTAGAATCATTCAAGTTCAACACAAACCATAATGTCTAAGGAAGAGGCTATTTGACTCAAAAAATTCTAACATATCGAGGGTAACCCAAGGGACTCAATCCAAACTTGGACCCAAATAGTCTTTTTGTCTAAGATGAAAATATCTTGAATCCAAGGTTTGAAAACTAACAAAGAGGAAATGAATAGGCAAAGGGATAAAACTAATAATGATCTCAATATGTTGGGTTCAACAATATGTGATAAGGGTTAGCTCATAAAATCCACAATAACAAAGATTCACTCATAAAAAATGCCATGAGGTATAACTTTTGATTCAAGCACTGATTGAGCCCCCTTTTTTTAAGCTAAAGAGCTTGAAGTGCTCTATGTGATGCTTTTGCCAAATCAATAATTGAATAGACATTTATTGAAGCCCAATTTGATCATTTAAAGGTCCAAAATTCACATATAATATTTCTATAAAAAATTGAACCTTGAAATTTTTTTTCATTATTTGTAAATGTTCATTGGCTATTCTTTTACCATTGGCTAATGTTACAATTTCAAAGCTTTGGGTAAATTTTTACATCCATATGCACTCAAATGCAAACTTCTGAAAAATATTAGGTCACTAAAGATGCCTACAAAACCAAAAATAAAACAAGATTCTTTTTTTTTTGGTGATGCAAGATTGCTCTTGCACTTGTGGATGCTCTTTTTATTGAACCAATGCAAGAAAAAATGCATAAGATATGGGCAACCATAAGGCTGCCAAAAAATGAGAGTAGAGTACTATCAACATTCAAACAACCCAAGGCCATTATATAACCTAGAAACCTCAATACAAAGAGTAACTTTGGACTCAAAACAATAGCAATAACTTTGGCCTCAAAACAATAGCAGTAACTTTGGACTCAAAATAGTAGCATCCTATGCTGTCCATAATAACATTACAAGAGATCAACTTTGAAGTTTAACCATTTACATATAAGGTTGAAACAAAAAGCACCATTCTTATGGAAGTGTATAATACTTCAAAGATTGATTGATTTTATTCTCAAGCTAACATTTTGACATTTGCTCCTTGATTTGCTGAAGATGGTGCATAATTTTAGTTTATTTTTTGCATAAAACTTGGATTTCAGAAAACAAGAAAGTCACATGAAGAAATATGTTGTTAGAGTAAATCCTTAGAATACTAGTTGTTCGATGATAATTGTTAGAAAACACAACTGCACATCTATCTTTCTATAAGTTCTTTAAGATTGTCTAATGGAATCAACAATCACATCAATCTGATACCACGACCAAAAATAACTTTTTTCCAATTAAGGTTATGAGAAAAAATAGTAGAGAAATCTTTAAATGCAACAATCCATCGCTTCTTCACTTGTGGATGCTCTTGCATCAAAAAAAATTTTAAAAAGGAAAAAAACTTGTAAGGTTTTGTATGGTATTAAAGTGAATCCCATGTGGGATCTAAGGTTTTGTATGGTAATTAAGTGAATCTCATGTAAGACCTGAGCCATGTTGACGCATTTCCTAAGCATTTTTTTAGGGAGACCTCTCCCATAATACACTTTATCAAAGAAAAAACATTAAGCCATCAACAAGCATTATCAAATTAAGGAAGAATAACATATAAGGATGTTTTAGGAGTTGTATCCTATGAAACAACTTAAGAACAAATTTTTATAAATGTTTGAATAGAGATATGAAAAAAAAACAAGATATTAAAAAACAAAATATAACAACTACAAAGATATAAAAAAAACAAGACCACTTAAAAAAACATAATCATCTACTACTAAAAAAATAAATATGCCATGAACAACTAAACTTATAATATACATATTCTAAATATATACGTTCTTAATGACAATGAAATATACATTAAAATAAAAAAAATTCCGCCGTCTTAGTTATCGCATTATTTTATCCAATGGAATTTTATTGCATTTTGAAGTTACAACGTGTCGGCATTTTCTTGCCCTTTACTTAAGCCCAAAACCAACTTATCTCAAAAAGTCCGAAAACAGATAATCCAAATTTAGCGGACGGGCAGACCGTTGAACACTCACCCAACACCCTTCATTTTCTTTTTCTTTTTCTTTTTCTTTATACACGCTAAGCTAAGTTGGCTGCCCCACCTTTTACCGGTCCCGCAGGTCGCCGGTTTTGAATAAGACAGCAAAGATGTACGGGTGGCGGTGAATGGGAACTTTCTGACCTACTTCCGACTGGGGCTGATAATGTGGGCCCCCTGCCGCTTGCCGACCCCGCGTATATTTCCTTTGCGCTTTGTTTACGCCGAAAAGGAGGAAAAGCTCGTCCATTAAATTTTATTTTTTGTGAGAATTGTTGTGAAATGTTTGGTTTATAAGAACCTAGGCTATGAGGTGCTACCTAGTTGTGTTACTTTTCTTTTTTGCTTTTTTTTTTTTTTAAGTATTTGGTTTATGAGAGTCTTATAGGTATTCATCTTTGATTCATATAATATCTTTGGTTGAGTTGTAGTGTCATATTATCCTTAATGACTAGAACAATTGGTAGGAAACATCATCTAGTGTACAACAATTCTATAAGATGGTAACCATTATAGTCTCTTCTGAAGTTCTAATTTTTAGATCTCTCTAAAGACTCTATCTCTTCATAGCCAAATTGAACCTCAAAGACCATGCTCACTCCAAATGATAGTCCTCAAAATACATTAGATATCTCTTCCTTGAGTTGGCCTCAAGCCATCATTTTTTCTATATATGTTTTGGAACATTGTCTACACATATTTATAGTTTGTGTCCTCAAAGCACTTTGCCTTTTTTCTAGAAAGACGCTCTAACCATTTTTTAAATGAATTAGTTCTCTTGGATGCCTGATGCAACTATGTTTTCGTATGCTTGGTTCTAAGGCAAAACGCACCTGTCAATTTAGGAGATGATTTCATACATCTCTAATGCACGTATGTTTTTGGATACCCAATGAAACCTTATTCTTATACCTCACACTTCACGGCAATGTCTTTTCTAGATGGCCGATGGATCCACCCTCATATACCTCACTTGTATGTAAGGATGAACTTTGATTGTATTTATTAATTAATTGAAAATTGAAAAAGCTGTTGTATTCTGATTTTTAATTAATAAATAAATATGGTCAAAGGTGCATCCTCGGTGCTGCATAGACATTGCCAATCTATGTTCCCGTAGCTAGTAAGCTTTTGAACACCAAATGACAACTCAAATCAGCTCTCATCAGTGCAACTCACTATATAGCGAGTCAACATAGAATCTAGAACTTACACATGCATCTCCTTACAACTTAAAATTAAACAAAGAAATAGTGAGTGGAATGGATATTCCTTTTAAGATATAAGATTAGGTTAAAGTATTCATTATAATAGATATTCCATTAAAAAAATTCTCACAAAAAATAATAAAATTAATTTCAAAGTAAATATTGTAATATGTCTAATATCTTCAATCTTTAATATTAAAGTAAAAACGATAAATTGTATTGAAGAAGATTATAAACCAACAATAAAATATTTCAATATAAAATTAATACTTCAATTTAAATATCAAAATACCATATAAAATGATATGTTTTGAAATGGATACTAAAAATTAATACTTCAATTTAAATATCAAAATACTATATAATTGCTATGTTTTGAAATGGATGGTATTTTTACAGTAGATGAAATCATATCAAATCGTATAATATTCTTTTTCAAAACTCAAGTTAAGTCAATATTATCTGAAAAACTCCACTGTTAAATCCTTAAAATGCTATTGAAAATTACATCGTGATTACTGAAAAAACCCAGAAGCAAAGATCCCTCTGCACCATAGCTGGGGTACTTACTGTATATGCATTCTTTGAATTATAAAGATTTTCATTGTGCTTTTCTGTAACACCAAAATTTACATATGACAAACTATTCATAAAAATTACGACAAAAGACAGAAAAAAAAATTGCATCTTCTGAGCCGATCTAGAGCAATTGCCGCTCATCTCCGTCATCCAGAGGCGGCGGAAGATTAAGATCCAAGACAGACGACATCCTGCCACTAGAACCCTCACCCTCTGCTTTCGTCGCCAAATCCACGACAACTGACGAACAATCAGAGCCGCTTTGAAAGCTTCGCCTTCTTGCTCCCTCCTCCTCCTCACAAAATTTCTGTCTACAGACGGAAGAACCGAGATCTTGTTCACCAGAACGAAACAACAAAAGCTGCCTGTTAATCTCCGCGTTGGACGCTTCGAGACCAGCAATGGAATCTTTAACGTGTCTGGAGCGGTCATTTACAGAGCAAGAGACGATTTTTACAGTACTATTTTGCTCCGTGCTCTGTGTGGAGGAGGAATATGTGAAATTAGTCTTGGCCTTTGAACCTCTGAAGAAAATGGCGGCAGCATCGTAAGCCGCAGCGGCTTCAAGCGCTGTATGGAAAGTTCCGAGCCAAACTCTCTGTTTCTTTGCCGGATCTCTGATCTCTGCTGCGAATCGACCCCAGGGCCTCTTCCGAACTCCCCTGTAGTGAACTTCCAAGCCATCTTTTCTCCAAGCCATGGCTGAAGAAGCTGAAAATGGGCGGAGTAGCTTATGGCAAATGTGACAGCGTTACAGGTATTTATTAATTGAGAGGAAGGTAAAGGAAAGGAAAGGAATGGGAAGGGGAGAGAGAGAGACAGTTTTTCGTTTAGCGGGAAAAGCGACTGGTTTGATTCTGCTTCTGGGGCGGCCGTATGTAAAGGACGTTCCCGGAACGGTCCTTTCTGCTTTGTTGTTGTTATTTATATAAATAATAAGACTGGCCTACCTGTTGCTCTACGCAATTGCCCCTTCACTTGCGTACGTTCCTTCCTTCACATTTCATCTCTCACGAGGTGCAGATCTGCGGCAGTTCAGCAAGGGTACGAACTCTATGAGTCATCAGTCTATTCAGGGCCTTCAGGAAGTACTTTTTGCTATGTGATATGGGGCACAAGCCTTTAGGTTGAAGTCTTTTTGACTAAAAGCCAAAGACTGAGGGGTATCCATTCTACCAAATTTGCCTAAGGAACAATCTTCAACTTGTAATTTGCTTTTCAATTTTTTTTTAAAAACTTGAAATTTGCATGGTGGATTCAACTATTGTAAATGTTTATTTATTTAATTATTTACAGAATGGGATGATACTACTTAGTTTACATATATATTTTTTTTTACGGGCATCTAAACACTGTCTCTTGTACTTGTGTATACAAGGACAAAAGACATTGTTTTTAGTGTGGTCTTGTCAGACAACCACAGAGGCATCTATCCAACCCCCTAAAAGGCAAATCATTTGAAGGGGAGACTTAGAATTATTTTGGAAAACTTGTAATTTGCTTTTCAATTTAAAAAAAAAAACTTGAAATTTGCATGCTGAATTCAACTATTGCAAATATTTATTTATTTATTTAATTATTTACAGAATGTGATGATACTGCTTAGTTTATATATATATATACACGAGCATCTAAATACTGTCTCTTGTACTTGTGTATACAAGGACAAAAGACATTGTTAGTGTTGTCTTGTCAGACAACCACAAAGGCATCTATCCAACCCCCTAAAAGCCAAATCATTTGAAGGGGAGACTTTGAATTTTTTTTGGAAAACTTGTAATTTGCTTTTCAATTTAAAAAAAAAAATTTGAAATTTGAGTGCTGGATTCAACTATATATATATATATATATATATTAAGGGCATCTAAATACTGTCTCTTGTACTTGTGTATACAAGGACAAAAGACATTGTTTATAGTATTGTCTTGTCGGACAACCAAGAGGCATCTATCTAACCCCCTAAAAGGCAAATCATTTGAAGAGGAGACTTTGAATATTTTTCGGAAAACTTGTAATTTTCTTTTCAATTTAAAAAAAAAACTTGAAATTTGCATGCTGGATTCAACTATTGTAAATGTTTATTTATTTATTTAATTATTTACAGAATGTGATGATACTGCTTAGTTTATATATATATATATATATATATATATATATATATATATATATATATATATATATATATATATATATATATATATATATATATATATATATATATATATATATATATATATATATATATATATATATATATATATATATATATATATAAAGGGCATCTAAATATTGTCTCTTGTACTTGTGTATACAAGGACAAAAGACATTGTTTTTAGTGTTGTCTTGTCGGACAACCATAGAGGCATCTATCCAACCCCCTAAAAGGCAAAACATTTGAAGGGGAGAATTTGATTTTTTTTGGAAACTCTTCTTTAAGACTTACTTTCTAGGTGTCTGGATAGCCATGGGTGACAATGACTAAATGCACCTTGTAACTTGTTTACAAGCTCAAATTTTAATAAATAAATGTTCTTTTTAAGACTGCATGAATAAGGTATAACACCCCCTTATAAACTGTACACCGGGTAACTTTTTAACGTGACCGGTGACACTGGCATGACACGTTCTCTGATACCATGTGGGCTGGGGGGAGACTAGACTTTGTGACCTCATGCTTCACCACTAGAAGCTCTGGCCAATCGAGCTAGGCATTCGGCCCTTAATAAATAAATGTTACTTGGACTCTAAATTAATAAATGAATTTGAATGTGATGAGTGTAAATGTAAATGGAAATGAGAGGGATAATTGTTTTAGTATAATTGTTAATTTTTAATTGGTATGGTGTGATTGATGTTATTGAATATAAATATGGTATTCAATTGAGGATTAGATGATAGAGATATTGTTGTTAATATTTAAGTTGTTTATAACTAATCCAATCCCATGATAAAGTCTTCTAGTTGTGATTATATATTGTTATCTTATATATATTCTATGTGCCTACCGTCATCAAATCTAAAAATGATATTGCACCAAGAATTAGATAATAGAGACATATGATATTAATATCTCTATTACCTATAATTGATTCAATCCCATGATAAAGTCCTCTAGTGGTCATTATATATCATTATCCCATATGTATTCTATATATCTACTATCATCAAAGCTAAATATGATATTAAACTAAGAGCTAGATAATAGAAGGCATGCGAATATTAAAATCTCCATTGCCTATAAATATTTCAATCCCATGATAAAGTCTTCAAGTGATGATTTTATATTGTTATCCCATATCTATGTGTTTACTAACCATTAACCATTATCTGCATGTGCTTGCATTGAAATGATGGGATTAAAGTCATTAAATCTAAATAGGGTATTCATTTAAGGACTAGATAATAAAGACACACCAATATCACTATAACTAATTCAATCCCATGATAAAGTCCTCTAGTGTGATTATATATTGTTATCCCATAGTTATTCTATATGTCTATTGTTATCAAATCTAAATATGATATTCAACTAAGGACCAAATAATAGGGACATGCTGATATTAAAATCTCTTCCACCTATAATTAATTCAATTCCATGATAAAGTCCTATAGTGGTGATTATGTATTGCTATCCCATATCTATTGTACGTGTCTAGTACCATAAAATCTAAATATGATATTCAATTGAGGACTAGATAATAGAGAGATAAGATATTAATGTCTCTATCACTTACACATAATTCAATCCTATGATAAATTCCTTTAGTGGTGATTATATATAATTATCCCATATCTATATAATGTTTTTAGTAAACTGAGAAATTATTCACAAGTTCTTGTACTTGCACACATGAGAAATTAGTGGTATTAAAAGCATCTTTAATGCCTTTCTATATTTAGATGGGTTGGAAGGAAGAAATGGTTGAAAATGCTTCCCACACTAATCTTTAAGGGGAGGTACATACAAAAAATAGGATCTTATAGCTATACAAAATAATGTACAAGGAAACTTATACTATAATTAGATGATTTACATAGGAAAAACCCTTTTAGAGGAAAACTCCACTCCAATGAAAAATCAATTGTAGTATTTAACAACTAAGAGATCACAATATAAATCTCAAACTATGCCTCTACAAGAGTATCACCAACATCTAGATTTTGGAGCAATTTGAGTAGCATAGTTTAGTACTTGCAAGTCAATCATACAAATCATGCAATACCCCATCCTTGAGCATCAATAAATAGGATTTAAACTTCACAAGTGATTTACTAAAACCATGAATAAAAATAATGACCTAGAAATGGTACCATAATTGGCCCAAACTTTGGTCATAACAAGATGATTTACATGGGAAAACCTCACTTCAAAGAAAAACCAATTATAGTGTTTGGTATTTAAGAAGTTACAATACAAGTATCAAGCAATGCTTATATAAGAGAACCACCAATATTTAAATTTTAGATCAATTTTGGTAGTGTAGCTTAATACATGCAATTCAATCATACAACTCATGCAATACTCCATCCTCAAGAATAAATAAATAGACAACACTAAAATCATAAATGGAAAGTGGTTTACTAAAACCATGAGTAAAAATAGTGACCAAGAAATAGTGGCTAGCTAACCCGCATTTCAATGGCCAACTACTCTTGGCATCCTTTGCTAAAAATAGAATATGCTCTTAATATTTCCATAACCTCTCATAATGTCTCACAATTGACTCCTCATTTTGGGCACTCCATTTTTGCATATTCAAACCCATTCAAATATGCCTTAATATGATTTGTCATATTATTGGTCAAGATTACAATGTAACTCCCCTATAATCATGCTCTTACATGCCATAACTAACTCCTATCTTTCAATACTATACTAACATTAGATTCTCTTACAACCTCTTAAAACACCTCCCAAAATATCTAACATGTGACCTCTAATGCCAACACAAAGTAGGATGCCTCTTTTCCCAATATGAGGCCAAAACAATTAATACATATAAACTATAAATATAATAAATTTATTTCCACTTCTCCATATATATTTCTTGGAAATTAGCCAAATGAATTTAACTAATTACTCCCCATGCTATCTATTCTTCTTTAAATTAATTTCATCAGATTTCTAATCAATCACAAGTGATCCCCCCTCACATCCTTGATGTTGATTTATGAAGGTTAGTAAAAAATTCTTCTAATTAATCAATTAAATAATACATGATTAAATTTGATAACTATAATTATTTAAATTTTAAACTTTTATTCTAATTTAAACTTTCACCTCACACCACTAAAGGTCAAAGGATTTTTTTCTTTAATCTCCACCATCCGCTTTAAAATCAAGGAGGTGATTGAGAGCCCTTATCTTCACACTATGTGAAATGAAATGTGATTCAAAAGGAATTGATTTAACAAGTAAAAACAACTCAAAATCACAAAACATTGAAGCACTCAAGATTGGGTCAAAAAGGGACCAAACCATAGTGAAATGAAGTGTAAACCAAGCATGTTGATCTCCTTGTTGCAATGATTTTCCCAACGATGTCGAATTTAATGTGTACTCAATATTTTGGTAGCATAAGGGTTCTCAAAGCTTCAAGATGCATGTCAATGATATGTGTATCATTAGAGAATGAATGAAATTTGGCTAAGTGTAGTGGTTGAATGAGGGGAGATGAAATGGAGGTCCAATATTTAGTGAATGAGAACAATGGTGGAGGATCACTTGGTCCTCACAATGCATGAAAGGTTGCCAAGTGACAACCTAGGAGAGGAGGCAAGGAGAGGTGGTTGGGAAAAGGTACCCTTGGAGTATGGAAATATCTTTCCATAAAGGCATTTCTTGTCCCCATACTCCAAGTACATGGGGAATGAGAATAATTTTTTTTTAAAATTCCTTAGAGGTGACAAGTGGGGAAGGTTCACCCATGTGGGTACCTTCCAAAAGTGTGTAGCCTTTAAGGCTTATTGGGCCTCTTGGGAGGCAAATTATGGAAAAGAGTTGGCTTCTTCCTAATCCCATAGATCAAGAATGTGCAAATAATTAGAAGGATGATTGAGTACTTTATAAAGGTGATTAGGATGCAAGTGGGGTTGATGGAGGATTTGACATTTGGAGAGAGAATGAGTGGAGAATTAAAAAATAATTTTAATTCTATGTGGAGAGAAAAGGAGATAAATTAATTAAATTAAATAAATATGGGGATTTATTTAATTTAATAGATGAAGGGATAAGGGTATATTCTAATAGGTAAATTTATCAAATGAATTCACCTAGAAGGATAGGCTAGGGAATAGAAGAATAAATGGAAATTAATTAGATAATTATGAATTATTTAATTCACTAGATAGAAGGGATGGATGAATAAGAGAAATAAATTGAGTGAATTTCAATGGTTAATTTTAAGTGTCTACACACATGCCTTCTCAAAAAACTTGTCTCCACCTCATGCTCACACATGCAATATGGAGGAATATTGACCTCCCACCTCATCTATAAATCTCCACCCTCTAATACTTATTCCATTTGTTGAAATATGGTGACTGATCAGCAAAGTACTGTACACTCAGCACGTATCCTCGCCGTTTTTTTGTTGATGAAAACCGACATTGTAATAAAACCCTAAAAAGGCCGACTTTGTTTGTTGCCCTAAAAACGCATGTTATAAGCGGCTGGGATGCTTAAGGCATTGTAAGGTTGATGTACTGTTTTGCTGGATAATAAGAAAGATTGGACGATTGTGTATGGTGGACGTAACCCATTCTGGGTGAACCACATTAAATCTCTGTGTTATCTGTGTCCTGTTTTATTTCTTTATCTTTTGTATTTAAATCTGCATATAATTGTTAGTTCATATTTGCTTCGGATCTGCTTGAAACCCTAACAATTGGTATCAGAGTGAGTTTTTCCGTAAATTGGCAGGACTTTCAGATTTGAGTGGGAGCAATGGAGGATTCCAAATTCAAGGTCGAAAAGTTTAACGGCCAGAATTATCAGTTATGGAAAATACAGATGGAGGATTACCTATATCAAAAGGATTTGTGGCGGCCATTGGAAGGAAAGGCAAAGAAACCGACCACAATATCAGATGAAGAGTGGGACATTTTAGATAGAAATGCACTGGGATCCATTCGATTGTGCCTTGCGTCGTCTGTAGCATTCAATATAACAGAAGCAAAAACGACTGTAGATTTGATGGCAACATTGGCTAAGTTGTATGAGAAACCCTCGGCTTCGAATAAGGTATTTCTTATGAAGCGTTTGTTTAATTTGAAAATGAGTGAGGGAGGATCTATAGCGGAGCACTTAAATGAATTTAATACAATTACCGGTCAATTGTCTTCGGCAAAAATTACCTTTGCAGAAGAGGTTAGGGCTCTCTTGATTTTATGTTCTTTGCCAGAAAGCTGGAATAGCTTGGTTATGGCTGTAAGTAACTCTGTCTCTGGTAAAAATACTTTGGTATTTGATGATATTGTTGGTGTTATCCTAAGCGAGGAAATGCGAAGGAAAAGCACAGGTGAGACTCCAACATCATCGGGTAGTGTTTTGAATGTGGAGAACAGAGGAAGATCAAAAGAAAGAGGAAAAGGCCTTGGGAATGAGAAGTCACGAGGGAAGTCAAAGAAAGGACGCTCTCAATCTAGAGGAAAGAAAGATTGCTGGTACTGCGGAAAGCCTGGTCATCTAAAGAAAGACTGTTAGTCTCGGAAAAACAAAGAAGGAGACAAAAATGAAAATGACAGTAAGGAAGCTAATATTGCAAGTAATACTTTACAAGATGCTTTAATCTTATGTTTGGATAATGTTAATGATTCCTGGGTAATAGATTCTGGGGCTTCATTTCATGCTACACCCCATAGAAAATATTTTCTAGATTATGTTCAAGGTGATTTTGGACAGGTATATTTGGGTGATGATGAGCCCTGTCAAATTATTGGAAAAGGAAAGATAAAGATCAAGTTGCAGAATGGTAATGACTGGTTTCTGCAGGAGGTAAGACATGTTCCTAATTTAAGAAGAAATTTAATTTCTACAGGGCAACTAGGTGGTGAAGGTTGCATAGTTACCTTCTCAGACAGTATGTGGAAGGTCACTAAAGGATCATTAGTAGTAGCTAAAGGTGCGAAGGTAGGCACATTATATCTGTGTACTGGTAACACTTACTCTACCTTAGCTGCTACAGATAAAGTTACTGCAGGGACAACAACAATAAATGTTGCAAGAACAGATTCGATAATGTGGCACCATAGGCTTGGGCACATGAGTGAGAAAGGGATGAAAATCCTTCACTCCAAAAATCTATTGCCACGACTAAAGAAGATTGATTTAGAGTTATGTGAAAACTGTGTTTATGGTAAACAGAAAAGAGTCAGATTTCTCAAGGTTGGGAAAGAGAAGAAGAGTGAGAAGTTAGAGCTTGTACATTCAGATGTATGGGGACCGGCTCAGGTATCATCTCTTGGTGGCTCTTGTTATTATGTTATTTTTATTGATGACTCAACCAGAAAAACATGGGTATATTTCCTAAAACAAAAATCAGATGTTTTTGAAACTTTTAAGAAATGGAAAGCTTTGGTTGAGAATGAGACAGGAAAAAAGTTAAAGTGTCTCAGATCGGATAATGGAGGTGAGTATTGCAGCAAAGCATTTGAAGATTACTGTTCCTTAAATGGGATTCGAAAGCAGAAGACAGTTCCAGGAACTCCACAGGAAAATGGTGTGTCAGAGAGAATGAATAGGACCATCATGGAACGTGCGAGGAGCATGAGATTGCATGCTGGATTGCCCTTACATTTTTGGGCAGATGCTGTACATACTGCTGTCTATTTGATAAATAGAGGACCTTCAACTCCTTTGGATGGTGGTATTCCAGAGGAGGCATGGATTGGTAAAAAGGTGAATTATTCTTTTCTAAAAACTTTTGGTTGCGAAGCTTTTGTCCATGTTGATAAAGAAAACAGAACCAAGCTTGATGCTAAATCTCAGAAATGTACCTTCATTGGATATGGGATAGATGAATATGGCTATCAGTTATGGGATTTTGAAAATAAGAAAATAATTAGAAGTAAAGATGTTATATTCAATGAGAATGTTATGTATAAAGAATAGATGCAAGAAAAGAAGCATGAACAGGACAAACAAGAATATGTGGTGTTGGATGAGATTCCTGAAAATGAAATGCCACAGGTACCTGATGCTCAGCAACAATAGATTGTCCCACAAACTCCTGCAAGTGTTAGACGTTCTACGAGGACAAGTAGACCCCCTGAAAGATTTTCTCCTTCTTTGTATTCTATTTTATTAACGGATTCTGGTGAACCAGAAGAATATGAAGAAGAAATGCAGGTGGATGCCAAACAACAGTGGCAACTAGGCATGAAAGAGGAGATGGACTCCTTGATGAAAAATAAGACTTGGGACTTAGTCCCTTTACCTGCAAAAAAAAGAGCCTTGCCTAACAAATGGGTTTATCGGCTAAAGGAGGAGGAAGGAGGTTAGAAAAGATATAAGGCCAGACTTGTGGTAAAAGGTTTTGCACAGAAAAAGGGTATAGATTATGATGAAATATTTTCTCCAGTTGTAAAAATGACTTCAATTAGAACTGTACTTAGTCTTGTGGCTGCAGATGATTTACATCTTGAACAATTAGATGTCAAAACAGCTTTTCTCCATGGAGATTTGGAGGAGGAAATTTACATGTTGCAACCACAGGGATATGAGGTCAAAGGTAAGGAGAACTTGGTGTGCAGGTTGAAGAAAAGTCTGTATGGCCTAAAGCAAGCACCCCGACAATGGTATTTAAAATTTGATAGTTTCATGGCTGAACACGGTTATCATAGATGTCATTCTGATCATTGTGTATATTTTAAGAGATTTGATAATGGCAATTATATTATCCTGTTGCTTTATGTTGATGACATGCTTGTTGCTGGGTCTAACATGCAACATATAAATGATCTTAAACAGAAATTAGCCAGGTCATTTGCTATGAAGGATTTGGGTGCAGCTACGCAAATTCTCGGTATGAGGATTACACGGGACAGGAAAAATAGAACCTTGAATTTGTCCCAAAGTGAGTATATAAAGAAGGTGTTGAAAAGATTTAACATGCAGGATGCAAAAGCAGTTAGTACACCTTTGGTGAGTCATTTCAAATTGACTAAGGAGATGTGCCCAAAGGCACAGGAAGAGGTTAATACAATGTCTAACATCCCGTATTCATTAGCTGTTGCCAGTCTGATGTATGCAATGGTATGCACAAGGCCAGATATTGCACATGCAGTGGGAGTTGTGAGCAGGTTTATGAGTAATCCGGGTATGGAACATTGGAATGCTGTGAAATGGATTCTTCGGTATTTGAAAGGAACTACTACGAAGGCATTATGTTTCAAAGGATATAATGCTGCTCTAAGTGGATTTGTTGACTCTGATCTGGAGGGTGATATTGATTCACGGAGGAGTACTACAGGGTATGTTTTTACTATAGGGGGAACTGCAGTCAGTTGGATTTCTAGGTTGCAAAAAGTTGTTGCACTTTCAACCACTGAAGCTAAGTATGTTGTTGCTATAGAAGCCAGCAAAGAGATGATTTGGTTGCAATGTTTTCTGAAGGAATTGGGTCAGACACAAGAGGATAGCCCATTGTATACTGATAGCCAGAGTGCCATTCATCTTGCGAAGAACTCTGCTTTTCATTCAAGGACAAAGCACATTCAGCTCAGGTACCACTTCATCCGGACTATTTTGGAGGAGGGTCAGTTACGGCTTGAGAAGATTCACACAAGTGAGAATCCTGCCGATATGTTCACAAAGGCAGTTCCACAGGAGAAGCTGATTTCTTCATCAGTTTCTGTTGGTCTTCTTGATTGATAATTGTGGAATTTATACCAGTCAAGTCCTAATGTTTTATCCAGTGGATGTTGCATGTACAGTGGTGTCGTGTAGTATCAGTCTCCAAGTGGGAGATTGTTCGATGTGGAGCCTGATCAGTCTCCAAGTGGGAGATTGTTGAAATATGGCAACTGATCAGCAAAGTACTGTACACTCAGCACGTATCCTCACCGGGGTCTGGGGTCAGGCTGGGCCCTGGGCAGGGGTTTGGGGGCAGCAACCCCCGAGAAAATTTTTTTTGCCGTTTTTTTGTTGATGAAAACCGACATTGTAATAAAACCCTAAAAAGGCCAACTTTGTTTGTTGCCCTAAAAACGCATGTTATAAGCGGCTGGGATGCTTAAGGCATTGTAAGGTTGATGTACTATTTTGCTGGATAATAAGAAAGATTGGACGATTGTGTATGGTGGACGTAACCCATTCTGGGTGAACCACGTTAAATCTCTATGTTATCTGTGTCCTGTTTTATTTCTTTATCTTTTGTATTTAAATCTGCATATAATTGTTAGTTCATATTTGCTTCAGATCTGCTTGAAACCCTAACACCATTCACTCCCACTTTCCCCAATCGCCTTCCATCTTTCAATTTAAGAATACCTCATTCATTGATCAAGCATTTGTCATATCCTAGCATTACTTGTAAAATGGCTAAGATGCACACCCATGCAAACCAATCCTATCCCTCCATGTCCAACTTATAACTTCTCTTTCAGAAGGCTTATCTAAAGAAATTCATCATCCATTACATATACTACTTTTATTTTATCAAATTTATGTCTCACATCACAACTAAGAGCATCCACATCTCAATCCTTCATCATTTGGAGAACATCACAAGGATATAACATAGGAGGTTTGATGTTTTTGTTTTATTTGAGTTAGAGTTTCACTTTATGGTTTATGCATTTAACTCTTCCATTTTAGCTCAAATTTGATATCCACATATTTGGTACACTCAATGGGATCCTTATCTCAATACTAATACTTTCTTTTGAAGCTTGTTTTGTGGGTGTTTGTAGGTTTTGACATCCTCAAAAGTGTTCCAAATCTCTAGCATCTCTACCATATGTTGGACCATATAAGACAAGAACTTATTTTTACATTTTGGCATAAATAACATGTTGTGTGGTACTAGCGCACAACTTATGGCACCTACATAGATAGTGCACACATGCAATAGTTATACCTTGGCCCATGACACCCCTATAGTTCTCTTTATTTCATGCCCTTAACTTTATTTATTTATAGGTTTTTGGCCCCTTGGGGTCTTACTGTGTCCTTTTGGTCTTTTAGAATCTTATTACAATGTGATAGTGTAGAGTAGGTAAATGGGGTTCACTAGTCTAATTATATAAACTAAGAATCAAAAGCAATTTACATTAAAAATACATTCAAGAATAATCAATAGGCCCAACTTCAAACCTATTGAAAGAGCTAAGCACAAATAATTGATTTATTCTTTTTCTTGATGATTTTATTTGATAAGAGAATGCAAGAACTAAGGCTAATGATGTAAAATTGAGAGTAATTAGCATAAATTGAAAGCTATAGAATAGATATGCATATTATAAGTACATATTTGGAAACATGGATCAGAAAGGAACCTGTGTCTTCTATTTGGGACTAAAAGTGCATGACTATATGGGTTGGCATCCTAGAATTGAAGGTGTTTGATGTAGATATTGAGAACAAATTTGAGATTATGAATATTTTCCTAATTTTTTTTTGGAAAAGTATCAGACGCTTCAGACTTGTCTGAAACATCTATGGTTTTCTAGTTCTTCAAAGTATGGATCTCTTTATCTTATTTTGTAATTCTTAAATCTATAATCCTCCTTTAATGAACCTAAAAAGCCACATACATAACAAAGGAAAAATAGTGCTGGGTTTATGTGGGTTTTCCTAGATCAAACCCCAAGTTTGGAATTAACCCTATAATGAAGAATTGATAGAAGAGAGTGCTTACCCTTGTACGAAAAAGGTTGAAACTTTAAGGAAAATGTTGAATTCATAATATTTTACCTCAAGCTTGATGATGTTGATGATGTAATGATATTTGGATAGAACCCTCAAGTGTTGATTCAATAACATAACATGACAAGCCAAGATCAATCATGAAAAACAACTTGCATGAAGATTATTGTAACTTGTTGCTCCATAATGCTCAAATTTGATCAAATTAGCTCATAATGCTTTCTATTGGAGTTAATTGAAATGTGGATGGATGAAAATGAACAAGGAAAGATACTCTTATATAGGACTCCCAAGGTATTTCATAATTTAGGTTAACCTCCAATCGTTATATTAAAATATCGGGATCACAAATCAGCTGTCAAGAACTGGTACACCAACATATTAAAAAATTACCATTTTACTATTCATCTTATCATAGCTCTAACCCTGAATTTTTTTCCTTTGAAACACGATGAGGATTCAATTGATGATGTGATTGTTGAAGATCCTCCCTACAAAAAGGCCAATAAAAAAGAGACCCAAGGCTCGCATTTACTGGATTAATGGTTCATTCATGCATAGCAGGGGAAAGGATAAGAGAAGGACTATGCATATTAGGGGAAAGGATGTCGATTCAGGGGCTGATAAGGATATCCCTAGGGAGTTGTCTTAGGTCCACATGTTTGAGGAGGTCCTTAGAATTTGTGATTAGTACAAGAATTCAAATGAGAACCACAATTAAGAACTCCCCTCTTAGGGGGACTTTATCAATTCTGATGCTAATGGTAGTAAAATCAGTATGTTTGATGTTATTGGCATGGAAAAGGATGGTGCACTGGGTTAGGTCATATTGCTTGAGTGGTTCTTATGGAGAAAGGCCAGATTAACATCAAAATTAACACCTTGCAAAATAGGGTAGACAATGTTAATATGTCTATTGAAGGTTAGATTTCTAAGGAGGACAAATTCAAGATGTTGGGAGTTCTTGAAAATGTTGGTAAGGATATCAACATTATGAGACAAGCCTTTGATGGGAGATCAACTTGTTACAGGACATCATCAACAAAGCTCATAAAAATTTGGAGACAATGGTGAATGTTATCAAGACCTTTATCCAAAACAACGCTACTATTTTGAATAATCTCAACATTATGTTGAAGGAGCTGAAGCTTAATATTTTTGAGAAGGACCGCAAAGGAAAGAATGCAGACTTAAATGTTTCTAATAAAGGTAACATGGATGATGTCCCTATTTTTGGTAAAGGTAAAATTTTTTATTTTTAGCTACAAGGGCCTTACACTTGTACTCATAGTCAAGATAAATGGAAGGTGAGAGTCAATAGAGTTGTTAAAGAGGTTGTTAATATCCATGATAATCTGATTCAAAAATATTTAGAGGTTGCACACATTTTGAAAGAGTTACAGTAGATCCTCTATCTCTTTGTCTTCTCCATTGTTTTTGTTTTGTTCCTTTTAGTGTTGTTGATGCTAGGCTACTAGTTTGATAATGCTTTCTATGGTTGCAACATTTTTATGTAAAGGGTTTCAAGGTTCCCTTCAAAACCTATTTTACAATCTATCAAAAACACATTTAAAATTTGAGCTCAATCAGGGGGGACTATGGTGCCTAGCATCCTAGTCCACTAGAACTATGGTGCCTAGCACCATAGTCCACTTAGAAAGGGGTGATATAAAGGTAGATCCATTATACATAGGCTCACAAGAGAAAATCAGATCACCATATCAACATACAACAATATATTTGCAATACAAGGCTTATAAAAATGCTTGGAAAAGAGCTAGGAGGATACAAACTAAGGCAAGGGCCCAAAAAGGAGTGTGCAATTGTAATGAGTTAAAATTTATGACACCATATTTAGCCTCCACTTTAGTGGGAGTATGAACTTATGCTCATACTCATGTTAAAGTAGAAGAAAGAGATAGAGAGACTTGAGAAAATAGGAGAAATATTATAAACATATAAGATGCCACTAAATTTTAGGGAACAAGCCCCCAAGATTAGGATATTAACTCACACAATCACATCCAATAAAGGACACAAAACACAAGGTAAAACAATTAAAAGCCAAACAAAAAGGAAAATAAAAAGAAACACAAAAGGGGTTAATACTATAAATAGAGGCTCAAAGTCAACTATTTGAAGAGACCTCGATGATCAAAATATCTCAACCGCTAATATCATTGTTGGAATGTTATTTAAAGAGCACAAGAAGTCATATAGAAAGAGCAAGAGAATACACCAATTGATGAGACATGAAGTCATGATCCTACAACTAGCAAGGTATGTTATACTATGGGTTCATGGGGGAAGGAGAGAGATAGACATGGATTCCACTGGGTAGAAAATTGTGTTATGCTAGGTGATCCATGAAAAGAGAGGGAGAAGCATAGATTACACTAGAAAACAAGGTGTGCTATGTTTTGTGATCTGTTGAAAGAAAGGAGAGTCAAATTGGGCTAGAAAGGTGTGTCATTTTAATTGACTCATACTAAGAAATATTATAAAGAAAAACCTCTTGTTTGATGAATAATCTAAAAAATTGATTGTAAAATGGGTGTTGTGGTGTACACACAACATAAAGATTACCAAATAAAATCCTCTGTTTGTAAGGCAAACTAAAAACTTGGTTGCAAAATGGGTGTTGCAGTGTGCACCAACAAAAAGACTAAGGAGGTCACACATATGCCCCCCACTTAAGATGTCAACATACCTTCATGTTGATATTTTAAGGAAGATAGAAATCAAGGATAAACACCTTCACCACCAAGGATATATCCTTAACAAAAATGCATTCATTCCAAGCTAGATATATGATACAACTCTTTAAGAAAGGAATAGATAGTTGTAAAGGCGATATCTTACAATAAGTGTAAAGAGATACTTTTCAAGGATATAAGATGATTAAAGAGGGAGGAAGATATATTTGTCCAAAGATATCTACCTACAAGAGGAGATCTTTAACAAATGTAATATTTTCAACACCAAGGAAGGGGAAGGAGACCAAGGATACACACCTTCCCTATTTCTAGAAGAGGTGATTATTGACGAAGGGTTACACACTTTCAACGCCAAGGAGAGATAATTTATAAAAGACAAAAATTTCAAGAAAGGAAGAGGTCCTAATAAAGGATATGCACTATAATGTCATAAATTTTAATCCTTGCTCTTTTTGTGCCCTTTCTTTAGTATGTCTCCTAGCTCTTTTCCAAGCCTATTTCTGGCTTTGCATTGTAAAACTGGTCATATGATCATATGGTGATCTAGGTAGCTGTCCTAAGCTTGAGTACACACGTGCCACCTTTGCTTCACCCCTTTTTGGTTGAAATTGGGTGTTAGACACCCTTGTCCTAGTGTAATAGGGCACCAAGTGCCATAGTTCCCTTAGAATGGGCCCATTTTTTAATATGTTGGTATATCAGTTCCCGCTAGTTGATTCTCAATCCTAATATTTTAATTTAATAGTTGAAGGTCAACCTAATTTATGAAATACCATGGGAACCCTATATAAGAGCATCTTTTCTAATTCACCTTCATACATCTCTTACATCATTTCATCCCACCATATCCTCTCACATCCTACATCATTCAAGAGAAAGTATCATTGACAAATTTTTTTAGATCTAAGAATTATGGAGTAGCAAGTTGCAACAATCTTCATGCAAGCATGTTTTCATGATTGATTATTTTATGTCTTGTCATCCTATAGCACTATAGCACCAACATTTGTTGGTCTTATTCAAATAGAATTGCATCATCATTATCATCAACAACATCAAGCTTGAAGTATAATATATTGTGGATCTAAAATTTTACTTCAGAGCTTTCCTTTTATTTATTTCATTAAGCTTGTTAATTTCGAACATAGGTTTTGGTTAAGGAAAACCCCTTTCAACCCAACAACATTTTTTTTATCTTGTGTGTGTAGGTGATAGGTTCTAGAGAGAAGGAATATAGATCTAGAAAGTACATATTGAGATAAATAAAACCAAATTTTGAAGAAGCAAAAAATCCTTGACATTGTTGCTTAGCTCCATCGTTAGAAACCTTTTCAACGAAACGTGAGGATAATATTTTGAGAGATATTATGATTCAGAATTTGTTTCTGATATCTGCATATGATGCCTATAGGACAAGGTTGCATAGCCCCATTCTCCAATATTTTTGAGCTCAAAGTTTACACACAGGTTCCTCTTTGCTTCTTATTTCCAGATATGCGCTTAGTGTCTACATATCTATTTTAAACTCTTTGTTCATGCTAATTACTCTCAATTTTACATTATTAGACCTAGCTTTCACATCATTTCCAATATCAAACTAAATTCAACTAAACAAGGATGAACATTCAATAGGTCCCCATCAACTCTCTTAGATCTCCTTAATGTATTGAGGTGGTAAGTGTGCTTGATTCCTAGTTTACATAATTGAACTAGTGGATCCCATTTACAAACACCTGCTATAAATTTTGGTGAACTTGACATATCTTACACTTGCATTCACTACTAATTTACAAAATCTGACTGGTTTGCTATTTCAAACATGACTACATTATTTATTAGCTATATCTATCAAAATCATATGTTGAATGATGGTCTATTTCTCTTCACTCTTATTGAATTCATTCATAGAACTTTAATGTATTGCATAATATGGATTTCAAAGATTTTCCTAAAAGGTAAGTGCACAAAGATGGGGGACCAAAAAGGGGTCTTAAGATGGCACTTTTTTTTTTTCTCTCTGAAACCAACATAGTTTGAACTTCGACAAGAAAATGAAGATAGTTACACTCAAAATATGAGGATGCAGTAAGAACAAGAGTTGTAGTGCTATGATTCTTCTTTCTAAACTAATACTTTTTTTTAAAAAAATGGTGGATATTAAAGGTTTCAAAAAGGGGGAGCACATACAGTGGTCCTATTTTTTTTGAAAAACATAACATAGAACCTGGTGTGCTCCCCCTAAAATGTCAACTTTTTTTTTGAGTTTTTAAAATCGCTCCGGTGGTAAATTAGATAACACCTTGTAGTTTATGCCAGATTTTTCTAGTAATTTTTTACTAATTTTCGAAGTGGACATATCCTGAAACACAAAAATTTGAGCGTTCTCCCCCCAAAATTTGTGAGAACTAATCAAAAATCATTTTTTTGAAAATTGTGTAGAATGGAGTCTAGTTTCTATAAAAAGTAATTTGTTTCAAAATTCGATAAATGGGTAAGAATCTATGGCCGAAATACGACATGTTGGTTTTTGACAAAAAACAGACACACTAACAAAATAAATTATGGATGAAGACCTTAATGTTATTAAAATTTGAAAATAATTATATGGTTGGATAGCTAAGAGAGAGCTTGATGATTGTATGGTGTTTTTTTATTGTTTTGAAACACGTGCAACCTAACAGAGAGCACGAACAAAAATGTTAGAAAATTTTCAATATTTGCTAGAAAACACATCTCAGGCTTGAAGGCTTGGATGCCCAAGGAAAATCCAAGCATTGGTGTTTTCCAAGGCAATAAGTTTGGTGCATGTCAAATTTTGGTGTGCACCAAATGGAAAAAAATTCAAAAAAGCATTTTACGTGTGCCATATATGGCACATGCCAAATGTATTTCATAGTAATTTTTCATCTTAGTCACATTTCTATTTGTATTTTTTATTTCTTATACTTTAAGTTATATTTTCTGTATATATTATCAGGATGTTTGAGAGTGGTTCCATATATTTAGGAGTTATAATGCAGATTCTAGATTTTAGAGTATTCATATAGATTTTAGACCTAGTCAAATTCCTGTAATCAACATGCTCATACCAACATTATCTCTCTAGTCTCTTCCGTGCATGCCCCCTCTCTATTACTTAACCCCTACCTCTCTCTCTCTCTTAGGTCTCTCCCTCTCTACTTTCTTCCCTCTCTCAGGTATCTCTCCCTCTCTTTCCCATGTCCCTCATCCACTCTCTCTCTTTGGTCTATCCCTCTCTTTCCCTCTTTCACTTGGGATCTCCCTTTCTCTCCCTCTCTCAAGTATCTCTATCTCTCACTCTCCCCCCATCTCTCTCTCTCTCTCTATATATATATATATATCCATCCCACTCCCTTTCTCTTTCTCCCAAGTCTCTCTTCCCCTCTCTCTCTCAAGTCTCTCTCCCTCTTATCCTTTATCTCTCTATCTCTCTCTCCTCCTCTCTTAGGTGTCTCTCTCTCCCATTATTTATCTCTCTTTCCCTCTAACTCTTTTTCCCTCTTTTCATCTCTTTCCCTCTCTTCATCCCTTTTCCTCTCCCTCTCTCTCTATCTCTCTTTCCCTGTATGTTTCTCTCCCATTCTTTCTTTCTTAAGTCTCTCTCCCTCACCCTTTATCTCTCTATCTCACTCCCATATTCTCTCAATTGTATCTCTCTCCCATTCTCCCCTCCCTCTCTCTGTCCCCTTCTCTCTCTCTCTCATTATTTATCTCTTAAGTCCCTCTCCCTCTTAGCCTCTATCTCTCTATCTCGCTCTCCTCCTCTCTCAGGTGTATCTCTCTCTCACTCTCTCCCTCTCTCCTCCCCCTCCCTCTCTCCCAAGTTCTCATTATCTCTCTTTCTCACTCTCTCCCCCTCTCCCTCTCTTTACCTCTCTCTCTCTCTAGTCTCTTACTCTCCTTCCATCCCTTCCTCCCTCTCACTCAGTCTCTCTCTATCTCTCACTCTCTATTTCTCTCTCTCACCATCCCTCCCTTCACCTCTTAGGTATTTCTCTCTCTCCCTCTCTCAAGTGTATCTATCTCATTCTCTCTCTCACTCTTAGACCCTCCCTTCCTCCCTTTCCCCTAAAATGTCTACCTCTCTTTTCCTCCCTCTCTCAGGTATCTCTCCCTATCTTTCCCTCTTTCAATTGGTCTCTCTTTCTCTCCCTTTCTCACTCTTTCCCTCTCTCCTTCCCCTTCTCTCTCACTTGGGCTCTCTATCTCTCACCATCCCTCCCTCCACCTCTTAGGTCTCTCTAGGCATCTCACTCTCTCCATCCTTCTCCCTCTCTCTCTCTCTCTCACCATCCCTCCATCCACCTCTCAGGTCTCTCTATATTCCCCCCTCTCCCTCACTCTTCTATTATTTCTCTCACACATTCCACTCCCTCTCTTCACATTCTTCCCCTTAACTCTCTCTATCTCTTCACATATTTCCCTTTAACTCTCTTTGTACCTCTCTCCCTCCCTCTCCCTTTCTCTTTCTCTCTCAAGTCTCTCTCTCCATCTCTCTCTCTCTCTCTATATATATATATATATCTATCTTGCTCTCCTCCTCTCTTAGGTGTATCTCTCTCCCATTCTCTCCCTCTCCCTCTTTATTATTATCTCTCTTTCTCACTCTCTTCCTCTCTCCCTTTGTTATTATCTCTCTTTATTACTCTCTCCCTCTCTCCCTTTGTTATTATCTTTCTTTTTCACTCTCTCCCTCTCTCTCTCTCTCTCTTAGGTGTCTCTGTCCCATTCTTTCCATCTCTCCCTCCCCATCTCTTTCTCTCTCGATACTCTCTCTCTTTTCCTCTCTCCCTCCTAGTCCTCTTCTCTCTATTTCCCTCTAACTCTCTTTCCCTCTCTCCCTCCCAGTCCCCCCTATGTCTCTCTTAGGTATCTCCATCTCTCATTCTCTCCATTCTTTCCCTCTATCCCTCCCCCTCCCTCTCCTTTTCTCTCCCTCTTTCCCCCCTCTCTCTCATGCACACACACACACACATGCGCATGCATGCACACACACATGCACATGCACACACACACATGTGCACACACACACACACACACACTTTTTCTCTCTATGTGTCCTCTCTCCTAGGTATATCCCTATCTTTCCATCAATCCCTCCCTCCCTCTCTCTCTTAGGTATCTCTCTCTCCCATTCTTTCCATTCTCTCCATTCTTTCCCTCTCTCCCTCCCCATCCCTTTCTCTTTTACTCTCCCTCTTTCCCTCTCTCTCTCCCCACTCTCTCCCCCCCCTCTCTCCCCCCCTCTCTCTCCATCCCCCCTCTCCCCCTCTCTCCCTCTCTCTCCATCCCCCCCTCTCTCATCTCTCTCTCTCTACCCCCTCTCTCTCTCAGGTGTCTCTCTCTCCAATTATTTTCATTCTCTCCATTATTTCCTTCTCTCCCTCCCCATCCCTTTCTCTTTCTATCTCCCTCTTTCCATCTCTCCCTCTTTCCATCTCTCCCTCTCTTCCTCTTTTTCCCTCTCAAATCTCTCTCTCTCTCTCTCTCTCTCTATATATATATATATATATCTCTTTCCATCTCTCCCCCTCCCTTTCCCTTTCTTTATCTCTGTCCATTCTCTTCCTCCCCACCTCTCTCTCTCTCTCTCTCTCTCTCTCTCTCTCTCTCTCTCTCTCTCTCTCTCTCTCTCTTGGGCACTCTATCCTTCTCTCAAGTCTCTCTCTCTTGCACTTGGGATTTCTTTCTCTAGTATCTCCCTCAACCCCCACCTCTCTCACTCTCTCTCTCTCTCTCTCTTAATTCTCCCTCTCTCCCTCCCACTTCCTTTATCTTTCTCTCTCAAGTCTCTCTCTTTCCCTCTAACTCTCCTTCCCTCTCACCCCCCCTCTCTCTCTCTCAAGTCTCTCTCTCCCATTCTCCCCCTCCCCCTCTGATGCAAAGAGTCTTGGAGCTTGATCCAACTCACCTTCTGGATTGTCTTGTCCTCCTTAACCCTTCAACTACTCAAGTCCATCTAATGTCACTTAGTACGGGTTTATGTTAATGAGACCTCCAAGGTTTGAACCTCTTTGGATTTCCTCATAGGTATAGCCAATGGTTTTGGACAATCAACTCCACCTCTTGAGGTTGCCACCTCAATCACACACACACCACTCTAGGGCTCCAACCACTTCCAATGGACTCACAATGCATCTAAAAAGTGTCTTTGAAGTATTTTTAGGCTTTTAGGATCACCAAACCCATTGATTAGGCTTCCTAACCTTTCTAGGTCTCTACCGGGCTCAAAGAGGCCTAATTGAATTAGCCCTCCCTTGGCGGTTTTAGGGACTTAGTTTGAAAATTTTCCAAACAAGGCGAGAAATAAATTATGGATTTGAGTACCCTTTTGGAATTTATATAAAATACTTAAAATTTATCATTTGGGTTATTCGTACAAGCGGGGTTTCCAATACTGCACTATTTTTGAGGGTTTAGGCCTCACTAGGTGACTTGGAAAGATGGTTTCAAAACCCTTCACCAATCAAATCTCCTGCTCCAAAAAAATTAGAATTATTAAAGGGTTCTCAAAGGGATCTCCATCCATATGACACTTTATCCTGGACCAATCCCCATGTGCTCTTAAACACACTTTTTCTATTGTCCTAACTAACCTACTCCCAACGGTGAGCCTAGGGCTTCATTGTATCTCCTCCTCAAGGAACTGCAAAACCACAAATCATATAATAAAAATATACATATAACCTAACCTATAATTCTTATTGATTTCAATAGGTTCCATCAAAGAATGCTTAGGTTAGAGCCATTTTGCTCTTAAACCCTACTTGCAAGGGTTTTACACCTAGTTGCAAAGAATGGAAGAAATCTCTACAACTAAGAACAATTATACCTACAAAACAAGCTTCTATAAAGTAAATTCAATCAACACTCATACCCTACAATGAGTTTACACAAACAAGTCCGTAATGGACCGTACCAAGCAATGAAAACAAGTGAAAACTATCAAATGGTGAAGAAAACAAGATTGTTTCAACAACCAAACACTTCCTCTTGCATTCCCAATTGTCCAACCCGTACAATGAAGTGAATTTTGGCTTTTATTCTCTTGGTTTAGTTGGTTCAACCAAATTTTCAATTCCTTCAACCAAAAATGCAACTTTTGCAAAAAATTGCAAAATGTTGCTCAACAACTTTTACATCTTTTTCCTCCTAAGATGCAACTTTGCATTCTAATGCTTTGCAAGACTCCCGAAGGTCCTCAAACACCCTAGAAGTCCTAAAAACAACACAATTGGCCCCTAATAGATGAATACATTCATCAGGAGTACTTCTTCTGTGAACTACCTGATGAATACTAAGAGGGGGGGTGAATTAGTATGCCTAAAAACTTAATCAAATTCTTAAACAATTTTCTAGTAGACCGATGTAGTAGTTTAAACAAAAAATCGGTTAAAACATAAACAAGCCAAATAGAAAATAGAGAATTCACCCACAAAAGCACAATCACCATAACACAAGATATTTTGACGTGGAAACCCAAATGGGAAAAACCACGGTGAGTAAAACTCACAAGTCAACTATCTGCAGAATAGTAACCGGACCGGTTAAGGCCTTACAATGTTCTTCACCAAAATAGATCCTATTAGGAATCTAGATCTCTGTTAGGAGATAAGTCTTGTTAAAGACTACCCTATTAAAGGATTTCAGATCCACAACTGTGAACCACCTTGTTAGAGGATTTACAATAGGCTTGGCTGGCCTACCCGGTTAAGGGTTTTAGACTTGTCGAAGAGATTAGTAATCAACAAGTGAATGATCTAGGAAGTAGCACAAAATTCTTGATTAGATCCTTGATAGTTCTCTATTAATGCATTGCAGTAATACTTCAGTCTTCTAACCTTTGCACTCACAATCTCTATAGTGAGATACCTTTTTCACACAAACCTAATCTGCTCTACAATACTCGCACACATAAATAAAATCCTTCAAAACCCTAGACATGATGTAATCATATAGGAATCTGATTTCATGTCGGTCCAATAAGATTAGACTACAATTTTCTAGGTACAGTGCATCTAGACACATTTGGTAACACGACACAAAAACACCGCTAAAGTGTCGGTGGATGATAACTCATCACACTTTACAATTATACCGGTTTAACACAGTATACCAATTAACTATAAACAAAGACTAGTAAACTGGAACATAGTATTTCGATAAAAAATTAACTGCCGCTAGGGGTCCTCGTACCGCTTGGCATCTTCATACCGCTTGAGGTCTCAATACCGCTATGAGCGGTGAGCTTCTTCTTCAAAACACTGATAGTCTTCAACAAATAAAGACTATACATACAATGGCATATAATACTGGTGTGAACAACACAACACACATTATCGATGGAGAATAACTCATACATAAAATAAGTGTGTCCATCAATGACAATCACAACTTAGACATCATCATAATACCAACAATCTCTCCCTTTGGCATTGATGGCAACACTTAGGAAAATTTTGACATCTAAGTGCTTACAAAACAAAAATAGATACCATAATCAAAATTACTCCCCCTAAGCATATACACTACTCCCTTTGCAAAAATTATAAGTATGTGCATGAAATTTTCAATACTACTCCCCATAAAATTTTTATACTACTCCCCCTTTGCCAACAATGACAAAGTAATGCAAAATATTCACTTTTTGTATAATATAAAAATAGAGTATATGTTCATGACAATAAAGAGTAAAAATTCTCAAAAGGAGATTTAAAGTTTTGCATAAAATTCTTCATGTCTGAAGACCATGAATCAAGAAGTGAGGAATAAATTTCACTCTCAGTCTTCATCTGGAAGGCTAATTCTTCCATTGCATCAATAGTGCTCATCTCTTGTGTTACAATAATAGCTTCCAAGTTCAAGAAGCACTTCTGAAGAACCTGCAATTTTGGTAATAGAAGCAACTGGAGCTCCTGCAGATCTCTGAGTCAAGCTTTGCAATCTAATGCTGGTGAGTATGAACAGTCTGTCCATACACTGTGAACATATCATATAGCAATTTGAAGTTGCCGATATAGTTATGTAACTCCGATTGGAGTTGACTCTTATGTTTCAGAGCATCTTCACAAAATAGGTGAGGTTGGTAGATTTTGCTCAAGAGTAGGTTACCTTCATCCATAGCTGAACTTATATAATCCTTTCGCTTAAGCAACTTTGCTTTGTCTACATCCATTTTCTTTACTAATGAAACTTTCAGAGCTTTTTCATGCTTCTTCTTTGCAGAAATTGAGGCAGAATCTTCTATAGATTGTACTTGATCATCTACTACTGTGCAAAGAAGTTTTAGCTTAGCCAATGAGGAATCTATACTGGGAAGGTTAGTACCGAGGATTAGATTGGAAAGAGTGTCAATAGAAAACTGGATGACACCCTATTCTTTCTTTTTCCTCAGTTCTTCCAATCTGACCTGCGCTAGTTGAATGCTCCTCAGTAGCTCACTTTCATCAACCGATTGAGTTAGATAGGCAAGAGTCAAATTGGTGGGACCAGTGAGATCAAACTGCTTGGCTAGATCTCTAGTTGCCTTAGGTGTCTGTCCTCCTTCCTTTGCCTTGATCTCCTCTTTTCTTTTCTTCTCCTCTTCTTCTTTTTCCTGGGCTACCTTTGCGGCTTTCTCTTTCTCCTCTTCCACTCTCCTCTCCTCTTCTTCTTTCTTCCGCTCTTCTTCCCTCTTTTTCTCCTCTTCCTTTTTCTTCTTTGCTTCCTCCTTCTTCTCTTCTTCCTTCCTCTTCTTCTCTTCTTCCTTCTTCTTCTCCTTCTCTTGTCTTGATTTCTCTGCTTGCTCTTTCTCTTGTTTTTCTTTCTCTAGTTTCTCTTTTGCCGCTTTCTCATCTTTTTCTTTCTCCACTATCTCCTTTTCAACTTTCTCCTTATCTGGAGTGGTATCCTCAATATCTAGTGCATCAACATCAATAGGGTCATTTTGTTCTGCTATTCTTTCAGCTAGATTGTCGAAGATTTCATCCGGTTTGGCTGTGGATAGGTCAAGCTCTTGCTCAGCCTGTCGATTAGCTTCAGATACTTTTTGCATTTTGACAGCTGCCTTAACCTGTAGATGGATGTCTTTTTCCACTTTAGAAGTTTTGCCTCTAAGTAGCTGAAGTCTTCTTCTTTGCATGAAGAAGATGCCTTTGTACTTATCAATAATCTCAAACAATTCTGAATTTGAGGCATCTGAAAATATTGAGCAAAAATTTTCTCCCTGATTTCTTGTTCCTTTTCAATGGCAATGTGCCATTTATTGTCCAAAGAATCATATAAAGATTTATAAGTAACTGATTTAATATTGGTAGGTGACCAATCATTATTACATAAATATTTAATAAGTTCTTGTTCAACATCCTCCTTTTCACTATCATTGAAATCATCAAAATATTCTTTTAAATCATCAAGAACTTTCCTTCTAATATTCTTTATGGTCCTTTGACAATGTGTCATAGTCTTGTAAGAGGAAATATCTGTATTTACCGATGCAGAGGTTGCTGGTACATTATTGGTTGACTTTGTCTTCTTTCTCGATTGCCTTGTCTTCTTCATTTCTACCTCCGGTTTAGTGCCTTGTGAATCCAATGAGTTATTCCTGGTTTTTCTCTTCCTTTCAAATACCTTTGGAGAAATAGCCTCTAGTTTCTTTTTAGCTAGTGACCTCCTGGTCACTTTAGGGCTGGCAGCAGATGTAACTGGTGCCGATGTTGATGACACTACTTTACTCTTTTTTTGCTTTGGTACCTCAATAGGTTTGATCCTCTCGAAGTAAGTACCGGTCTTCTTCTTCTTTGGATCCAGTGGTGAAGCAAGTAGGGTAGAGGCATACCCTATGAGTATATCATTTACCACTTCATATCCCATAGGCTTAACTTCATCTTCTTTGGGCTCAACCGCTTGCATTATGCAATGATTTGTTTTGATTATGAAACAAATGTCATCTTCATAATTTTTAACTAGATTACCAGATATTCTCATTCTCTGGTTCATGTTTAGTTTGAACTCATCAAAATACCTATTCAAAGTTTCTGGATACATAGTTCCCACTACTTGTACTCTCCTTTATTTGTTCGAAAATTGGTAGGTCACTCGACCATTGAACATCACCAACTCTAGGAAAATATCCTTGAAAAAAGAAAAATAAACTGACAAGCAGTTGACCAAACTTAAACCTCAGGATTTTGTCTACTTTGATCAACTTCAGGTTCTCCATGAGTTGTTTCTGCATGCAGGTACATAAGTCACATTTTGCATTCTCCTTGATCATCCTATAAGCAACATGTGTTGGCATTATGTGAACCGGTATGAGGACATAATGATATTGTATGTTGTCATTGATGTCAATATGTGATATGATGTGAACCGGCATATGTGATATGTGAGAAGAGAGAACCGACATATGTGTGAATGGGTATATATGCCAAAGTGAAGCAGTATATTTTTCAAGGTGAACCGACATGTAGCTATGGGAACCGACACATGGAAGCATTGTATGACTACCGGTTGGTAGGTAGTTTCCACTTCAGGATTTCTGGTTGGAGTAGCTTAAGCGTGTGTGGCTCAATCGGTGATCTTCATGTGATGAGTTAGCAGTATAACGGAGAACAGATCGTGTTGCCACATAAGCCCTGTGCGCGTGAAGGATCTTGCATGAAGAAGACTATCCCTATCCACCTTGGGAATGTGTGAAGTTTGTCAAATGGTGATAATGCGTGATGGGTTATCAGCCGCCATGAAATCGGTGGATAATGGACGATGGAGAATGTCTTGAGATCAATTCAAGATTGTTGCATTTAATGCAGTATGATTCAATGGTCAGGATTGAACTGTTTGAATTGCTTAATCTAACAAGTTTAGGGTTTAGCTACCGACCTGTCTGTTTCCTATAAGGTCGATGTTGTGTTTCTTTCTAAAGTTGTTGGCAAAAGTTGTATGTGTGTATCCAAGGGAAGTGATACGTGATTCTTGCCAGACCAAAAGAGAGAAGAGATACCTGCTAAGTGAATGTGCAGAAGGTGAAGAGGAGCCAAAACGGATCTGAATTAGCATTGAGTGCTGTTACCAGATCATTGTAATTCCTGTTGATCTTTAACCACTTCAACAGTTGTGAAATCCCTTAACAGGGTAGCCTTAACCAGCTTGATACAAACCCTTTAACAGGGTAACTCAAAGTTATTGAGTTCTAGGAAGCTATAGAGCTCTGGAGATCCTTTAGCTATTGAGTTCTTGAAATCCTCTAACAAGGTAACCCTAACCAAGTTTAACCCTTAATCGGGTATTATAGCCATCCCTTAACCGGGTGATCCCTAACAGGATCGGTTCCTAGCAGAACCTATTGTAATGTCTTTAACCGGACAAGGCTCCTAATAGAGCGGACTTCTAAAGAGTTCAACAAGCAGCTTGTGGGTATTCATCCCCATCGTGGTTTTTCCTAGTTGGGTTTCCACGTGAAAAATATGTGTGTCATGTGTGATGCTTTTATCTTGTGATGCTTTGTTATTACCTATTAAGCATATGATGGTTCTGTGTTTTATGCCTGTCTATAAAACATATTGAACTAACTATTGTGAAGATCTGATGATAGTTTACCTATTCATGCATGAGGGTGTAATGGTACTATAGTATTGAGCTAAGAGGAAAGCTAAGTGAGTAATTGGTTTATGATTGTTTTAGTTGTTTTGGGTCTTACCGGTTACACTCTGTTTCAACCAGTGTCACTGTTTGCCAGTCATTTGGAGTATTTGTTGTCAAACCGGTTTTGGACTGTATTTTGTCTGTATTGATTCACCCCCCCCTCTCAGTACCGGTTTGGTACTATTCGTTCATCATTGAGTTATCAACATGCACCACAACTATAGGAACATAATTCATTCTGCTAGCATAGAATACTCTATACCCAATTACCATGCACACATACTTCACCAAGTCATCTTTTATGGTGTTAATAGTCATTTCCCATTGGTCTCTCACAGAACCGGTGAGCTCTATGATTTTGGTTTTGGTGATCTTGCGAAGAATGGGGACTTCCCCAACATTGCAAAAACCTGTCATGGCATGAATTACCTCTAGTGTAATATCATGGGTTCGCTTAAGGTACATCTTATCACCATGAACCCTACTTAGAATAATCCTAATGTGTTCTTCTGTAAATTCTTTGAGAAAATATATTGCATTGTGTAATTTCTTCTTCTCGATTATGCTGTATTCAAGTTTAATCTTCTTATCATCTCCACAGAAAAGACTCAGCTGGGAGTGAATCACTAGAGACCCTAGGTCTTCTAGTTCGCAATCAATATATCCTGAAACATCCCCTTCGATAATGACTTCAGTGGGAATTTGATATAGGGCATTATATTTCATCTTCTTTTTAAGAAACTCAGGTGATTCCTCAGGTTCAGTAGAACTAGAAGGGATTTTAGATGCAAAAGCCATATCTAGAAGATTCCAAATGACAAGAATGTTTCAATGAGAAATACCTTCACACTCCAAACTAGGGTTTGCCGATGTTGAGCACAACACACTTCTTCAGGAGCTTACTTTACTGATCTGACTTCCACACTAATAGCTTGAAATCTTGTGTAAGATTTCTTTCTGAATTCTTTCAAATGCAAGATAAATCGCTCTTGTTGCTCTGCTCAAGCTAGAAAATTCTTCTTTAAAAATAGGTAAGTAAAATGAAAGTCACTTTTAAATAAGCTCCCACCCACCATATTAAATGCATCACTGTTAGGGCACAAACCCTAACTTTACCTTTTACCACTTCGTTTCTTCTGTTGGTTGACAAGTAACCAATACAGATAAAGGCACTTTACCGATATACTCCGGGGGTTCGAAACATTGTTACTGATATGTTTCCCCTAAGATTTTTGAATCTTAGTTTGCTGGTTCAGGGGTCTCCACACTAGGCACGGAAACTGGTACATCTTGTGGCTTTTCTTCAAATTTCTTTTTCCAAGTTTTATCCATATCCACCTGAACGGGTTCAACATAAATCTTCCCTTCTGGGTCAACCGATATGTCTTCTGATGTATTCTTTCTCAATCTGCATGCTCTAGCAATGTGTCCCGGTTTGTTGCAATGATAGCATACCATTCTAGGTGTTCTCCATGGTCTGGTGTTCACATTTCCATTCTTCCTTCTACATGTTGCAGCAGTGTGACCGCTACCACGACAGATCAAATAGGTTTCTCTCCAACTATTTGCTACTCCATAACCATTTGACTAGTGGTCATAGGTTCTGTACCGGTTTGGGTTCTGGTTCATAGGAGGTTCCGGGGCAACTCCTTTAGATCTTGGTGCATAACTTCCAGAGTTGTTCATAACTGACCTGCACTCAAAAGCTCTATGCCCAAACTTGTTGCATGCATAACAGTGACCATTAAATCTACCAGTTCTAGCCACATTGTTTTGTATGTAAGGAAAATTATTGTAAGCCTTGCTCCTACATACAATGGCAGTATGTCCTTCCTTGTGATAGTTGAAGTATACAGGTTTAAACTTTGACTTACCTTTGCTCTTGCTGTTGTTCTTAGGTGCTGATTTCTCCTTTGGTGCATCACTCTTGGCTCTAGAGATTTCACCTTCCTCATATGCAGAGAAACCAAGTCCAATGGTATCCTTTGACAACTTCATTGATTCTAGCTTTTGTTCTAGTTTAGCAGCACTCCGGTTGAACTTTGCAAGTATCTCCTTTGATTCAACAAGTTCCTTGGAAAGAGCATCATTGGTTTTCATCAAGGTTTCATTTTGAGAGATAACAACATTTAGGTCTTCTTGTATTTCTTCTTTCTCTTCATTACCTTCTCACAGATGAGCGGTGATGGTACCAATCTCTTGTTTCAACTTAGAGATCTCACGCTCCTTGTGTTGGCATTTTTGATGATTATGTTGTGATTATCATTGATGGAAACACACTTGTATTGAGATCCCCTTTATATGTATGAGCTTGTGCTCAACCGGTATTTGTTGCAACTAGTATGTTGTATACTAGTCTCTAGACTAGTGATTTTGCAGAATGTGTTTCCCGGTCTGAAGCGGCATGTCGACCCCAAGCGGTTCACAGATCACAAGCGGTACAAGGGAGCAAAGCGGCACAACACATTCTTACTAGTCTTCATTTGTGACAAACTGGCAACCGGTATTTTGTATGAACCGGTAATACTTTGTGATGAGTTACCAATCCACCAATTGTTTGATGGTGCCGACACATTGACGGTGATTCTTGTGTCATGTTACTAAGTATGTCTAGATTCATTGAACCTAGGAAATTGTAATGTAATCCTATTGAACCGACATGAAATCAGATTCCTTTAAAAGGACATCATGTCTAGGGTTTTAAGTTGTTGCTGAAAGGGTTAATGTTGAGCTAGGGTTTGAGGTGGAAGTTGAGTTGTTGCGAGAATGATCTTATTTGAGAAGATCAAGTTGTAACTATGAGAGAGAGAGAGAGAAGACTGAAGTAATGCTGGAATGCATTAGCTGTGAGCAATACTGGATCTAACCAAGCAGTTTGTGCTATTAGATAGATAAAACACTTGTTGATTACTCACATCTTTGACAAGTCTGTAGCCCTTAATCGGGTAGGCCTCAAAGCCTTTGTAAAATCCTCTAACAAGGTGGTTCACACATGTGAATCTAAAATCCTCTAACAAGGTAGTCTTTAATCAGACTTATCTCTTAACAGAGATTGAGATTCCTAACAGGATCTGTTCTGGTGAAGAACATTGTAAGACCTTAACCAGTCTGACCTTAACCAGTCTGGTTTCTATTCTGCAGATAGTGACTTGTGAGTTCCATCTCACCGTGGTTTTTCCTAGTGGGTTTCCACGTCAAATATCCTGTGTTATGGTTGTATTGCTTTTGTGGGTGAATGCTTTATTCACATTTTGGTTTGCATGTGTGGTAACCAGTTTGACTATCATACTGCTTTACCGATTTATCTTTAGATTGTGTAAGTGTTTTTGTGCAGTAGTTTTTGGCATACTAATTCACCCCCCCCTCTTAGTATTCATCACCTTGTCCTTCACTAAATCTTCAGCTTTTCTTCTGTTTTCTAGGTCCTGACTCATCCTGATAGTCAGTCCTTCCAACTCCCTCCTTAGGTTAGTTTTGGATTCATTTAGTTTCTCCACTTCTCCAACTAGGGCCTCCATGTCTATGTCATCAGAAGAGTTATTTTCAATAAATTCCATCAATTTCTTAGCAAGTTCTCTTCTCTTGGCTAAAGAGGCTTTATACTTGATTTTGATTTCATCACAGGCCCTCTCAGACTCAGTAAGACGGTGAGTGAGTTCCCTCATGCTATATTCCACCACATCTCCTTCCAAGTGGTTAGACTTATAGAAAGGTTGGCTCTGATACCAATTGATGAATACTAAGAGGGGGGCGGGGGTGTGTGAATTAGTATGCCTAAAAACTTAATTAAACAATTTTACAGCAGACTGGTGTAGTAGTTTAAACAACAAAATGGTTAAAACATAAACAAGCCAAATAGAAATTAGAGCATTCACCCACAGAAGCACAATCACCATAACACAAGATATTTTGACATGGAAACCTGAATGGGAAAAACCACGGTGAGTAAAACTCACAAGTCAAGTATCTGCAGAATAGTAACCAGTTCGGTTAAGGCCTTACAATGTTCTTCACTAGAACAAATCCTGTTAGGAATCCAGATCTCTGTTAGGAGATAAGTCATGTTAAAGACTACCCTCTTAAAGGATTTCAGATCCACAACTGTGAACCACCTTGTTAGAGGATTTACAATAGGCTTGGTTGGGCCTACCTGGTTAAGGGTTTCAAACTTAACGAAGAGATTAGTAATCAACAAGTGAATTATCTAGAAAGTAGCACAAAATGCTTGATTATATCCTTGATAGTTTTCTGTTAATGCATTGCAGCATTACTTCAGTCTTCTAACCTTTGCACTCACAATCTTTGTAGTGAGATACCTATTTTGCACAGACCTAATCTACTCTACAATACTCGCACACGTCAATAAAAATCCTTCAAAACCCTAGACATGATGTCCTCATATAGGAATCTTATTTCATGTCGGTCCAATAAGATTAGACTACAATTTCCTAGGTATAGTACATCTAGACACATTTGGTAACACAACACAAAAATACCGCTAAAGTGTTGGTGGATGATAACTCATCACACTTTACAATTATACCAGTTCAACATAGTATACTGATTAACGATAAACAAAGACTGGTAAACTGGAACATAGTGTGTCAATAAAAAATTAATTCCCGCTAGGGGTCCTCGTACTACTTGGTGTCTTCATACTGCTTGAGGTCTTCATACTACTATGAGCGGTAAGCTTCTTCTTCAAAACACTGATAGTCTCCACCAAATAAAGACTATACATACAATGACATATAATATCAGTGTGAGCAACACAACACATATTACCAGTGGAGAATAACTCATACATAAAATAAGTGTGTGTCCACCAATGACTAATCACAACTTAGACATCATCAAAATACCAACACTACCTAAGCATCTCACTTCTCAGGCTATCAACATCTTGAACACAAATGACTCAAACAAAAACTTGGACAACTCAACCATGGCTCTACTAAGTCCCAAATGGTTGGTCCATTATTACATCACAAAGACAACACACAAAACTTGAAATAAACAAAAATTTCATGCTTGGAGTGTTAGGTGCCCTGCACCATACTCCCCTAGGACAAAGAACTCAAGTCCCTTGAGTTAAAAGGTCTGAAATCTCCACCCCATGCTGAAGCATATCTTCCTTTAACATCCACATGGCATCTGAATTAGGTATCCCTTCCCACTTGACAAGATAGTGCTTGTAGACTCCTTTCCTTGTCTTCTTTACTACCTTGGTGTCCAAGATGCTCTCCAACTTAATCGGTTGACTAGGTGGAAAATCCCTTATCCAATCTTCATGAACCGGTGATGGCATGTCCATTTGATTTGTTGGTGACTCTCCCTTGTATGGATAAAGATCACATACATTGAAGATATGAGATATACCCAAGGTGGTAGGAAGTTCAACTTCATATGCATTATGTCCATACTTGTGCACCACATTGAGAGGTCCAATTTTATTCATCATGAGCTTGATAGGATACCCTTTTGGAAGTCTCTCCTTCCTTAGGTATGCTAACACTAAGTCTCCCACTTTAAATTGTAAATTCCTCCTTGTTTTATTAGCTTGAACCTTATACTGCTCGGATTTTTGTTGTAAGGATTGCCTTACCTTATCATGCACTTCTTTAATATCTTATGCAAAGTTCTCCCCTTTTTCACTCTTGGGGGCCATTGAATTGAGATATATGAGCTCTAATATGCCCTTAGGATGAAATCCATACACTATCTCAAAAGGAATTTTACCTGTGCTATGGTTTACTGAGTCATTGTATGCATATTTTGCTTGACCGAGTACTAAATCCCAAGTCTGCCCATGTTGTTTTGTAAGACATCTTACCAAGTTACCCAATGACTGGTTGACTACCTCTGTCTGATCATCTAATTAAGGATGACAGGAAGATGAAAGGTATAACCTGGTGCCCAACTTTCTCTAAAGTGTCCTCCAAAAGTGGCTCAAAAACTTCACATCTCTATCACTAACAATGCTGATTGGAAGACCATGATTTCTGACTATCTCCTTGAAGAAAAGGCCTACTATATAGGTGGCATCATTGGTGCTCTTGCAAGGTATGAAATGTGTCATTTTGCTAAGCCTATCTACCACCACATATGTTAGGACCCAGAGGCAATTGAGAGTGGGGGGGTCAATCAGTTGTCTATTAATTTCAACCCAAATATAACTTAACCAAACTTAGTGCAAACTATCGATAAACCAAACTTAATGCCGGTAGACAGTTTAGCATTTAACAACAATACCGGTAAAGTTTAATGCATGAAACATAAAGACAAATAATATCCACAACACATAACACATATATTTATACGTGGAAACCCTGTAAGGGGAAAAACCACGGTGGAAAACCTTACCCACAATTAGATGATACTACTATAGATAGTATGTGAGTACAATATGGGGTCTGCACATGCAAAAAGGCCAATTGCCTAGAGCTCACTGCTCAATCACAAAATGGGAGTCACACTGACTACAATTGGATGGTTAAATCCAATGATAATGTACTGCTCAAAATAGCATCTTCATATGCTAGATTTAGTACTGGTAAAGCTCTGATTTTCCTTCTCCAAAAGCCTCCTTGAATATTCAAATGATGTCTGCGTGTATAGCTCTTCTTATAGTCGCATATACCTTATTATAATCCTTTTCTATCACTTACTCTACTACTTCTTAATCTCACAAATGAGATCTAACATATATACCAAAACCTAAGACCAAATGTGTAGGTCAGCTGACTAAGATATTACAATAAAATAAATTACAAATGAATCAATATGCAATGCATGATATCAGCTCAATTCATTTACAACCATAGAAAATCATCTCCATAACGTGTCGTGCTGATGTGGAATAGACATCTTAGCAAGTTACCCAATGACTAGTTGATTACCTCTATCTAATCATCTAATTGAGGATGATAGGAAGATGAAAGGTATAACCTGGTGCCCAACTTTCTCTAAAGTGTCCTCCAAAAGTGGCTTAAAAAATTCACATCTCTATCACTAATAGTGCTGATTGGAAGACCATGATTTTTGACTATCTCCTTGAAGAAAAGGCCTACTATATAGGTGGCATCATTGGTGCTCTTGCAAGGTATGAAATGTGTCATTTTTCTGAACCTATCTACCACCACATATGTTAGGACCTAGAGGCAACTGAGAGGGTGGGGGGGGGGTGAATTAGTTGTCTATTAATTTCAACCCCAATATAACTTAACCAGACTTAGTGCAAACTACTAGTAAACCAAACTTAATGCCAGTAAACAGTTTAGCATTTAACAATAGTATCGGTAAAGTTTAATGCATGAAACATAAAGACAAATAATATCCACAACACATAACACATATATTTGTACGTGGAAACCCTGTAAGGGGAAAAACCATGGTGGGAAACCTTACCCACAATCAGATGATACTACTACTGATAGTATGTGTGTAAAATATGGGGTTTGCACATGCAGAAAGGCCAACTGCCTAGAGCTTGCTGCTCAATCACAAAATGAGAGTCACACTGACTACAATTGGATGGTTAAATCCAATGATAATGTACTACTCAAAATAGCATCTTCATATGTTGGATTTGGTACCAATTAAGCTCTGATTGTCTTCTTCATACCTTCCTTGAATCTTCAAATGATGTTTGCATGTATAGCTTTGCTTATATTCGCATATACCTTATTACAATCCTTTTCACACCTTTTTTTAATTCTCACAAATGAGATTTTACATATATACCAAAACCTAAGACTAAATGTGTAGGTCAGCTTACAAAGAATATTACAATTAAATAAATTAAAATGAATCAATATGTGATGCATGATGTTGGCTCAATGCATTTGCAATAATAACAAATCATCTCCATAATGTGTCATGCTGATCTGGAATAAATAATGCTTGCCGGTCCATAACCTAGACCTATTTGCCTGTAACAAAAAATATGCAAACTCGATTAGACCAATAACCAAATCACCATAACCAAGTGTCCAAACAATGTCTTTTAAATAACCAAGTAATCTCTAGATGATAAAAAATCATCCCCAGTGCCGGTGAACCAGATAGCAGTGACTGTGCATAAGTCACTGAACATGCCGGTGAACATAACCAAAGATCTCCAAGTGCTGATAGGTGATGACAAGTATTGACATCAATGACAAAACCAATGCAACACATCCAAAATACCAACAATATCCTCCTTTGGCATTGATGGCAACACAAGATGGAAAAACCATCTAAGTGCTAAAGGAGAAATGCCAAAAACCAAAAACCAACAATCTCCCAAAGAGATCATTATCCAGAAATCAAAATACAGATACAGAGAGTGACAATCTCTCCCTCAACGAATAATCTCTCCCAAACAGATATTATGTTTTTTCATAGATATCTCTCCCCCTTTGACATCAAATGCCAAATCAATACAAAAACCAGATAACACAATTCATAGAACTTATTACAAAATAACAACTTATCCAACTACTCCCCCTAAGAAGTAGCTCTACTCATCAAAGCCAGAAAAAAATTTCTTAGTTAATTCTGTCGGTTTGATGCCAAGCATCAACTATCTAAGTTTCTACTAGTGAGGGTATAACTCCAAGTTTCTCTCTGAGATATTCAAAAGTTTCCTTAGGCAAAGGCTTAGTAAAAATATCTGCAATCTGCTCTTTAGTATTCACATAAACCAATTTCACTTCTTTTGCTTCAACATTCTCTTTAAGAAAATTGAATTTGATAGAAACATGTTTAGTTTTAGAGTGAAATACCGAATTCTTTGATATATCAAGTGCCGCCATATTATCATAGTAAATGATTATAGGTTCTTTGCATTTTACCTTTATGTCCTTCAACATTTTCTTAATCCATAATACCTATGTACAATTAGTTATTGCTGCAACATATTCTGATTCTACTGTTGATAGTGATGTACATCTTTGTTTCTTGCTCAACCATGAAATTAGTCTGCTACCAAGAAAAAATTCTCCTCCGGTGGTGCTTTTTCTGTCATCTACATCTCCTACCCAATTTGCATCTGTGTATGGACATAAATCAAAATTTTCATCTTTAGGATACCATAAACCAAGATTTGTTGTGCCTTGTATGTACCGGAAAATTCTTTTCACTGTTGATTCATGATTTTCCTTAGGATTACTCTGAAATCTTGAAACAATACATACAACATTCATAATATCAGGTCTTGTTTGTGTCAAATACAATAAACCTCCTATCATAGACTTGTATCTTGTCGGATTAATAGGTGTTGATTTGTCCTTTAATGATAGTTTGTCAGTTGTAGTCATAGGTGTACTTACCGATTTAGAGTTTTCCATGCCAAATTTCTTAGGTAATTCCTTCAAGTACTTTGATTGATTTATGAATATACCTCTATCAGCCTGTGAAATCTGCAATCCTAAAAAGAATTCCATGCCAAATTTCTTAAGTAATTCCTTCAAGCACAATCCATCTTCTCCTCCAAAAATGATATCATCAACAAAAACTTCAATAACCATGATGTCATCATTATAATATAAGTTGTTGTCAGCATTACCTTTAGTGTAACCAAGCTTCAAAAGATATTTGTCTAATCTAGCATACCAAGCTCTAGGAGCTTACTTCAATCCATATAAAGATTTCCTTAACCTGCAAACCATATCTTTGTCATCTTTCAAAGAAAACCCATCAGGTTGTTCAATGTAAACTTCCTCTTCAAAACCACCATTCAGAAATGCACATTAACATCCATTTGATATACTTTATAGTTCTTGTGTGCTGCAAAAGCTAAGAATAGTCTGACTGCCTCAATTCTAGCTACCGGTGCAAAGGTTTCATTGTAATCAATTCCCTCTTTCTATGAATATCCCTTACACACTAATCTTTCTTTGTTTCTGATTACCTTACCATCTTCATTAAGTTTATTTCTGAATACCCATTTAGTTCCAATTACATTTTTGTTTTTAGGCCGGGGAACCAATGTCCATGTGTTATTCTTTTCAATTTGTTCCAATTCATCTTCCATAGCCTTAATCCTATGTTTATCTTCACATGCTTCATTAATAGATGCTGGTTCAATTTGAGAAATTAGACATACCTCTTGATTTGCCAGTCTTCCTCTTGTCATAACTCCTTGATATGTATTCCCAATAATGTTACTTTTAGAGTGATTCATTCTTACATACCTGGGTGTATTCACTTGCTGTTGTTCTTCAGTCACCATGGAATTCTCAGATGATGTCGGTGTGACTGGATCAACATTTTGTACCGGTGTACTCATTGTAGTTTCATTTGTGATTATCTCAACTACAAGTTCAAAGTTTATAGACCTTATAAACTATTCATCAATCTTCACATTTGCACTCTTAATGATTTTTTGTAATCTCTTGTTAAAACATCTATATGCCTTGCTCTTAGACGAATAACCAAGAAATATTCCTTCATCACTTATAGGATCAAATTTGCCAATATAATCATCTCTCCTAATATAACATTTGCTTCCAAATATTCTGAAATATTTAAGAGTAGGAGTATTACCAAACCATAGTTCATGAGGGGTCTTATCGCTTTCACCTTTGATGTAAACTCTATTGAATGTATAAATTGTTGTATTCACTACTTCTCTCCAATATACATGAGGTAGGTTTTCTTATGATATCATGCTTCTAGCTACATCCAAAATAGTTTTGTTCTCCCTTTCCACAAATCCATTGTGCTGGGGTGTCCAAGGTGTTGATAATTGTCTTTTGGTTCCACTCACTTCACATAATGTATTAAATTCCTTAGATGTGAATTCACCTCATTGATTTGATCTCAAACATTTGATTTTCTTACTGATTTCATTCTCTACCATCACTTTGAATAATTTGAATTTCTCAAAAGCTTCTGATTTCTCCCTGAGAAAAGTAACCCAACACATTCTAGAATAATCATCAATGATTAGCATAAAATATCTATCTCCTCGTAAACTTCTAGTTCTTGCTGGACCACATAAATCAATATAAATTAAGTCAAGAACATTGTTAGATTCCTCTGGAATACTATTAAAAGTTGTTCTAGCTTGCTTTCCAAATTGACATTCCTTACATACCGGATTGTGAGGTTTAACAATCTTAGGTAAATCCCTTATTGCCTTAGTTGTACTAATTTTAACAATGCAATCAAAATTAACATGACAAAGTCTTTTATGCCATAACCAACTTTCATCAATATGTGCAATCAAGCATGTCTTCTCATTGTTATTCAAATGAAAGATATTACTTCTAGTCTAATTATCGGTTGCAATTTCCAAACCAGTTCTATTCATGATTTTGTATTTACCATTCTTGAATTGTAACTGAAATCCTTTTTCAACTAATTGACCAACACTCAAAAGATTATGCTTCAAAACTTCAACATAATAAACATTATTAGTATTGTGCTTACCATCAAAAGATATATTGGCTTTTCCTCTGATCAAACAAGCTTTGTCATCCCCAAATCTTACTAGACCTCCATTGTATTCCTAAAAAGTTAAGAATTTACTTTTATCACCAGTCATATGATGTGAACATCCAGAATCAATGATCCATTCATCCTTTTCTTCAATTTTAGCTGCCAGGGCCTGCTCTACTAGTTGAACAGTAGGTGTTGGTTGATCTTCTATTATTGCAACAAAAGCCCATCCATTGTCTGTCGGTTCCTCATCAGAATCATCAGTTACTCCTGTATGCGGGAAAATCAGGTCAATAAAATCCAAAATGTGAAAATATTTCAAGGACTTGCCCACACACCCATGGGACTCTTGGTGCAAGTTATGGAGCCATGAGGAATGGCTCAACTTCCCAAGGAGTGTTCCATGGTTCTCTATCTCACAAGGTCCCTCAAGCCAATGCCTTTGCTCTCAGATCACTGAGCAAAGTGACTTAGGGATGATGAATGGAAGAACGAGGGATGCTTTTGATCAAATTTAGTATGAATACATCCTATTTATGCATGATTCTAGTAAATGAACTAAACTAGATGATAAGATGACAAGGTTAGTAAAAATACTATCCTAACATGATATACTAGCTATATGATTTAATCTAGGATGATAGAAATACTTTAAAATGATTATTAGATTTATTTCTATTACAAAGAGAGGCTAAATGCTTATTTAAAATTAAGTATAAGTATCATGCTAAAGACTTGGATCCTTAAAATGGAGGAATGAGGGCTCTATTTATAGAAGAAATAGGGCAATGGATGGTTAGGATTGAAGGATCTTATCAAGGGCCAAGATTGAAAGTTATCAATCCATGTTTGCAATTCTCGCTAATGAAATGGTGACAATTGTCAACATAAGACTACTTGAGAGGAGAGATAAGAAGCATTAAATTATTGAGAAGACATGAAGGTTACCTTTGAAGGTAAAGGTTAAGGTTAGGTTCAGGTTATCCATTGGATACAGCTTTTACCCAAAGGATAAACTCTTGTGCAAAGGTTAAGGGGATAACCATGGTCAAATAAATGAATGCTTGATGAGACCCCCAGGTTAGATGAGGGTTAAGTTAGGCAGAAAGTCTCTAACCATGCCACAAAGGGTTAGTTAACCATTAATGGTTTGAAGACTTTGGAGACAAATTTGTAAGAGTCCTTCCAAATTTGGGGGTTTTCAACAAGTTAGCTTGTTGAAGGCATAAAGGCTTTAATTCCTTTGGAAGACTTTACTCCAATTTTGAGAAGTGACCTTCTCAAATTTAGGGAAAGGGGATAATTGAAGGGTTTTAGGTTAATTGATTAGGATTAGGAGGATTGTAGAAGAATTTAGGAAGAGGGTTAGGAGGCAAGTGGGAGATGTAGGAAAATGCAAGTGGGTGAGGGATAATAGGATTTAATTAAAATAAATTGCTTTATTTTAATTTGGTTGCAAGTTGAGGATTTAAATAAATTTAGATTTATTTAATTGGGGTGAACTATTTAATTAAATATGAATTTAATTAAAAGTAGAGAGAAGGGATTTAATTAAATAAAATGATTTATTCAATTAAATGACATAAAAGGCTTAAGTGAATTTAAATAAATAAATAGAATAATTTATTTAATTAAAATAGAGGAATGTGGGTGATTTAATTAAATTAGATTTAACTAAATAGAGGAATGAGAATAAAATGAACATTAAATAATCATTTAGGAATATGGTCATTTTTATATGTCTACATTTGTCCCTCTTTGAAGTGACGTGTGTGCACATGTTGATTCAAAGAAAAATAATGTGTCATCATGATTTGATTATGATCAGTGTGATGTAGTGTCAACATGTTCAGGTCGTGCCCCAGATTTGATAAATGATGTTGATAATGCCCCCTCAGGAGATGAATCAAAAATTTGAAAATTTGATTTGAGTTGATAAATTTGATTGCATTTTAAAATTTTGTCTATGTTGAATGCGATAATTTGATTCATCTCCCAATAATGATGTTTGTTAGGGTGAGATGGGAGAGCACGAGCAATTTATGTGTTCCGCTACATAACCCTAATTTCCATTTACCCCATAAAAAGGTAAGAAGTGATTTCTTTTGGATCATTTGTGCTTGTTGACTTTGGAGAAAGTGACATTTGGAGAAAAAGACAAAATGTCGATTCCCTTTTCTTTTCATCGATTCGAGCACGTTCAGAGGTATCGAAGGCCTGCCAGGTATGGACCACCGGTAAGTCATCATTTTGACCCCTTTTTGATTTTTGTTTTGTCATTTTTAGTCAGGTTTTTCATTTTTTGTCGCAAAAATTAACGGTTTAGCATGTCTGGTGGAAACCATAGCACATACAAAACAAAGCATAGTGCGTAGTGTCTTAGGAACTAGGGTAGCGTTCGAGTAGGTTAGGATAGCACATAGGGGGTTAGGGTAGCACATAGACATAGTTTAGCGCAGTGGGTTCACAGGATAGCAGGTAGGGGGAAGCAGGTAGCGCATCGCTTAAACCCAGTGCTTAGGGTTAGCAGGGGGTCACATGGGTAGGTTAGGTTAGTACATAGGTGTAGGTTAGTGCTTAGGGTTAATGCTATAACACATGTATATTTTTGGATAGCACATGCCGAGTAGTGTAGCACGTGGATAAAAGTTTTTAGCGCGTGGGCAGAAAATATTTGGGAAAATAGGATTTTGGTAAGGGATTATGAGATGAAGAAAGATAGGTAGGTGTTTGCCAGTTTTTCTAGGATGGGTGTGATAATTAGTCTACGTGTCTGCTGTTGTTGTTTTGATAATTTGTCTAATATGAGTTCCGATATGGGGTTTTTGATATGGATTTTGGAGATAACTTGATTTGATTTGCAATGTTTCAAGTTGATGTTGATCTGATGATGATATTGATATGATATGATGTGGATCTAATATGGATTTGTGATGTGATATGAACTTGATTTGATATGCATTGTTTCAAGTTGATATAAATGTGGGTCTTGAGTTGTTTTTCAAGTTGATATGGTTGTGAAACTTGAGTTGTTTTACAAGTTGATATGAATGTGGAACTCGAGTTGTGTTACAAGTTGATATGGCTATGGAACTTGAGTTGTTTTACAAGTTGATATGAATTTGGAACTTGAGTTGTTTTACAAGTTGAAATGATTTGATATAGACATGGATTTGATATGATGTGGAACTTGATTAGATTTTCAATGTGTTAAGTTGATATGAATTTGATTTTGATATGAATTGATTTGATGATGAAACTGATATTGGACATGTTTTGTTTGCAATACGAACGACTTGGGGTTGTTCAGTCGGGAGAGTGATTTTGGAGACTGTGGTCATTGATACCATGATTGACACAGGCAGACATGAATATTATTGAGAGGTGTGGACTATCCTCTTTGTTAGAGATGCCCCAGTATATCATTAACCAGGGTTTATTGATAACTTTGGCCGAGAGGTAGCATAGTGACACCAACACCTTTCATTTGGTGACAGGCGAGATCATAGTGACACCTAAGGATTGCTACCCGATTCTATGGATTCCCATGGTAGGTGCACTTTTACCATATGAGCAAACTAAGGAGGGCAGGATAGAGGCTCTTCGCTGGATTCTGTATGATGAGCATATTTGTGGGTATGAGATCCCATGGCATGAGTTTATTGATTTGGATTATGCTCCTCTACCATCAGTGCTAGCAAGATTCATAGGTGGCTTTTTATGTCCCGACCATAGGTCGAAGGGACTGGTAGTAGGATCAGGGTTGGTCTTAGAGGACATGGTGACACAGGGTCGTCGATTTGCATGGGGGTCTTCTATGTTGGCCCACTTATACAGGGATCTGCATCAGGTGGTTTACTTGGGATACAACAATCTATCAGCTAAGGTCACACTGCTATAGGTATAGGCATGGGAGAATATTCCCATAGCTAGGCCACTTGTTGACAGAGATAGGTCAGTTGGTTGTGCGTATGCCTATGGATATAGAGGGATAGTTGTCCAACATAAGCTGGGCAAACTAGAGCATTGGAGGTGAGTGCTAGATGATATTGATATGGTCATTTGGAGACCGTATAAGGATTGCGAGTTGTGGGCATAGGATGGGATGGAGATGCCATATGTCTACATGTCCCGATTTCTGATATGGTGGATGCCCTTTATTATTAAGAGATTTCTGCACAGTCGAGTGTTGCAGTAGTATGGATGACAACAGGGGATTCCACAGGGGGCATGCTTGTATGCTCGACGAAGGCAGGATGTACTAGAGTGGGGACCCACTATCAATAGTGCGGTGGCGGTTGAGGAGTTATTTCACCTAGCTGGCCAAATATGGGACTATGCATACGGGATAGTGGATGCGGGGATGACCAATGAGTTTGTAGCACTCTTTGCAGCTCATGTTGTGGCCAAGATATCAGATCCAGCAGAGATGATTCCTTCTTTTGATGATGATGAGGATGAGCAGGTCGAGTGGCTAGGGAGAAGGGGAGAGGAGGGAAAGGAGATAGATGAGGGCGGTGGGGACGGTGGAGGTGATGGTAGTGAAGATGGTGGAGGAGGTGGATGAGGTCGGTGTGGGGATAGGGGGAGAGTTGATCGGGGGAGGAGAGGGGATAGAGGTGGAGCTGGTGGTGATAGAGGGATACGAGTGGAGAGAGTAGTGTAATAGACTATGAAGGATAGAGGGAGGGGAGGTTTGGCTATTGGAGCTGGGGGTGAGGAGAGGATAGGAGAGGTGATAGCAACGATGGGAGAGCCAGATGAGTTTAGATGACCGACCTAGTGGAGGAGGTCAGATGTTTTACCCCCACCAGTGTCGAGGACAGGGAGAGGGATAGAGGGTACCACTACACAAGTACCCCTCCATATTTATATTTCAACTCACTGGGAGGACGCTTAGACTAGGTCCTTATAGTTATTAGTGCAACACTTGCAAACACAACTACTGGTGCATCAACGATAGATGACACAACTGACTACTAAGCGGGATACAGTTTTGGAGCGGTTGGGTCGAGCTGAGGCTTGAGTAGAGACTTTTGACCGAGCGGTGTTGGGTGGTTCGATGAGAGACACCCAGAGGGAGTTGGCTTACACAACCAAGGAGGCTGAGTATTATTAGAGGCATTATGAGGATGCGGTGCCCAGGGAGCATAGAGTTCCTAGTTTCATAGCAACAAGATCCAGTCAATCTAGGTAGACTGGGTTGAGGACAGAGAGCAGTGGCGTGACAGGGCCTACTCATCAGAATCCACGTGGGGATCCCGGCGCTGGGACATCTTCTGCGAGACCGTCACCCTTAGGAGATAGTCATACCTGAGAGACATTGTCTCTTTTGTATTTTAATCATTTTGTTGTATTATGGGACAGACATGACATATTCTGTAGATTTGATAATTTTTGAGATATATATATTAAATCATTTTCCTTGATCCTTATGTGATGTGTTATGGATGATGCTTTCTATATGATTTTGATGGTTCTATGATGATGATGCAATGCTTAGATGCATATGATTTGATATGTGATGAATATGATGTGATAATGCATGGTGCTGTGAGATGTGTTAGGTCCCAGAGACAACTGAGAGGGGGGGGGGTGAATCAGTTGTCAACTAATTTCAAACCAAAAATAACTTAACCATCTTAATGCTTAATACCGGTAAACCAAATAAGTATGCCGGTAGACAGTTTTAATAGTTAATAGCTATACTGGTAAAGATTAATGCATGAAACATAAACACAAAGTCATCCACAACACATAACACCAATATTTGTATGTGGAAACCCTGTAAGGGGAAAAACCATGGTGGGAAACCTTACCCACAATCAGATGATACTACTGTAGATAGTAAGTGTACATAAATGGGGTCTGCACATGCAGAAAGGCCAAAAGCCTAGAGCTCACTGCTCAATCACAAAATGGGAGTCACACTGACTACAGTTGGATGGTTAAATCCAATAAGAATGTACTGCACAAAATAGCATCTTTATATGCTAGATTCAGTACCGGTGTAATGCTGATATGCTTTCACAAAAACCTAGCTTCACCTTCAAATGATGTCTTTGTGTATAACTCTACTTAATCTCGCATATACCTTCACACAATTCTTTTTCGCATTCCACACTTGATCTTACATTTATACCATAACCTAAGACCAATTTTAGTAGGTCAGCTCTACAAGATATTACAATAAAAACATTTTACAAACAATATAATATCCAATGCAATAACTGATTGAACATGTCGGCTTAATGCATTTACAACAATAATTAATCATTTCCTTAGCATGCCATGCTGATCTGGAAAAGATAAACCTGCCGGTGTAACCCTAGGTAACCCTGGACCTATTTGCCGGTAAAAGCAAATATGCAAACATGAATATACCATTGAACAAAACTCTAGGACAAGATGTCCAAATGATTTCTTCGACATTACCAAGTGTCTTCCACATAATTCCGAGTGCCGGTGATCATTATATCTTGTCAGTGAACCATATACCAGTAACTGTGTAATAGTTACTTGCTTGTCGGTGAATGTTGTTGGATCTCCAAAGTGCTAGTATTTTAGTAGGTGTTGACATCAATGAAAAAACCATACCAAATTACCAACAATCTCCCCCTTTGGAATTGATGGAAAGACAAGATGGAAAAACCATCAAAGAGCCAAAACAAAAATGCCAAGTATAAAAAACCAACAATCTCCAAAAAGATTATAACCAGAAATTAGAGAGTAATAATCTCTCCTAAACAACAATCTCTCCCCCTGGGAGCAACATGTGCTATCCAAAGTTTCTATACCAATCTTTCCAAAAGATAATGTGTTTTTCCATAGATATCTCTCCCCCTTTGACATCAAATACCAAAGTTACAATAATACCAAGTTCATATACAAAATACCAACTACTCCCCCTAAGAAGTAGCTTCCTCATCAAAGACCAGAGTAAAAGTTTTGTCTTTTAATTCTGTCGGTTGATGACAATCATCAGCTGTCTAAGTCTCTACCGGTGGCGGTATGACTCCAAGCTGATTTCTGAGATATTCAAAAGTCTCCTTAGGCAAAGGTTTTGTGAAAATATCTGCAAGCTGTTCTTTAGTGTTCACAAAAACCAGTTTTATCTCCTTTTCTTCAACTTTTTCCCTTAGAAAATTCAGTTTGATAGAAACATGTTTTGTTTTAGAATGTAGTACTGGATTCTTAGATATATCAATTCCTGCAGTGTTATCACAATATATGGTAATAGGTTCCTTGCATTTTATCTTTATGTCTTTCAACATTTTCTTAAGCCATAGTACCTATGTACAGTTAGTTGCTGCTGCAACATATTCTGATTCTGCTATTGATAAAGATGTACAACTGTGTTTCTTACTTAACCAAGAAACTAATCTATTTCCAAGAAAAAATGCTCCTCCGGTGGTGCTTTTTCTATCATCCACATCTCCTACCCAATTTGCATCTGTGTATGCACATAATTCAAAGTTTTCATCTCTAAGATACCATAATCCAAGATTTATAGTGCCTTGTAAGTACCGAAAAATCCTTTTTACTGCTGATTCATGATTTTCTCTAGGATTATTTTGAAATCTTGAAACAATACATACTGCATTCATAATATCAGGTTTGGTTTGTATTAAATACAATAAACCTCCTATCATAGATTTGTATTTAGTTGGATTAATAGGTGTAGATTCATCCCTTTGAGATAATTTGTCATTTGTAGTCATAGGTGTGCTTACTGGTTTAGAGTTCTCCATCCCAAATTTCTTTAGTAACTCTTTTAAGTATTTTGATTGTCTCAAGAATATACCTTTGTCAGTTTGTGAAATCTGCAATCCTAAAAAGAATTTTATTTCTCCAATCATAGACATTTCAAATTCTTGCTGCATTTTAGTAGAAAATTCCTTACATAAACCATCTTCTCCTCCAAAGATTATATCATCAACAAATACTTCTATAATCAAGATGTCATCATTAGTTATTTTGTAATATAAATTGTTGTTTGCATTTCCTTTAGTAAAACCAATCTTTAAAAGATACTTATCCAATTTTGCATACCAAGCTCTTAGGGGTTGTTTCAGTCCATACAGAGCTTTCCTTAACCTCCAAATCATATCATTGTCATCTGTTAAAGAAAATCCATCAGGTTGTTCAATGTATACTTCCTCTTCAAGATCTCCATTCAAAAATGCACATTTAATATCCATTTGATAAACTTTGTAGTTCTTTTGTGCTGCAAAAGCCAAGAATAATATGACTGCCTCAATTCTAGCTACCGGCGCAAAGGTTTCATTGTAGTCAATTCCTTCTTTCTGAGAATATCCCTTACACACTAGTCTTGCTTTATTTCTGATAACTTTACCATCTTCATTAAGTTTGTTTCTGAAAACCCATTTGGTTCCAATTACATTTTTATCTTTAGGTCAGGGAACTAATGTCCAAGTATTATTTTTCTCAATTTGTTCTAATTCTTCTTTCATAGCTTTAGTCCAATACTTATCTTCACATGGCTCATTAACAAATGATGGTTCTATTTGAGAAATAAGACATACCTCTTCATTTGCCAATCTTCCTCTTGTCATAACTCCTTTAAATTTGTTTCCAATTATCTAATCTTCAGAATGATTCAATCTTACATACCAGGGTGTCTTTGTTTGTTGTGGTTCTTCAGTCATAGTGGAATTTTCAGATGATACCGGTGTACTGGATCTTCATTCTGTACCGGTGGATTCAGTGTAGGTTCATTTATTAGAATTTCTATTGCCGTTTCAGAATCTATGTACCTTGAAGTTCCTCTGAATTGTTCATCAATCTTTACATTTGTACTTTCAACAATTTTTTGTAATCTCTTGTTAAAACATCTATATGCTTTACTCTTAAATGAATAAGCAAGAAATATTCCTTCATCACTTCTAGGATCAAATTTGCCAATATACTCATCTCTTCTAATATAACATTTACTTCCAAAAATTCTGAAGTATTTAAGAGTAGGAGTATTGCCAAACCATAGTTCATGAGGGGTCTTACCGGTTTCACCTTTGATGTGAACTTTGTTGAATGTATAGACCGCTGTGCTGACTGCTTCTCTCCAATACACGTGGTAAATTTGCTTCTGATAACATTCTTCTTGCTGCATCCAAGATAGTTCTGTTTTTCCTTTCAACAACTCCATTCTGCTATGGTGTCCGAGGTGCTGATAGTTGTCTTCTGATTCCATTCACTTCACAGAATGTATTAAAGTCCATAGATGTGAATTCTCCTCCTTGATCTAATCTTAAACATTTGATTTTCTTACCGACTTCATTTTCAACCATTGCTTTGAATAGTTTGAACTTTCTAAGTGCTTCTGATTTTTCTCTGAGAAAAGTAACCCAACACATTCTAGAATAGTCATCAATGATTAGCATGAAATATCTATCTAGACCACATAAATCAGCGTGAATTAAATCAAGAGCATTATTTGATTTTTCAGGAATGCTTTTGAAACTAGCTCTAACTTGTTTTCCAAATTGACATTCCCTACATATTGTATTCTGAGGTTTGACAATCTTAGGTAAGTCTCTAACTGCCTTAGTAATACTGATCTTTACCATGCAATCAAAGTTTACATGACAGAGTCTCTTATGCCATAACCAACTTTCATCTATATGTGCAATCAAGCATGACTTTTCACTATTATTCAAATGAAAGATATTACCTCTAGTCTGATTACTGGTTGCAATTTCTAAGCCAGTTTTGTTCATGATTTTACATTTTCCATTCTTAAATTGTAATTGAAATCCTTTCTCAACTAATTTACCAGCACTCAAAAGATTATGCTTTAAACCTTCAACATAGTAGACATTGTCAGTGTTATGTTTACCATCAAGAGATATTGAACCCTTACCTCTGATTGAATAGGCTTTGTCATCTCCAAATCTTACTAAACCTCCATTGTATTTTTGAAAGTTAAAGAATTTACCTTTGTCTCCTATCATATGATGTGAGCATCCTGAGTCAATGATCCATTCATCCTTTACTTCAACTTTAGCTGCTAGGGCTTGTTCTACCGGTTGAAGAGTAGGTACCAGTTGATATTCTGTTATAGCAACAAAAACCCATCCATTGTCTACTGGATCCTCATCAGAATCATCAGTCACACCTTCATCTGCAATGTAACAAGATTTGTCTATTTTTCTTAAATCTCTATCTCTGATATTCAGGATTAGGCTTGTATGTCCTTCTAGCTTCTCTTAGTCTAGCATGTCTATCAAGGCATCTCGAAGCCATATGACCAATCTTATTGTAGTTAAAACATTTAAAGGGTGCTTTACCTTCATACTTACTTTGAATTGGACCTTTAGGCATTTTCCTTGCAAATAGTGCTTCAAGTTCTTCATTTTCTTTCCTGCTTTCTTCAAGTTCTCTTGCATAAAAGGCTTTCCAATCAGATTTGTCAAATGATGGAGCAGATGATGTTGATGCTTTAAAGGCTAAATCTATCTTTATAGTAGCAACAGGACCAAATTCTTCAATTTCAAAAGCTAAAAGTTTCCCAATCAATGTATCCCTAGTTACTGATGTATTAGGCATTGTTCTTAATTCATTTATAGTAGTAACCTTCATTTTGTATGCCGGTGGCAATCCTCTTAAAACTTTTGAAACAATTTCATCTTCACTTAGAGTTCCTCCAGAACATTTTATACCCAAAACAATTTCATTTACTCTTTCCATAAAAGCAAAAATCCTTTCATCTTCTTCCATTTTCAGATTTTCATACCTGACCCAAAAGCTTTCAAGGTTTGCAATTTTGACTGTGGAATCTCCTTCATTCAGTGTTTCCAAATGATCCCAAATAGCTTTAGCAGTAGACCTATCTGATAGTCCCATGATCTGCTGATCTGATAATGTGCTCAAAAGTGCTTCTCTTTCTTTGCAATCATTTTCCTCATCTTTAGTCAAGTTAGCTGGAGCAGGCTGACCTGGAGTAGCAGCAGTATAACCATTCTTTGTAACATCCCAGATGTCCTTTCCAATGCAATTCAGATGTGTCTCCATTCTGATCTTCCATATCCCATAGTTGGTTCCATCAAGTTTAGGACTGTCCTTCCTGAAATAATTAGTAGACATTGGATCTCGTCAAGTTGTTAAACTTTTGCAAAAGAGGACTCAACTCTGATACCAATTGTTAGGTCCCGAAGACAACTGAGAGGGGGGGGGGGAGTTGAATCAGTTGTCAACTAATTTCAAACCAAAAATAACTTAACCATCTTAATGCTTAATACCGGTAAACTAGTTAAGTATGCCGGTAGATAGTGTTAACAGTTAATAGCTATACTGGTAAAGATTAATGCATGAAACATAAACACAAAGTCATCCACAACACATAACACCAATATTTGTACTTGGAAACCCTGTAAGGGGAAAAACCACGATGGAAAACCTTACCCACAATTAGTTGATACTACTGCAGATAGTAAGTGTACATAAATGGGGTCTGCACATGCAGAAAGGCCAAAAGCCTAGAGCTCACTGCTCAATCACAAAATGGGAGTCACACTGACTATAGATGGATGGTTAAATCCAATAAGAATGTACTACACAAAATAGCATCTTTATATGCTGGATTCAGTACTGGTGTAATGCTGATATGCTTTCACAAAAACCTAGCTTCACCTTCAAATGATGTCTTTGTGTATAGCTCTACTTAATCTCGCATATACCTTCACACAATTCTTTTTCGCATTCCACACTTGATCTTACAATTGAGATCTTACATTTATACCATAACCTAAGACCAATTTTAGTAGGTCGGCTCTACAAGATATTACAATAAAAACATTTTACAAACAATATAATATCTGATGCAATAACTGATTGAACATGTTAGCTTAATGCATTTACAACAATAATTAATCATTTCCTTAGCGTGCCATGCTGATCTGGAAAAGATAAACCTACCGGTGTAACCCTAGGTAAGCCTGGACCTATTTGTCGGTAAAAGCAAATATGCAAATATGAATATACCAATGAACAAAACTCCAAGACAAGATGTCCAAACGATGTCTTCGACATTACCAAGTGTCTTCCACATAATTCTGAGTGTCGGTGATCATTATATCTTGCCGGTGAACCATATACCAGTAACTGTGTAATAGTTACTTGCTTGCCAGTGAATGTTGTTGGATCTCCAAAGTGCTAGTGTTTTAGTAGGTGTTGACATCAATGACAAAACTGTACCAAAATACCAACAAGATGTATCTTGAAAATGAGATGTATGATATTGATATGTTGTGAGATGTATCTTGAAAATGAGATGTATGATATTGATATGCTGTGTGATGTATCTTGAAAATGAGATGTATGATATTGATATGCTGTGTGATGTATCTTGAAAATGAGATGTATGATATTGATATGGTGTGTGATATATCTTAAAAATGAGATGTATGATATTGATATGCTGTGAGATGTATCTTAAAAATGAGATGTATGATATTGATATGCTGTGTGATGTATCTTGAAAATGAGATGTATGATATTGATATGGTGTGTGATATATCTTAAAAATGAGATGTATGATATTGATATGCTGTGAGATGTATCTTAAAAATGAGATGTATGATATTGGTATGTTGTGTGATGTATCTTGAAAATGAGATGTATGATATTGATATGCTATGAGATGTATCTTGAAAATGAGATGTATGATATTGATATGCTATGTGCAACTAATTGTAAAATGATATGCAACAAAATTGTAAAATGATATGCAACTAATTGAGCATCCTCATTCTTCTGTTTGTCATTCCTGTATAGTCACATGTTTTTGCTTTCTTTGTAGTTATCATCATTGAGCATTGATTTGTTGGGATATGTTGAAAATTTATACAAGCATAATGGTATAATTGAACCATAATGACCTGAAAAAAATTTACATGATTTTTGATTTTGCAAGATAGCACAAGCGTCAAGGTATGTTTGAACCAAGACGACCTGAGTGTGGCTTGCGTATAAACAGACAAGATTGAACCATTTGTATGTGTAAAGTGGAATCATTTCTTCAATGATATGCTTTGAATCACGTCTCGAGACAAGTATTTTCACAGTACAAATGATCGCGTCACAGACAAAAAACTAAAAAGATATTGGAGTTCCCATGACTTTCTCTAGCTTTGATGCATCGTTGAGAAAATGTAGATGATCCAATAGTTCAAAAAAAAATTTCAAGTGCAAAAATAGTCAAAAATTTAGGCCAGATGCAAACATTTGATACTTCAAAAAATTATCCATCATGTTTTGTGAATCGTTTCAAGTGATCAATGTTTGTTCGTGTGATTTGTTGATTTGTTTGTTGGACATGATGCTCTAAGTCTGCTGCAAGTTTTGATTTAGGATGAAATTTTGATCGATGCTGCCCCTAGCTAAATTTTCCTCCTGATGTGGATATGCATAGTGATTACCAAGCCATGGTGGGATATGACAAAATCATATTTGGATAAACCAGGATAGTGACTACGCTAAGTATGTCCTGGAAAATGCTATAGATTTGTCGGGTGATGGCCGATATTGCGTGACTAAGAATATAAAAGTTTGAGAGTATAGATAGATAGAGGAGATGTCCTCTCACAATAGCGCCCGTTGCCAGGTTTTCACTAGTCGTTTTTATTGTACCTTTTTATATTCTTTTTCTGATTTTTTGATTTTTTGACTTTTTCATGCATTAGACTGCTCAAGTGTAGTATTTATTCAAATGGATATTGTTAGTTGGTTCATCAAGCACATCTCCTTCTGAAGTTGTTAGCCGATAGGCACTGGATCCATAGGCTGATATGATGACATAGGGACCTAACCAGTTAGGTTCAAACTTCCCTTTCTTTTCCTGATCCTGTTGATTTCTTGGATTTTCCTTGAGTACTAGATCACCAATTTAAAAAATGCTAGGGATGACTTTGTGGTTGTAGCTTCAGCACATGCGTTGCTGATATGCTTTGAGGTGAGTGTAGGCATGTTGACATTTTTCATCTAGAAGTTCTAGCTCTTGCAGTTGGTTGACGCGATACTCTTCATCTAGAATGATGCCTTTCAAATATACTATGAGAGATGGGATTTCTACCTCCAAGGTTAAAATTGCTTCTGATCCATACACCAATGAATATGGCATAGCTCCCGTAGGTGTGCAGATGCTAGTTCTGTATGCCCAAAGTGCTGGATTGAGTTGTATGTGCCAATCTTTTCCTGCATCATTCACAATTTTCTTGAGGATTTTCAATATTGTTTTGTTGGGTGCTTCAGCCTGACCATTCCCCTATGGGTAATAAGGTGTAAAGAAACGATGCTGGATCTTGAATTGTTCACATAGTTCTCGCACATCTTGGTTCTTGAGAGGTCATCCATTATCTGTGATGATGGAACTTGGAATGCCATATCTGTAGATTAGATAATTAAGAATAAAAGAGGCAATTTGTTTCCCAGACACTGTGGTCATGGGGATTGATTCAATCCACTTGGTAAAATATTCTATTGCAGTAATAATGAACTTGTGTCCATTTGAAGATGAAGGATGGATTTTGCCGACTAAGTCCAGTCCCCACTAGCAAAAGGGCCAGGATGTTGTGAAGGGCTGTAGTTCCTGTGTTGGTGCATGTATAAGATTGCCATGGATTTGGCATTTAGGACATTTTTTTACAAAATGGTAAGAATATTTTTCCATTGTCGGCTAGCAATATCCCATTCTTAGAAGTTTTTTAGCAAGAGTAGGACCACTTGAATGTGTGCCACAGATACCTTCGTGAAGCTCTTGTAAACCAGAGTCAAATTCATTATGATCAAGGCAATGAAGAAGAGTACCATCTAGACCTTGACAATACAAAGTATCAGCATAGAGAGTATAACGGGCGGCTTGCTAGATAAAGTTGCATTTTTGGTTTCGAGATAGGTCAATAGGTAGGATATTGTTTTTGAGATAGTCGTATATTGGTCCATATAGTGGAGATTTAGAACCGGTCAAGGCATAGATAACATGGGATACAAAATGGTCATAGGTTGGGGAGAACAGTTGGTCTACCAGAAACTCGTAACGACTTTGTTGTTCTGGAATTTGTAGTAGTGAAGTGATAGTAGCCATTGCATCGACTGCTCTGTTGTCCAACCTTGGTATTTGTTTGAAGGTGATGTGTACAAAATACTATTTAAAATCATCCACCATTTGTTTATATGGTAGCAACTTGTCATCTTTCATCTGATAGTCATTGTTGATTTGATTTATGACTAGTTGTGAATCTCCATAGACTTTCAATTCTGTGATTCTCCATTCTATGGCCATTTTGATCCCTATAACCAGTGCCTCATATTCAACAATGTTATTTGTGCATGGAAACATGAGTCTATATGATCTTGGTATGGTGCGCACGTAAGGAGTGATGAACAAAATGCCGACACCTGAACCATGTTGAGTGTAGGAACCATCAAAGTAGAGGGTCCATTGCTTGCTATTTATAGTAAGAACATCCCTATCTAGAAATTCAATCTCTATTGGTTGTTTATCTGGTAATGGTGCATTCACCAACTAATCTGCAATTACTTATCCTTTGATAGATTGTCACTTTGTGTAGTCGATATCAAATTCACCGAGAATCATTACCCATTTAGCCAATCTACCTATGAGAGTTGCTTTGCTGAATAAGTACTTTAGAGGGTCAATTTTTGCTACTAGCTTGATTGTATGAGCGAGCATGTAGTGTCGAAACTTTTGAGAAGCAAATAGCACTATAGACAAGCCTTCTCAATGAATATATAATTGATCTCATATCCATTTAAAGTTCTATTGATGTAATAGATAGCTCATTCCTTTCCTTCTTGATTTTCTTGTGCTAACAGTGCCCCCAGTGATATGTCTGTTGTTGATATGTAGAGAATAAGTTGCTTCCCTGCTATGGGTGATACTAGAATTGGCGGGTTCATTAGATATTTCTTGATTTGATAGAATGATTCCGTACATTTGGCCTCCCATATAAATGGTACATTTTTATGTAGAAAATGATTGAATGGTGGACTTTTATCTACTAGTTGAGTGATGAATCGCTTGATTGAATGGATTCGTCCTTGCAAGGATCTGAGTTGACTAATTTTCTTAGGTGTTGGCATCTCCATGATGGCTTGTACCTTTACTGGATCTCCTTCAATGCCCTTTTTCTAAGACAATGTAGGCTAATAACTTGCCTAATGTAACTTCGAAGACACACTTCTTAGGGTTGAGCCCGACTTGAAATTTTTCCAATCTGTCAAAAATCTTTTCTAAGATACTGAGATGTTCTACTCAGGTAAAGGATTTAGCTAGTAAATCATCCACATAGTCCTCCATGAAGGTATGCTTCATGTCATAAAAAATTATTGTCATTGCCCATTGATAAGTTTCCCCAATATTCTTTAAGCCAAACGGCATGATATTCCAACACTATGTCCCCCAAGGACAGGTAAATGTTGTTTTATCTTGATCTTCTAGAGCTATCTTGATTTGATTATAACCAGAAAAACCATCCATTAGTGATAGCATTGCATGGCTTGCTGTAAGGTCTACAATTATGTTGATACTGGGCAAAGGAAAGTCATCCTTTGGACAAGCTTTGTTGACATCTCTAAAATCGATGCACATCCTGATGCTGCCATCTGGTTTTGAAACTGGCACAATGTTGGAAATCCATTCAGCATAGTCGATAGGTTGAATAAATCTGACGTCTAATAGTTTCTTGAGCTCAACTTTGACCATGAGTGCTACATGTGGATTCATCTTTCTTAATTTTTACTTGACTGGCTTAGCTCCTGGAGCAATGGACAAGTGATGCATGATTAACTATGGATCAATCCTATGTATATCTGTACAGGACCAAGCAAAATTGATTTGCTTTTCTTTGAAAAATCGGATAAACTTTGATCTTTCTTCCTCTGTCAAAGATTCTGCTAGGTGTATGTTTTTGGATGCTTCTATTGTACCAATGTTGATTGATTGAGTGGGATCAATCAATATGGGTGACCGCTCCTGATAGTGTTCAGGAAGAGTGTCAAGTCTCCCATCTTTAGGTGCCTTAAAAAGGTTTTCACTTGCAGATGCATCCTTTATTTTTAGTTTTTTGTGATCTAGTGCTGCCATTGACTGGTTTTCAGCAATAGATCCTTTATTTAGTTCATTTTTGCAACCGAGAGACTTTGCACTCCCCTGATTGCAGATCTCATTACTTTGTTCATTGGCAAAGTCTATTTCTGGGTTGATGGTACACAAATAATGGATAATAGAATCATCATTTGGAAAATTGGTATGTCATGATTTTCTGGTTCATCCTAGTTTATGAGGTCAGGAAAGATAAGTGGTAAAGAGTCATTGGGTGGATCAAGTTCAGCTGCTGTAAGTGTTAGGATGGAAGTATCTGTAAGTAGGAATTTGGAAATCATCAAAGCAAATAGATATTAAACTAGCTCAATCACAAAACCAGATTGCAATGATAACAATCCTAAAAACATTCAATAGAAAACATGAAGAAAAGATATTCAAAATGAAATTAAAGCAAACCAAATGCAGATATCTCCTTCATATATTCTCCATTGTCCTTCTTTCTCCTTCAAATTGCTTTGTTTGTGGATCTCACCTACAAGTGCATAAGCATGAGATGAAAGCAAGATTGACAAGACAACATAAGGATACTAGAAGTGTGATTGATTGATCGGTCGAAGGGGCCATGATTGAAGAAATTCATCCAATTTATAGATAAATTGGAAAAAAGACAAGATTAGCATGAAGAGATTTGAAAGGAAATTCAAATCAAGAATAGAAAAATTATGACAAGTGTATGACAAATTGCTATGCAAGGTGTTATGACAATTTATCACAATTTATGACAAATTATGACAAATTGCTATGCAAGGAGGTTATGACAAAAATTTGAAATAGAAATAGAAATTAGGAAATTAGAAATTGATGAAAATTAGGTGGATTAATTAATAATTTTTCATTCATTAATTAATTCACAAAAAGAGAGAATTAATTAGCCAATTAAATAAATATTTAATTATGACAAGAAGACTTAGGATAAATAAATAAATTATTTAACCTAGAGGGAAAATGACAAACAAGGTTAAATGAATAAATCATAAAACCCTAGAAGATGAATTAGAAATGCAAGGACAACAATTAGGTCAAGACAAAAGATAATTGATGTCGATTCAATCATGATTTTAATTGATAGAGGATCAATACTGATAAACGATTGAGATTGGTTGACAAATTGACCAAGATTGATAAAGAGACCAAATTGAAAGGCACCAATTGACGAGGAACAATAACTAATCCAAATTGACATGATTGAAAAGAACAACGATCGATGACAAATCAATTGCAAAATTGACGAGATTGACAAGAGGACAAGGATCGATGACAAATCGATCGCAAAATGATAAGATTGACAAGAGGACAAGGATCGATGACAAATCGATCACAAAATGACAAGATTGCTAAGGACAAGGATCGATGACAAATCGATTGCAAAATGACAAGATTGCTAAGGACAAGGATCGATGACAAATCAATCGCAAAAATGATGAGATTTCTATTGACAAAACCTAACTCGAAAGCGAGAAAAATGAAGAATGCAAAAGAAGGACTCGATGCTCGCAAATGATAAAGATCAAGTGCGCAACATAAAAGAAATGTTAATGCGATGCAAAAACCCTAAAATAAGGCAATGCGCAAATGTTAAAGTATGACTCCACAAGCGTTGACCATTTTTAGATGTCTATAGTATCATCAAGGTTGGATAGGATATTAAATAAGTTAATGATTTTGTCAAGGTATTCGATGGTATCATCTTCCGTGTAAACTTGCTCATAATGTCACTGCTCGTTTTCCTTGGCATCATAGATATTATGTAGACTAAATTTAAGTAGTCTAGGTTCTGTGCCTTGTTCTTCTTGAGAAATGGGTGTATGACTATCATTTGCAGCAATATCTTTAGTAACATTGGAACAACTGCCCCATTCATATTCATTGGAATTAGTTTCTGAGGTATCCCAGATTCTTGCAGTGTTGTGGACTGGTATGTTGTAGGGTGAAAATAGGTCCTTGGTGATTGATACGAGTCTGATAGTCTTCTCTGATTCTATATCAGATCCTGCTTCTACTCTTTGCATTTGCTCATATACTATCTCTCCTCAGGGAGGAATGATGTTATCAGGAGGTGATTCTTCTTTATTTGATACTAGTTCTTGAACATGATGTACTTCTGCACAAGGTGCTTCTTTCTTTTGATTGACTGATTTCTCTTGATGTTTCATCCTTTCTTGGTATTCACGTTCCTTCCGTATTGTCTCTGCTGATTCAAATAGTTCCTCCTTCCATGAGTCCTCCTTGTATTTGTTCTTTGCCTTCCACTGAGGTTTGTGGTATTTTCTTGGTGTCTTCTTTGGTGATAGAGTGTGTTCATAGCCCAATCCTTTTTTGTCTTTATAAAATTGTCAAGGAGGATCTAATGGTTCTGTGATGCCTTCCTGACGCTTGCCGATAGGTCCTTTGCCATTATATCCCATTTATTGCATGATTAAGTAGCCTTTTCTATATAGCTGTGTTGGTATAGCTACTTCCATAGTGGCTGCTCTGTCTTCTTCCTCAACCTTGTATAGCCAACTAAGGATGTCCTTTTCCTTTGATTCATGTGCTAGTGTGCCTATTTGAATGAATTTGCCATCAAACTTGGTGATGGGCTGTGTTGCTTGATGTGTTGATACTGAAGGTAAACCATGAGATTTAGGTGATGCCGGTAAGTTGGTTAGACATAGGGGTTCCAAAGAGTATTCTCCCATGCCTTGTTCTTTAATTTTCATTTTCTCTTTGAAATCCATAGATAGAGATTTAGCCCTTTCTTGCTGAAATCTGGTACTGGATAAATTTGTTTTTCTTTATTATGTGTAACTAAACTATCTTGGGCTGCCCCCATAGCATTACAACATTCAAAAGGGTTATGATATGCACATATAATATCTTATTGGGTCCCTTTGTATCGTTCCCACTTGAATTGGCAACACTACTATTCCTTTAGATGATTTTTCTTCATCATCATATGCTTTGATAGTGATCTTTTTGCATGGATCAATAGATTTCTCAGAGAAGCCTAATGCACGGATAAGTTTTAAGGTATAGATATTGAGTCCAGCTCCTACATCTATTAATACTCTTTTGACTTGATGTTTGTAGACCAAGACTTCAATGTGGAGCGGAGTATTGTGTGGATGGCTCAATGAAATATTATCCTACTCAGAAAAGGTGAGATTATGAGGCCCTGTCATGTGAGCCACCATGGCTTGGAATTTGTAAGTATCCAGATCCTGGGGTACATTCATTTCCAATAGTGCTTGTTCCAAGATATCCTTGTGTTTTGGTGAAAGTTTCAGCAACTCAAGTATAGATATTTGAGCAGGAGTTTTGCACAGTTGACTGACTAGATCATATTGAATTTTGGGTATGGTGTTTTTTGTTGACGTATGTCCCTTCAAGACATATTTTTGATCTCTAGTGGTTACATTGATGGATTCATGTTCATGCTTGTCCTTGATTGTAATGACATTGACTTGATTGTCCTCAGCTGATATATGATTGATGGTGTTATTGTATATGTGATTGATACGAGCTCCACGTGTATTGTTTGAGGTTGAAGCTCCATCCTTGTTGTAGTTTGGAAGAGGATTCTTAAAGGCACCATGGTCACCATTTGTCTTGAGACCATCGACTATTAAATCACCTCTATCAATCATGTCTTGAACAATGTTCTTTAGTCTCATGCAATCATTTGTTTGATGTCCTTTGTTGTGATGAAAATCACAAAAGTGTGAGTCATTCCACCAGGGTGGTTTGATTTGTGGTTCAAAGTTGTTGATTGCTTGTAAGGAGATAATTTTGTTTTCCCAGAGTTCTCTGAATGCTAACTCCAATGATTTGCCTAATGGTGTGTAGATGCATTTTGGAAAGTTGTTGGCATTACTGCATGAGTTTGTATTAGGTCCTTGATTGGTGTTATTGTCTTGGGTATTGTTAGCATTGTTAAGATGATCTTGATTGGTAGTTGGTGCATAAGTGTTAGTACCTTGGTTAGCACCTTTTTGATTCTTGGTAGCCTGAGGATTACCTAATAAAGCTAATGCCGGTTGCTTAGATTTTACATCATTAGTTTCGTTTTCTCCTTCATTTCCAGTGTTTTTGTTTCTGGCCTAGAACCTAGATTTGTCTAAGTTGTTGTTGTTTTGGTTATTGTAAGTAGAGTTGGATGAATTCATCCCTTCTTTAAAAAAATTCAATGTTCCTTTCTTAACACATGCCTCCTCTACTTGGATGCCATTTTCAATCAATTTGGAAAAGGATGGTATACATTGGAGTTTGAGTATGTAACTCATCTCGCTATTCAAATTGTCAATGAAGATCTCCATCTTTTCCTTTTTAGGTACATCTCGAGGATACCTTGAGACCATTCATCGCCAACGTTGAAGGAAAACCATGAATGTTTTATTGTTTTTATGTTTCCAGGTATTGCACACATCTAGCATGGTGATGGCATGTTGAATGTTGTAGGAATATTGACATCAATTTGTTGACTAACTCATCAAAGGATCGAACAGGAGGTGTGATTTTGGATAACCATTCTATTGTTTGCCCTCCCAAGCTTCTTGAGAATAATCTCATTAAATAAGTGTCATCATGGCCAAATTCTAGGCTCATGGTTCAAAATTCTCGGACATGATCACGAGGATCACTTTTCCCATCATATTTGTCAAATTTGGGAATGTCAGAATTTGGGGGAAAAGGTACCATGTTTAACCTCCTGTCAAAAGGATAAGGACAAATTTCATTCAAGGAATACCGTACTGTTGATCCTTATTGCATGTCTTGCATTTTATTTTGTAGCATTTTTATTTGTTGTGTAAGAGAAACCAAGGGTGCATTCATTTGCTGAGGGAAGAGTTCTTCCCTTGCATTGTTTCTAGTTTAGAATGGCGTGTGTAGCAACATGTTTTGCTCAGGGATGTTTTGGTCGGGTAAATGCTGTTCAAGTAAATTTTGCTCAAGTATGTTTTGTTTAGGGTCACGTGCTTCCTCCTCTGTTTGTCATTCTTGATAAGCATAATGTTGAGACTTTTTTCTAAATATGTTAGTATCAAAGTCTTCAAGGAGTTTAACTCCTTTTCTTGTGAGCATGAGTAGGTATTTTTCTTTGTCAGTTTCCATGAGTTTTTCCACAAGTTTTTGAAATGAAGCACTTTCTTGACACTCTTGGAGGAGTTCCTCATAAATTTATGTGTCTTCTAGATTTAGATATTCGAAAGGATTTGATAATCTTTGACCCATGCTGAACTTTGGTTGTGATTCGCTTTGTTTGTTTCATTGAGAGTGACTAACAATGGGCATCTAGTAGAAATTTTTTGTGACAAAAGGAATGAACTCTTTGATATTTTGCTTAGGGGTTGGTGGTTCAAATTGAGGTATATTGCAAGTGATGCACACTTCAAGGAAGAAAGCTAGATGTGACCTGGTTAAGGGATTTCCCTCAGATTTGTTAGGATCTTCACCTTGTTAGAAGTGACCTTGTTAAAGGATTTCAAACACTCAATTAGAATGTCACCTTGCTAGAGGGTTTTACAAATAAGACTGTTAAGTCCACTTGGTTAAGAGATTTTCTATCACTTTACAAAATAATAGTAATAAAAATCTATCTAAAACTTCACATCTAAAATGCTAAAGCAGATTATTATTTGCTTGATACAATAGGACTTATCTTGTCCATCTGCTGGGCTCTATACTTTGTTATTTAAACAGGTCTTCAAGCTTCTGTGCTCGGTAATCACTATGTAGCATCCCTGTGCATACACTTGCCCACATCCATTGTTTATCAATAGTTCCTTATTTATAAACAATTTGCTAACCGCTTAATTTGCTTGATCAAATTTCCCATGATCAATCATAGCCATCAGATCTTCAAACTTTAACCAGGTTCAATGTATCCTTTGATCTGAAAAATGTTTTACCCCGCCTTGGAACTTGCATACATTTCTTGGAACTTGTGCTAGGGTATTGCGGTTCAATCTAAGCTGTAGATCTTCTTGTTGATTTTCCTTTGCCATAGATTCTTTAACAAACTTCATGCACGACATACCAATCATTCAATCATAGCCAGCTCATCAGCTTCCTTCATTAAATAATGCTTTTATTCATTCAATGCATTCTATTACGACTTGGTTGCAACTTGGTAAATACTAAACTTCACTCGGTAGACATTCTGCCTTCATTAACCGATAGCGACAACCTTACGGTTTATCGACTAGGTTCCTTAGGGTTTATCGACTAGGTTATTTGCTCGGTAACATGGTATAGTATTAACCTTACAATCAATAACATATGTAGGATATCAAAACAATCTAAACATCATGATCTCATCATTGTCTAACTCGGTAATAGTTTCCCATTGAATAACTTATTTCTCCCCTTATTCATCACATTCTTTCGGTGTCTTTTACCGACATCTTTATACTCATCAAATCATACTTTTTAAGATATGGCAACATCATACTGAATTAGAAAATCAATTTCTTGACATCAATGACAAAATAATAATATTAAGATAGTAAACATCCTTAATCAGTTATATCCATAATCATCAACAACCTTCTCAATATCCTTATTGAAATACCACCAATCTCTCATTGTCTGTTATAATGCCAACACAATGCGCTAATAGCTGATCTCAATGTGCTAATGTTTGGCCTTAATATGATAAGTTGTTGCTTCAACACACTAGAATGTTTTTAGAAAGCGCTAAGGTGTGAACTACTGATTTGGGATTGGTAATGCGCTAAAGTTTAATACTAATGTGCTATGTTGAAGCTTGCACGTGCTAAAATATGGTTCCAAAGCACTAAGATGTTGCTCTTATGTGCTAAACTGCCCTGATAGTTTTGACTTGTAGTTTTCCGCGATTTGTGAATTTTGTCTTAATGATGATGGATGATTTTCTGAAGTAACAAATGAAAGCACAACACAAAAGAGATAACCATCTTGTCTAGTCTAAACAATGAGTGTATGTTCTGTGAGGATGTGTTCAAATCCCCAGTGTTTTAACAGGTTTGGATACAAAAAAGTCAATTTAATCAAACTCTTTATTCAAGGGTCATCGACAATACCATAGCTCACTAGTCTCAATACTCCGTCAGCTCAAATAGCCTTGTCACCCCCTAAGGGGTGCCCATTTTTTTGCCTTTTGCTAGAAATTAACTCAAAGTGAATTGCTTCACAATTGAGTAGCTATCTTGGGAGATATATGGTGAGTAATCTCAGGGGTGGATTCTTCCCCACCTTTGCACTATGATACTGCAAATACTTGGATACTGATTTGGCTCAAAGTTTCTAATGCTAAAGTTTGTAATCAGGCTTCCTGTTCAGTCATCAGTGATAAAATCCCTTAGGAGGCTTCCAAACCTTTAGAACAAAGGCTTTATGTATCATAAAGATACTGGGGGAAGGCTAATCGTTGCGTGCAACCATTGAAAAGGACTTTCGTCACTTTCCACTTTTGATTATAGTGGGTTGGAACACTTAGCGTCAGCATCAAAGGCATTCCCCACTTAGGTCGTTCCCCTCACATCGGCCAAAGAATGGCTTTAAGAGTTGTTCAACTTCTTGGGAGGGCTGGCCCTAAAGGTTTTAATGCAATAAACGTTGAAATCATAAGAGTGGTCTGACTTTTTGATCACCCAGTTAAGGGGAGAGCCAATTCCTTCCACTTTCGAATCAAAGCACACAAGTGTTCTTTTTAACCTTTTATTGCAATGATTTGGTAAAATCTATATGGAGATATTGATCCATAAAACATGGTGTTTATTTTATCCCATCAAATGAGTGATTATCTGATCTAGTAAAGGAACTTGGTCAGCAAAGTAAAATTTTGATTTTTTGTTAACAAAATAAATCGATAAAAGAGGAAGAACTTCCCTCTTTAACTTTGAAAACAAAATTTAGACAAGTGTGATTCTTTTTCCTTGCAAAAATTTAAAAGATTGATCCTTTTAAGAACCAAAGGATGGTGAGGTTCTTTTCCAAGCTCTTTTTGCAAAAATAGAGAGTTTGTTGGTTCATTTTAGCAACCCAAAGGAAAGTTTTCTCCTATGAAAGCAAGGCAAGATTTTTTTGTGGTTCTTTTTAAGTGCCCAAATGAGGTGTGAGTTCAATTTTAGCTTTAAACAAGAATTTAAAAAGAATTCAAATTTTTAACTAACTTAGCTAAGTTAGTAAAAATTTCAAACTAATTTAAATTCTAACTTAAAATAAAATGGGTTCCCAAACCTGCAATGAAACTTCAGAAATCCTACAAAAACAACAATTAAATCCATTCAAAAAATACCGGTTTTGTGGACTGTCACAAGTCTAAATATGATCTTGGTTATAAATTAATTTTTCTTCTCTGTCTATGATGGGCTATAGAATAACTCGGATGCGCTGCTGAATAACCTAGATGCGCTATCAGATAGACCTGACGCGCTGTACTGTTTTCCAAATGCACTATATTGTTAGTTTCCCACACCAAAATCTAAAGGAAAATTTTTAAAAAATGTTATGCACTAAGGGAGGGTTTCTACATGCTAGGATATGATTCCTGCATGCCGAACAATATACCGGATGTGCCAAGGAAGATTCTCCATGTGCCGATTCTCCTTTCCCGCATACCTACAAAGTTGGTTAAATTCAAAAACCGATTTGATTAATGGGGTTATGCCCCATGGTGGGCACCAGAAATGTATGCGGCAAAAGTGGTTCAATGAAATCCAAAATGTGAAAATATTTCAAGGACTTGCCCACACACCCATGGGACTCTTGGTGCAAGTTATGGAGCCATGAGGAATGGCTCAACTTCCCAAGGAATTTTCCATGGTTCTCTATCTCACAAGGTCCCTCAAGCCAATGCCTTTGCTCTCAGATCACTGAGCAAAGTGACTTAGGGATGATGAATACAAGAACAAGGGATGCTTTTGATATAATCTATTATGAATGCATCCTATTTATGCACGATTCTAGTAAATGATCTAAACTAGATGATAAGATGACAAGGTTAGTAAAAATACTATCCTAACATGATATACTAGCTATAAGATTTAATCTAGGATGATAGAAATATTCTAAAATGATTATTAGATTTATTTCTATTACAAAGAGAGGCTAAATGCTTGTTTAAAATTAAGTATAAGTATGATTCTAAAGACTTGGATCCTTAAAATAAAGGAGTGACGGTTCTATTTATAGAAGAAACATGGCAATGGATGGTTAGGATTGAAGGATCTTATCAAGGGCCATGATTGAAAGTTATCAATCCATGTTTGCAATTCTCACCAATGAAATGGTGACAATTGTCAACATAAGACTACTTGAGAGGAGAGATAAGAAGCATTAAATGCTTGAGAAGGCATGAAGGTTACCTTTGAAGGTAAAGGTTAAGGTTAGGTTCAGGCTATCCATTGGATAAAGCTTTTACCCAAAGGATAAACTCTTGTGCAAAGGTTAAGGGTATAACCATGGTCAAAGCAATGAATGTCTGATGAGACCCTTGGGTTAGATGAGGGTTAAGTTAGGCAAAAAGTCTCTAACCATGCCACAAAGGGTTAGTTAACCATTAATGGTTCGAAGACTTTGGGGACAAATTTGTAAAAGTCCTTCCAAATTTGGGGGTTTTCAACAAGTTAGCTTGTTGAAGGCATAAAGGCTTTAATGCCTTTGGAAGACTTTACTCCAATTTTGAGAAGTGACCTCCTCAAATTTAGGGAAATGATATAATTGAAGGGTTTTAAGTTAATTGATTAGGATTAGGAGGATTGTAGAAGAATTTAGGAAGAGGGTTAGGAGGCAAGTGGGAGATGTAGGAAAATGCAAGCGTGTGTGGGATAATAGGATTTAATTAAAATAAATTGCTTTATTTTAATTTGGTTGCAAGTTGAGGATTTAAATAAATTTAGATTTATTTAATTGGGGTGAACTATTTAATTAAATATGAATTTAATTAAAAGTAGAGAGAAGGGATTTAATTAAATAAAATGATTTATTCAATTAAATGATATAAAGGGCTTAAGTGAATTTAAATAAATAAATTGAATCATTTATTTAATTAAAATAGAGGAATGTGGGTGATTTAATTAAATTAGATTTAACTAAATAGAGAAATGAGAATAAAATAAACATTAAATATTCATTTAGGAATATGGTCATTTTTATATGTCTACAACTCCTTCATCAACATAGTAACATGATTTGTCTCTATTCTTCTTAAATCTGTATATCTGATATTCAGGGTTAGGCTTATATGTTCTTTTAGCTTCTTCTTTCAATCTTGTATGTCTGTCAGGACACCTAGATGCCATATGACCAATTTTATTGCAGTTAAAACATTTAAATGGTGCTTTACCTTCATACTTACTTCCAACTAGACCTTTAGGCATTTTCCTTGCAAATAGTGCTTCAAGCTCTTCAAGCTCTTCATTCTCCCTTATGATTTCTTCAAGTTCTCTAGCATAGAGTGCTTTCCAATCAGTTTTTTTAGATGATGATGATGATGCTATTGCAGATGATGAAGCTTTGTAAGCCAAATCTGTCTTAATTGTAGCAACAGGACCACATTCCTCAAGTTCAAAAGCTGAAAGTTTTCTAACCAAAGTATCTCTAGATACTGATGCATTAGGCATTGTTCTCAATTCATTAATGGCTGTTAATTTCATTTTATATGCTAGTGGCAATGCTCTTAAAACTTTGGAAACAATTTCATCTTCACTTAAGGATCCCCCACAACATTATATACCCAAAACAATTTCATTTACTCTTTCCATAAAAGCAGAAATCCTTTCATCTTCTTCCATTTTTAGATTTTCATACCTAACCTGGAAGCATTCTAGTTTTGTAATTTTGACAGTGGTATCACCTTCATTCAATGTCTCCAATTTGTCCCAAATAGCTTTAGTAGTAGATTGGTATGATAATCCCATGATTTGTTGATCTCACAATGCACTCAAAAGTGCTTCTCTTGCTTTGCAATCATTCTCCTAATCTTTAGCCAAGGTTAGTGGATTAGGTGGACTTTGAGGAGGACCAACATAGCCATTCTTTGTAACATCCCATATGTCTCTTCTAATGCAATTCAGATGTGTCTCCATTTTGATCTTCCATATACCATAGTTAGTTCCATCAAGCTTCAGACTGTCCTTCCTGAAATAGTTAGTTGCCATTGAATCTCCTCAAACTGTTAAACTTCTGCAAAAAGAGGACTAGGCTCTGATACCAATTGTTAGGACTCAGAGGCAACTGAGAGGGGGGTGAATCAGTTGTCTATTAATTTCAACCCAAATATAACTTAACCAAACTTAGTGCAAACTACCGGTAAACCAAACTTAATTCCGATAGACAATTTAGTAGTTAATAACAGTACCGTTAAAGTTTAATGCATGAAACATAAAGACAAATAACATCCACAACACATAACACATATATTTGTACGTGGAAACCCTGTGAGGGGAAAAACCATGGTGGGAAACATTACCCACAATCAGATGATACTACTGCATATAGTATGTGTGTACAATATGGGGTCTGCACATGCAGAAAGGCCAACTGCCTAGAGTTCACTGCTCAATCACAAAATGAGAGTCACACTAACTACAATTGGATGGTTAAATCCAATGATAATGTACTGCTCCAAATAACATCTTCATATGTTGGATTCAGTATCAGTTAAGCTCTAATTGTCTTCTTCATACCTTACTTGAATCTTCAAATGATGTCCGCGTGTATAGCTCTGTTTATATTCGCATATACCTTATTACAATCCTTTTCACACCTTCTTTTTTTTTAATCTCACAAATGAGATCTTACATATATACCAAAACCTAAGACTAAATGTGTAGGTCAGCTTACAAAGAATATTACAATTAAATCAATTACAAATGAATCAATATGATATACATGATGTTGGCTCAATGAATTTGCAATAATAACAAATCATCTCCTTAACGTGTCATGCTGATCTGGAATAGATAACACATGTCGGTCCTTAACCTAGACGTATTTGCCGGTAACAACAAATATGAAAACTCGATTAGACCAATAACCAAATCACCAAAACCAAGTGTCCAAACAATGTCTTTGACATAACCAAGTAATCTCCAGATGATAAGAGATCATCCTCAGTGCCAGTGAACAATATAAGCTGCTGGTAAACTAGATACCAGTGAGTATGCATAAGTCACTGAACATGCCAATGAACATAACCAAAGATCTCCAAGTGCTGATAGGTGATGACAAGTGTTGACATCAATGATAAAACCAATGCAACACATCCAAAATACCAACAACATACACACTATCAAATCCGCTTGGGGTCCTAGGCAAGCCTAACACAAAATCCATACTCAAACATTCCCAAGGCCTCTGAGGGATGACCAAGGGTTGATATAGACTTGCATTACTTGATGATCCATTTTCTCTTTTGCAAATTGTACATTGGTCTACAAACCTTCTCACTTCTTATTGCAACTTGGGCCAATAATAAAACCTATCAACCTGCTCCAAAGTCTTACCAATGCCAAAATGACCTCCTAGAACTCCTTGATGCTTCTCTTGGATAATATTTTGCCTCATAGAACATTGTGGTATGCAAAGAAGATGACCTTTAAAAAAAAACCCTCCCGTATCATGTATTCTTAATATGAGACATGTGAGGTGTTAGAAAAATCAGAACAAACACTATAAGTCTCTACAAAATCCTTATCGTCCTTGTAGAGGTCTTTTAACTCACTCAAACCTACACTTTGCAATTGTATCTCCTGCATAGTAATAACTCTCCTACTTAGTGCATTAGATACTTTTTTGGCTGTCCCTTTCTTGTGTTTGATAGTGAATGTATAGGATTGTGAGTATTCAACCCACTGTAGGTGCCTTTGGTTCAACTTCTCTTGCCCATTGAGGAAACTAAGGGCATGGTTGTCAATGAAGACTACAAATTCTTTGGGTAGAAAGTAATGACACCACTTCTTCAATGCTTGTTATTGCATATAACTCCAAGTCATATGTGGAGTACCTTTGTTTAGTTTCATTTAACTTCTCTCAGAAGAATGCTATAGGATGACCCTCTTGGCTTAAAACTGCCCCTATTGCCCTTTGGCTAGCATCACATTCTACTGTAAACAACTAATTGAAATCAGGAAATCTAAGGGTTTGGCAGCTCTTCTATCTTTGCTTTCAACATTTCAAACCCCTTATTGGCTTCCTCTGTCCACTTAAAGTGACACTTAATCCCTCCTTTAATGGTATTTAGAATAGGAGCACGAACATTGCTAAATTTTCTCACAAACTTTCTATAGAAAGATGCCATTCCATGAAAGCTTCTAACATCACTTATGCCCCTAGGGATAGGCCAATTAAGTATTTATTCTACCTTACTTGGATCCATCTTTAAACATCCTTGAGAAATTACAAAACCAAGATATACTAGCTCGATTTTCAAAAACTCACACTTTTCAAGGTTAATCTTGAGTTGAGCCTCCTTCAATTTCTTCAAGACCATCTCCATATGCTTGAGGTGTTCCTCCTTAGACCTACTAAAGATCAAAATGTCATCAAGATACACAATAACAAATCTACCAATAAAATCAACTAAGACTTCATTCATGAGCCTTTGGAAGGTACTAGGTGCATTGGTGAGGCCAAATAGCATCACCAACCACTCATATAGGCTTGCATTTGTTCTAAAGGCCATCTTCCATTCATCTCCAAGTCTAATTCTAATCTGATGATAACCAGAGTTCAAGTCCACCTTTATGAAGTAGCTTGCACCTCCTAGATTGTCCAATAGGTCCTCAATCCTTGGCATGGGAAACCAGTACCTTATAGTAATCTTATTGATTTCTCTAGAGTACGTGCACATTCTCCATTTTCCTCCTTTTTTAGGCACTAACACAATAGGAACAACACATGAACTCAAACTCTTCTTGATAAACCCTTTGTCTAAGAGTTCTTGCACTTGTTTGGCGATATCTTCATTTTGACTAGGTGTCATTTTATAGGCAGCTTTGTTAGGCAGATTGGCCACTGGTATTAAGTCTATTTGATGATTTACATCTCTCATTGGGGGAAAAGTATTAGGCATGTCATCTCCTATTACTTCTTCATATTGTTTGAGTAGACCTTGCACGTCTTGAGGCACTTCACTAATTGGATTTGCCTTAGCTTCATCTCTAAGCTTCAACACTATAGCATGGCCTTGATGACATTCTTGCTGATGGACTTGAAAAGCACTGAGAGGGGGGGTGAATTAGTGACACCAAAAACCAAACTACTTTAAACACTGATTGGTAGATGAACTTAACAAAGATTTTAAACACAATGCATGTATTCCAAAATGATATAACAACATCCACAAAAACTAAAGCATCCACCATAACACAAGTGTTTGTACATGGAAAAACTAAAATAGGTAAAAACCACAGTGAGATGGAACTCACAAGTTAACTATCTATAGTAATACATAACTGACTGGTTAAGGTCTACAAAGTGCTCTGCTAGGAGCGAATCTTGTTAGAGATCGCAGAGCTTGATTAGAAGCTTATACCCTGTTAGAATTAGTACCCTGTTAGGAGTAACCTCGGTGGAGGATTTTAGAATCCAAACTAATGGATCACCTTGTTAAAGGATTTATACATTGAAGCTTGTTAGAGCTTACCTGGTTAAGGGATTTGATTCTGCTATAATGGTTAGAAAAAACAAGAATGGTTGATCTGTTCCGAGTAGCACAATACTTACTTGATCAAATCCTTCTAAGCATATTCAACACTGCTCTTCTGCATATTCTACAACTTAACTTCTCACCACATAACACTTTCACTTATCATATATCACACATAACATAATTCACTATGATGTCAATATATAGGCCTTATGATTTCATGTCAGCTTTAAGAAATCATAACATAATTTCCTAGGTGCAGTGTATCTAGACAAGTAACCATAACTCATCACAAAAATTGCCACCAAGCAGTCGGTGCAGGTAACTCATCACAAAAATCAACAAATACCAGTTGGAAAAATTAATACCAGTTTAAATAAAACATATGAACCGTTGTCCTTGAGTATCCACTTGATATCCATCTTGATCTTCATCATGATGCCAACTTAGTATAACCACATGTTGTCTCTTGTGCACATACCAGTTAACACAGATTACCGCTTAGAGATTAACCACTAAGTATATCGGTTGACAATGTAAAATGTAATCATATGTGTGTGTGAGAGTGTTTAATCAATGACAACAAATGATGAATATATTACAATCATCATCAAGCCAACAATCTCCCCCTTTGGCATTGATGGCAACACTTAGAAATTTTTATAGTAATACCGCTAAGTGTGCATACACAACAAATTTATACATATACTCATGCTCCCCCTTAATGAATACATTATACAAAATTTTCAAAAACACACACACATATTTCTACTTCCCCTTTGATAACAATGCCAAATTTTAAAAGTAAAATATATACATATATATATAGAAAATTCGTATCAAAGTGTTCAACATATACAACATTAACTAAAAAGTTCATGCATTAGCTAATCTCATAAAAATAGCATTGTAACTCTTCTTCATATGCGACAAAGTATTTTCCCATGATTCCAGTATGTTCTTAGTATACTTGAATGTAGACAATAGGTGTGAATGGAATTCTTCCATTGAGTCCAGTGTACAGGTTTTAGGGGTTGCAAGAATAGCTTCTGCATTGGAGTAGGCTATCTGAAGTATGTCTACTTGTGATGTTAGTATACTTTTGAGGTCTTTAAGAGATTGAAGTCTCTTTGCCTTCTTAGTATCATAGATTTCTAGTTTGCTATGAAAATCATCTACAAACTTGTTAAAGGCATGCATGGAGTCCTAGAGTGGGACATATGCCTTGCATATCCTTTCCATTTCTTTCTCTATTTCAGTTTGACTTTTTGAAATGTTAGAATAAAAGAAAGTAACATTGGAGGTAGAAGCAAGATACTTTCCTCCTATTTCAATAGCTTTATTCAACAAACTTTTATTGTGTGATAGAGCCATTTTTCCACTATCAATATCCTTTGCTAGTTTTTCTACATATTTCTTCTTGTGATTCTTTACATCATATAGTTGAGCAACATCTTCTAGTGACTTGATTTGATCAGATGCATCTGCAACTAACTGACCAAGTTTACTAATGGGTGTAGATAGATCTGCTATAGATGTTTCCCATAGTAGACCAGATAAAATATCTATCGTAGTCTGAATTGTCTCTGCTTCAACCTTTTGCTCTTTTAGTCTTTTCTTATGCGCTCTAGATTGCATGACACTTGCAATCTTCTTCATTTCTAATGTGCTCAAATTGTTCATATCAATAGGTCCTGAAATACTTAGAGAATCATCATCATCCTCATCAAGTTTCTTCTACTTTGCTAGTTCAGAGGATACAACCATAATTATTGCTTTCTTTGTATTCTTCTCCGTTTCCTTTTCAGAGGACTATGTGACAACATTTTCAGTATGCTCCTTCTGAATTACTTGAATGACCGGTTGAGATTGGGGTTTATCTAGTTGTTATGTTTCCGATGGATTGTCCACTTTTAGTTGAGTTTCCGGTTGTTCAACTAAGGTAACCTATACATTAGTATTTGCCGGAGGCTCCATATTTGGTGCATTGTTATCTCTAGATAGGTCAACTATGTCCTGAACATCATCAACAACATGAATAATGGAGTCATCCTTTTTCTTGAAAGGATAGACCTCATCAGGTTGAATAATCTCCTCTTCATCCATTTCTGGTCTATTAACATCATCAACTACCTCTTCTTTATTCTTATTCCTATAAGAATGGATGAGTTCTTCCATCTTTTTGATTCCACGGGCTATTTGATGTGTCTCAGTTTCAATAATTGCCCTTTTAGCATTAAGAATCTTCAATCTTCTTTCTTTAAAAGAAAAATGTGCTTTATTCTTTTCTTCATTTTGGTCTTTAATGCTTGAAAAAAGTCATGAATATTGTTTTCCTTGTTTTCACCCATGTTATTGAATAGCTCTATTAATTGTTTGCCTAGCGGTATATCATATCCAAGTTCTTTGTAACCTATACCGGGAACCTGTTTTGTTATGTGTAGCATCAGACATACTAATAGATTTCCAAACCTGAAAGTTCTTTTCTTGTCCTTCTTGATCTTTCCAAGGTTGTCAATTAATTCATCTTTTAACCACTCACATACATCAATTTTTGCATTGTCTGTGACCATATCATAAGCACTCTTAATGCATAAACTTGAAACTGAATTGAGTCTATTTGCATGAGTAGCTTTATATCCTAATATCATGCTGATGAATCTTACATTGATATATGTTACATCATTAACTCTTAGGGATGTCTTGTCGAATGTTGCACCAGTTAGGTTTATAACTAGGTCATTGGAAACCTTCTTGGTTTTATCTGGTCTTTTACTGGTGGTCAGTAACCCTATGACAACTTTCATAGCTTCCTTGGTGATTTTGTGGACTGCATCCAACCAGAAAAACTCACCATGTACCCTACTTAAGACTATCCTAATCACATCCTTTGGAAATTCAGGAATGCTAAGGATCTCTGTAAATCCTAGGGTCTCAATGATTTTGTGTTCATCTTTTACATTGCCGGTTTTATCACATATCATAGTTTTAAACATGGTTTTAATTTCTTTATCTTTTAATTCCTCAATGTTGCAGTGGATGTACATTCTGGGGTCTTCAACATAAACAACTCCCTTAGGAATTTGAGAAAAAGCACCTAAGGTATCATCTTTCTTTGCTACCTCGGGAACTAACTGAAATACGGGCCCGGGTCTTTTTATCACTTCAACAATAGTAGGGTTTTCTATATATTCAATTGCAGAGGTGGATGCCATGATTAAATACCTTTTACTACCTTTAGGATGGATGAATGCTTGGAGTGTTCTTGCTTCTTTGCTCGAAATGCCTTAGCTCAGGATCTTCGCACTCTTCATAAATTTGAAATCTCAGTGAAATGAAATGGAGCCAAACCCTTGATTATACAGTGTCTTTTAGCTATCTACCACATTAATTGTATGCCGGTTAAGTATTCACTTAACATTGTTTGCTGGTAATAAGTAATTTCCTACTTCTTATCTCTAACCGAGGGAATAATAGCACATGTGTCAATAGATTGCCAAACCCTCAAGGAAATTTTCTTCAATTTGATGAAGAACTTCCTGCCGGTGGAGCACTGCTCTATCCTGCTGGTGAAGCATCACTCTATCCTACCGGTGGAGGAGTATTCCCAATATTTAGATAAGCTTTTCTAATCCATTGTTTTGAGAATTCTTGCTTAACCTCTTAAACTTTTTCTTTACCTTTCAAGCTAGAAATTTTGTTGTCTACTAGTGTTCCTTTACTTCTACAGAATTTAGCAATATGCCCAATCTTGTTACATGCATAACAAGTTACATTATTTTTCTGAATAGCTTTCCCATAACGTATGCCAGTTTGTGTTCTGCATTGATTAGATAAATGTCCAAATCTTCCACAAACATAACATCTCACATTCATTCTGCAGTTTTCAGAGTTGTGACCTACTTTGTTGCATTTAGAACATTGACTGGTGGATGTGTTGATATTTTGATAATTTCTAGATCTACATTCATTTGCTCTATGACCATACTTATTATAGTTAAAGCATTTTCCATTGAATTTATAAGCATTAGGTTGTCTTACCGGTTTGCTATGATCCTAAGTATTTGTAGTACTGGAGCTTTCACCAACTTCAAAACCAATTCCAGAAGTGTCACCTTTAGGTTTTTTATTCTTCAGCAAGGTGCCAAGTTCCTCTGAGCTTTTCTTGAATTTTTCTTTATGTTGATTTGCAGTTTCTAGTTCTCTTTCTAAGACTTCTTTTTGTCTCATCAGTTCATTTGAGTCATTCTGAGTATGCCTCAGATCTGTCTTCAACATGTCATTTTCATAGCTAAGTCTTGTGTTCTCATTTGCTGCATCACTTAGTCTTCTGGTCAATTCTTCTTCATTCTTCTTCCTATCCTCAATCTCTTTGCAAAATCTCATAGTCATATCCTGCATTTCATTTTTTGTTGTCATGATCTCTTGTTTCAACTTGCTTATCATATCATTAGGTGATTCCTTTTCATCATTCTCATTCTGGAATTTTTCACAAAGTTCTCTTCTCTTATTTGTTACAATAGTAAAATTTTCTTGAAGTGCCTGAATGATATCCTAAGCTGCCATTAAATCATCTTCTAGTTTGATATTTTTCAATTTTTCTACATCATAGTCTGTAAGATCTCCTTCCAGTTGCTTCATTAGATTTTCCATCTTTACCGGTGTCAAGATCTTCCTCAAGCTATTAGGCTTCTGAAAATAGAGGACCAAGCTCTGATACCAATTGTTAGGGATCCCACAGATACTGAGAGGGGGGGTGAATCAGTATCTGACTGGTGAATGGAATTTCTTAACTTAAAACATGCAAAATATAATATAATAGTGTACTGGTATGCAAGAAATAATGCAATAAATAGAATCAAGAACATCCACATGAAAAACACACCATAACACAAGATTTTAATGAGGAAACCTAGTGTGGGAAAAACCTCGGTGGGATTTGTGACCCACAATATTCACTCACTGGCCAATAAGAGAATATTACTTACAATAGGGGCTTGCACATGTAGGAAGGCCAACTAACTAGAGCTCACTGTTCAATGGGAAGTCTCACTGACTTACAATGAGGATTATACAAATCCAATATGTTGTACTACTTTACAATAGCATCTTCAATGCTAGATTCAGTACCAGGTGCTGCTCTGTTCTTTACATATACCCTTTAACCTATATTTCACATAATAGGTCTGCCTAATATTTTCCTTAATGCTTACATCTCCTATATCAAATATCTACAATGATCTCTTTTATATATAAGAGTCATTTTACAATTTGCCAAGTCGGCTTACACATTTTTACAATAATAAACAAAATATAATATAACAAAATCCTGTCGGCCTCTGTGCTGGTATACTTCCTTTCTTCTGTGCCGGTGCCGATGTAGAGTGTGATCTGCTGATGCTGGTATAATGCCTTTGTCGGTGCCATAGGATTGCAAGGTTGCCATCAATGACAAAACCTTCAATCACATACAATGTCTCATTAGAGTGTGCATATGCCAACACTCTTTGTTGTTGGAGATGCTTCATCAGACTTTTTATTCTTTCCTCTTGCATTTTTAACAGGTGCAGTACTAGTTTGTGCAGGTGCATCTTGGACTGCCACAATATCCAATTTTTCCTTCTTTTTGTCTTTAGGTGATGCTAATAGGGTATTAGCATAACCAACCAATAGATCATAGTTTACCTCATAACTCATGTCTTTCATTTCTTCCTCTCTTGGCTCAATTGCTTGCATTAGGCAAAAATCAGTGGTAACAGTGAAGATTATATCCTTTTCAAAGTGTTTTACCACTTCTTCTGGTTGTCTCATTCTCATACTCATTTTCTTTTGGAACTCATTGAAATACTTATTCATGGCAGTAGGTAAAGTATTCTTTATAGCCTTGATGTTGTTCTTAATTTTTACCGAGACCGGTGAGTCCTTTGACCACTCAATATCTCCAATTCCCGGTAGAAAGTTCTGAAAGTAAAAGAATAGACCAACTAATAGCTGACCAAACTTGAATTTCAAACTGCTATCCTTCTTGATAGATTACAAATTCAAAAACAATTATCTCTTGATAGCTTCACAGAGATCATAATTTGCATTAGCCACAATCATTCTATGAGCTATATGAACTGCTGCAGATGGAACACTATTGAGTCCACTAGAGTTAAATACTTGGTAGCCTATCACCATTGCTTCTAGTTTTACTATAGGGTCTTTAATGTTGTTAATGGGAAAAGAACACCCATCAGATGTAGAACTGGTTAAGTTGAAGACAGTATCTTTATAAATTTTCCTTAACTTGGGTACTTCATCGGTTGAGAAATAGCCAACCATAGCCTGAATGACTTCCTTTGTAATTGTGTGAGTTCTTTCTAAATACATTTTTTATCCATGAACTCGACTCAAAATTATTTTGATATGTGCTTCTTCAAAATCTTCAAGAAAATAAGATCCATTATGAAAATCCTTTTCGAAAACCCTTGCATACTTTGTCTTAATCTTACCGTTCTCATCACAAAGTGATTTCAACTGTGTGTAAATGTATAGAGACCCTAAGTCTTCTAGCTTGCAGTCAATATAACTAGACAAATCACCTTTGACCAAAAATCTACTCGAAACTTGAGACAATGCATTATATGACACAATCTGATCTGCCTTTAGAGCTTCCATAGGCTTAGAAGTAATCATTAACCTCTCTACAAACTTTGAAGTTGATGCCATTCTAGATGAACAATATTTGAAGTAGTATGTTCAAATAAATACCTTTTTTCATGCACATTGCCCCATTTACCAGTTGAAATGCCCAAGTGCACACCAGTTCGACCTTCTGCAACCTTCAATTCAACTTAATTTCACAAATCATGAAACAATTCGGCAATTAACAACAAAACAATCTTTCTCAGCTCAGCAAGCGCTCCAAATTTATTTCTTGAAAGCATTAGGGTAAAAATGACAAAGTAAAACTCACTTTTATCCTTTTACCTACTGCATTAAATGCTCACCCGTTTAGGGTTACAAACCCTAATTTCAACACTCAAAGAAAAAACCGGTTGATAACATATTAACAAAAAGTTACCAAAATTTCATGTTTCAAAATTATTTTCCTGCTCATTTTTCACAAGGGGTCCAGAGGAATTTTAACCATTAAGCTCCCATTAGCCATATTAAAAGGCTTAAGTCATCGGTTCAACATTCTCTTCACTGGGTGAAGGAACATTTTCTTCTCCAGGTGAGTCATCACTTTTCTTCTTCCAAATATGATTCATTTCCTCTTTGGTTTCTTCAATATTAACTTTTTGCCTTCCCTTCCGATCCTTAGAAAAGTTGACTGGTCTGTTGTTTCTGGATCTACAAAATTTTGCTAAGTGCCCTGATTTGTTACACTAATAATAGACCATATCAGATGATCTCCAAGGTCCTTCATTTCCTCTTCCTGTTCTTCTTCTACAGTTCACAACCACATGACCAAAGTTATTACAGATGGTGCAAATAACATTTTTTACCTTTTCCATCTCAAATGGACTAAACTAGTTGTCGTAGGGTTTTTTCTAGTTTAGGTTTACTCGACTGTTAAAGTTTCTCATCTGGTCACCATTTGGTTTTGGATGCATGTGTGGTACAAGATTGTTTGCTCCATATCTGCACTCAACAGATCTATGTCCATACATTCCACATGCGAAGCAATGAGCTTCAAATTTATTGGACACATACCTAGCATTAGTATGGTAACTTACATTTCTGTTAGGTTTGTCTCTACAAACATTTGTAGTGTGAGCAGGTTTACGACAACGAAAACAAACAAGTTTAAATACCTTTTTAGCAATAAGCGTGTTGATCTTAGGAGCAGATTTGTTCTTAAGATTGTTTCTCTTTGTACCAAAGGATTCACCTTTTTTAGTTGTGTGAAAACCAAGTCTAGAGACATGACCCTTCATTCTTTGTGATTGAATTTGTTCTTTTAGCATGGTAGAACTTCTGCTACACTTCTCCAATTTCTCATTGGCTCCAGTAAGCTATTTTATGAGATCTTCATTATGTTTAGACAGGTTCTCTTTCAAAGATGATGAAAGTTCAAGATCTAGCTACAAGTTCTCCTTTTCTTCTCTTCCAACAATCAAATGCTCATGCATAGTGGTATTTTCTTGCTTGATCTTGACAATCTCTTGATCTCTTTCTTTGATAAGATCTTCAACAACTCTTCTAGCTTCTAGTTCCTGACTCATGCGGATAGTAAGACCTTCTAGCTCTCTCCTTAGATTTAGTTTCTCATTGTTTAACTTTTCAACTTCCTCTTCTAAAGCATCAATATTGGCTTCATCTGAAGAACTATTATCAGATATCTCTAATAGTTGTTCAGTTATCTCTCTCTTTTTGACTTGTGAAGCTTTCAGTTTGACCCTTAGGTTTTCAAGCTCATTTCTGCTGGCTTCTAGTTCTCTAGCCATCTCAAAGTAGCTCATGTCCCCCATGGTGGTTTCAAGGCTCCATTCTAAGAGATTAGGCTTCAAAGAAGTTAGGCTCTGATACCAATTGATGGATTTGAAAAGCACTGAGAGAGGTGGGTGAATCAATAACACCCAAAAACAAGCTACTTTAAACACTAACCGATAGATGAACTTAACAAATCTTTAAAATACAATGCATGTAATCCAAAATGATATAACATCCACAAAAAGTAAATAATCCACCATAACATAAGTGTTTGTATGTGGAAAAACCCAAATAGGTAAAAATCACAGTGAGATGGAACTCACAAGTTAACTATCTACAGTAATAGATAACTGACCAACTAAGGTCTACAAAGTGCTCTACTAGGAGGGAATCTTATTAGAGATCCCAAATCTAGAGTAGAAGCTTATACCCTATTAGGAGTAACCTTGGTGGAGGATTCAAGAATCCAAACTAATGGATCACCCTGTTAAAGGATTTATACATTGAAGCTTGTTAGAGCTTACCCAGTTAGGGGATTTGATTCTATTGTAATGGTTAGAAAACAACAAGAATGGTTGATCTGTTTTGAGTAGCACAATACTTGCTTGATCAGATCCTTCTAAGCATATTCAACATTGCTCTTCTGCATATTCTACAATTTAACTTCTCACCACATAATACTTTCACTTATTATATATCACACATAACATAATTCACTCTGATGTCAATATATAGGCCTTATGATTTCATGTCGGACCTAAGAAATCATAACATAATTTCCTAGGTGCAGTGTATCTAGACAAGTAACCATATCTCATCACAAAAAATACCGCCAAGCAGTCGGTGCAGGTAACTCCATCACAAAAATCAACAAATACTAGTTTGAATAAAACATATGAACCGTTGTCCTTGAATCTCCGCTTGATCTCCATCTTGATCTTCATCATGATGTCAACTTAGTATAACCACAAGTTGTCTCTTATGCACAAAATGGTTTGTTACTACTTATCAAGTTACCATTAGTTTTATATCCAAAGTCATTCTATATACTCTAGTCAGTCACTACTACCGAAACATTCAGTCAGTATGCATAGTCCAGTCGGTTATAGAAGAAAATAGTCAAGAGCCTAGTATGCACTGAGTTGTCTACCGAGTATCATTCCATGTTTGCCGAGCAGCAAAGATGACACATCGAATTGATATACATCGAGTGAAATGTGTTACCAGATTCATTGAACTTGGACATACATATGGAAATGTGTTACAAGATTGAGCAACATAGAACCATTATCACATTGGAAATTGCACTTTAAAGATTGTGTATGATTTCTAAGTCATCTAACCAATGAAATATTTTGCATGTTTATTCATTAGATAAAAAATGTTTGTAAGATCAAAGCAATGAATGGATCACCAACATAAGAGATCTATTTATACAACATGGATTAAAATCAGAAAAATACATGTAGTATGACCGAAAGGAAGATATAGAAATATATGAAGCAAGACATGTGAAAGCACTAAACTATTATGACTGTTACAGAGACACAGAGGTCACCGAGAAGGATTTTAGAGATTAGTCAAAGAACAGAGTAAACAGAAGGGTTTAACGATTTACTAAATGGGTTACCGAGGTATGCTATAAGCAAGGTAATATTATTCTGAGCACATAGAATCTGCTATAAGATTCCAGATGTAAAGTTGCAAATATTTGTAATGATTTATTGTAATATTTTGAAGTTGTAAGAGAAACCTTTAATAGGGTAAAAGACTCTAATCAACCCTATAAATTGTAAAGCCTCTAACCAGGTGCAACATTTAGATTAAGTGTTGTAAAATCCTTTAGCAAGGTAGATCTAACAGATCTTTATACTCCTAACAGGGTAAGCTATCAGAAATAGCTAAACATGTAGCTCTAACCGAGCACCCTTTATTATTGCAGTAGTGAAGTTGTGGGTGCCATCCCCACCGCAGTTTTTCTCTCTAACCAAGAGTTTCTGCATAACCAAAATATAAGTGTTATGGAGTGAATCATTTATGATTGTTATTTATTTGTTTTAGCATTGTATTATGTTACTGCACTATTCAGTTTATGCTTAATAGTAAAGTTATTGTTGAAGAAAAGATTTGAAGTACTCATTCACCCCTCCCCTCTCAGTACATTAGCTTTCTATATTGGGCCTAACAATTGGTATCAGAGATTCAATCTTGGAAAAGGTTTTAATTGCCTAAAGAGAAAGATCTTGTCAATGGAAGTCTATAAACAATCTTGGAGGATTGTGTATCTGCAAGAAGAGTTGGATCATGCTAATCAAGTGATTGTAGACATGCAAAGGAAAATGCAAAAATCTTTGAAAGTGAGAAGAAGATTATCTGATGATTTGCAGGACTCTCAACAGTTAGTGGAACAAATTGAGACATCATCTGAGAACAGTATATCTGAAGAGACTGAAGAAATGATTGGAGTATTGAAAGAAAAGAACAAAGCACTAGTTGATCAACTAAAATCAATGAAAAGAGAACATGAGCATTTCAGCACACAGATGACTAAAAATCTTGATGCATTGAGGACAACTGAGGATAAAGTAAGAGATCTAGAAAGAGAGAAACAACAACTTGAAGCCTTAGTATCTGATAAGAATGATGAAATCACAAGGTTGACTGGAATTCAACAAAACCTGTCAGATCAACTAGGTTATGCACATCATGAAGCAAATATGAAAGATGATGAGAATCAAGCATTGGAACTTGAAGTATCAAGGTTGACCAATGAACTTGAAACAGAGAGGAAATCCAAAGAAACACTGAAGAAGAGTTATGAAGCATCAAAGATGTTGGATGAGCAACTGAATACAAGATGACCCAACAAAGATGCAGGACTCAGTTATAAAGGAAAAGACTCTACCAGCCTATTTGCAACTACTGTGGAAATCAAGGTCACACTGCCAACATGTGCCAAATCAGAAAAGGTAAGCAACCAAATGTCACTAAGTCCAATGGTTATTGTTACAATTGCAATAAATATTGTCACACATCTAATCAATGTAGGACAAAGTTTGTTAACAATTATCAGAAGGAAAAATTCAAAGGGTTTTGTAAAAATTGCAATAGATATGGACATAGTACCGAGAAGTGTTGGTATAAGCAAAAGAACTATACGTGGTATGCACACCGAGCAAATACTGGAAGCTACTGAACCCACAGAGATCTTAATCAACAATATGCTGTAGTACCATGGGATTACAATACAAGGATATGGTGTGAATGTTGTGGAAGATATGGACATATAAGTGCCAACTTCTTTATAAGGTTTGGGATGAACAATCAAAGATCATGGAGAAATCTTGGCATGGCATGTTTTCATTATCACAAAGTAGGACACTTGACTGGAGATTGCAGAGATCAACCTAGAAAAGACACTGAGGAAATAAAAGAAAAATTAAAGATGATTTGAAAAAAGAAGGAAATTGTGTCAAATGAAGAAAGCACCTTACCTACCGAGTTAGGTGCTCCTATTCCAAATTAATCAGTAAAGGTATGAAGGGACTGCATTCTCTCAAGGTTAAATCTTAATAGTTCCTATTTTATTATGTACTTAATTCAAAATCTGCATAGTTAAGATGTAGTAGTAAGTTTGAAATTCTATCAAAGTCTTTTGGAGCACTATAGGAAACCTATCAAGTCGGTGAATACAGGAAACCTGTTAAGTCAGTAAATGAAAGAAGTTTGGTTACTCGGTTAAAGCGCAAAACAAAGGAAAGAAAGTTTAGTGGAACTGAGTGCATTTAATGCTTTTGACCTAACCTGCATGAAGCTCGATAAGGTATATTGTGTACTTAAAGCATTTATGTGGTCATTTTTCATTCACCAAGTTTCCAAGAGAGTAGAGCAAGCGATTCAAAGGCGATCAAACCTCCTACAAAGCAAAATTCAAGGTATTTACATTAATCTCAATGCATTGTCAAGCTGGTTTACCGATCTTATCAAGTTATTATTATCTGCTAAATGTAAAGCATCAATCATTTGAAAATCCTCAAACCCTAAGGATCTTCTGTTAGTTTTTATTTGAAATCTACAAATGGCACCTAAGATCCAAGATCCCATCGTTGTTAAGAATGTTGAAAAGCCCTCACTAAAATACTCTTTAACTCCTAAAGTTACATCTGAACCAGATGACAAAACCACATTTTCACTCATCCCAGATAGAGTGTTATTAGTCGAGGATGTGAAATTCTTCACCAAATGTCGTGTTGAAGAACTCGGTCACATTGAAATCAAAGACAATTATGATGAATTGTGCACTGATGGAAAATTGGATAGCAAGTATGAGCACATTAAGATCAAGGGATTAACTGAAGCCCTAACCTATCCCCGTGTGTTCAAACCCCAGTGGGTCAAGTTTGTTCTGAGCAGAGTTCATGATGACTTCATGTGGTTAGAAGAGTAACCATTTAAGATTACCAAGGAATTCATTCATCTGATTACCGGTTACCCTATTTATGATCATGCCCGAGCTCAAAATATGATATCACAGAAGGAATTGATCAGTTTAACTGGAGTGGAATCAGATTACAGAGGACTAAAATTGAACAATGTCACTGATGCAGAACTAAAGTTTGCCATTAGAGTAATTGGTTACTATTTCTTCCAATCAGCAAGGGAAAACAATGTACCCTTTGCAGTAGTAGACTTAGCATACAAAATTATGAAAAAGGGAATGAAAATTGATCTATGTGAGGTGTTATTGAAAAACCTGTTTGAGAATCTGAACACCATCAGGAAGCCGAAGAAGAACAACTCAGCTAATACACTAAATTTTGGATCACTACTTGTATGCATGTTTTTCTATTTAAAAAAATTCTTTCCATTAGTCAGTAAAGTTGTTTGGGAACTACACCGACCAATCGCCCATCAGATCAATGACTTCATCAAGAAGCTAGGTGATAATTTTAATGATATTATGGATGATTACTTCAGTAAGTTTCAAGAGAAAATGCATAACAAGCACCGGATTCCACCCAAGCTAGTGGAGAAATACAAAGATGACATATGTTTTGAAGTAGACACTGATTACTGTTATGTGAATGCTGTGGAACCAAGAACTCAATCTTTGTCACCTATGGGTTACAAGATTGATTTTGACATCACACAACAGCAAATTGATGCATTTCTTACATTACCAAGGCATGCTACCGAGCTGAGGTATGGAACCTATGAAGAAGTGAAAGAAAAAGTAAAAATGAGCATTGTAGTACCCAAAGCTACAAGAAAGGCAACAAAGATGATAAAGACATTATCGGAGAAATTCAGAGAAGATTATTCCTCCACTCCTGTCAAAGGCACTATAGCCATTACTGAAGAGGAATCTGAAGCCCAAGAGGTAGCTATAACACTGAGCACCGAATTGCCTAAGGGAAAAGTGTTGAAAAGAAAGAAACAAGACACATCAAAGGCCTCACCGACTCCTCTTGCTAAGCGACCTAATACAAGAGCATCTACAGCTTCACCGAGTAAGAAAACAAAGAGTGTTACTGTTCCCAAGGTAACAAAAAATTACAAGAAATCTACTTGGAGACTCATTTTGACAAAAGAGTCTAGTGACACCGAATCTGAGGATGCAAGCAAATTTTAGATTGTCAAGAGCAAGAAGGTAAATGTACATAGTGTTGAAAATTTTTGTACTAATCTGAAGGAATATGGTGGATTTGGATCCTTCATATATGTTAAGTATGAAACCAGAAATGATAATGAAAAGAGATAAATTGAAGAAGTTGTCATCTGCACACTTCTGAAATTCCGATTGGTCCCATTAGAAGTCTCTAATTCTCTTCCAAAAGAATTATATGCACATATTGATAACAGGTGGCAATATGCCCTGGACTCAGAGAAATAGATCAGAGAAAGAAGTCTGGTACATCTCTTTCCTGACAACCTACCACACAAAGTTCCTTATCAAACAAAAAGCCTTGAAACTGATGAATGGGCTGTATATTGAAGTGGAAAATGAGACAAAAGAAAAGTGGCAAGAAATCTTTAGAAACAAGGATGCCGGTGAGCAAGCTGAAGTTGAAATAGTTGATGTCAATGAGCAAGATCCTGATGTTACCGAGCAAGACCCTACTGACACCATTCAAATAGATGAAGACATCATGGATATAGAGGCACTTGAATAGGAAATGATAGAAGGCAATGCATATGCAAAAATTGTATCTAGTGAATCTGTCTTGGAACAAGTTCAGCCTTATCCACCAGTCAATCAACCTGTCTCAATCGAAGCCCCTCAGGATATGGATAAAGGCACTGAGGGTCACAAGTCTATAGTAGAAGAACGTACTACTCAGGAACATACATCTCAGGATCCTTCTAGCACTAAAAAATGTTGCAACTGAGATAACGAGTACCGAGACACCAAAGGACACTACAGAGGTCAAAGAAATTGACCAAAGTGTTGCCTCTATCGAGCAACCTACTGACGGTCATCAAGCCTCACAAGCCATTGTATTGGTTCAACTAGCCAAATCTAAAGAAAAGAAGATGAAAAAGCATAGCTTCAAAGTAGATTTGTCAAAACCAATAGTGTTGCCCAATGTTGACATATCAAAATTAAAAGGGCAAGCACTCATTTAATTCGGTGAACTATGCAAAGAAAAGGCCGAACAAGAAAAACAAATGGCCATACAAAAGAAAAATAAAGTATTTCAGATGGTAAAGACACTATTATCAGATATGCTACCTGAAGCTACAGTGTCAACCAATGCAACCATCCATATTCAACTGGATGAACTTCTCAATCAGATAAAGACATCTAGAGTAGATGCATCTGAATATTTGAGCAAGCTAAAAGACAAGGAGCTCACTGCAAAAATGATAGAAGAGGTATAGAAAGCTATAGCTCTTGGCAAAGTTAAACTTGTCAAATTTATTGCTGAGTTGTCCCCTCAACTCAAGAACATTCTTTATTTATTTCAGAAACTCTATATATTTTCTTTATTCGTTAAAGACATAAAAAATAAAACTGAAGCAATTGAGAAAGAGATCACCGATCTCTCAAATAAGTTGACCCCAGAGCCCAATTCAGTTCAGAATTTCTATACAAAGTTACAACAGCTCATGGCTCAACAATTGGACCTAAGAAATGAAGAACACAAGATCAGGATGGACATAATGACACTTCAGACATGATTCCTTCCTCATCTTTCATCCATTCAAGAATAGATTAACCATGCCACTCACCTATCTACTACACAAGATGGAAGCACATTAGATGGCTTAATTTCTTTATTGGTTGATATTCAAGCACAAAATTCTTTAATGGATAGTGTAAAGGATGCCCTCTCTGTCACTCTCATCGAAGCACAGACAAAGTACAAATCCATTTTTGACCTGTTGCCACCACCGAATGGTAACTAAATCTTGATGTTTGCCAAAAACGGGGAGTCATATAGTATTCAAAGCATCAAAGTATAGTATCAAGGAGTGTAGTATACAAGGGGAGTATACCGACCAAAGTGAGCAGAGTATCCAAGAGCAGAGTATACTGAGCAGTGAACAGAACAGTAAGCAAAGAATAAGAGCAGATCACCGAACATACAAATCAGATTTTTGTACAATATATTGATAAGGGGAGTACATCTGAATATATTATTTCATTGACAAATGTATATATTGTCACTTTAGTCAAATTTTGCAAAGTATATAGATTATTGAGTTATGAATTTGAAAGTAGTTTTGTCAAACATCTCAACTAATGTCAAAAGGGGAGATTGTTATTACTTATCAAGTTGCCATTAGTTTTATATCCAAAGTCATTCTATATACTCTAGTCGGTCACTACTACCGAAATATTCAGTCGGTATGCACAGTCCAGTCGGTTATAGAAGAAAGTAGTGAAGAGCCTAGTATGCACCGAGCTGTCTACCGAGTATCATTCCATGTTTACCGAGCAGCAAAGATGACACACCGAGTTAATATACATCGAGTGAAACATGTTACCAGATTCATTGAACCTGGACATACATATGGAAATGTGTTACAAGATCAAGGAACATAGAACCATTATCACATTGGAAATTACACTTTAAAGATTGTGTATGATTTCGAGGTCATCTAACCAATGAAATATTTTGCATGGTTATTCATTCGATAAAACATGTTTGTAAGATCGAAGCAATGAATGGATCTTTGACATAAGAGATATATTTATACAACATGGATTAAGATCAGATAAATACATGTAGTATGACAGAAAGGAAGATATAGAAATATATGAAGCAAGACATATGAATGAACTAAACTGTTATGACTGTTACAGAGACATAGAGGTCACCGAGAAGGATTTCAGAGAACAGTCAAAGAACAAAGTAAACAAAAGGGTTTATCAAGTTACTATATGGGTTACTGAGGTATGCTATAAGCAAGGTAATATTATTCTGAGCACATAGAATCTGCTATAACATTCCAGATGTAAAGTTGCAGATATTTGTAATGATTTTATTGTAATATTTTGAAGTTGTAAGAGAAACCTTAATAGGGTAAAAGACTCTAATCAACTCTATAAATTGTAAAGCCTCTAACCAGGTGCAACATTTAGATTAAGTGTTGTAAAATCCTTTAGCAAGGTAGATCTAACAGATCTTGATACTCCTAACAGGGTAAGCTATCAGAAATAGCTAAACATGTAGCTCTAACCAAGAACCCTTTATTATTGCAGTAGTGAAGTTGTGGGTGCCATCCCCACCATAGTTTATCTCTCTAACCAAGAGTTTCTGCGTAACCAAAATATAAGTGTTATGGAGTGAATCATGTATGATTGTTATTTCTTTGTTTTAGCATTGTATTATGTTACTGCACTATTCAGTTTATGCTTAACAGTAAAGTTATTGTTGAAGAAAAGATTTGAAGTACTGATTCACTCCTCCCCTCTCAGTACATTAGCTTTCCACATTAGGTTGATAGTGTCAAATGTAATCATATGTTTTTGTGAGAGTGTTTCATCAATGACAACAAATGATGAATACGTTACAATCATCATCAAGACAACACTTGCTTTAACACTTTGAGAAACTCTTTAGCTGTCATCCGCATCACACTTGAACCTATTTTATTTTCTTCCTTTAGATTAGGTAGTGGATCCATTTGGTGATGAATACTAAGAGGGGGGGTGAATTAGTATACCAAAAAATACTATACTTAAACACTTTAATAGTCTACCAGTAAACCGGTAAAATAGTTTAGCAGACAAACTAGTTAACACACATGCAAACGAAATAGCAAATAATGCATTCACCCACAGAAGCACAATCACCATAACACAAGAGATTTTGACATGGAAACCCAAATGGGAAAAACCATGGTGAGATGAAACTCACAAGTAACTATCTGCAAAATAGTAACCAGACCGGTTAAGGTCATACAATGTTCTTTACCAGAACAGATCTTGTTAGGAATCTCAATCTCTGTTAGGAGATAAGTCCGATTAAAGACTACCTTGTGAGAGGATTTTAGATCCACAAATGTGAACCACCTTGTTAGAGGATTTACAAAGGCTTTTCTGGGCCTACCCAGTTAAGGCTTTCTAACTTGTAAAAAATGTGAGTAATCAACAAGTGAATGCTCTAGCAAATGGCAGAGTCTGCTTGATTAGATCCATTGTAGCTCATAGCTAATGCATTTCAGCATTACTTCAGTCTTCAATAACTCCTTACTCTGTTACAACTCACAGACTTGATCTTCTTAGTTAAGATCGCACATTCAAGAGCTTAAAAAAAATATCCACCAAAACCTAACACCTACTCTCATACATACACATACAAAACCCTAGACATGATGTCATAAAAAGGAATCTGATTTCATGTCGGTCTAATAGGATTTCATTACAAGTTCCTAGGTTCATTGTATCTAGACATATTTGATAACACGACACAAAAATACCATCAAAGTGTTGGTGGATGGTAATGCATCACAAAAATATACCGGTTGGTAACTCATCACAGAGTATTACTGGTTTTCCCAACTTTTCGGTTACCAGTTGGTGACTCAGAGTAATACCGATTTAACGGATTATCAGTTGACAAAAAATGAAGACTGGGAAAAAGATAACTGACACTTCTGGCTCCTTTTCTCCACTCCTCTTGAGATCCTTAAACCGCTTGATCTCTCTATGCCGCTTGGGTCATTATACTGCTTGAGATCGGTAAACACTTTCTGCATAACAACAGTAGTCTAAAGACTACAACATGATACTGGTTTGGAACAATTACTAGTTGAGCATAATTCATACATTCTCAAAGTGATCTCATAGCAAGTGTGTGTCCATCAATGACAATCACAACATAATCATCAAAATTCTAGCATTTGGTACTTCTTCCCATTTTTGGTGATAAGATAACTGTTCTTTTTTGCATCATGACTAGCTCTCACATCATATTGTCATCGACGGACCAACAACAAATGACAATCATCCATAGGCAATATGTCACATAAAATTTTGTCCTTATACTCACCAATTTCAAAATTCCACCCATGCTTGTTCATCAACCAAGACATGTTCACCCCGGTTGAGCTATGACACCTTGTAAGGAGTGAGATGAGGTAATTTTTTTAGTTTGAGTTTGTCCACCATTTCAACTGAGACAATATTCTCAGTAGAACGTGAATCTACAATCACCTTACAAATTTTCCCATTTGACTTACAAGTGGTCCTAAACAAACTTTTTCTCTATGGTGGCTATTGAGCTTGGGGTATCTTGGGCATTGTCCTTCTCATCATTATTTTTTCTCCATCTGTCACTGGCCCTACCTTGCTGATTGAAGAAGTCACACTCTAAGTGTCCTTCTCTTGCACCAATTGAGTCCTTCTTTCACCCATGTAAGAGCTTGGGGAGCTTGAGGCTTTTGTCGGGCACTTACTCATGGTATGCCTAGCTTGATTGCAATTACAACACCTACCGATGAAGACTGTATTTCCTCTTCCCGAGTTTCCAAACTTGCCCCTAAAATTGCTCCTTCCTCTAAAGGATTCTCTAAATGTTCATCTCTGAGTGTCCCCAGTGCCTTCTTGGTTTTACCACTCTTCATTTCTTGATGATTATTGCCCCCCACCAAAGGTTCCTTTACCTCTAAAATTCTTACCAGCTCTATGTTTCTGATTTTGTTCACTTCTCCTCTTGATCTTTTCCTCTGCCCTTAAGGCCAACTAAAAACACTTATGGAAAATGTCAAGTGTGAGGATACTTATCTCATCTTGTATGTTTTTTCTAAGGCCATTCATGTACTTGGCCAACTTCTCCACTTCATTCTCATGCTTTCTAGCCCTCAAAATGAGTTTATGTAATTCCTCAGTGTATGCATTGACATCTAACTCTCTTTGTTTCAAATTTTTTAGTCTCTTATGGATTTGAACTTCATAATCGCTTGGAAGGAATTGAGCCTTAAGTCTGATCTTCATACACTCCCATGAACTTATCTTCTTCTTACCTTCTTGTATCCTTTCTTCTTGCATCATATTCCACTAAACAAATGTTGATCCCCTCAATCTTGATTTGGCCACATTTACTCTTTTCTCCTCTACTACCTCTTTATAATCAAAGTGATTATTTAGGGCCTCTATCCAATCTAACAACTCTTCTCCATTGAGATTTCCTCCATATGTGGGTAATCCATACAAGTTGTCTTTGGAAATGGATTTGATTGCATCCAAGAATAGATTTTGATATTTAGGCATTTCTATTGCTGCTGGTTCCTCTCCATCTTCCACTTATTCATTAGTCTCATCACCCCATTCTATCTTAACCTTCCCCTTCTCCTTCTTATCCTCTCTGGTTCCTCTACTTCCTTCTGCATCCTTCAATCATTCTATCATCTCTGCCACCAACTGTTAGATGGATTCTGGAGTCATTGCCTTTAGAGGCATTGAACTTTCTTCTGATTCTTCACAATCTGACATACACCAAATCTTTCAAAGAATGGCTTTGATACCACTCTGATGTAGAGAGTCTTGGAGCTTGATCCAACTCACCTTCTGGATTGTCTTGTTCTCCTTAATTCTTCAACAACTCAAGTCCATCCAATGGAACTTAGTAGGGGTTTATGCTAATGAGACCTCCAAGGTCTAAACCTCTTTGGCTTGCCTCCTAGGTATAGCCAATGGTTCTGGACAATCAACTCCACCTCTTGAGGTTTCCACCTCAATCACACACACACCACTCCTACAAGGATCTCAACACACAACCACTTCCAATGGACTCACAATGCATCTACAAAGTGTCTTTGAATTATTTGAGGCTTTTAGAACTACCAAACCCATCACTTAGGCTTCCTAACCTTTCTAAGTCTCTACTAGGCTCAAATAGGCCTAATTGAATTAGCCCTCCCTTGGCGGTTTTAGGGACTTAGATTGAAAATTTTCCAAATAAGGCTAGAAATAAATTATGGATTTGAGTACCCTTTTGGAAGTTATAGACAATACTGAAAATTTGCATATGGGTTATCCATATAAGTGGGGTTTCCAATACTTCACTATTTTTGAGGGTTTAGGCCTCATCGGGTGACTTGGAAAGATGGTTTCAAAACCCTTCACCAGTCAAATCTCTTGCTCCAAAAAAATTAGGATTATTCAAGGTTACTTAGAGGGCTTTCCATTCATATGACACTTTGTCTTTCACCAATCCCCATGTGCTCTTAAGCACATTTTTTCTGTTGTCGTAACTCACCTACTCCCGACGGTGAGCCTAGGGCTTCATTATATCTCCTCCTCAAGAACCTGCAAAACCAAAAATTCTATACTTAAAATATACAAATACCCTAACCTATCATTCTTATTGATTTAAATAGGTTCCATCAAAGAATGCTTAGGTTAGAGCCATTTTTCTCTTAAACCCTACTTGCAAGGGTTTTACACCTAGTTGCAAAGAATGAAAGAAATCTTTGCAACTAAGAACAACCAAAGCTACAAAAAAAGCTTTTGGAAAGGAAATTCAATCAACACTCATTCCCTAAAATTATTTTACACAAACATGTTCATACTGGACCGTACCAAGCAATGAAAACTATCAAACGGTGAAGAAAACAAGATTGTTTCAACAACCAAATTCTCTTGTATTCCCAATTGTCCAACCCGTACAATGAAGTGAATTTTGGATTTTATGCTCTTGGTTGAGTTGGTTCAACCAACTTTTCAATGCCTTCAACCAAAAATGCAACTTTTGCAAAAAATGCAAAATGTTGCTCAACAACTTTTACTTCTTTTTATTCCTAAGATACAACTTTGCATTCTAATGCTTTTCAAAACTCCGGAAGGTCCTCAAACACCTCAGAAGTCCTGAAAAACAATACAATTTATCCCTATTACATGAATACATTCATTTGGAGTACTTTTCCTGTGTGATGGACTTTAAAAGCACTGAGAGGGGGGGCGGGTGAATAAATGACTCCAAAACAAACACTACATTAAACACTGACCGATAGATGAATTTAACCAAGTAGTTAAACAAAATACATGCCATCCAAAATGAAATAATAGCATCCACATAAAGTAGAACATCCACCATAACACAAGTGTTTATACGTGGAAAACCTAAATAGATAAAAACCATGGTGAGATGGAACTCACAAGTTAACTATATGCAGTAATAGAAAAAGGTCTTACAAAGAGCTCTCCTAGGAGCGAATCTTGTTAGAGATTCCAAGCTTGATTAGAAGCTTATACCCTGTTAAGAGTAACCTCGCTGGAGGATTTAAGAATCCAAACTAATGGGTCACCTTGTCAGAGGATTTGTACAATGAATCTTGTTAGAGCTTACCCAGTTAGGGGATTTAGTTCTCTTGTAATGATTAGAAAACAACAAGAAAGATTTGATCTATTTTGAGTAGCACATACTTGCTTGATCGGACCATTCTAAGTTCATTCAACATTGCTCTCCATTTAAACAATTATCGCTCTTCAACAAAATTATTCGCATAGATTACCTCTACTATATTTTTTCTCTCCTTTTCTTTTTCTCACACAAAATGCTTCGTTCAGATGTCTTTAAATAGGCATTTTGACCGTATGTCGGCCATAGGAACACAATTTCCTAGGTGCAGTGTATCTAGACATTTAGTCATAAGTCATCACAAAAATGATCACCAAACAAGTGGTGCTAGTAACTCATCACAAAAATAGATATACCAGTTAGAGCAGTCAATAGCGGTTAGAATAAAACTAGTGAATCATTGTCTAGGAATCTTCCACTTGATGTTCATCTTCAACTTCATCTTCACATTGATGCCATCGTAGTGTTACCACAAGTTATCTCTTAGGCACATACCGGTTGACACAAAGTACCAGTTAGAGATAGACCTTAAACATACTGGTTGGTAGTGTAAACCAATTAAAATTATACCGGTAGTCAATGTTATCATATATGTGTGTGAGTGTTTCATCAATGAAAACAAGTGATGAATACATTACAATCATCATCAAGCCAACAATGTGAAATACCTAAGCATCTCACTTCTTAGGCTGTCAGCATCCTGAACACAAATGACTCAAACCAAAACTTGGACAGCTAACCATGGCTCTATTGAGTCCCAAATGGTTGGTCCATTATTACATCACAAAGACAACACACAAAAATTGAAAGAAAACAAAAATTTCATGCTTGGGGTGTTAGGTGCCTTGCACCACCCTCCCTTTCTCTTTTTCTCATCTCTCTCTCTCTCTCTCTCTCTCTCTCTCTCTCCCTCTAGCTCTGTTTCCCTCTCTCCCTCCCATGAGAACTTTCTCTTTCTTTGTCAAGTCTCTCTCCCATTCTCTCCCTTCCCCCCTCTCTCGCTCCCCCCTCTCTCAGGTGTTTCTCTCTCCCTTTCTCTCCCTCTCTTTCCTTCTTTCCCTCTCTCCCTATTACAAGCTAGGGTTGTTGTTGCACCAAAATATCAACCTCTCAATACCCGATACAACCACTAATCTTATATAATCCACATGAGGCTGTTAAACCATGTCGCAAATTCCCATGAGGGATGCTAGCCCACTGCCAACAATCCCCCTCCCACCATCACTCACCATGGCCTACGTGATTCTAACCCATGACCAAGCTCGGATACGACTTGTTACAAGCTAGGTTTTCTGTTGCACCAAAAGATTGACATCTCAATACCTGATACAACCACTAATCTTATAGAATGCATAGGAGGCTGTTAATCCATATCGCGAATTCCCACGAGGGATGATGGCCCACTGCCAACACTCCCTCCCCCATCCTTTATCTTCCTTCTCTCTCTCTCTCTCTCTCCAGTTTCTCTCTTTCCTATTCTCTCCATCTTTCCCTCTCTCCCTCCCCCATCCTCTCTCTTCCCTCTAGCTCTCTCCCTCCCATTCTTTCCCTCCCCCCTCTCTTTCCATCAATCCCTCCCTTCCTCCCTCCATCTCTCTTAATTTATCTCCCTCTCTTTCTATCACCCCTCTCTCTCCCTTATCCCATTCCTCTCTCTCTCAACCCCTACCTTCCTCCCTCTCTCTCTCTCTCTCTCTCTCTCTCTCTCTTACTTGGGATATCTCTTTGGTCTCTCCCTCTCTTTTCATCAAACCACCTTCCTTTCTCTCTTTCTTAGGTCTCTCCCTCTATTTTCATCCATCCTACCTCCCTCCCTACATCCCTCTCACTTGGGCTCTCTCTCTCTCTCTCTCTCTCTCTCTCTCCTTGATATATCACTCTTTCCATAGACCCATACCTCCCTCCCTCCATCCATCTCTCTCTCTCTCTCTCTCTCTCCTTGATATATCCCTCTCTTTCCATAGACCCATACCTCCCTCCCTCCCTCCATCTCTCTCTCTCTCTCTCTCTCTCTCTCTCTCTCTCTCTCTCTCTCTCTCTCTCTCTCTCTCTCTCTCTCAAGTCTCTCCCTCAACCTATTCCTTCCTCCCTCCCTCTATCTTTCACTTTGACTATCTCTCTCTCTCTATCACTTGGGATCTCTCTATCCTTGGTATTTTCCTTTCTTTTCATCAACTACTTTCTCTCTCTTCTTGGTATTTGCCTTTCTTTCCATTAGCCATAGAGAGGGAGAGAGATGTAGGGAGAGAGTGAGAAAGAGAGAGAGGGAGGAAGGTTGGGGTTGAGGGAGAGAAATCCTGAGTGCAAGAGAGGTAGATACATGAGAGAGAGAGGTAGGCGTTGAGGAAGAGAGAGAAAGAGGGGAATGTAGGGAAAGAGAAGGCAAGACTAGAGAGAAATTGCTAATATGAGCATGCTGATTATTGAAATTTGACTGTCTAAAATTTATATGAATACTCTACAAACTAGAATCTACATTATAACTCCTAGAGATCTGGAACCACTCTCAAACATCCTGACAATATGTTATATTTAGAATTCGACGAGAGAAACTAAAGGAGAATGATAATTTATAATTTCCAAATCAAAAATGTACTTGTGAAAATACAAATGCATTTGGAACTCACCTTATTTCACGTGCCCAAACCTTAGGTTCGGCAAGCCCAAACCTTAGGTTCAACATGTCAAGCCTATTTGGCACGCCCAAAAGTTCTTGATGGGGGCCAAAAAAATTTGGCACCTTTTTCGTCCCCCATCTTGGTGCACTCGCCCTAAATTGAGTTCATTTATTAAAGCCTTCATACATGTTTCATGTTGTTATATAATTTTTTTAAATAAGTTAATGGAATGCTTGGATTACCTTAAAATGCTAGTGAATGTTTCAAGTGGTATCTTTGTTAATCCTAGAGATGATATTAATATGAGTCATACTTTAACAATGATGACTTCATTAGCTAGATAATATCATATAATTACTTACTCCCTCGCTCTCTCTTTTACTTTGACTCTCTCTCTCTCTCTATCACTTGGGATGTCTCTATCCTTGTAATTTTCCTTTCTTTCCATCAACCACTCTCTCTCTCTCCTTGGTATTTTCCTTTCTTTCCATCAACCATAGAGAGGGAGAGAGAGAGAGGTGAAGAGAGGGATGGATGGAGAGAGTGAGAAAGAGGGATAGGGAGGAAGGTTGGGGTTGAGGGAGAGACTAGAGGGAGAGAAATACCAAGTGCAAGAGAGGTAGATACCTGAGAGAGAGGAGGGGAATGTAGGGAAAGAGAAGGAGAGACCAGAGAGAATGATGATACGAGCATGTTGATTACTAAAATTTGACTGTCTAAAATTTATATGAATAATCTAAAAAATAGAATCTACATTATAAATCCTAGAGATCTGGAACCACTCTCAAACATTTTGACAATATTTTATATTATATATATATATTTAGAATTCAAAGAGAGAGAAACTAAAGGAGAATGATAATTTGTAACTTCCAAATTGAAAATGTACTTGTCAAAATGCAAATGCATTTGGCACATGCCAAATTTGGTGCTCACCTTATTTGGTGTGTGCCCTATTTGGCACATGCCAAATAGATTTGGCATGCCAAAACATTGGGTTTAGAACACCAAGCCTATTTGGCGTGCTGAAACATTAGGTTTAGAATGCCAAGCCTATTTGGCATGCACAAAATAGGTCACATTCCTTATTTGGCATGCGCCAAAGTGCTTGATGGGGGCCAAAAATTTTTTGGCACCTTTTTGGTCTCCCATCTTGGTACACTCGCCTTACATTAAGTTCATTTGCTAAAGCCTTCATACATGTTTCATGTTATTAAATGATCTTTTTAAATAAGTTAATGGACTGTTTGGATTATATTAAGATGTTAGTCTTTTTTAATCCTAGAGATGATATTAAAATTAATCCTAGAGATGATATTAAAATTAATCATACTTGTACCATGGTGACTTCATTGGCTAGGCAATATCATATTATTCCTTCCTCCCTCCCTCTCTCTTTCACTTTGACTCTCTATCTCTCTCTCTATCTCTTGGGATCTCTCTATCCTTGGTATTTTACTTTCTTTCCATCAACCACTCTCTCTCTCTCTCTCTCTCTCTCTCCCCTTGGTATTTGCCTTTCTTTCGGTCAACCATAGGGAGGGAGAGAGAGAGAGGTGAAGAGAGAGATGGAGGGAGAGAGTGAGAAAGAGAGAGGGAGGAAGGTTGGGTTTGAGGGAGAGAGTAGAGGGAGAAATTCCAAGTGCAAGAGAGGTAGATACTTGAGAGAGAGGTAGGGGTTGAGGAAGAGAGAGTGTGTGGGGGAATGTAGGGAAAGAGAAGGAGAGACTAGAAAGAGAATGCTGATACGAGCATGCTGATTACTGAAAGTTGAATATCTAAAATTTATATGAATACTCAAAAAACTAGAATCTACATTATAACTCCTAGAGATCTGGAACCACTCTCAAACATCTTGACAATATGTTATATTATATATATATATTTAGAATTATAAGAGAGAAACTAAAGGAGAATGATAATTTGCAATTTCCAAATTGAAAATATACTTGTCAAAATGCAAATGCATTTGGTACACGCCAAATTTAGCACCCATCTTATTTGGTATGCACCCTATTTGGTGTGCCCAAACCTTAGGTTTGGCATGCCAAGCCCATTTGGAGAGCACTAAATAGGGTGCATGCCTTATTTGACATGCACCAAAGTACTTGATGGGGGCCAAAAATTTTTTTGGCACCTTTTTGGTTCCCCATCTTGGTGCACTCACCCTACATTGAGTTCATTTCTTAAAGCCTTCATACATGTTTCATGTTGTTATATGATCCTTTTAAATAAGTTAATGGAATATTTGGATTACATTAAAATGTTAGTGGACATTTCAAGTGGTATCTTTGTTAATCCTAGAGATGATATTAAAATAAATTATACTTGTACCATGATGGCTTCATTGGTTAGGAAATACCATATCATTTGCATTCATATTGGGGGGTTTGTGAAGCAGTCATCGGTGAGGAGGGACCTCAAGGAGATCAATCTAGACTAGTTAGCAAGAGTAAAAAAAAACAAAAAGACACAGATAGATGGAGGCAATGCAAAACATATAGTTTTATTGCATGATTTTTTATTACATCCAATTGGTAACAACCGGGTTACAATATACCGATACACAAGCCTAGTAGAATAGGTCACAACCAGGACCTTGAATCGAATGATCTATCTTCTAGGAACAATCTATCTATCTAATATTTTGATTGATTCTAAAGCACGATTACAAATATATATATTGTTCCAAAGGATCCAGTAAACCTAAAAGGGATCAAAACCCGAAGAACAAGACCTAACATTCAAAATGAACAAAGTCGGCCTCCGCCAAGAGATTCCTCCAGAAAATCCAAAGGATGAAGCATAGAAGGTCATAAACATGCCAAGAAACATCAAGATCAATGCTCAAGGCTCCGCAAGATTCATAATGGGTTCCAGTAGATCATTAGAATAGGTCTCAGGCAACCGGTAACAAAAGAACAACCAGTAACAAGAAACTGCCAAGGAAACCGGTGGTGATATTTTGCCAGCAAGTGATCCAAATGACACATGGTTTGAAAGAAAGAAAGATGATCAAGTCTTCAAGTAGAGTCCAACTCCACAAGATCTGGTGAGCCAAAATGAGGACACATAGAAAGAAAATTGAAACTGCAAACAAAACATAAAGGAAAATGTTTTTGGTTGATGCAAGATTGCTATGAACTAGGGACGCTTCTGCATCAGACATCCAGGGTTAAAGAAAAGTGAGTCTCTCACTTTTCTAAGGTTAGAGGGAAACCAAGGTGGTCTACCTTTTCCTAAGAAATCCAAGATGAATCTTCAACTGGTTTTCTCTTCCATTTCACAATATATTGTTTATACTATTTGTTCTGGGTACTACACCCAATCCTGCTATCCAAAATCTCTTCAATCTGATCTAGTTCCTTCAAGGGAAATCATTTCTCAAGGTCTGCAACACTGTCCTCACTAAATTCTAGTTCATGGTATTCATGAAGATCTTCAATGTTGAATATAGGTGAAATAATTAGACTATCTGGTAGCTCCACTTCATATGCATTTCCAGAACTAAACTTTCTCAAAATCTTACAAGGTCCAAACTTCTTCATTTGCAACTTATTATAAGTTCCAACTGGGAATCTCACTTTCTCAAATATACCATTACTTCATCACCAACTTCAATTTCCTTTTGTCTCCTCTTCTCATATGCCTTCTCCTTATATTTTTTGTTCATGTCTTCCAAATGCTGCCATGTGATCTGCAAAATCTTCTGCTTCTGAACTCTTCTGGTCTTCATTGCTAATGTCTCTCAATTTTTCTATTCCTCTAGGATGCACTCCGGTAACAATCTCAAACGGTGTTTTTCCAATATTTCTATTCACCGAATTGTTGTAGGCAAATTCTGCTTGTGCAAGGATCAAATCCCAACTTCTGATTTTATCTCCCACTAAACATCTCAATAAGTTTCCCAAGCTCTGGTTAACAACTTCTATCTGTCCATCAGTCTGTTGATGAAAATTAGAATTGAACTTCAAATCTATCTTCATCTTCTTCCAAAGTGTTCTCCAAAAATAGCCAACAAACTTAGTGTCTCCATCTAAAACTATGTTCTTAGGTAATCCATGCAATCTCACCACTTCCTTGAAAAATAGGTCTGCTACATGTAATGCATTTGCTTCTTACAAGGTTTGAAATGAGCCATCTTAAAAAATCTATCCACTACCAAAAATATAGAATCATTCCCTCTCGATGTCTTAGGAAATCCAAGTACAAAATTCATGCTTATATCCTCCCAAGGTCTTACCGGTACTATCAAAGGTATATACAATGCCACATTATGACTACTACCTTTTGAAACTTGACAAACTCGACAACTCTACACATATCTCTTAACATCCTTATGAATATGGGGCCAAAAGTACTACTCACTCACCAATGCAACTATTTTGTCAATGCTAAAATGTCCAACTAAACCTCCACTATGTTTCTCTTTTATTAGGTTCTCTATCATGGAACTCTTTGGTATGCACAACTGAACTCCCTTGAATAACATCCCATCTTGAATGAAATAATCCTACCATTTTATCCTATCAAAAAATAACCGGTTCATTACATGCTTTCCAAGGTTATGCAAAATTCGAGTCTTCATCATACAAGGTCTTCAAATCTTCAAAACCTAATACTGTCACTCTCATTTCTGTCAGCAAATTCCTTCTCCTACTCAATGCATTAGCAACTTTGTTAGATTTACCACTTCTATTCTTCAACACAAAGGTGTAACTCTGCAATAATTCTAGCCATCTCATATGTCTCTGATTCAACTTACTCTGACTATTCAAATACTACAAAGCTTGATGATCTATATACAACACAAACTCCTAAGGAAACAAGTAGTGTCTCCATTTCTTCAAGTATTGAACTATGACATAAAATTCCAGATCATGCATTGAATATCTCTTCCAGGAATCATTCAATTTCTCACTAAAATAGGCTACTTCTCTCCCTTCTTGACTCAAAACTGCTCCTATTGTTGTTCCACTTGCATCACAATCCACCTGAAATACCTTATTAAAATCCAGTAAAGCTAACACAAGTTACTAAGTCAGTTTTTTCTTTAACAATTCAAAATTTTGTTTTCTTTGGTGGTCCACTTGAATTCCTTCCAATCTCCTCTCATGGTCTCACTCATAGGGTTACAAATTGAACTAATTTTTTAAATAAACTTCTAGTAAAAACTAGCCAATCCATGAAATGATCTTACCTCTCCAATGATTTATGGTGTAGGCCACTCAACAATGGCTTTCACTTTCTTAGGGTTCATCTTCAAACCATCCCTAGATATCACAAATCCTAAATAGACTAACTCATCCTTCATGAAAGTACAGTTATTGATATTGATCAACAACTTTTATTCTCTCAACCTCTATAAAACTTGTCTTAACTGCAACAAATGCTCCTCTTTTGTTCTACTGAAAAATCAGAATGTCATCCAAATACACAATAACAAACTTACACAAAAATTTCTTCAATACCTCATTCATCAGCCTCATGAAAGTGCTCGATGCATTAGTAAATCCAAAAGGCATCACCAACCATTCATATATTCCTTCATTTATCTTAAATGTTGTCTTCCACTCATCACCTTCTTTGATCCCGATTTGATGATATCTACTCTTTAAATCTATGTTTGTAAAGTATTTTGCTCCACTCAAATAGTCCATTATGTCATCCATCCTAGGCAAAGGAAATCGATATTTCACAGTGATATTGTTTATTTCTCTTGAATCAGTAAACATCCTGCATTCTCCATTCTTCTTAGGTGCTAATACTACTAGTACTGCACAAGGGCTCAAATTCTCTTGATCAAACCCTTCTTCAATAGTTCCTGTACTTGTCTATTTAGTTCTTCATTCTCTACTAGTGCCAACCGATGTGCAACTTTGTTAGGCAAACTAGCTTGGGGAACCGAGTCCATACAATGACTAATACTTCTAATAGGTGGCAATCCATCAGGTACATTATCTAAAATGATGTCCTCATATTCTATCTGCAAATCTCTTATCTCTTCCAAGTGTTCTTCCAGTTTTGGTCTCTCAAACTTCTTACGAATTAAGGCAAAACACACATTCTCATGTCTCAGTCCATCCATGAATTTCCTTCTATCTACTAAACAGACTCTGGTATTTGTACATACTTCACTCTTCAAAGGTTCCTCCAAAGGTAACAAGGTTTGCTTCATCCCATTGGCCACAATAGTGTATGTATTCTTCCTCCCATCATGTATCGCCCATCTATCAAACTTCCAAGGTCTTCCTAATAAAAGATGACAAATATCCATAGCCATAATATCACACAAAACTTCATTAGGATAATTCCCAATTTTCAATTTTACCAAACAAAGTTTACTTACTAACAACTTATGTTCATCCTGAATCCATGCTATCTCATAAGGCTTAGGGTGTTTCAATCTCTCCAATTTCAACTTATTCACCATCTCTTCTGAAACAAGATTATCTGGAATACAATTATCAATAAAAACTTTGCAACACTTATTGGATGCCTTACATTTGGTCTTGAACAAATTATTTGTCTGTAAGGGTTCTTCATCTCCTCTGGTATGACACAAAGCTCTCCTCATCATCGACAATTCTCCATCTTCTGGATTATTGTCTGATCCAGTGGGGTTTTCTTCCACCACTATTTCTCTTCCAATAGCCTCTATCTTCTTACATTCAAATGCACAGTGTCCTTCTCCTCCACACTTAAAGTGGGTTCCTTTAAATGTCCACTTATCTTGTCTTGCAAAGTTCTCATTCCGATAACCATCCGGTTCTCTCCTCCAGTAGAAATTTTTATCATCCTTCCGATATGAATTACCTTCTTTTCTCACTTCCTTGTCCTTGGTCTGATTTGTACTGGTTCCTTTCCTCCTTGAAATCTTCCTTTGGTAAATCTTCCACCTCTACCTCTCTGTGCTCATGTCTTTTGTTCAATTTCTCTTCAGCCTTTAGTGCATACTGGTAAGCCTCTTCAACACTCTCTAATTTGATCATACCGAGTTCATCTTCTATAGACATCCACAATTCATTCAAATATATTGCAATTTGTTCAACTTCATCATCAACATGCTGGATCTGATGTTCAATTTCTAAAATGATTCGGTGTACTCCTTTACACTAGATTCCTTATGTCTTAGGTTCTACAACTTCTAGAACAAATCCACTTGATGATTCACCAAGATAAAATTTTGATGTCAACTTAGCAATCATCCAATCCCATGTCTTAATATTTTCTTTACCTCTTCTTTGTCTATCAACTTGCAAATGCTCCCACCAAAGAGATGCATGACCTTTCAACCAGGTACAAACATATTTCACCTTCCTCTCTTCTGTAGTGTTTTCAAAATTAAAATACTTCTCCATCTCCAAGATCCAATCCATCAATTCATCTGAATCTAACTTCCCATCATATTCCAGTGGGGTAAAATAAGGTTTAGTGTTCTCCCTACTCAAAACCCTTAGAAACCTTTCTTCATCCGGATCAACTATCGGTAGGTTCACTTGTTCTACCGAGGCTTCTTCTCCTTCATCTTCACTTAAATATTCAATATGTCGGCCTCTTCTCTAGGCTGTCTCCACGGCTTCTAACTGGGCTACTATTCCTTGCAACATCTCCATCACAACAGGTTCTGCATTCCCACATGCTCCACCATTCCTAGTTCCTCTTTGCACCATTGATTCAAACTAGTCCTCTTCAATTCTAGGTCAGATCCGCAATCCGTCACCCTACAACAAAATTTCATGACACACAACCTCTAGAATGAAAGTTCCTTCTCATACCACTTAAAGCAGTCATCGATGATGAGAGACCTCAAGGAGATCAATTTGGATCAATCAACAAGAGTAAACACAACGGAAACACACTGATAATTTTATTACATGAAATTTGATTACATCCAATTGGTACCAACCGGGTTACAACATACCGACATAGAAGACGGTCGAATAGGTCACAATCAAAACATAAATTGAATGATCTATCTGAAATTCTGATTGATTCTAAATTTATTACATTCTAAAACATTATTATAAATATATATATCGATCCAAAGGATCCAGTCGACCCAAAAAAGATCAAAACCCGAAGAACAAAACCTAACATACAAAATGAACAAAGTCTTCCTTCGCCAAGAGATTCCTTTTCAGAATTCAAAGGATGAAATGTAGAAGGTCCACCACATGCCAAGAAACAATGAGATCAATGCTAAAGGCTCCTTAAGCTTCAAAATGGGTTCTGGTAGATCACTAGAATAGGTCTCAGGCAACCGATAACAAGGGAACAACCGGTAACAAGAAAGTGTCAAGGAAACCGGTGGCGATATCTTACCGGAAAATGATCCAAATAAGATGTGGTTTGAAAATAAGAAAGATGATAAAGTATTCAAGTACAATCCAACTCGACAGGATCTGGTGAGCCAAAATCGGGACACACAGAAAGAAAAATGAAACTGCAAACAAAACATAAAGGAAAATGTTTTTGGTTGATGCAAGATTGTTGTGAACCGGGGATATTCCTACATCAGTTTGATATTGATGAATAATGATGAACAACAAATACCCTAACTAGTACTAAGAGGGGGGGTGAATCAGTACATACAAAAACTTCTCCACAACTTATCAAGTTAAAACAATGCTAACCGGTTGTCTTCATCAATGAACTTAACCATGGAAATATCGATTAAACATAGTAAGACTTCAGATAGCTAAACCAGTAAAATTGAATACTTCAAATATCATTCAACACTTGATAACTACTTCACCATTATACGTATGCATGTGTTGAATCAGTAATACCATAACCATTAGCTTTGCATGCATAATCACTTAAACAAAGACTACACAATCATCACATGAAAAATGCACAACTCATAACATAGATTTTTCACATGGAAACCCAAATGGGAAAAAACATGGTGGGGATGAATACCCACAAGCTTGTTTTTGAACTCTTTTGAAGCTTGCTCTATTAGGATCCTAGTTCAGTGAAAGACTTTACAATAAGGTTCTGCTAGGAACCAGTCCTGTTAAAGATCAACCGGTTAAGGGATGGGTATATACCCTATTAAAGGTTGAAACCTTGTTAAAGGTTACCTTGCTAGAGGATTTGAAGAACTCAATGAATTTGAGTCACCTGGTTAGAGGTTTTACAATAAGCCTGTTAAAGCTACCTAACAAAGGGGTTTTCCTATTGTTGAAATGGTTAGAAGACAACAGGTAAAGCTTTGATCTGATAACAACACTACATGCTAATGCAAATCCTTTTCAGCTCCTCTACTATGCAATCACACTTTGCAGTTTTCCACTCACTCGTCTGGCAAGTATCTCATCACTCGGATGTAAACACAAAACTTTTCCAACAACTTACAATAACAAACATCATCGACCTTATAGACAACAATTAGGTCAGTAACATAACCCTAAACCCTAAGCATTTTAGGTTTACAATTAAAAGCAGTCCAATCCTGATTGTCCAAACACTTTGCATAGAATAAAACAATCTCAAATAAATCACAAGTCATTCTGCATCATTCATTCTTCATTGGATATGGGAATCAGTAACCCATCATGCTCTCTTCCCATACCACTAAGAAAAATGCCCATTCCCGAGGTAGACATTTAATGCAATTGATCTTCACATGCAATATCTTCAAGGAAATCCTTCACGTGCAAAAAAATGATATGGCATCTTGATCTCATCCTTATCTCTTAGCAAACTCATCATAGAATGTCACTGGTTGCATCACACAAGCTAGATTGCCAAACTAAAAACCCTAGAGCTGAGACTACAAACTGGTAGTCACACTTAGTGAAACCATGACACCAGTTCACTTCATCTCTTCATACCGGTTCTCCAACTTGAACATCAATAACAACTTCTTCCAACCTTCATACTGTTGGCATTATGTGAACCGGTATGAGGACATAATGACATTGTGTGTTTTCATTGATGTCAATATGCTAAAGAGGTGAGAACCGACATATGTGAGAACCAGTATAACACTGTGAACTGACATTTGTGCAAAAGTGAAGCGGTGTGTTTGTTAAAGGTGAACTGACATATGGTTATGGGAACTGGCACATGGAAGCACTGTATGACTACAGGTTGGTAGTCTCAACTTCAGGGTTTATGGTTGAAGTGCTTCAAGCCTGTGTGCCTCAACTAGTGATTTTGGGTGATGAGTTAGCATGGTAATGAAGAACAGATCGTGTTGCCACGTAAGCCTTGTGCGTGTGAAGGATCTTGCATGAAGGATATTGTTCCTATCTACCTTGGGAATGTGTGAAGTCTATAAATGGTGATAACTTATGATGGGTTATCAGCCGCTATGAAATTGGTGGAAAATGGACAATGGAGATTGGATCAAGATTGTTGCATTTAATGCAGTGTACTCAATAGTCAGGATTCAACCGTTTGAATTCCTTAACATAACAGGTTTTAGGGTTTAAGGTTTATGCTACCGACCTATCTGTTTTCCTATAAGTTCAATGTTGTGATTCTTTTTGAGGTTGTTGGAAAAAGTTGTGTGTGTGTATCCAAGAGAAGGGATACGTGATTCTTGCAAGACCAAAAGGAGAGGAGTGATACCTACAGAGTGTAAGTGCAGAAGGTGAAGATGAGCTTAAGCGGATCTGCATTGGCATTGAGTGTTGTTACAAGATCATTGTAATACCTGTTGATCTCTAACCACCTTAATAGTTGGAAAATCCCTTAACAGGGTGACTCAAAACAATTGAGTTCTTGAAATCCTCTAACAAGGTAACCTTTAACAGGGTTTAACCCTTAACCGGGTGATCCCTAACAGGATCGGTTCCTAATAGAACCTATTGTATCAGTCTTTAACCAGACAAGGCTCCTAACAAAGAGGACTTCTAAAGAGTTCAAAAACAAGCTTGTGGGTATTCATCCCCACCATGGTTTTTCCCTGTTGGGTTTCCACGTGAAAATTATGTGTGTCATGTGTGATGTCTTCTTCATGTGATGCTTTGTTGTTTTCTGTCAAGCGGTGAATCTTGTTGATCTAGTTGCTCATATGTATATCTTTGATGATAAATTACTTTTTAATGTATTAGGGTGAAATGGAAATGAAGTGTTAGAGTATATGATAAGATAGGTATTAACCGGTTTATGCTTGTCTCAGTTATTCTGGGTTTTTGTTGGTTGTACTCTGTTTTAGGACTTGTGTTATTGTTTGTCTGTCAATGCACAATGTCTGTTGACAAATCGGTCTAAGAGTGTGTTTTTGTCTGTACTGATTCACCCCCCCTCTCACTATCGGTTTGGTACTATTCTTTCATCGTTGAGTTATCAATTGGTATCAGAGCGTTCTCCAGGTCCTCTGTGCTATAACCTTAACCGCTTGAGGTAAAGATCTTAGTCTAATGATGAAGAGGGAAGGTCCAAAGTTTAACAGAGAAAATTTCTGTATATGGAAAGATAGAATGAAGATATACATCAGAAGCATGGGTGCTCAACACAGGAGCTATGTTGAGAATGCCTATGTTTCCCCTATCAGTACTCTCACCGATGACCAAAAGAGAGAGATGCAGGAGAATGGGCAAGTCATGGAAGCCCTAATTTGTAGTTTATCTGACATTGAGTTTATTGATGTCCAAGATAAGGTAAATCCCAAAGAGGTATGGGATACTCTTGAAAATATCTATGGCAGTGATGAGAATGTAAAACAAGCTAAGGAAGAAAGCCTTAGAGGGAAGTTTGAAGATATGCGGATGATTGAAGGTGAGATCATTCAATAGTATGGAATAAGAATCAAAACCATTGTTGGAGATATCAAGAGTGCAGGTGGTAAAATAGAAAATTCCACTGTGGTAAGCAAAGTCCTGAGATCCCTATTGCCGGTCTATGCAATAAGGGTTGCTTCTATTCAGGAGCCGAGATGAATAGACAAGACTAAGGTATCCCTAGACTCCATCATTGCAAAGTTGACAACCTATGAGCTAAATAGTTTTGATCAGAGTGCTCAAAAGACTCAATCAACTTTTAAAGCTTTTGTTGTACCATCCAGAAAAGTAAAAGAAGCTAGCACTAGTGGTGAACCAAGATAGAGCAGAGAAATGGATGATGAGGGGATTCTGATGGCATTTGAAGCTCTCCTTGCCAGGAAACATCCTAAAGGAATTGACAAATATAGAGGTAAGCTACCTTTGAAATGCTTTTCTTGCAACCGGATAGGACATATTGCTGTAAATTGTCCTAATGGCGACAACAAAGACAAACCAGAAAGGTTCAAGAAATTCAAAGGAGGAAACTGGAGAAACTGTTTTGTGCTAGTTGATGAAGGTGTCACAGATGAGGAATCAGAGGATGAAGAAAATGAAGATATTATGTTTGTTGTTGTCAAGGAAGATTTGTCAGACAAGAAGACTCTTGTCTCCCGGTTTGATAATTCCAATGAGTGGATCATTGCCAGTGGTTGTTCTCACCATATGACTGGTGACCGGAGCAAGTTTCTATCCTTGGAAGAGTATGATGGTGGTGTGGTTTGCTTTGGCAATGACGCACCATGCATGGTCAAAGGCGAAGGGTCTATCTCTCTGAATGGAAAGAGCAGTGCTGACGATGTGTATTGGGTTGATGGTCTCAGACACAACCAACTGAGTGTTGCCGAGATGAATGACAGTGGCCTCACTTTGGAATTCAAGAATGGAGTTTGCAGAATCAAAGGAAAGAATGGTGAATTGGTGGCCACCGGCATACAGACCAAAGGTAACCTATTTTAGCTGAATACAAATATAAGTACATTTCTTATGGCTAAATTTGATGATAGCTGGATATGGCATATGAGACTCTACCATGTAAACTTTGATAACATTGTGAAGGCTAGTAAGATCAAGGCAGTTAGAGGGTTGTTGGTGCTAAGAAAATTGGATAATACCTTGTGTAGAGAGTGTCAATTGGGAAAAATATCTTCCTCAACCTTTAAAGGTAAATCTTTCACTGTTGACAACTTGCTTGATCTTGTGCATACTAATTTGTGTGGTCTTATGAAAACTAGAAGTGTGCAGGGTGATAGGTACTTCATGATTCTCACTAATGACTGCTCAAGAATGATGTGGGTCACATTCTTGAAAGACAAGTCTGAAGCCTTTGTAAAGTTCAAGGCTTTCAGAGCATTAGTGGAGAAGGAAAGCGGTAAAAGGTTCAAGTGCCTGAGAACTGATCAAGGAGGGGAATTCACTTCCGCTGAATTCAATAAGTACTGTGAAGAACATGGCATCAAGAGGCAACTGTCTGCCCCTCGGACTCCATAGCAAAATGTCCTAGAAAAGCAGAGTAATCGGACTGTGGTTGAAGTAGCTAGAACCATGTTGATTCAAGGAAAGGTAGCTCACACTTTTTGGAGAGAAGCGGTGAGCATTGTAGTCTACACAATGAACCGGGTACTCATCAAGAAAGGTAAGGATAAAACTCCTTATGAGTATTGGATAGGTAAGACAATTGTGGTTAGCTACTTTAGAGTGTTTGGTAGCAAATGTTACATCAAGAGGAGTGAACACCAGAGCAAATTTGACGTGAAATGCGATGAGGGAATATTCCTAGGATATTCGACCAAGAGAAAAGCTCTCAAGTGTTTCAACAATAGGACTTAGAGAATTATGGAAAGTATCAATGTAAGAGTTGATGAAACCTCTGAGAAAACTGAGGAAACCGACAGTGAGCAAGCGGTAAATGAACCGGTTGTAACCTTTTGGGAACCGGTTGTCAGTCAACCAAGTACTAGTAACAATGTTCCTACACCGATAGATGTAGATGTTGATACTGATGGAGATGAGGATGAAGAATAAAAGCAAGAGGAATCCATTAAGACCATTCCTCGGTATGTCAAGCTGAATCATGATCCTAAGCAGATCATAGGAGATAAGGATGCAGGAATCCTTACAAGAAGAAAGTTCAGAGAAAACTCATGTATGATCTCTGAATTTGAGCCTAAATCATTTAAAGAGGCCCATAAAGATGAAGACTAGATCAAGGAAATGGAAGAGGAACTTGACCAGATAGAGAAAAATGGTACATGGTCCTTGGTACCCAGACTAGAGCATAAAAATGTCATTGGTACCAAATGGGTTTTAAGAAATAAGTTGAATGAGGATGGCATAGTGATTAGGAACAAAGCCAGATTGGTGTGCAAAGGATATGCTCAAGAAGAAGGAGAAGACTATGGAGAAACCTTTGCTCCTGTAGCCAGATTGGAAGGAGTCTGTATGCTTCTTGCATATGCAGCTTTTAAAGGTTTCAAAGTATATCAAATGGATGTAAAATCTGCATTCCTAAATGGTTTACTTGAAGAGGAGGTGTATAGTGAGCAACTAGATGGGTTTTCCCTATCTGAAGACAAAGACATGGTATGTAGGCTACATAAAGACTTATATGGTCTAAAGCAGGCACCTAGAGCATGGTATGAATGTCTGCATTCCCATCTTGTGAAGATTGGATTTGAGAGAACAAGTGAAGATAGCAATATCTACTTGAAGTCTGAAGGAGATCAAATCCTGATCTATGAGGTATTTGTTGATGACATTATCTTTGGTGGAGATGACAAGATGAGTCATGAGTTTGCAGATGAGATGAAGAAAGAGTTTGAAATGTCACTCATAGGGGAGATTAAATTCTTCATTGGACTATAGATCTAGCAGATGAAAGAAGGAATCTTTATCACTCAGTCCAAGTATGTCAAAGTGGTGTTGAAGACCTTTGGCATGGAAGATAGAAAACCAGTTGGTACTCCAATGGTGACTGGTTGTAAACTATCCAAAGAAGATGACTCAACATTGGTTGATGAGAAGGAATACCAATCAATGATTGGTAAGTTGCATTATGTAGTGCATAGCAGACTAGATATTGCACATGTAGTTGGCATTACTGCAAGATTCTAGAAAATCCCAAGAGAATCCCACTTGGTTGTAGTCAAGCGGATTCTTAGGTATTTGAAGGGAACTGTTGACTATGGATTGTGGTATCCATATAACAAGGATTTCAACTTGAAAGTTTACATAGATGCTGATTGGGCAGGCAATATAGATGACTGGAAAAGCACAACCGGTGGTGCATTCTTTCTCAGTAGTAGAATGGTCTCATGGATGAGTAAGAAGCAGAGTTGTATCTCTCAGTCTATAGTGGAAGCAGAGTATGTTGCAGCTTTCATGAACTGCACTCAGACAATTTGGATGAAGCATGTATTAAATGGCTTCAAAGTTCCTGTATCTGAACCAGTAAGTATATTTTGTGACAATACTAGTGCAATTAATATCTCCAAGAATCCGGTTTTACATTCTAGAACCAAGCACTTTGAGGTTATGTATCATTTCTTGAGGGCAAAGGTTCAAAACAAAGAGATTGCACTGGAACATGTTTCCAGTGAGGAGCAATTAGCAAACATATTCACCAAGCCTCTCCCAAAGGGTACATTTATGTACTTAAGAGGTGAATTAGGGGTGTTTCCCCTTCAAGAGGTAAACTAAAGGTATATGCTCCACATCAGTCAGGTATTGCATAGTCAAATTTTCATTCAGGATTGATGTGTTGAAGGATGCTACTCCTCAAGGGGAGCAACATAATGGAGTAGGGAAGCTTGTGCCTCCACTTTGGCATTGTTGTAAAAGGGGGAGAAGATGAGAAGAAGAGAAGATATTTGCAGAAATTGGGGGAGAAGATGTGAAGCGGAGAGATATCTTTGTATATTTCCATCAATGCCAAAGGGGGAGATTGTTGGCATTATGTGAACCAGTATGAGGACATAATGATATTGTATGTTGTCATTGATGTCAATATTCTAAAGAGGTGAGAACGGGCATATGTGAGAACTGGTATAACATTGTGAACCGACATTTGTGCCAAAGTGAAGTGGTGTGTTTATTCAAGGTGAACTGGCATATGGTTATGGGAACTGGCACATGGAAGCATTGTATGACTACCAGTTGGTAGTCTCAACTTCAGGGTTTCTGGTTGAAGTGCTTCAGGCTTGTGTGGCTCAACCACTGACTTTGTGTGATGAGTTAGCATGGTAAGGAAGTTGCCACATAAGCCTTGTGTGCGTAAAGGATCTTGCATGAAGGAGATTGTTCCTATCTACCTTGAGAATGTGCAAAGTCTGTAAACAGTGATAACGTATGATGGGTTATCAGCCGCTATGAAATTGGTAGAAAATGGATGATGGAGATTGGATCAAGACTATTGCATTAAATGCAGTGTGCTCAACGATCAGGATTGAACCATTTGAATTCCTTAGCGTAACAGGTTTTAGGGTTTAGGGCTTATGCTACCGACCTATCTGTTTTCCTATAAGGTTGATGTTGTGATTCTTTCTGAGGTTGTTGGCAAAAGTTGTGTGTGTGTATCCAAGAGACGGGATACGTGATTCTTGCCAGACCAAAAGGAGAGGAGTGATACCTGCAGAGTGTAAGTGCAGAAGGTGAATATGAGCTTAAGCGGATCTGCATTGGCATTAAGTATTGTTACCAGAACATTGTAATACCTATTGATCTGTAATCACCTCAACAATTGGAAAATCCCTTAATAGGGTAGCTTTAACTGGCTTGATGCAAATCCTTTAATAGGGTGACTCAAAATAATTGAGTTCTTGAAATCCTCTAACAAGGTAACCTTTAACAGGGTTTAACCCTTAACCGGGTGTTCTTGGAATCCCTTAATCGGGTGATCCCTAATAGGATTGGTTCCTAACAGGACCTATTATATCAGTCTTTAACCAGACAAGGCTCCTAATAGAGCGTACTTCTAAAGAGTTCAAAAACAAGCTTGTGGGTATTCATCCCCACCATGGTTTTTCCCTGTTGGGTTTCCATGTGAAAATTATGTGTGTCATGTGTGATGTCTTCTTCATGTGATGCTTTGTTGTTTTGTGTCAAGCGGTGAATCTTGTTGATCTAGCTGCTCATATGTATATCTTTGATGATAGATTACTTGTTCATGTATTAGGGTGAAATGGAAATGAAGTGTTAGAGTATATGATAAGATAGGTATTAACCGATTTATGCTTGTCTTAGTTATTCTTGGTTTTTTCCAGTTGTACTATGTTTTAGGACCTATGTTACTGTTTGTCTGTCAATGCACAATGTCTATTGACAAATCGGTCTAAGAGTGTGTTTTTGTCTATACTGATTCACCCCCCCTCTCAGTATCGGTTTGGGACTATTCTTTCATCATTGAGTTATCACATACTAGTTCACCCGCACTTATTGACATCAATGAAAAGATACATTATCATCATATCATCATACCGGTTCATCATATGCCAACAATCTCCCCCTTTGGCATTGATGGCAATACTCAGTGTAGCATTGTAATTAGAAACATCATAGACTAGTGCAACTATAACATATATCTTCATCACCAGATATCTTCTCCCATATCATACATCATCAGATATATGCTCCCATATCATACATCATCATATATCTTCTCCCCCTTTGAGAACAATGCCAAAGTGGAGGCACAAGCTCCCATACTTCCACTATGCTTCTCCCCGTATGGAGTAGCATCCTTCAACACATTAATCCTGAAATATTTGTCACTGTAATACCTGACTGATGTGGAGCAAACATTTTTAATTCACTTTATGAAGGGGAAGAACCCCTAATTCACCTCTTAAATAGGTAAATGTAGTTTTTAATAAGGGCTTAGTGAATATGTTTGCTAGCTGCTCCTTACTGGAAACATGTTCTAATACAACCTATTTGTTTTGAACCTTCTCTCTCAAGAAATGATACTTGAGCTTAATGTTATTAGTTCTAGTATGCAATACCAGATTCTTAGAAATATTTTTTGCACTTGTGTTGTCACAAAATATATTCACCAGTTCAAATATAGGTACTTTGAAACCATCCAATACATGTTTCATCCAGATTGCTTGAGTGTAGTTCATAAATGTTGCCACATACTCTGGTTTAGCTGTAGACTGGGAAGTACAACTTTTCTTCTTACTCATCCATGAGACTAGTCTTCCACCAAGAAAAAATGCTCCACCGGTTGTGCTCTTCCGATCATCCACATTACCTACCTAATTTGCATTGGTAAATACCTTGATATTAAAATCACCATTGTATGGATACCACAATCCATAATCAACTATCCCTTTTAAGTATCTAAGAATCCTCTTGACTGCTACTGAGTGGGATTCTCTTGGAATTTTCTGAAAACGGGACACAATGTGCAATGCATGAGCAATATTTGGTTTGCTGTGTACCACATAGTGCAGCTTATTGATCATTGAATGGTACTCCTTCCCATTCACTAATGCTGAATCATCTTCCTTAGTCAATTTACAGCCGGTCACCATTGGTGTACCAACCAGTTTTCTCTCCTCCATGCCAAAGGTCTTCAATACCTCTTTGACATACTTGGACTGGGTAATAAAGATTCCTTCTTTCATCTGTTGAATCTGTAGACCAATGAAGAACTTTATCTCTCCAATGAGAGACATCTCAAACTCTTTCTTCATTTCATCTACAAATACATGGCTCATTTCATCATATCCTCCAAAGATTATGTCATCTACCAACACTTCATAGATCAAAATCTGATTACCTATAGATTTCAGGTAGATGTTGCTATCCTCACTTGTTCTTTGAAATCCTATCTTCACAAGATGGAGTGTAATCATTCATAGCATGCCCTTGGTGCTTGTTTCAATCCATACAGGGCCTTTTGTAATCTACACACCATGTTACTATCTTCTGATAAATAAAACCCATCTGGTTTCTCAATATACACTTCCTCTTCTAGGATTCCATTGAAGAATGCAGACTTCACATCCATCTGGCATACCTTGAATCCCTTAAATGCTACAAATGCAAGTAGCATTTGAACACCTTCCAGTCTAGCCACTAGGCCAAAGGTTTCTCCATAGTCTTCTCCCTATTCCTGAGCATATCCCTTGCATACAAGTCTTGCTTTGTTCCTTAAAATTGTGCCTTCTTCATTTATCTTATTCCTGAAGACCCATTTGGTACCTATGACATTCTTGTGTTCTGGTCTAGGTACCATAGACCATGTTGCATTCTTTTCTATCTGGTCTAGCTCCTCTTCCATTGCCTTAATCCAGACTTCATCTGTAAGTGCCTCTCTAGTAGTCTTAGGCTCAAATATAGAAATCACGCAAGAGTTCTCTTTCACCTTTCTTCTTGTGAGTATCCCTGCATCTTTATCTCCTATGATCTGCTTCGGATTATGAGGTAGTTTCACATATCTAGGAATGACTCTAGCTAGTTCTTCTTTCTTTTCCTCTTCTTCTTCATCTCCATCTTCTTCTTCACCTACTGCAGCTTCTACCAATATGGGAACACTGAGGTCTTTGCTTGTTTCTTTCTTAACCAGTTCCAAGAACGTTACACTTGGTTCATCTTCCACTTGCTTGCTATAGGTTTCCTCAGGCTCCTCAGGGGATTCATCAACCTTGACATTGATACTCTTAACAATTTCATGTGTCCTATTGTTGTAGCACTTGAGAGATTTTCTCTTAGTTGAATATCCCAAAAATATTCCTTCATCACATTTAGCATCAAACTTTCTTAGATGCTCACCTCTCTTGATGTAACACTTACTGCCAAATACTTTAAAATAACTCACAGTGGGAGTCTTCTCGGTCCAGTACTCATAAGGGGTTTTAACTTTACCTTTCTTGATGAGTACCTGGTTCATAGTATAGATTGTAGTGCTCACCGCTTCTCTCCAAAAAGTGTGAGCAACCTTTCCTTGGATTAGCATTGTTCTAGCCACTTCAATTGCAGTCCTATTATTTCTTTCTGCTATTCCATTCTGTTGTGGTGTCATTGGGGTAGACAACTGCCTTTTGATACTATTCTCTTCATAATACTTGTTGAATTTATCAGAAGTGAATTCACCTCCTTGATCAGTTATTAGGCATTTTATTCTTCTACCACTCTCCTTCTCAACCAATACTCTAAAGGCTTTGAACTTTCTAAGTGGCTCAGACTTGTCTTTCAAGAATGTGACCCACATCATTCTTGAGCCATTATTAGTAAGAATCATGAAATACCTATCTCCCTAAATACTTCTAGTTTTCATTGGACCATACATATCAGTATGCACAAGATGAAGTAAGTTCTCTGCTGAAAAAGACTTACCTTTGAAAATTGAGGAAGACATCTTTCGAAGTTGGCATTCTTTGCACAAAGAATTCTCCGTTTTGTTCAACAAAGGCAATACTCTTACTGCCTTGATCTTACTCACCTTTACAATATTATCAAAGTTCACATGACAAAGTCTCCTATGCCATATCCAACTATCATCAAACTTCACCATCAGACATCAACTAATCTTGGCATTCAACTAAAACAAGGTACCTCTGGTTTGCTGACCAGTGGTAATAAGTTTACCACTCTTTCCAATTATACTGCAGACTCCACCTTTGAACTCCAGAACAAGTCCTTTGCCATTTAGCTGACCAACACTCAAAAGGTTGTGCTTAAGAACTTCTACCCAGTAGACAACATTTGCACTGCTCTTTCCTTTTAGTGAGACAGATCCTTTGCCTTTTACCAAGCATGGTACATCATTGCCAAACCAGACAACACTTTCGTCATGTTCTTCTAGAGACAGAGACTTTCCCTGGTCACCAGTCATGTGGTGAGAACAACCACTATCAATAATCCACTCATTAGAGTTGTCAATGCAAGAGACAAGTGCTTTCTTGTGAGACACTTCTTTCAATACAACTACAAACACTATGTCCTCATTCTCTTCATCCTCAAATTCTTCATCAGTAACACCTTCATCCACTGCAACAATACAATTTCTTCTATTTCCTCCTTTATACTTTCTAAACCTCTCCGGTTTATCCTTATTGTCATTGTTAGGACACTTAACAACTATATGTCCTATCTTATTACAGGAAAAACATTTTAAAGGAAGATTACCTCTATATTGTCTAGTGCCTTTTGGAAGTCTCTTAGCAAGAAGATCTTCAAACTCCATTAGAATCTCTTAATCTTCCATACCTCTGCTTTGCATGGATTCATAACTAGTACTTACTTCTTTTCCTTTTCTAGTTGGTGCAACGGATGCTCTAAATGTTGACTCAGTAATTTGAACACTGCCATCATAGCTATTCAACTCATATGCAGTCAACTTTGCAATGATAGAGTCTAAGGATACCTTGGTTTTGTAGATAGACCTTAGTTCCTGAATAGCAGCAACTCTGATTGCATAGACTGGGAACAACAATCTCAAAACTTTACTGACAACGCTGGCATCATCAATTGTTCCACTAGTGCTCTTAATATCTCCAACCACAGTCTTGATCCTTATGCCATATTGTTGAATGGTCTCCCCTTCAACCATCCTCATGTCCTCAAATTTTCCTCTAAGGCTTTCTTCCTTAGCTTGCTTGACATTCTCATCACTACCATAAATAGTTTCCAATGTGTCACATACATCCTTAGGATTTTCCTTATCTTGTACATCAATGAACTCAGCATCGAACAGGTTGCTAATAAGGGCTTCCATGACTTGCCCATTTTTTTGAATCTCTCTTTTTTGATCATCAATTAGAGTGCCAGTGGGGATTAGATAGGCATTCTCAACATAGCTCCAATGTTGAGCACCCAAACTCTTGATATAGATCTTCATTCTTTCCTTCCATATTTTGAAGTTATCTCTATTGAACGTAGGACCTTCCCTCTTCATCATTAAAGCAGGATCTTTTACCTTAAGAGGTTAAGCTTATATCACCAAGGACTTGGAGTCACTCTGATACCAATTGATGAATAATGATGAACAAAAAATCCCCTGATTGGTATTGAGAGGGGAGGGGTGTGAATCAATACATACAAAAAATTCTCCACAACTTATCAAGCTAAAACAATGCTAACCGGTTGTCTTTATCACTGAACTTAACCATGGCAGTATCGGTTAAATACAATAAGACTTTAGACAACTAAACCAGTAAAATTGAATACTTCAAATATCATTCAACACTTGATAACTACTTCCCCAATATACATATGCATGTGTTAAACCAGTAATACCATAACCATTAGCTTTGCATGCATAATTAGTTAAACAAAGACTGCATAATCATCACATGTAAAATGCACAACTCATAACACAAATTTTTCACGTGGAAACCCAAATGGGAAAAACCAGGGTGGGGATGAATACCCACAAGCTTGTTTTGAACTCTTTTGAAGCTCACTCTGTTAGGATCCTAGTCTGGTTAAAGACTTTACAATAAGGTTCTACTAGGAACTGATCCTATTAAAGATCACCCAGTTAAGGGATGGCAATATACCCTATTAAAGGTTACCCCGCTAGAGGATTTGAAGAATTCAATGAACTTGAGTCACCTGGTTAGAGGTTTTACAATAATCTTGTTAAAGCTACCTGGCAAAGGGATTTTCCTACTATTGAAATGGTTAGAAGACAACAGGTAAAGCTCTGATCTGATAACAACACTACATGCTAATGCAGATCCTTTTCAGCTCCTCTACTCTGGAGTTTTCCACTCACTAGTCTGGCAAGTATCTCATCACTTAGATATAAACATAACATTTTCCAACAAATTACAATAAAAAACATCATCGACCTTATAGACAATAATTAGGTCTATAACATAAACCCTAAACCCTAAGCATTTTTGGTTTACAATTACAAGTGGTCTAGTCCTGATCATCCAAACACTTTGCATAGAATAAACCAATCTCAAACAGATCATAAGTCATTCTACATCATCCATTCTTCACTGCATATGGGAATCAGTAACCCATCACGCTCTCTTCACATACCGCTAAGAAAAATGTTCATTCCCGAGGTAGACATTTAATGCAATCAATCTTCACATGCAAGATCTTCAAGGAAATCTTTCACATGCACAAAACTGATGTGGCATCTTGATCTCATCCTTATCTCTTAGAAAACTCATCATAGAATGTCACTGATTGCATCACACAAGCTAGATTACCAAACTAGAAACCCTAGGGCCGAGACTACCAACCGGTAGTCACACGTAGTGAAACCATGACACCGGTTCACTTCATCTCTTCATATCAGTTCTCCAACTTGAACATCAACAACAACTTCTTCCAATCTTCATATCGGTTCACCTGCACTTATTGACATCAATGACAACATACATTATCATCATATCATCATATCAGTTTATCATATGCCAACAAATATCCCCAAAAATGAGCTCAATATATTGCTTATCTGGTGAAAATAGGGGGGGTTTTAATTCAAGCTGTTTATTGGGAGGGGTTGACAAAAATAGAGTTTAGCACAATAATTTCTGAAAATAGGGGGATTCTTTAGTATGCCATGAATGCACGTGATATAACCCATGTTCACTAAGTGAATCCCCCATGACTTGTACCTCTCCTAGAGTATCTCTTATTCATGAAGAAATAGTTAATACTTTTATTAATGATCTCTCCAATGAAGATGCAACATTGAAAAGTAATTATGAATCCTCTTCAGAAAAAGGTTACTTTGGTGCAAGAGGGAAAAGATAAAAATCATTTTACTAATACTTCCATCACCTTAAATCCTCCTTATTCTCCAAGAACTTATCTTAGCCATCAACATGTTTTGGGGCAAGATGATGTTATGCATTTCCTTCATGATATAACACCTAACATAATTATTTTATAGAGATGAAGCTTTAGATGATGAAAACACTTCTTCCCAACCTAACAAAGTGAACATGAATAAGAATGATAAGAATGAGAATCTCCATACAAAGATATATCCTCGTTCATGTATTCATACCTTTGGTCCTTCAAAGTGCACTTGCACAAAAAACTTCGATGATGTCTATAATGAAATTCCTTCCCATTGACAATTATAAACACATTATGATGTTGGATATGACATTATTTCTAAACAAGGATATAGTGGACAAGGTCTTGGAAAGATGGAACAAGGAAATACCTATAGAACCTCCTTCACAATACACTAGAGAAGGTGTAGGATTTCCTCTCCCTTACCTATTTTATTACCAAAGTCTAATCCTCCTACTCAAAAGGACATAAGGCCTAACTATTTCAATCTAGAAAAAAATATTTTGTAGACTTAAACATGATAAAAATTACTTACATAAGATATAAGAACAATCCTAAGAGATGCAATAAGGAAACACTTTGTCACTTTGATCTGTCACTCTCATTCTATTGCTAACTGCATTCTAGTTAAACTTTTTTTTCAAGATTTATGTGATCTCATTCTTTTTCTAGATCCAAATTTGGAGGTAGTGCCTTGGCAGTCTTAAGGCCCTATTTTGTTGCTCCTCACTATGTGATACTAGTACTTACCATTTTAGAGTATTTGTGTCATTCATGGTGGTACAATTTCATGTGCAATCATACTTGGATAGCAACATGATAGTATTGTTATTCTTGTCTCCATGCTTGGGGGGGGGGGAAATAGTTTTTCATCTTTTCTTTTCTTTTATAAGGATTCACTTTTCCTTTGTTGAGTTGCATCTTTTATAAGGATATTTATTTTTTCATAGAATTTTTTGTCGTTCATGGGGACTTTAACCTTTCTTGGAGGTGTGTTTCCTTGATTAGGACCTTTTCCTTGCTTGAAAGTTTATATTTTTAAAAAGGGAATAAAAACCAATGCCGTTACTAAATCTTTACAACCATACCACCTCCTTAGAGGCATGTGTAGTAGCCATATAATTTACTTCAATTGTGGATTTTTTTTTATTACATCTATTCCTTATCCATCTCATTTCTCCTCCAAACAAAGTAAATACATAGCCACTAGTATACCTCCAGCTATCCAAGTCACCTACGGAATCTGTATCAAAAAATCCTTATATGTTGAATGACTTAATGCTAAAAATCAGGATCTACTAGTAATTATAAAAAAGATATAAAATAAAGAAATTAAGAATCACACAAATATAAATTTAACACATTACACAAGATATAATGGGTAAAACCCCATAAAGAATCATTTTATCAAAATACTTATAAATATATTCTATAAGAAAATAGACTTGAACCTGGGGACACTTCTCCACATACTTCCACATGACCAATAATACCTCCGTGCATAGTGATATAACTCACTATAAAACTCCAAATTCAGCCACCTCTAAAATGAGATAGGATCTCCTTAAATATAGGAGGAAGGGTGGCTTCACTAGTGACACCTTTTCAATAATCCCCATGCATAAATAATTAATAATCTAATAGTTATTATATTATAATTATTTCAAATGGGATATGCTAAATAAAGCATATAATATATAAGGTTTTATAACCTTATATTAGAACAACATATAAATTTTATAAGGGTGTGACCCCTAATAACATTATGTTCTAACTCTCCCCTTTAATGTTAATAGGGGGAATCACATGACAATTTACATAAAAGAAAAAATAAAGTACCCTAGTAATGCATGTCTTCTTTGATGGTGATAACTAGAGACACAAATATGTTCCAACACAAAGATCATGCATCTCGGGCTACTTGAAAGTCATCAAGTCATAATCTATAATCCTAGTAAAATAAAAATGATCTATTATATCTTATAAAAAATTATATTGGAGATACAATCTCCTAACATTAGCATCACCCCAAGTTCATTACATAGTGTCCATAGGTCTTATAAAATAAAATTCTTTTACAAGCGAAATATTTACAAAGAAAGAATTTACAATATACCCATAGGACTTAAAAATTCCCAAGGGACTTATTAATGCCTAAAGGTATTATGGTATGGCTATTAGAACTTTCTTATGTCAGAAGGACTTAAATTTGCCCAAAGGACTTACTAATACCTAAAGGTCTTATGGTATGCCTATGAGGATTTGCTTATGATAGAATGATAAACATTTAGGATTTAGCCACTAGTTATTGTCATTGACATGAACACTCCCCCTCAATGGGATCATCTAAGGCCAAGCATTTATTTAAATTTGGAGTATATAATGCCTAAAGGTCTTACATCTAGAATTTAGCCACTAGGTGGTGTCACATACACTCCTCCTAAATGACATCACCTAAAATTCAATCATTTCACATATATTTTAATAAGCGATGGATAAGATTCTAATCTATTTTTTATATCATAGCATAATTTTATTTGAATAAAGTTTGAGAGATCTTTAATGATGGAATACCTTCACTTGAGTTGGGTGCCCATGATCTTCAATGTGATTTTCTCTCTTTGGAAATGAGATTATTTGGCAAGAGTAAGATAACTTCAATTATCATATAGTAAGGTGGTACTTTTAAATCTATCCAACTTGAACTCTTCCATAAATACTCAAAGCCATATTATTTCTTCTAAAGTTACTTTTGTTTCAAGGAAACAATAGAAGATGACCTTTTATTATGTATTGAAACAACCACACAATAAAACCTATACCATATGTTTTGAAGACATAATATATGTGTTGAATGAGCATAAAGAGGTTCCCCATCATCTATGCATATATTCTATTACAACCTATCAAAATGATTAGTATGGTCTAACCTGCTCTAATACCATGTTAGAAATTAGAATCTCAGGATAAGTTAATTATTATAAACAAGATATAATATAAATAATTTAAGAATCACACAAACATAAAGTTAACACATTACATGAGATATACATGAGGAAAACTATTTCGGGTAAAAAAACCCATAAAGGATTATTTTATTAAAACACTTACAAAATATAGTCTATAACAAAATAGACTTGAATCTAGGGACACTTCTCCACATACCTCCACATGACCAATAATTCCTTTGTGCATAGTGGTATAACTCATTGTAATACTCCAAATTGATCCACCTCTCAAATGAGAGAGAACCTCCTTAAATATAGGAGGAAGGGTGGCTTCACTAGTCACACCTTTTCAATAACCCCATTCATAAATAATTAATAATATAATAGTTATTCAATTATAATTATTTCAAATGGGATATGCCTAATAAAGAAAATAATATTTAAGGTTTTATAACCTTATATTAGAACAATATATAAATTCTATAAGGGTATGACCCTTAATAACATTATGTTCTAATACTTAACTACATCTCCAGTACTATGATAAACCAAATAGTAATCAAAAGTTCCTTTAAAATATTTAAAAACCCTTTAACAAAAGTCCAATTCTCTCTACCAAGATTATACATAAACCCTCTCATAACTTAGTCTAATTGGGAAATATCCACTCTAGTGAAAATAATTACATATATCAAACTCCCAATTCTACTAGCATAATGGAATCTTATCTACATATCCTAAAAATCATCATCAAAACATGTACACATGTCTAAGATAAATTGAGTACCAACTAGAAATGGAATACTATTTGGCTTAAAGTCATACATATTGAACCTTGACAAAATAATATCAACATACTTACTCTAGCTTAACCAAATATTTATGTGAACCTAATCTCTACCGATCTCCATCTTGAATATATTTTGTAGCCTTTAAGTCCTTCATATCGAATGTGCTAGAAAGTCAAGCCTTGATTTATCTAATCATCACCTTTTTGTTACCAATAAATGACATTTCATCAACATACAAGACAATAATTATTATTTTATTATGAATAACCTTAATGTAAACACAATGATCCTCCTCACTCATTATATATTGCAACTTCAATGCAAAATAATCAAAATTCTAGTATCACATTCTAGGTGACTGTTTCAAACTATATAAAGATCTCCTTAACTTCAAAACCAATTATTATTTTATTTTCACCATAAAATAGTTAGGTTGTCTCACATAACTTTTCTCCTGAAGATCGCCATGCAAAACCATAGTTTTAGTATCCATTTTCTCCATCTCAAAATCGCGCCTTGCTACCATGCTTTCATCATAGACATCTATTTGGGAACCTTCTCCACCCACCACTCTCTCCTTTGATACTTTTACTTGTGATATAGAAGAAGGTAAGATTGTGACAAATAAGAGGAAGAAATTTATTGTATTTTTATTCATAAATCTGGTGTCTTTAAAAATGAAGGGCTTCTTGACGAATATCTATGAAAATCATGATGGGATCAACAAAGATGACATGCCTCTTTATTCATTTCTTCCATTAATTTTATTTCATGAAATGTTCAAGATAATAGTAAATTGGGAAGGAACTATTTCATCTATAATGTTTAAAAGATACTTCCAAAAAAAAATTATAGGTTTTGTGCTTTCTATAGTTTGTCATATCACACGGACAAAAGTCATTTTTTGCATTGTGATCATCAACTAAATCATGCAGAACTTTCCACTTTCATTTTACCTAAGTGGTAGTACCTATCTCATGGATGTGAGAAGAATAATTTTGATTTGTGGTCCCTCTTTACTATTAATAACCATTATCTTGGAGTTAATACTTGTCATTTGAATGATGTTACCTAAATATCTCATCTCTAGAGATCAATTGTAGAGTCTCTTTCAATTGCCTATTAAATCATGTCTAGGTATTATAATATGCTAAAATTTTCATATCATAAATATGATCATTTACCTATATGATGGGTATAGAGAAAAAATGAAGCTTTGTGTTATATCTACAATAATTTAAGCTTTTTTAATTGAAAGTTGATCACTATTACTATGATTGTCTATGCTATATAAAACCAAATTTGTTGTTAAACATGGAAAAATTTAAATAAATGCCTTAATAAGCCATTTTTTCAGTTGTCAATATATCGTTTCCTTTGCTAACTTTATACACCTAAAAAATAGTTTGAAGATAGTTAATTAAATACACAATTATTTAATTAATCCCCCTTCCCAATTAATTGAATTCACAAGCAATTTGATTAATTTATCTATTCATCTACTAGTAAATCAATCTACATGATTGATTTATATAGTTCATTTCATAATCCCCTTTGATTAATTAATCTAAATTAATTAATCCGTCCCCCATTTTAATTCATTCTTCTAATCTCATAATTAGTTAAAATAAATCAAATCATGATTTGTTGAGATTAATTATCTTTTTCAAATATTTGACTTTATAAATTCAAATGAGCACATGGCTACTAAATTTTAATCACCTAACCTAACTATCCCCTAACCTAACCCATTCTATCTAATCCTGGGGTCTAACTAACCCCATCCCCTTGCACATCCTAACCTCTTATGGGTTGGATATTCTCCCCTTGAGACACATGGCACTTTTTCCACATGTCTCCTCCCTTGGACACTTTTCCTCTCATGAGAAAGGCTCCTTGACACTTGTCACCACAAAGATGAGAACTGTCCCTTCCTCCAACCTCTTCTCTGATTTCCTCATGTTTGACCCTTGATATCTTCTAGATTAAATGTGGATCATTGATTCCTGCCACCTTAGCTTTGTCCTTGTAATTCCTATAAATATCCCTCATTTTGGACCAATAAGGATCCCTTGCATTGATAGTTTTAGCATCATTACTATAGGAATTTTCACGTCATATCATCTAGCATTAATTGTCAATTAGATTAATCATAATTCATTTTCATATTAATCTAGTTTCAATTTATCAATCATGTAGCTTGAATAGATCATTCTAGCTAAATCATTCATCAATAATCATGCATTTCATACAATTTACACAACCAATCATGAAGTAGATACTCAACTCATGAGTTGCCACTTTGGTGGTCATTTCTCCACTGAGAGCCAACAATTCTACAACCTTTAAGGTCCTCAAGAATAGAGGAGGATGGGACATTTTAAAGGAGGCTATGGTTTTGCATCTTTAATTTAGATCTTGTATTTTCTTCCTACTTATGCTTTATTGTCTCATCTATGTGTATAATTTTTTATTTAACGACATCTTTAGCATCACACTAACTACTTTCAGTTACTAGTAGATCCCTTGTGATATATTATCCTTTAAAATCACTTTATGATCTGGTTTTATATTGAACAGTAAGATATGGTTCCCAAAGCACCCAAAATATAATTTTACCTCAACACATGACTATTTATTCATAAATCCATGGTATCCTACATTTCATATATTTAAAATATTGAGCCACACTCTACTTATGGGATTGGATGGATCTAATGGTGTAATGATGCCATCAAATGAACTACTTGACTTTAAAAAAATTATGGTTTATAAATAGCATTATTCTATTACCATTAGTTGAAAGCTCTACCATGTCACCTTTGTGTTAGATATTCTTCCTTTCTCTCACACTTTGGATGTAGTGTCCACACTTGAATTGAATTGTTTTGACTAGAGTTGACTTTTATTTCATGCATGATAGACTGACTATTTTTGATGATATGGATGATGATTATTCATGTGTTTTAGTTACTCATTATGATGCTATACATTATTGGACATATGTTATTTGGGATGATTTATATGATGACGACTCTATGGTTATTGATCATGTGATTTGATGGATACATGTGCTTGATGGATTCGATATGCTGACTATGTGATGGATTATTGATAGATTAGATTTATCATGGTTTTGATTATGGTTACACTAACCCTATTTCGTGATTACATATGATGAGATGTTATGACTATCTTCATGAGAGGGATGATGTCACATCACTCATTGCAAGTGGGATGTGCCGTCATGATTCCCTCTCACTTGTCTGTTATGAGATATATTCATATGTTGTATCGTTGTTTTGTGGTTGCAGGGTTTGTAGGTACCAGGTATCAACTCGATCTGGCTTCATAGGTCTGAGTGTGTCTTTAATTCCAATGGCTTATGTGGTTCGAAGATGACATGAGTTCCTTACACATACTCTAGGTCTAAGTTGTTCACTGTGAGTTGTCGGTGTCTTGGCATAATTTGGCACGTTAGTTAGCAAGTTGTGGTTTTGTGAGCATGTATGTGTTTGTTGATCTATTTAATTAATGTGGTTAAATATGTTTAGAGTAATTATTTGATCTTGAGGTGTGATTTTATAATTAATAATGTTTATTTTAATGTATTTAATTTATTCACTTGAGTATTTAATTATTTGATAATTTATGTTTATTTATTTTAAGATGGCTTTAAATATTCATTGTTTAATTGTTATTGTCGTTTAATATGTATTTAATATTTGTTTGATTAATATCTGTTTGATGGTTATTTATTTATTTATTTGTTTTGACTATAGTTTAATTATTTGTTTAGTGTTTAATATTTTATTTGGGTATTTAATTATTTTATGAGCTTAGATTTATTTAATTATTAATTCCCCTTTTGATTATTTAAGTTAAATAGTTATAGCCTATGGTTTGATTAATTATATAGCTTGCTTATTAATTATTTGGGGTGTATAAAATACTTCAGCTTATAAAAATAACATGCCCCACTTAAACAATTATAATATGTTTATATTTCCTGTACCTACCTTTTAATCCCACTGGTGGAATTCGAATGGAGAAATATTATTTCAAAACTATGTTGGGTAGGTCAAATATATTCTGTTAGAGTTATTTTGTATTTGCTAATAATTATTTATTTAATTATTAGTCTATTATACTCTACGCTTAAGCTAAACTTAGGCATTTAATAATATGGTAGATATTTAATTAAATACACTTTATCCCTTTAGGGTTTCTTTATGGTTTCATATTCTCCTTTCATAAGGATTGTATTGTAATTTTCTATTCTATTCCCTCTCTGAATGATAATATTTTTCTTTAGAGCCATTATTGTTTTTTTGTCTCCAATATTCTCTTGTGACATGTATTTTGCTTGTAGGTGCTCTTGGGATCTTAGAAGTTGTATTTTCTCAACTTCTTCATGGTATCAAAGCTTACATTTGTTGCTGCTTGTTCCTAATTTTTTAGAAGATTTTTTGGAGGCCAAGGTTTCAGTTTTTTTTCAGAGTTTTATTTTGGATCTGGGGAGATTCTTTATTTTTGGGAATTTTGGACTCAAACGGACCTCATTGTTGAGCTCAGAACACCTAGAAACCCCCATTTTCATAGAAAATTTCTGCAATTTGGACAACTTTGGGTCTGGTATTTTTTTTTAATTTTGGCCCTTCTAGGGCACATTTTTCGAGAAAAAAAATTTATTTAATTTTTTTTTAAGGTAGTTTTATGGCTTGCCTAGGCTGAGTCGTTACCATGATGGTCATTGGAGCTGTAGGCAGTCTCCAAGACTGCCATGACAAGCGGTCTCCACACCGCCCAGCAACCTGTGGTCTTCCCAACTGGTGGTCTCCCCAACCGACGGTCTCCCACCATAAACAGTTTCCTTGCCGATTAGCCGCCCACTGCCTAGAGCTCTGTCGACGCCCAGCTAGAGAGCCACCTCTACCTAGTCACCTCCTCTTGCTCCTCTTTGAAATCCTTTTGACAGGGGGGAGGTTTTTTTGTCATAACTTAGGCAAACAGAGTGAGAACTTCAAAAACAAATAGGTGTCGGAAAGCTCTTTTCGAGCTCTATTCAGATCTGGAGGTTAGATTTTCTGATTTTCTTATTTAGTATCTATTTTTTTTCCATCAAATTCAGATATCTTTTATGCACTCCGGGAGCAATAACTTGGGCAAACGGACTCCATTTTCAGAAAATGAATAGGTGTCAGAAAGGTCTTAGAGAGCCCTATTAAGATTTGGGATTAATTTTTCTAGAAAAAGAACCAAGTACACAAGATATTGTCTGACACATTTTTTAGCTCTTGTCTTCTTTTCTGGCTCTTAGATTGTTCTGGTTTTTTGGTTTTACATCTTGTGGGGGGTGTTATTTTACTACTTTCTATAATTTACTTCAAAAAATAAGAACACCTAAAACTAAAAAAAAACCCCTTTTGCATCCTTTGTCTAGTCCGAAAGATCACTTAATTAAAAAAATCAAGAGTAGGTCCAAGTCCAGGTACAAGTACATATGGCAGATTCTTTAGTTGAGCTTCTTACTTCACAGAATTATCACACTTGGAAAGCTCGAATGATGAGGCTTCTTAGATCACGAGGGTTGTGGTCTTGTTTGGATGTGGATAAACCTTTGTTGCAGCATCCTTTTGAGATTCTTCAGTACATGAATACGATGGATGAGGCTATGGGTGTCATCTCCCTACATGTTTCAGACAACTTGATTTTTCACTTGGATGGTTTTCTCACTCCTCAAGCTATGTGGTCCAAATTTGATACACTCTTTGGTACTATCAATGAGTTCAGAGCATTATAGATTGAGGCATATCTCTCTTCCTTGTTACTTGAGTCCTTTCCTCAAATTAAGGAATTTCTGAACAAGTTTAAAACCACCAAATCTATCCTACACAATTGTGGTAAAAATAAGACAGACATAGAGTGTATCTACCTAATTATCTCTTAGCTTTGAGGTCCCTATCAGATATTTGCTTCCACACTTTATTCTACTATGGATGCCTTGGGTATAAGCTATACACTTCACCATGCCTACTTTTGATGTGTTTTATGATCAGTTGACTCATGAGAAGGCTCACCTATCTCAATTGGACACTCTCACAGGATCAAAGAACACAACATTGGTTGCTCAGACATCTAAAGAGAACAAGAAGCAAAAACTGAAGCCTAAGAAGGATTCAGCTGGCAGTGAGCGTTCCTCCAAGCCACCACCTAAGTCTGATTATAAACAGAAGTCCTATCCCAAATAGGAGCAATATTCTAAGTCTGGTGAGTCTTCCTCTAAGACTAAGAAGAAATTAAATGAAATTTGTAGTTTTTATGGCAAGGAAGGTCATCCAGTTTCCCGATGTTGGAAACAATTAGAGGCTTTGAAGGAAGCCATGCAACATCATCATATTTCTTCTCCTCAACCTCCATCTTCCTCTTCTACAGGGAAAGGACATGCTCTTTCTGCATGAGCTATTACTTTTGCATCCACTTGGATTATTGATTCAGGGGATTCTCACCACATGACACACTCACAACATCTTGTTACCTCACTTTCTCACAGTGACACTTTATAGATTGCAGTTGGTGACTCAGCACAACTTTCAGTTTTAGTTTCAAGTTTAGGTTTTGTTTCATTGACAGGTGGTTATTTTCAGGATGTTCTTTTGGTTCCTGACATTTCAATGAACCTCCTCTCTATTTATCAGATTTGTCATTTTGGCTCTAGTAAAATAGTTGAGTTCTCACCACATGATGTGATTATTAGAGAGCTCCATGTTCCTGATTTGGTTGTGTTTACTGGTAGTGTTGATCCTAATTCTCAATTATATTGGTTTGATGGCTTTGAGAGTCTAGATGGTCCAGGTGTTTCTCTTGTAGCACATGCAGATTTAGTGAGAAGAATTTGGAGCATTTTGGCCATGTCAATTAGAGATACTCACAATAGATAAGCACATAGGCACTTGTGATTGGGCTCCCTCAAATATCTTGTATTGATGGTGTATGTCAAGGTTGTGCACTTGGAAAACATCATTGTGATCCATTTCCTATAGGCAGAGCCACACTTGCTAAGGTACCCTTGGCTTTGATACACAGTGATCTTATATCATTTCCGACTCCATCTTTTTCAGGGTCCAAGTATGTGCTCACGTTCATTGATGACTTATCCAAACATACATGCATGTACTTTCTTAAGTACAAGTCTATTGTCTTTTATTCATTTCGAGTCTTTAAGACATTTGTAGATAAGAAGTCTTGTCTTTCTATCAAGAGGATCTACACATATAATGGGAGAGAATATTTGAATCAGGCTTTTACATATTTCTGCGCAGAGCATGGTTTGCAGCATCAGTTATCAGTTCCTCACACTCCTTAATAGAATGGTATTACTGAGAGAAAGAATAGAACACTATGAGAGATGGCCAAGTGTATGCTTCAGTCACATTCTATGCAGCCTACTTTTTGGGCTGAGGCAGTTAATTTTGCCACTTATATTCAAAATCGGATTCCTCATAAGGCATTGCACCAGATGACTCCTGAGGAGGCTTGGGCATTTATTCTAGATTCTCAAAGGAAAGCCATGGATAGGAAGAGCTGACCACTCATTTTTGTTGGCTACTCTGATGATGTTAAGCCATAAAGGTTGTTTGATCCTGATTCCTGAGAGGTCCCATTTAGGAAGGATGTCCAGTTTGATGAGCACCTTCCTTAGATGGATTCTCCATCACCAGCTTCTCCCTCATTGACTCCTCCTCCCTTTTCATTTTTTGAGGATTACTTATTCTTTAAAGATGATGCAGATGATGGTCCACCATCCCCATCACCACCACCACCTGCAACTCAGCCTTTGCCCAAGTGGGCCCAGTTTATAGTTGATGTTGCTAGTTCTATGGTAGGTGATCCTTCTGACATGCGTCGTACTTGTGCACAAACATCGGGTTCTAGTCTTCTAAGTCATGCCATTTCAAATGATCCTGATAAATTTTCAAAGGCGGCAGGTCACCTAGAGTGGGATAGGGCCATGGATGAGGAGTATTCTTCTTTGACGAAGAATCATACTTGGGATCTTTGTACTCTTCTGAAAGGAAGAAAGTTGGTTTAGTGCAAGTGGGTGTAGCGTACCAAGTATGCTACAGATGGTTCTATTAATAAGTATAAGGATCTTTTTATTGCGAAGGGGTTTTCTCAGGTGGAGGGTATTGATTACTCCGAGACCTTTGCTCCTATCGCCAAGATGAATTCTATTTGCTTTGTACTTTCTCTTCCAACTTCACAAGGATGGACATTTTTTTTCAGATGGATATGAAGAGTGCCTTCTTGCATGGAGACCTTCATGAGGAGATCCATATGGAGAAGCCTCAAGGATTTGTGCAGGATTCCTCTTTTGTTTGTAGACTTCAACGTTCATTATATGGTCTCAAACAAGCTCCTTGGGCCTGGTATGAGAACATGGACTCTTTCTCTCCACACTCTTCACGCGTTGTTATTCTAATCCCACAATATATATTCAGCATCAAGGGGATGATATAGTTATCCTTGTGCTCTATGTTGATGATCTTATCATTACCGGTAGCTCATCCTCCTTGATTCAGGATATCCAGAGAGCCTTGATGGAGTAGTTTGAGATGACAGATCTTGGCCATCTACACTATTTTTTGGGCCTATAGGTTATTCAGTCTTCCGATGGGATTTCCATACTTCAATAGAAACTTCATAGATTTGATATGCTTACTTGCAAGCATGTACCCACACCTTTTCAATCAGGTGTTGTTTTGTTTGCCACTTGTTCTACACCTTTTGTGGATCCTACCTTATATAGGTAGTTGGTTGGCAGTTTGTTGTACCTAGCACATTCTCGTTCGGATCTTTCCTTTGTGGTTGGTCTTGTCTCTAGCTTCTCCCATGATCCTCATGAGAGCCATTGGCAAGATACCAGATGTATTTTGAGATACATTTGGGCCACTACATAGTTTGGCATTCACTATAATTTAGGATCCCCTCACATTGTTTGCTTCATTGACTCAGATTGGGTTGGTGATGCTCATGATTGGAAGTCTACTTCTCACTTTTTTTTTTGCCTTGGTTTTGGTCCTATCACATGGTCTTGCAAGAAGTAGTCTACTATTGCATTATCATCTACAAAGGTTGAGTACCGAGAAATGGTGTTAGCTAGTCAGGAGGTTTTATGGCTTTGACAGTTGATGAATGAGTTTAGGTTCCCTCCTAATAGTCTCACTATTCTTTGGTGTGACAATTAGAGTGCCATTCATATTTCCCACAACCCAGTGGAGCACCAGAGGACTAAACACATTGAGCTTCACATGCACTTCATCAGATGGTTGATTCAGGATGACTTTCTCATCTTGGAGTACATTCCTACAGAGGAGCAAGTTGCTGACATCTTCACTAGACCTTTTGCATCTTCGCGCTACTTTTAGTTGTGCTCTATGCTTGGGGTGAAGGAAGTTGTCCTTGGGGGGTCTGATTGAGGCCTTACTTCCTTCATTTTTTTTTTAGCGTCCTTTTCCCATCTCTTTTTGGAGTAGAGTTTTTTCCCATGTGGTTTTCTCTATTTCTCCAGTTCATAGAGATTTGGTTGTGATTGGGTACCTCATCATGCCTTGTTGTTGGGACCCAAATTTGCCTTCTTCATGTAGTTGCTTTTTGCTTTCATGCATTTAGTTTTTTAGCTACTCCCTAAGTTCATCTTAAGGGGGTGTGTTAGAGTTATCTTGTATTTGCTAATAATTATTTATTTAATTATTAGTCTATTATACTCTATTAGGATTAATGACAGTCCCAAAGATACTGAGAGGAGGGGTGAATCAGTATCTAACCAGTTAGTAGAATATTTAAACTAATTAAGAACTTTGTATTCCAAAACAGTGTACTGGTAAATAAGAATTAATACAATAAAAAAGAACAATAAAGACAGCATAGAAAACACTCCATAACACTAGATGTTTAACGAGGAAACCCGATGTGGTAAAAACCTCAGTGGGATTTGTGACCCACAATATTCACTCACTAGCCAATGAATAAATATTACTTACAATGAGGAGCCTACACATGCAGGAAGGCCAACTGCCTAGAGCTCACTATTCAATAAGAGTCACACTGACTACAAAAGTGGATTATGAAATCCAATACAATGTACTACTTCAAATCAACATCAACTATGCCAGGTTTAGTACCGGTTTAAGCTCATTCTATAACCAAAACCTTAAACAAAATCTGCCTTATGCATTCACATATATCATCCTTCCTTTCTCTTATTTTTCTATTCACTCATTCATTCTCATTACAAAATGATTTATAAGGTCTCATACATATATGAGTCTATTACAACATACCATGTCGGATTTACAAAAGATAATTACATTTAAATACAATAAACAAAATTTTATTTCCTATCGGTTCGGGTGTCGGTATGCATTATTGCCGCTGTCAGTGAAGTGTCTGCCAATGTATGTAGATGTCTATGCTGGTTTTGGTAACTATCAGTGGCTTACCAGATTAATGCCAGAAGGTTGCCAGAAGGTTTCCAGAAGGTTGCTAGAAGGTTACCATCAATGACAACACCAACTATTCTCATAAGAGTGTAGAATGCCAACAATCTCCCCCTTTGGCATTGATGACAACACTCATGAGAAAAATCCAAAAATTGTTCCAAAACTGAAGTCCAAAAAGTTACCAAAAAGATGTGCTCCCTCTGAGAAAATGATCTCCTCTGAATAATCATTTTTCTCTCTCCACTACTCCCCCTTTGACATCAATGACAAAGGTTGTCAAAAATTGTCAGACGAGTGCAAAAAATTTCACCTCAAAGTTTGTAACCGGTTGGTTACAATCTAAAATATATCTGCCAAAACCAAATTAAGACTCTACATGAATTTATTGTTGTCATTTAGGGTTGCCTCAGTCTGTTGGATCGTGCTGGTGAGATGATGCATGTGCTCTTCTGATGATCTTTCTCCTTGAAGTAATGCCTTAGAGATTTCATTTCTCAGAGAGATAAGGTTGTCCAACTTCAGACCAAGTTTATATTTAAGCTCTCTAGCATTTTCCTTAATCCTTGCCTTCTCTTTCTCAAATTTCTCCTCAAAACCTGCTATTTCCTGCTCAATAAGTGACATGGGTTCGGATGAACCAATTATGTTATCATCTATGCCATCTATTTCTTTCTGTACTCTGCTTATCTCCTTTTCTATGTCCTATGTCAAAAGATGTGGTTTGCATGTTTCTCTGTACAACTCTTTATATTCCAAAATTGTAGTGTTCAGTGTTGGTAATAGTGTATTTATGTGTTCTATGCACTTCTTTATTGTGTCCTCAAAGAATTTATTTTTCTCCTTTTCAACTTTCTCTTTGAAGGTGTCCTTATTCACCTTATCAACCGTTATTACATTGTCAACAATAAATTTGGACAATGTGTCCAATTTACCTAAAGAGTCCTTTACATGATCTATATTACATTTCGGTGCAATGAACTTAAGAATTGGTATGGTGTCATAAATTGCTTTGTAAGCCAATGCATTATAGTTTGTTATCTTCTTGATTGAATCTAAAAGTACTTCAGTAACATTAGTAGGTCTGAATTCACTTGATGAAGTGCCGGATGTTTGACCAACTACCTTAATTACCTTTGTGCTTCCAAAAATTGTAACCATTTTTCTTATGTTAACCTCTGGTGGATCACTCTGAGTTTGCATTTCAACCAGTAAAGGTTTGTCTGATTGTTTATGTATCTCAGTGATTGTCGGTTTCTCTGCTTCAATGTGTACCTCTACCTCTGTAGGTTTCTCTGTATTCTCAATTGTCGATATCTCAATCAAAGTAGGTTTCTCTGTTCCAACATCTATACCTTTAGTATTCTTCCCAATATCCAATGGTTTCTCTATTTTTATTGTTTGCTCAGTTTGTAATGATTATTCTATTTGGATCTCAACCTCAACAGTCTCTACTGGTTTTTCAGCAATGTTTCCACTATCAACAATATCATCCTTAACCTCTGTAGAGTCCTTATCCACAAGAATATTCACTTCCTGAGTGTCCATATTCATGGTGAATATTATTTTAGATTCAAGATTAGTGTGTGTGATACCTTCACTGTCAGTACTCAATGGATCATTAGTATGTACCAGTGCAGTATCCAAAGGTTGTGGCAAGTTGTCAGTTATCTTGATGTTCGATATTCCACCAATATTTCATTTTCCTTTGTCCTTATCCTTCTAATATACTTTGAATGTTTTCTTTGGCCTATTCAATTCCTCTTGTTTTTCCTTTTCCACAAAAAATATGTCCCATTTATCAGCAGTCTCCTCTACAATCTCATTTACTCTACTTGCCATCAAACTTACTTGCCAATGACCACTAGCAAAAATGGATCTGTTAGCTTCACAAATCAGGTCATCAATTTCCTCTTTTGAGTTAACCAGATGTACAACTAGAAGTATTTCAACTTTAATTTTATCGTCCAATTCCATCACTGCAATCCTCTTTGCATCTAATCTCCTATATAGTTCATTAGGCAAGTCATCCACAACTTCAATTAAAAATTTCTTGTATATATCCAGATGTAAAATTATACTGTTTTCAATGCTTTCCTTATCTGAATCCTTGAATGTGTTATACATTTTACTCACATTAGCCAAATTAATATCATCAGTTATTTCATTTAATAAATCATCTAATGAAGGTATAACCAGTTTCTCTTTCTTCTTGGGAGTTAGTTTCTTAGTCGGTTGCCTTACTGCATGTTGTTTCTTCCTTAAAGTTCTTGTTCTTTTGGGTGGTGAAGGAGAGGGTACCGGTGAAGGTTTTCTTTTCCTATCAACTCTTTTGAATTCAAATGGTATCTCACTATCAGAAGATGTGCCAACCAGTGAAATGTGTGCCTCCGGTTGCATTCCTTCTAGCTCACTAGCCATTATACCAGTAATGTTCATAACATTTTCTTTGACTTCCTTTACCTACTTTGATGCATCCCTAATATAATTTTCTCTTTTCTTCCTTTGCTTCATTGTTTGTACACCACTCTCAATAGTTTCAACACCACCAAAAATGTTTTCTGTTGGTTCTCTAGGTGCATCTAACAAAGCTTTTGCATAGGTCTCAACAATGTCTAGATCTACCTCATAACCCATTTCAGTTACCCAGATAGTTTGAGGAAGTACAACTTCCATCCATGTCTCATCCTTCTTTATTACAAAATAGATGTCTTTGTTATATTTGTCCACTACACTCTGTGGTAGTCTTTCTCTGGTTTTCATTTTAGCTTGAAAAGCTTTAAAGTAATTAGTTATGTTGTTATCCTTTGCAGTTCCCATGCTGGTGAAAGCTTCTTGTAATTGTTTTCCTACCAATATGTCATATCCAAAGTCTTTTGGTCCTCTACCGGGAGTCTCCTTAGTGAAATACAACATTAAGCATACTAAAAGATTACCAAAGAGAAATATCCCTTTCTTATCTCCTTTAATCTTTTTCAAATTATCAATGAGTTCATCTTTCAACCATTCACACACATCAATCATTGCATTTTTGTTGACCATTTCATAAGCACTATTAATGCAAAGACTAGAAACTGAATTAAGTCTATTTGCATGTGTGGTCTTGTAACCCAATACCATACTTATGAATCTCACATTGATGTCTTTGATGGCATTCACTCTTAGAGATCTACTATCTGACGTTGCTCCGGTTAGGGTCATTACTTTGTTTTTAAGAACTTTCTTTGTTTTGTTTGGTCTACCACCGGTTGAGGGTAAACCAGTTACTGTCCTAACTGCTTGTCAGGTCAATTTGTAGACAGAGTCCAACAATAGAAATTCTCCATGTGCCCTATTTAGGACAATTCTCACCACTTCTTCCAGAAATTCAGGGATATTCAATATTTCCACCAAACCTAAAGTCTCCACAATCTTGTGCTCGGGTTTAACAATGCCATTTTCATCACAAATTACTATTTTAAACATTTTCAACAATTCCTCAGAACCTAATTCTTCAATGTTACAATGAATATATATCTTAGGGTCTTCAACATAAGCTACACCTTTAGGAATTTTTGAAAATTCCCCTATGGAATTATCTTGCTTAGCTACTTTAGGAATAATTTTGAACACGGGCCTAGGGCATTTTACATTTTCCATGATAGTAGGGTTTGCAATAAATTCGGGAGAAGAAGAAGAGACCATTGAAAAATACCTTTAGCTGCCTGAAAATATCTGAATGCTTGAAAGAAATCACTTCACACCTTCGCCTTGAATGCAATCTCCTGCCAGCGGAGTATTACTCTATTCTACCAATGAAGAAATAGTCTTATCAACATTCTGATCTCTCTTTCTAAACCATTGTTTTGAGAATTATTTCTTTACCTCATCTACCTTTTCTTTGCCTTTCAAAATGGGTCCTTTATTACTTGCTGGTGAAGTCTTGCTTCTAGAGAATTTTGCAATATGTCCAATCTTGTTACAAGCATAGCACATCACATTATTCTTCTGAATAGCCTTTCCATATCCTATGTCGGTTTGTGTTCTTCATTGATTAGATAAGTACCCAAATCTTCCACAAACATAATATCTCATAGTCATTCTCCAGTTTTTTGAATTATGACCAACTTTGTTGCATTTGGAACATTGACCGATGGGTGCATTAATATTCTGATTGTTTCTAGATCTACATTGATTTTCTCTATGACCATACTTGTTATAGTTAAAGCATTTCCCATTTAATTTATAAGCACTAGGTTGTCTTACCAGTTTGTTGTGATCATGATTGTTTGCAGTACCAAAACTTTCTCCAACTTCAAATCCAAGTCCATTAGTATCTCCATTAGATTTCTTACTTTTTAGCATATCATCAAGTTCCTCTGAACTTTTCTTGAATTTCTCTTTATGTTGATTTGCAGTAGCCAACTCATTTTCCAGAATTCCCTTTTGTCTCATAAGTTTAGTTTTATCATGTTGCATGTGAATTAGGTCTATCTTCAACATATCATTTTCATGCCTGAGTCTTAGATTTTCATTTCTAGCATCATTGAGTCTCCTAGTCAAGTCTTCTTCATTCTTCTTTTTGTCTTCAATGTCTTTACAAAACCTCACAGTCATATCTTTCATTTCATTCTTCATAGTATTGTTTTCTTGTCTCAACTTGTTCACAAGTTCATTAAGAGTTTCCTTTTCATTATTATCACTCTGCATCTTCTCATGAAGTTCTTTTTTTTTATTTTGAGCTATAGTAAGATTCTCCTGAAGTCCTTGAATGAATTCCTGTGCAGTCCTCAGATCATCTTCAAGTTTGATATTCTTCAACTTTTTTGCATCATAATGTACAAGAGCTCCTTCCAATTGTTTTCTTAAGTTCTCCGTCAGTACCAGTGTCAGAATCTTCTTCAAGTTAGTAGGCTTTTGAAAATAGAGGACCAGGCTCTGGCACCAATTGTTAGGATTAATTACAGTCCCAAAGATACTGAGAGGGGGGGCAAATCAGTATCTAACCGATTAGCAGAATATTTAAACTTATTAAGAACTTTGCATTCCAAAACAGTGACCCGGTAAATAAGAATTAATGCAGTAAACATGAACAATAAAGAGAACATAGAAAAAACACCATAACACCAGATGTTTAACGAGGAAACCCAGTGTGGGAAAAACCTCGGTGGGATTTGTGACCCACAATATTCATTCACTAGCCAATGAATAAATATTACTTACAATGAGGGGCTTGCACACGTAGGAAGGCCAACTGCCTAGAGCTCACTACTCAATAAGAGTCACACTGACTACAAAAGTGGATTATGAAATCCAATACAATGTACTGCTTCAAATCAACATCAACTATGCCAGGTTTAGTACCGGTTTAAGCTCATTCTATAACCAAAACCTTAAAAAAAATCTTCCTTATGCATTCACATATATCATCCTTTCATTCTCTTATTTTTCTATTCGCTCATTCATTCTCTCATTACAAAATGATTTACAAGGTCTGATACATATATGAGTCTATTACAACATACCATGTTGGCTTTACAAAAGATAATTACATTTAAATAAAATAAACAAAAGTTTATTTCCTATCCAATGGGGTGCTGGTATGCATTATCGCTGCTGCTGGTGAAGTGCCTGTCGGTGTATGTAGATGTCTATGCTAGTGCCGGTAACTGGTGGTGGCTTAACAGATGAATGCCAGAATGTTGCCAGAAGGTTGCCATCAATGAAAATACCAACTATTCTCATAAGAGTGTAGAATGCCAACATACTCTACTCTTAAGCTAAACTTAGGCATTTAATAATATGGTAGGTATTTAATGATTATTCTAATTATTAAATAGACTTTATCCCTTTAGGGTTTCATATTCTCCTTTCATAAGGATTGTATTGTAATTTTCTATTTTATTCCCTCTCTAAATGATAATCTTTTTCTTCAGAGCCATTATTATTTTTATGTTCCCAATCTTCTCTTGTGACAGGTATTTTTCTTGCAGGTGCTCTTGGGATCTCGGAAGTTGTATTTTCTCAACTTCTTCATATTTCAAAATGGAACATTTTGATTGGTTGAGAATGTGGTGAGGGTTTTTATTTTTCATGGTTTTTTATTTTCACGCCTATGATGGTTCACCGGTTACTTTGTCTTGAATGTTTTTGCAACTTTTCTTCTTGGCTCTTGGATTTGGGGATTTTGGTTTTGTTGGAGCTTTCTCGAAGGATTATGGGTTCTTTATCAAATTCCTTCCATCACACAAGGTGCAAGTTGGAGCCTTTTACTCTTGTTTTAGTTTTCAGATTTCCAAGATTGTTTGCTCTGTGTATGCATTGTTTGGGGATCTGAAAATGACATTTTCTCTCTTTCATTTGGTTTTGATATAGTTTAAGAGAAATCAATGGGTGTTTGGTTATGTTGCTTGTTTTGGATTTGGGGAAAATACTGTTTATGAGCATTGCCATGAATGCATGACCTATGTACTTTATTTTCTCTCTTGGGTTTATTTGCACATTATTATATTTGGTTCTTATTTCCTTGGATATCAAATCTCCTTGTTGTGAGTTTCCTTGTGTATTTGTGATTTTGGGTGAGGTTGGAGCTTCCTACGAGTACACATAATCTCTTTCCCTTCATCTTGAATGGATTATCTGATGTATTGAAATGATTATTCTATGTTTTGATGAAGTCTTAAGTTTGTAAAGGATATTGTAGGCTTTTGTGAAAGTTTTATGTTAGATTTTTGAGTTTTGGATAGCCTTTTTGTGTATGATCTGGAAAGAGTTATTGTGCATAAGTTAGTGATATGTTTTTGGTAAGATATAAAGCCTTGATTTTTGCTGTTTCAATTGATTTTCATCCTCTGGAAAGTATTTTCTATCCATTTCTAGTGATATTAGTTTCGTCATTTTACCCTATTTGTGTATTTTGCATTTTGGACTCCGTACTTAGCTATTTTCTGCAATTTTTGGTCGCTATGACAAATGCACCACATAAATAAACATATGCACCACAAGAATGAATAAATACACCATAAGATTATACAACTATGCCACTTTAGGGTGCAAATGCACCACTTAAGTGGACAAATGTGCCAATCTCCAATATTTTAGGGTTTTGGTCTAGTTTGCAATTTGTTTGATATTTGCTCAATTTGGACTAGCACCAGAGGCATTTTGATGGCTTGATTGATATTTTCTAGTGTTGGTTGATTGGTTTTTATGATCTCTTATGGTTTTCATTTTATTTTGTAGTCATTTTACAATTGTTGTTTGGATAGGCTCTCTTTCATGTTGAAGCACCATGAAAGAAGAGTGTTGAAATTGTGATTCTTGAGCCAACAAGTGAAAGGCCTTTCTATGACTATATCTATTATTAATGCCAGGTTTGATGGCCCTTGATGTATTTGGTTTTCCAAGAGGCTCTTTCGGTTTTTATTTTGGTTTTATTCTCCTATCGCCATTTGTATGTTCTTAAACATGGATGAAAGTTATTGGCTGCATATTGTTGATTATGGTTTTCAGATTTGCATTTTAATTCTGGAGCCTCTTATGGATTATTATTGTTGGTTCCATGTTAGGGGGAGTGGGCTTCCTTGTGATGATTAGGGTCATGATAGATAGGCTTGCTTGAAGTCTAGGTCATCATGGCACATTGGGAGTTTATCATGATTTATAAACAAGTGGTAACCTAATGAATTTATGGGCTGGGTAGTTAGATTCATTAATTAAGATAAAATTGATGTGATCCTCATGACTTGATCCTAGGGAGGATGTTTTAGGATATGCATGAGAAGTCCATTGAGATGGCAAGTCAATCTCCCTTGATCTCTCATAGGTTGAGATGGATCCACATGTCCATCAGGCTAGTGCCTTATGTTGTGTTTGAGGATGGCATGTGATGACACTCCACCCCTACATGTGTTCCTTTGATGATTTATGATTATGGATAATTGGTTGCATTTATGCCTTGATGAATTGGAAGTCTTTGAGAGTTTATTCTCATTGTGTTATGATTGGTCCTTGCATGAGAATTCTTGTGTGTTTTAGTTTCTTTGGTTATTAGTGCCAACTTAGGTTTAGAGTGTGTGTTGGGACCTTGTTTCATCTCCTAGCATGGGGGGTGGTTCCTTTGGGTCCACATGGTTGGGCAGTTGGTGCTTTTTAGCCATTGGGATGTTCTCTTGGATTTCGTCATGCGTGGATGTGGATTCTTCTTCTTGATGGTATTACAAATGTACCTTGTAGAATATTTATGTAATGGATAAGATGGATTCATGTAATGTAATATCTTGTATGTAGTAGTTGGAATCATGTATTAGGGAGAGCTATGCTCTTCATGTACTTAATGTAATTATATTTGTGAGTAGTTTGGAAATGAAACTAGGATTATATCATAAATTGTAATAGGGCTATATGTTGTAACATATTGTATTAGTATAATGGAAGGAAATGACTTTATGTACATGGAATTGTAATGGTTTATACTTGAAATAAAAATGGATCGCATTATAGTATAACTGTCTTAGATGAAATCAGGGAAAACTTTAAGAAACCCCTCCCTTGGACAAGGTGTAAAAACCTAGTGAAAGTTGTATAATTCCGAAGAAAATTTTAATTTTACTAGCAAATTTTTGTGGTTTACAGAGAAAAATAATAATCTCCATTGGCGAATTAGCCATGACCGCTCAAAGTTTGTGAAAAATCCTGGCAAATTGTACTATTTTTAAAACCCAAAAAATAACTGCATGAGAAAATTGTAATGTTTTTAAAACTAGAAAAATATTTGCATTGGCAATTTCAACCTATTTTCAAACCATAAAAATAAAATATTGACGATTTCAAGCTATTTTCAAACCATAAATTTTTTTTTTTGGTGATTTCATGCTATTTTTGATAACTCAATGATGAACCATGAGTACCAAACCAGTATTGAGAGGGGGGGGTGAATCAGTACAAACACAAATACAGTCCAAAACCGGTTTGACAACAAATACCCCAAATGACTGACAAGTAGGGATACCGGTAAAATAGAGTGCAACCGGTAACATCCAGTACAACTCACTCAGTCATGAACCGATCACTCAATAAGCTACCCTCTTAGCTCAATACTACTATATCATTATATTCTCATGCTTAAATACGTAAACTTAACCATAAGATCTTCACAATAGTGAGTTCAATATGTTTTATAGATAGGCATAAAACATAGAACCTTCATATGCTTAACAGGTAAAACAAAGCATCACAAGACAAAAGCATTTCACATGACACACATATTTTTCACGTGGAAACCCAACTGGGAAAAACCACGGTGGGGATGAATACCCACAAGCTGCTTTTTGAACTCTTTAGAAGTCCGCTCTGTTAGGAGCCTTGTCCAGTTAAGGACATTACAATAGGTTCTGGTAGGAACCGATCCTGTTAGGGATCACCCGGGTAGGGGTTAATCCCGGTAGGGTCACCTTGTTAGAGGATTTCAAGAACTCAATAGCTGAAAGGATCTCCTAAGCTCTCTAGCTTCTCAGAACTCATTAGCCTCGAGTTACCCGGTTAAGGGATTTTAATCAAGCTAGTTAAGACCACCTGATTTAAGGGATTTTGAATCAAGCCAGTTAAGGCTACCCTGTTAGGGGATTTTACAACTGTTGAAGTAGTTAGAGATCAATAGGAATTACAATGATCTATTAATAGCACTAAATGCTAATGCAGATCCGTTTAGGCTCCTCTTCACCTTCTGCACATTCACTTTGCAGATATCTCTTCTCTCCTTTGGTCTCGCAAGAATCACGTGTCACTTCTCTTGGATACACACTCAAACCTTTTGCCAACAACTTCAGAAAGAAACACAACATCGACCTTATAGGAAACATACAGGTTGGTAGCAAAAACCCTAAACCCTAAACCTGTTAGGTTAAGCAATTCAAACGATTTGATCCTGACCGTTGAATCATACTGCATTAAATGCAATAATCTTGAATCGATCTCAAGACATTCTCCATCGTCCATTATCCACCGATTTCATGGTGCCTGATAACCCTTTATGCGTTATCACCATTTGATAGACTTCGCTCATTCTTGAGGTAGATAGGAATAGTCTTCTTCATGCAAGATCCTTCACGTGCATAGAGCTTACGTGGCAACATGATCTGTCCTCCATCATACTACTAACTCATCACACAAAGATCACCGATTGAGTCACATAGACTTGAGGTAATCCAACTGAAAACCTTGAAGTGGAAGCTACCTACCAACCGGTAGTCATACAATGCTTCCATGTGTTGGTTCCCATAACTACATGCCAGTTCACCTTGAACAAATATGCTGCTTCACTTTGGCATATAAACCAGTTCATACATATGTTGGTTCCTCTCTCTTCACCTATCACATGTGCCAGTTCACACCATGTCTGATATTGACATCAATGACAACATACAATATCATTATGTCTTCATGCCGGTTCACGTAACGCCATGCTGGTTCACATAATGCCAACAATTTTCAAACCATAAAAATAAAATATTGATGATTTCAAGCTATTTTCAAACCATAAAAAAAAATATTGGTGATTTCAAGATATTAACTTTAAGTAATTAAAACACCTGGCACACAATCGTCAACTCTCTACCTGGAAGACTGCCCATTAGAAAAAATCGCGACCTTGCGACAAGCCCTTATGAATCTCTCTATCTCCAACTCGCAAGCTGAAAATGCTAAGCCTTCGTAACCTCGAGATCTAGCGACTGAGGGAAACTGAACTGGCACTCGCCAATTCTCGACCACAAATGTTAAGTCCTCGTCACCATAGCGACTTGGAGATAGTGGTAACTTTAACCCTTGTCGTGTACTCACCAACATAAAATTGTTTATCTATTAATCGCTAGCACTTCACTCACAAGCTCATGGCTTGATCAGGTCTTTAGACATTTAACTTCGTGAGCTGGCAATAACCATTAAACCTAACCACAAACTATCTAGTCGCTAGCTCGTGACCTAAAAATGCTAACATTAAACAAACATGAGAGCTAGCGACAACTGTATGAAATGAGTTACTTGCTAACTCTCACGGCTACAATGTATGACATCAGACCAACTCGAGACCTCATGACCAAAGCAATTTCACTAACAATCTCCAACTTGGTAACATAAAACACTAACACCCAAAACTCTAGAGACCTCATGATGTAAACCCAAACCAACTTGTCACCAGCTCGCGGCTTGAACACATCTTCAGATATTTTACCTCACGAGCTGGCGATAACCATAAAACTTAACCACAAACTATCTGGTTGCTAGCTCACAACCTAAAATTTTTAAGGCTTGGATGCTGACTCATTCTTGAGGGACTAATTTGAAGGTTTCTCTTGAGTCGAGGTTGATTAGACAAGCGAGGACAACGGTTTTAGAGGCATAAAAGGATTTGATAGCTTCTGAGGTAGAGATGGGAGATCACAGATTTCTCTGAGAAATAAGAGCCCAGGTTGCTTGTTGTTAGGGATTCTAAAGCATAATCTATCCAATCAAGGAGGAATAAAATCAGAACAAAATCATTCACAATAGATGAGCCTTAGCAGGATGTAGTAGATTTGATAGGCATGACTTCTAGAGTCTACAATCATGTTGAAAAACACCAAAATGATGTTTTTTCACGTGAATGAGCATAACCAAATGAAGTGTGAAAATGTTATAAATACAGTGGAGTGGTGACTTAAATGGTAGAAGAGAAACTCAGAAAAGAAACCTTTTTCATTTTCTGAGAGTGGTTTTATCCTTAGAAAGGAAGATGATGTTTGAGAAGGATCGTGCATAGAGTTGTTGTATGCTCTGTGATACCGGATGGGTGTTTTTTTGTTTTCTTCTGTGTGAGTTTTTTAATTGTCAGAGGGGTTGTGAAAGTGAGAAGGATTGCCAGAGGGGGTGTGAAAGCCTTTTCTTGTCAAGAAAGACCAAGCATGGCACATCCTCTACTTCTACTATGCCATAGGATGGCAAGGGGTTTGAAGAAGGAGACCGCAAAGGAATGAAAGAAGGAATTGTTTCAGTGGGGAGTGGCAGCCAGTCATCTTTGTGATGACATGGAAGCTACAACCCATCCCCAACATATTACATTTACCCTAAAGCTCTTGTTTCCACTTTCCTTGATCGTGGGCATGAAGGCTCGGACTCCTCTTTCCATTGTCTCTGTTCCTAGGCATGAAGGCTTCCTCCTCTATTTGGAAACGATCTGTTGGAAAAAACGTAACATCTCACATTCCATCCGAAGGCATCAGGGTGATAATGGCATGGCTCAAGAAGTTTTGCAAGTTGTATAGTCATTGGGGTTCCTTTTCTGGTTCCAGTAGTGATTCTAGACTCTAGGTGAAGGGAGCAAGTTGTATACTGTATAGTCATTTACAAAGAAAATGAAAAGGATTTAGTGTCAAGCTTTGTGTAGTTCTTGAAGGAGTAATATATAAATTTATTTTGTGTATAATTCTCTCTTTCAAATGATCAGAATCATGAGATTTAACTTTTTTCATTTGTTGCATTGTTATGGTGTATGTAATTTTTCATTTAATGCTTCCTAATCCTATTATGCTCGGGAATGCAAAATTTATGTTAGTCTGGAATCATATTAAAGATTCACCTCATTGTAATTGGTGGGAAGATTATAGACATAGTCATATAAGTTAGAACACCTCTATATATATTACATAAATATCCATAGCATATAAAATCATAAGAGTATTAAGAATGAAAGTATTAAACACCACAATAGATAGGAATACAACATAATTAGTAAAACATCAAGACAATAGACCAGTGCCTTATCCTAGGGCATAGAGTCACTTACAATTCAAAGACAACCTGATAATAAATTTCAATAAGATTCATTTGCAGATAAATAGGAATGAAATTATGAATAATGTCATTACATACACAACCCAGATTCATATGTAAATTGAAAAACCCTTGATCATTCAATTCATAGTGAAAACATAAATTCAACACAAAGACAATTATGTGAAGATCTCAAACTACAAATGACATTGATATTATATTCATAATGATTTCAGAAAGTGAATTTATAATGTGACTCAACTATGCACTTATCAAATTCTTGAACAGTTGATCTATTATAACTATATAAGAGTTTTCAAGTTCAACATCAATAAAAGTGGCCAACTGGCCATCCCTCTCTACCAATCAAAAAGAAAAAGTGGCCATCCCTCTCAAATTAATCTTGGAATCCTTTTATAAGATGAGGATTCAACAAGATTAGGATTACTGTGAGGAATCTTGGGTAGCAAGCTCAACCTGAGATTTCTTCTTTGGCTTTAGCATGGCTATCCACCTGTCCACCTCTTTGTTTGTTGGCCAACTGAATGCCTTTACCTCTTCCAAATTTGCAACTGAATCTATCCATCTGACATCTGTAACTGCCTTGGACTCAACAATAAACTTTGCATGGTCAACCTCAACCTTGAACAGTGAATCAAGCATACCATTAAGGAAATTAGCATCAACATATTCATTTACATGCTTGATTATTTCTTCTTGCTCCAGAATCAAATCAAATTTGTTGGTCCAATCAGAAATTGATTTCAAATCTCCATTACTACCATAAATTGAAGGCACCAATTTACTATAACCTTCCCCAAATGTCTGCAATTTTTCATTTATAAGCACATCCTTCCCTGTGAAAAATGCATAAGTTGCATTCATTACCTCCACCATGTCTTTAGTGTCACTGAACTTGGGAGGGAGCTTGTCACTATACATCATTGCAGTATCTAGCTGATCCATTAATTTGCTTCTTCCTGACCAAACATTGAACAAAGGTCAAGAAAAGCGACAACCTCAGAGGATGTTTTACTTTCCTCTTTCAAAGAAATGTGCAAATCGTGCACTACCATCAATTTTCCTTTCAATACGTTAATCCTATGTTTTAGAATTCTTGACACAATAGAGATAGCCTTGACATTTTGTTCCTTTTCAAGATTTTCAATTTTTCTTGTGTATTCCTCCATTTTTGCTATGGTATTTCTTGTACTCGTTCTGTAATCTGTATTGGAGAGTGCTCATTTGCAATTTTTCCTTTCAACTCCACTAACTCTTCCTCCAAAGCGCCCTTCTTCATTAGTGTCTCTTCATATTTTTTAGACAATGCAATCAATGGGGTATATGTTTCTGTGTATCTTCTTGACAAATCCTCTATTTTTGATAAATTCATGAAAGACACTTGAGTAAAAAATGATGTAATCTCCATGTGAGTTGTGTTATACAAGTTCCAAATCATTCTGTCAACTTTCTTTTCTACTTGGATATTTAGAAGGTGGGGATTTTGAGTGGAAGGGGCCAAAGACCAGGCAACAAATGTCTTTGACTTAGGATTAAATCCTGTTCCTCTTATTACATCTCCAATTTCAAATTCAATTTTAAACATTGGGTCCTCTTGCTTCCTAATCTAATCAATAATAAAAATAGACGGGATATCCCAGTCAGGCATCATAATCATACCAGTACTCTTAATCAATTGTCTTTCCTATTCCACAGATATTTGCTCCTTGTCAGGATCATATTCCTACAGTGCCTTGATGATCTCCTGCTTATTTTCTTCATTTGCTTCATCTATGATTAGATTTTGTCTTAATTGTTTTTGTTTCAATCTTGTCAAAAACCTTTTAAATTCATCTAACTTAATAAAGTCATCATCTTTCATGAACTCATTTGACAACATCACATGCTCATCAAAGCCTTGAACAAGGGATTTGTTTGTTTCTCTCTATTCTTCATTCTGCCCTGCTTCTCTAAGATGTGTCCTTATTTGATGAAAGTATTGTCCTTGTTCTATAACAATTGCTCTAGCAGGGTCTCTCCTCACAATTGTACCGACCTCATTGGTTTTTTGTTTCTTTGCATCTAGGGTAGATTGAACTTCATTCCCACTATCTACGTCATCAATAGACACACGAAGTGGCCTCTTGCCATGTGAAGAATGTCCATCTTAGGGTCTTTCTATTGAGCAACCACTTTTGAATCTGGAATTTGAGGCATTTGTTCCATCAGATTTTCATATAAACTCAACATTTTGTTAATCCTCTCTAGGTATGGGCTATCAAGGCAAAAACCTGAGAAACTAGGGTCAGCAGCCTTCAATTCTGCTTCAACTCTCATCATTTTTTTTTATTTTCTTCTCATTTCTTGTACTTCATCTTTTCTTGGCAAATTTCTAACCACATCTTCATCATCCAATGGTTCATGGTCCTTTATTGTGGCCCAAGGTGTCATTTTTGGCATTGCAACTTTAATAAATTGTTCTGGATCACAGAATCTAGACACAACATTAAGCAACCTATACTATTTAAGTAAATTGTTTACTTCATCAAAGGAACTCCTACCAATGGTAAAATCAGACACAACCCAAAGCCTAGGAGGAAGAGAACCCTTCCTGTGTTTATCAAGGTATTCTTTGCAACTAGGATCAATTGCCAAATAAACTCCATAAAAGCAATCCTAATTGGAACAAATTTTGGTAAAATATGGGGAGGCTGAGGACACCCATAGACTCTGATCACAGTAAAGTTATCAAAAAAATAAGTCCCCCCCAGTTATGTGAAATAGACCAGTTTGGAACAAACTGGTAAGGTCTCAAAACTCTCCTAACAATAATTGACAATCATTCCCTATTTATTCCTAGCATTTCCATAATTGGCGAAACAATCCAATTTTCAAAGAAAAGGAAAGAAGAATGGGGAGAACTACTATCCCAACCCTAGTTCCATCTTTGTATTGGCATTAAGACACCAAATTCTTCTTTGAAAAGCTCCAATTCTTTATCCACGAACTCAACATTATAGAACAAGATTAAATGCATCAACAATGAATAATGCTTGAATGTAGGGCTGGGTGCCTCACTCCAAATTTCAACTAGATAATTATGAATGTGTTCAACCACATAGCCCACATAATCATAATCTTTGTTAACATCTGGGTGTTGAATGTCCATAGCCATCATCAGTAATTCAACTAACATTGTCGAATCTCTATCAAAACCCAACACTCTGCATAATCCATAGATTGTACAATGCATATAATAGTGGAAAGGTGTGATGTCAAATGGTGGTTTGATACTCTCTGGAATTATAACTGGCTTCCTATTCACCCTAGGCATGTATCTGGGGATTGCATGCTTCTTGATAACACCTTTTTATATGTCATAATCCTCTGCAATCCACTCCAAATCTATATCTGTACATGCAGCACCAGTAATCTGGAAAGCTTCAACAAAGTTAGCTTTGTTAATTGAAACTAGGGTAGACTGGTTGTTTCTTCTGATTACCCTAGATACTGGGTAATAGCATTTGGCCAACTCTTTGATCAAATCCACATCAACATACACATGTGGCACAATTAACTTTGCCATATTTAAATCCCAATGGTTTGACATTGGGACACGCTTAACCCTATTATTCTAGAAATAATTAAACAAAGTAGAACCAGTCATATTAATCATGGTAGGGTTTCTGCATTGGCTCCATAAATATTTCCATGCCAAATCATTTGTATTCAAAGCAACGGAAGTCCCTGGCATCAAATCTACAAATTCTTCTTTGTATTTCTTAACCATCTTTTCCTCAGTGGCAATGGCCTTGGAACCTCCAGGTCCTCCTGCTCCACTTGTCATGGCCTTGGGCTTGGAAGCTCTAGTTTCACTCGTCGCCTCGCTCATTTTAGCTATAGCAGAAAAACTTAACCAATTTTCTGAAATTTTCCCACACCTAACACTTCGAATTCTCCAACGTTGTTGCAGAGCTCAATTCACTTGATTACCTCGAATATAAAATGTATTAATGCAATTATACAAAATCTTGGCTCGATCATGCAATTTATGGTATTTGGGTGCCATCACTTCTCTCAAGTCTCAAGTCTCATTAATTGCCACACTTTCATGAACTAGCTACTCTGGCATTAATTCAAATTTCAAACTTTAAAGCTAAAGTACTCAAGCGAAATTTGAATTCATGCCCTTCTATTTGATTGTGATTGCCATTCAAAACTTTTACAGAACCCGATAAACAAGTCCATGTGTTAGCGAGTTAGTGACAATGCTACCAAATCGTCTTAATTACAAGCTCGCAACTCCTTTTACGAATCCTCAAAGAATCTCGGGAGTGAGTGACAGTCGTTGATCTTCATCAAGCCCTTCAGTCGCAACCTTGCAACAACAGTTATAATGTTCTTTCTTTACTTGCGAGCTGGTGACCACTGCAAATCTAACAAAACAACTTATTTCATTGCAAGCTCGCAACTAGAAACTTAACTTGACTTAAACCCTTGGGATCTCACGACAAAAAGACACTTAATCGCCGTCACATGCTCTCAACACTTTTTGACTTAAGACTTACAAATCCGCGAGCATGCAATGACCACAAAATCAGACCAAAACTTACTTGTCACCAGATGGCAACTTAAAATGATAAACAACTTCAAAACCTGTGAGCAAGTGATGAAACCAACTAAGTTGTGATACGAACCACATCGCGTGATCATAAATTAAAATGACTTAACCGCGAACAACTTGCTTCCTTGCGATAACATAAAATCACACCCAGTCGCAACCTCACAACATAAAATGGTATTTGGGCACTGTCACTTCTCTCAAGTCTCATTAATTGCCATTTGCAATTTGCCACACTTGTATGAACTAGCTAGTGTGGCATTAATGCAATTATACAAATGTCAAAATCTCGGCTAAATCATGCAATTTATGGTATTTGGGCACCGTCACTTCTCTCAAGTCTCATTAATATTAATTGCCATATTTGCATGGACTAGCAGTAGCCACCGTGGCATTTGATTGGTGATTTCCATTCAAAACTTTTACAGAACCCAACAAACAAGTCCACGTGTCAATCCCCATCTTTAATCGCACACTCGCAACCGGTTATAACAATTTGGAAAGGAACTGGCGTGTTAGCGACAATGCTACCAAATCCTCTTAATCGCAAGCTCGCAACCCCTTTTACAAATCCTCAAAGAATCTTGTGAGTAAGCGATAGCCATTGATCTTCATCAAGCCCTTCAGTCACAACCTCGCAACAACATTTGTAATATTCTTTCTTTACCTGCGAGTTGGTGACCATTGAAAATCTAACAAAACAACTTATTTCATTGCAAGCTCACAACTAGAAACTTAACTTGACTTAAACCCTTGTGATCTCATGACAACAAGACACTTAAGCATTGTCGCATGCTCGCAACACTTTTTCACTTAAGACTTACAAACCCGCGAGCATGCGATGACCATAAAATCAGACCAAAACTTACCTGTCGCCAAATCGCAACTTAAAATGCTAAACAACTTCAAAACCTGCGAGCAAGCTATGAAACCAACTAAGCTGCGATACCAACCACATCGCATGATTGAAAATTAAAATAACTTAACCAAGAACACCTCGTGATCTTGCGACAACATAAAATCCCACCCAGTGACAAGCTTGCAACATAAAATGGTCAAGTGCAAAACATCTTGCGAGGTAGCGACAACTAAAATCTCCCAGTATTCGCAAGCTCGCAACTTAAACTGACTTGATGATAAAGGACCTGTGAGTTAGGGATAACCATAAAATCTCAAAACTTTTTATCTCTTGACTGTAGCGACCCAACGAGTACCAACAAAAATTGATGTTTTATGTTAATTTACCATCATAAATAGGTGCGAGCAGTGGCACACAGACCATTGATGACTTAGTACTTACTTGCTAACTCTCATGGCTATAATGCATGGCATCAAACCAATTTGAGACCTCGCGACCAAAGCAATTTCATTAAAAATCTCCATCTCGCTAATATAAAATGCTAACACTCAAAAAACTAGAGACCTCGTGATTTAAACCCAAACCAACACACACTAAGTCGCCACTTAAATTGTTAAACATGAAATTTATCTGCGAGTTAGAGATGAAACATTAAACATGTCTGACCAACCTTTTGACCACACTTGACGTTGACATGGACAAATAAAGAGAGGACAACTCAGATTTTCAACTCACGACAACTTCGGTTTACTAGCCAACTAAGACAAAAAACAAACACAAAACCCTAATCAACATGAACACCATGTTAAGCATTTAATATAGAACAGTAGAAAGGTTCTAGCAGTAACAGTTATGTAGTTTGAATAATTTTATAGATCTTGTGACACAAATTGTTGCATTTCATGTTCAACATAATGTGGAACCAAATACCAATTTACTAATAGTTCAATTGTTTACTAATAATTCAAATTCACAATTAAAAATATGAAATAAGTATCCGTTCTGATTGACAAATTCAAGGAATACAATATCAAAAATCATCAATGACAACTATAGTATTGCAATTTTGCAAATTGAAATTGTAATATGAGTCAAGAACTGTACTATAATTATAAATACCTATAAACTGACTGTTAATTTATTTCAGTGACTCACTTTGAGGCTTCCATATCCCAAATGGAGTCAAGATCTGGAAACTGACTAGTACTAACAGGTTCATCTTCATTATGAGTCAGATATTAAAAAATGTCTTCATCTTCATGCTGACTCTAAGTCTGCAATCCATCATATTCATTTGTCTCAACACTAGCACTAGTAGTAACATCACCAACTTTTAAAGTGTTGCACATCCCTCATCTTTCACACATGGAATTCCAGATTTCCAGTGCCCTATCATGTGGAAAATCTCTAACATTATACTGGTTTAAAAACAACCTCAAGCAAGTTTCGAAATTCTTGTCTAATTTGTTTCTAATCTTTGATTTCAAAAGGTCTAATGCACTGAAAACTCTCTCATCTTCCACCGACCCCAATATCATTGTTTGACATAAATCAACAAGTTTCAAATATTCTGGTATTGCAATATGCAATGCTTCACTTTGATCTATCCTTTTCCAAAGCCTTGTGATTGATCTAGGTTCAAATGGATTCTCTAAGTTAACCAACTGTTGTTTCATAACCAATGTAAACTATTTACATTATTTTCTAAAATGATCTGAATTTAAAATTCCTTCTATTGGCTGTCCATTGCAATATGCATCTTTTGAAAATGTCAATAACAATTCCTCTAGTTTTTTATGATACATCTTTGCGTCATTTGGATTATCTCCAATTGAATGCCAAAATTGAGGATACACACAACCCATGGCTTCAAGCATTTCTTCTCAATGGAATCTTTCATGAATCTCAGATGAAAGTTCATATGCAATAGACTTCAAATTATCACTAACAGATTTAACAATCTTGTCAAAATCTTTCTTTTTAATTGGTAGTGCTCTGCCTCGCTTGCCCGTCTTAGATTGGTGCATTGGTATCTGAAATCTTTTTACAAAGACACATAACTCATTTTTTGTATTGAAATGTAAATTTTTTTTAGCATGATTCAAATTTGTAATTATCTGCCACCTAAAAAAATTTGGGCTTCGCCCTATTAGATCTGAATATAGACCATCCAGGCTCAAGCATATCATTTTACGTAGAGTTCTATACTTATTGATATACATAGTTTTGTCTTGGGCTTTCTTAACAAGTTTGTTTATTGAATCTAGCATGGGGAGAAGACTAGCTAAAGTTAACAGAGTCTCTATATCACTTAACTTATGTAAGAGATCATGAGCTTTGTCTACTATGAGGCGTTGCTCATACATTAGTCTGATCAAGGATTGATATTATGTTAGAACTCGTTCCACTAGTCCATACAAGGAGATCCATCTGGTCTCAACATCCCTGAGAAGCTTGTTTACTCCTATTACTGCCTTAACAAAAATCTAAAATTCTGCAAAACGTTTAGGACTTCGATAGAAGTATGAGTGGAGCTCGTGGACCAGATCTTCAACTTTTGACACTGTAGGGAAATTTCTTACAATTCTATATGCTAAATTCATTCGATGGGCCATGTATGGTGCAATACTAGTTTGTAATCTTGTGCAAAGACCACTCCTTTGACCTTGCATTACTATAGCTCCATCAGCCCCAACATACACCAACTTATTGGCAATTGTCAAGTCATCCATACCAGCAATTTCATTCAAAACTTTCTTAACTTCCAAATATAAATTTTCTATTGTTGAATTGCCCCTCATTTTACGAACACAGAGTTGATGAGCTCGGTGGACATGTTCTTTATGGTATACACATGCATACAAACCCAAGCAGTGTTATCTACCGCAGTAACTTCATCTATGGATAATGAAATGAAATTTGACTCTTTTACACTCTCTTGTAAATTTTTCTTTTACACCTCAGTGAGACAATTTGCCATTTCCCATCCAGCATTTATTGACCAATGTGACATAGAATAGTGAGGAACATTCAAAAAGGATAATAAATTATTAAATTCTAGGAAATATTTCATAGGACGCCCTCTCGACATAATATGAAAAACAACAATCATTTGAACAGTCTTTGTTAGGTTTGCATCTTTCGCTACATGTTCAAGCCCAACCTTGATTGTATTTCCAAATCCACTATTACCAATCAGTGTCATTTTGTGGTTATGCTCTTCATATTCCGTGACATACTTAACATGAAGACATTCTTCCTTTGATTTCCATCTTACTACTCGTGTTTCCTTTCCATCTATGATCTGTTTTTCATAAACATTACCAATATGCTTTTCTATGGTTTCAAGCTTTAGCTGTATCTTCTTCTCTCTTTTAGTTTTCCAGCTACAAATCTTACACCTGCATTCTGTTGGTTGTTCATCATTGTTTGGGACCAATTCAATGAATGGGTACTTTGCTACCCAATCAAATTTAAAACTCCTTATCATCTCCCACTCTCGCCCCAATTTTACTTTCCTTTTTCTTTTCTTCCTACCAACATCATCTTCAGTACTAGCATTTGCATCCGAGTGAATTATCTCATTATGTGTATCCCTTACAACATCTTCTACTGTGTTGGTATTGTCATCCTCATTTGATGCACTTAACTCAATGACAATCCCACCTTGTGGTGGTGGTGAGCTACTGTGAATGGCTTCTGCAACTGTAGAAGTTGATGGACTAGAAACTTTTCCAATTCCAAAGAAATACTTTATGGTAGTATCTTTAAGTTTAAGTTTTGGGCGTTTTGATGGCCTCTCAATCCCTTCAGTTTCACTGCCCTGAGGAGTCTTACCCTTGTCTGACATCCCAATCCCTTCACCACCCTAAAGAGTCTCAGTCTCACCCTTGTGTGACATCTCAATCCCTTCACCATCCTGAGGAGTCTCACCCATGTCTGACTGTGACATCTTGAGTCTTGATCTCTCACTATGAATTATAAGTTAAAACTAATACTATCAAGTATGAATAAATGATTACTCACCTTTATGCCTTCTCAATTCTCTGAATCAAGAATATGGAATGCCTGGGCCTGTGTTGCAGGATTGTAACTCTGGCCCTCCACCCTACAATGTGAATGAACTTCGACTTTCCAACTCAATTTGTGAAATGCGAATCGAGACTCGAGAGCTCTCAATTTACTAATTAGACATGAAAAAATTGTAAGAAAGAGTGTATTTATAGAAATGCATGATTCCATTTTTGGCGAATTGGGCGGGGCTCAGGCATCGCAATTGCCAATAAACATTTAATTTAATTACATTTTTGGCAAATTGTGCGGGCGTGAAATGAACATTTAATTTAAGCGGGGCGAAATGGGTCCTGAAATGCTTATAATGTTTTAATTGATATTGGCAAATTTGGCCAATGTGTGCAATGAACATTTAATTTACCATTGGCGAATTAGGTCTTGGGTATGTGGTCATTTTACTATTGCTGGCGAATAACAAAGGTGATCTAATACCAATGTCTAAGTGATTCCAAGTGAATATTATGGGCATGCACATCGATGGTGTGTGGTCAATGGCGAAGCCAGATTCTATAGTGTGTCGTTAACCTCGAAATTCTAGGCAATTTGGACACGATTGTTGCCCCAGACTATTCGCACGAAATTCGCCAATTGGTGAAGATTCGCCACAAAAAAACTCTCTCGATGAAATGAGGGAATGCTATGGTTATGGTTAGAATGTAAAGAAATGTGTATGAAGGAATCTTAAGAATGGAATTATTTAATTCTAAGAGTTAAATATGTTGAGGAAATGTAAACTAGGTTTAGTTAACGATGAAGCGGAATCATGTAGATGCATTGAAAGGTACAAAGCATGTATAGTATATAAGTTGATTTATTAAGAAAGCATTAAGATAATTGCATTATACATTGGAATTAATGATAAAGGAGATGATCACGATAGGAAATTAGATGCATTTAAAGCATGGTTAAATGGATTAGTAAAGATGGAATATACCTATGCATTAGGATTGCATTATCATGGAAAAAAGATAAAAAGCATGTAGATAGGAATGATGAATACTAAGAGGGGGGGTGAATTAGTATACCAAAATATATTAAACTCAAACTTCTAAACAATTTAGCAGATAACCAGTATGACAGATTCAGTAATAAACCGGTTAAGATAAATGCAAACCAAATTGCAAACAAAGCATTCACCCACAAAAGAACAATCTCCATAACACAAGATGTTTTGATGTGGAAACCCAAAAGGGAAAAAAACCACAATGAGAAGAAACTCACAAGTAACTATCTGTAGAATAGAAACCATACCGGTTAAGGTCATACAATGTTCTTCACTAGAATAGATCTTGTTAGGAATCTAGATCTATGTTAGGAGATAAGTCCTATTAAAGACTACCTTATGAGAGGATTTCAAATTCACAGTTGTGAACCACCTTGTTAGAGGATTTACAAGGGCTTTGCTAGGCCTAGCGAGTTAAGGGTTTCAGACTTGTCGAAGATGTGAGTAATCAACAAGTAAGTGATCTAGATACTAGCACAATATGCTTTTAGATCCTTGATAGCTCATTATTAATGCACATTTCACATTACTTCAGTCTTCAATATCTCCACACTCTTTTTCTTCACATAAACCTAATATTCTCTTCTATGATCGCACATACAAAACCCTCATCAACTACTAAAACCCTAGACATGATGTCCTTATAAAGGAGTCTAATTTCATGTCGGTCCAATAGGATTACATTACAAGTTCCTAGGTTTAGTGCATCTAGACACATTTGGTAACATGACACAAAATCACCACCAAAGTGTCGGTGAAAGATAACTCATCACACAAGTACTGGTTGGTAACTCATCACAGAGTACCGGTTCATATAATTTACCGATTACCGGTTGTCAAAAGTGAAGATAGGAAAAATGTTAACTACCAATTTTTTCCTTCGTATCGCTTGAGATCCTTGAATCGCTTGAGGTCTTCATACCGCTTTGGGTCTTCAGTTAGTTTGTGACCGGTAAACATCTTTTGCAAAACAATGATAGTCTAAAGACTATAATACATAATACTGATTGGAACAAATACCGGTTGAGCATAACTCATACATCAAGAAAGTGTACACAAAGCAAGTGTGTGTCCATCAATGACAATCACAACATCATCACAATGGCAACAATCTCCCCCTTTGGCATTGATGGCAACACTTAGGAAAATTTTGACATCTAAGTGTTTTTACAACAAAAATATGCCATATGCAAAATTACTCCCCCTAAGCATATACACTATCCGTTTTGCAGAAATTACAATGTCTACTATTCCCTTAAAGTGGTAACATGAAAGTATACATAACATTCAAAATTCAAAATTTTAAATACTACTCCCCCTTTGCCAAAAATGACAAAAGTACCTCAAAAAAACCCCTATTTCTCATTATCATTAAAATTGAGTAAATGTTTATGACAATAAGGAATGAAACTTGTCAAAAACTGATTTAAAATCCTACATAAAAGTCTTCATGGCTAATGACCATGACTCAAGTAATGAGGTAGCAACCTCACTTTTTGTCTGCATCTGAGATACCTATTCTTCCATGGCATCAATGGTACTCATCTCTTGAGTTACCGTTAAGGCTTCCAGATTGAGAAAGCACTTTTGAAGTATTTGCAGTCTGGGTAATAAGACTAGTTGAAGTTCCTGCAAATCTCTTGTCCAATTGCTAATCTCCAATTCTATCCTGGTAGACTAAAGCTGATATCGGTGAACTATTTGCCCATATGTAGTGAAAGAAATATATGGCGTCTTGAAGTTGCTTATGTACGTCTGTGAATCTGATTGGAGTTTCTCTTTTTGGGTGAGCACATCATTGCAAAATAGATGGGGTTGGCTGATTTTTCTCAATAGTAGTTTTCCCTCATCCATAGCATCTCTTATACCCTTCTGCTATTTCTAAAGTTGAGACCAGAGCTCATTCAGTTTCTTGAATAAGGTAGTGTTTAGTGCCTTTTGATGCTTCTTCTGTGTATTTTCTTCAGCAACTTCTTCTAGGCATTGTACCTGGTCCTCTACAATAGTACATAGAAGTTTCAGTTTGGTCAAAGAAGAATCGATACTAGGGAGGTTAGTACCTAGAATCAAACTGGTGAGGGTGTCAACCATAGTTTGAATGACATCCTATTCCTTTTTCCTCCTCAATGTTTCTAATCTTTCTTGTGTAAGTTTTATGCTTTGCAATAACTCCAATTCATCTGAAAATTAGAGGTTGATAGGGCTGGTGATGTCAACCAGTTTTGCTTGACCACCGGTTGCCTTTGGAGTGTCCGCTTGTTTGGATTTCTCTATTTCCTCCTTCTCTATAGCTCTTTTCTTTTCTTCTTCTCATCATCCTCCTGCTTCTTCTTTTCTTCCTCCTTTTTCTTCTTCTCCTCTTCTTTCCTCTTCTCCTCTTCTTTTCTCTTCTCCTCTTCTTTCCTCTTCTCATCTTCTTTCCTCTTCTCCTCTTCTTGTTTCCTCTTGTCTTCCACATTATTTTTCTCCTCCTCTTTCTTTTTCTCTTCCTCTTTCTTTTTCTCTTCCTCTTTCTCCACTTTCTCCTTATTAGCCTTTGCCTTGTCTAGTTTTTCCTTTTCTGCTTTTTCCTTGTCCTGTTTCTCTTTCTCTACTTTTTCCTTGTCAGCCTTTTCCTTTTCTGTGTCTAGAGTGACATCTTCAGCATCCAATGCATCAACATCAATAGTGTCCACTTGCTCTATAACTCTTTCTCCTTCACCATAAAATACCTCATCCGGTTTGGCTGAGGATAGGTCAGGTTCTTGTTCAGCCTTCTTGTTGGCCTCAGACACTTGATGTAACTGGACAATAGCTTTGGCATGTAGATGAGTGTCCTTCTCCACTTCAGAGGTTTTGCCTTCTAGCAGCCTGAGTCTTCTTCTTCTCATGAAGAAGAGACCTTTATGCATGTCCATTATCTCAAATAATTCAGAATTGGAGGCATCAAGAAAATACTGGGCAAAGATTTTCTCCCTTATTTCCCATTCTTTCTCAATGGAAATGCACCATTTATTGTCCAAAGAATTGTACAAAGAATCAGGTGTCACCGATCTAATTTTAGATGGTGATAGGTCATTCATACACATATATTTTATCATTTCTTATTCTTCTTCTTCCTTCTCATTATCAAAAAAATCATCAAAATATTTTTTCAAGTCATCAAGCACCTTTCTCTTAATATTCTTTAAGGTCCTTTGACAATGTGTTAGAGGCATATAAGAAGAGATGTCTATACTTACCATTGCTGATGATGCAAGTGTAGTACTAATAGACTTAGCCTTCTTGCTTGATTGCTGGGTTTTCTTAGGTTGCACTTCCAGTTCGGTATCCTCGGACTTTGGTGAGTTGTTTTTGGTCTTCCACTTTCTCTCAAATACTTTAGTAGGTGTAACTTCTAGTTTATTCTTGGCAGGTGACCACTTGGTCACTTTTGGGCTTGCTGAAGTAACTGGTGCCGATACCGATGGCACTGCCTTGCCCTTTTTCACTGTAGGATTTTCAACCGGTGTTATCCTTTCCAAGTAGGTGTTGGTTTGCTTTTTCTTTGTATTTAGAGGTGAGGCAAGCAGGGTGGAGGCATACCTATATAGCATGTCATACATCACCTCATATCCCATAGGTTCTACTTCTTCCTTTCTGGGCTCTACCGCTTCCATTATACATTCATCTACTTTTATGGTAAAGCAGATGTCCTCTTCCTATTTCTTAACAATATCTCCAGAAACCCTCATCCTTTTGTCTAAACCTTAACCTCAGAGCACAGTCCTATTTGATGGACTTTAGGTTCAGTAGAAGTTGCTTCTACAAATAGGTACACAAATCAAATGAGGCGTCTTCTTGAATCATCCTATAGGCGACATTCACTTCATCAACATGGATAGAGTTTATTCGGATAGCATAAAACACTTGATAGCCAATAACCATGCAGACATACTTGACCAAATCATCTTTGATGGGATTAACAATCATTCCTTGTTGATCGCTTAGAGAGCTGGTGAGCTTGGTCATATCAGTCTTGATGACCTTCCTTATAGCTGGCACCTCACCAATGTTACAGAAACCAGCGACGACATGAATAGCTTCTGTTGTTATGTCATGTGTCCTCTTGAGATACATTTTGTCGCCATGTACTCTACTAAGGATGATGCGGATGCGTTCTTCAGTGAACTCTTCAAGAAAATAAACAACACTATGTAGTTTCTTCCTCTCTAGGATGTTGTATTCTGGTTTGATTTTCTTGTCATCCCCACAGAACAGACCTAGCTAAGAATGGATCACTAGGGATCCTAGGTCTTCCAATTTGCAATCAATGTACTCTAAAATATCTTCTTCAATAATGACTCCGACAAGTATTTGGGATAGGGCATTGTATTTCATTTTCCTTTGAATAAATTCAGTTGAGTCCATAGGTACACTAGAACTAGAGTGTGATGTAGAAGCCATGATTAACAAGAATTTCGAGAAATACATTCACAATTTCAAAATTTAGGGTTTGCCAATGCAGCTCACACCACACCACTTCGGTTGCTCAATTACCGCTTAGTGTTCTTCACTGGTAGGTTGAAAATATCTCTGGATTCTTCTATAAGATTTGAATTCTCTTTGAATTGCAAGTCAAATTGCCTTTTTTCGTTCTGCTCTTGAAAATTTCTTCGCTCATAAACTGATAAGTGAAAATGACCTTAAGAATCCCTTTTAAATAAACTCTTCACCTACCATAATAAATGCTCCACCACTAGGATACAAACCCTAATTTTGCTTCAAAAACTTCTACCGATTGATAGGTAGCATATACCAGTTTGGGTCTTTACCGATATAAATTGGGGGTTCAAAACATTTCACAGATTTGTTCCCCCTAAGCTTTTATGAAGCTCAGTTTGTTGGTTAGAGACTTCCACACTAGGTGCAGAAACTGGTTCATCCTATGACACTTCTTTAGATTTCTTTTTCCAAGTTTTATTCATTCTCACTTGAAAGGTTTCAACATCAATATTCCTTTCTAAAGTGATCGATATATCATACGATAGGTTCTTTCTCATTCTGCAGGTTCTGGCAGTGTGTCCTAGTTTGTTACAATGATAACATACCATTCCAGGTGTTCTCTATGGTCCATTATTCATACTACCATTCTTCCTTTTGCATGTTGCAGTAGTGTGACCACTACCATGGTAGACTAAACAAGTTTCTCTCCAACCAATTGCCACTTGATAGCCACTCGACCGATTGTCATAGGTATTATATCGGTTGGGATTCCGGTTCACAAAGGGTTCCAGAACAACTCCTTGAGTTCTTTAAGGATATCTCCCAGTGTTGTGAAAAATAGACCTGCATTCAAATGCTCTATGTCCAACCTTGTTGCATGCATAATAGTTTCCATTGAATCTATTGGATCTAGGCTTATTGTTTAGAAAATAAGGAAAAATATTGTAGGCCTTATTTCTACACACATTAGCAGTATGTCCTTCTTTGAGACAATTAAAGAAAATAGGTTTAAACTTTTTCTTACCTTTATCCTTTGATGTTGGTTGCTTCTTTCATGCTACATCTTTTGTTCCAGAGGTCTCACCTTCCTCATAACCGGAGAAACCAAGTCCAGTGGTATTCTTTACCGGTTTTGTTTATTAAAGCTTTTTCTCTAGCTTAACAGTACTCTAATTGAATTTGGCAAGTATTTCCTTTGACTCAATGAGTTCCTTGGAAATAGCAGCATTGGTTTCCTTCAAGGTTGCATTCTTAGAAATAGCCATGTTTAGTTCACCTTGCATTTCTTCTTTTTCCACTTTACTCCCTTGGAGATGAGCGGTAAGGGCAATGATTTCTTGCTTCAGCTTGGAGATCTCATGATCTTTGTCTTTTACCAGATCTTCAGCTTTCCTTTGGTTCTCAAGCTCTTGACACATTTTGATAGTCAGTCCTTCTAGTTCCCTTCTCAGGTTGGCATTAGATTCATTTAGTTTTTCAACTTCTTCAACTAGGGCATCCATGTCAGCTTCATTAGAAGTAATATTTTTAGTGAGCTCCATTAGTTTCTAAACATGCTCTCTTCTTTTTGCTAGAGAGGCTTTATACTTGACTTTGAGTTCATCATAGGCTTTCTCAGTCTGAGTGAGATGATGAGTAAGTTCACTCATAGTGTATTCCCCATATCTCCTTCCAAGTGGTTAGACTTATAGAAAGGTAGGTTGTGATACCAATTGATGAATACTAAGAGGGGGGGTGAATTAGTATGCCAAAATATATTGAACTCAAACTTCTAAATAGTTTAGTAGATAACTGATATGACACATTCACTAATAAACCGGTTAAGATAAATGCAAACCAAATTGCAAACAAAGCATTCCCCCCCAAAATCTCAACCACCATAACACAAGATGTTTTGACATGGAAACCCAAATGGGAAAAAAACCATGGTGAGCAAAAACTCACAAGTAACTATCTAAAGAATAGAAACTAGACCAGTTAAGGTCATACAATGTTCTTCACCAGAACAGATCTTGTTAGGAATCTAGGTCTCTGTTAGGAGATGTCCTATTAAAGGCTACCTTGTGAGATGATTTCAGATTCATAGTTGTGAACCACCTTGTTAGAGGATTTACAAAGGCTTTGTTGGGCCTACCTGGTTAAGGGTTTCAGACTTGTCGAAGATGTGAGTAATCAACAACTAAGTGATCTAGATACCAGTATAGTATGCTTGGTTAGATCCTTGACAACTCATTGTTAATGCACATTTCACATTACTTCAGTCTTCACCATCTCCACACTCTTTTTCTTCACACATACCTAATCTTCTCTTCTATGATCACACATACAAAACCCTCATCAACTACTAAAACCATAGACACGATGTCCTTATAAAGGAGTTTGATTTCATGTCGATCCAATAGGATTACATTACAAGTTCCTAGGTTCAGTTCATCTAGACACATTTGGTAACGTGGCACAAAATCACCGCCAAAGTGTTGGTGAAAGATAACTCATCATACAAATACCGGTTGGTAACTCATCACAAACTAATACTGGTTCATACAATTTACCGATTACCAGTTGTCAAAAGTGAAGACTAAAAAAATGTTAACTACCACTTTGTTCCTTCGTATCGCTTGAGATCCTCAAAATGGTTGAGGTCTTCATACCACTTTGGGTCTTCAGTTAGTTTGTGACTGGTAAACATCTTCTGCAAGATAATGATAGTCTAAAGACTATAATACATAATACCAGTTGGAACAAATACTGGTTGAGCATAACTCATACATCAAGAAAGTGTACACAAAGCAAGTGTTTGTCCATCAATGACAATCACAACATCATCACAATGCCAACAAGGAATTGTTGGGTTAAGGAACATTTGGATTTGGTGATGTAGACGTCTAAAAATGGTCAACGCTTGTGGAGTCATACTTTAACATTTGTGCATTGTATTATTTTAGGGTTTTTGCATCGCATTAACATTTCTTCTATGTTGCGCACTTGGTATTTATCATTTGCGAGCATTGAGTCCTTCTTCTGCATTCCTCATTTTTCTCACTTTCAAATTTGGTCTTGTCGATAATAATCTTCAGTTATGATTTTGGTCGATCTTATCCTGTTGCATCAATGTGCGTGCTCATTTATCATCATTTTAGACATCGTCAATCCTAATCGATGATGGAATTAGGGTTTTGTCCTCTTGCCAATCTTGTCATCTTGTGATCGATTTGTCATTGATCCTTGTCCTCTTGTCAATCTTGTCATCTTGCAATCGATTCGTCATCGATCCTTATCAACTTGTCAATCTTGTCATTTTGTGATCGATTCGTCATCGATCATTGTCCTTTTCAATCATGTCAATTTGGATCAATTAGTCATTTTTCCCTGTCAATTGGTGCCTATCAATTTGATTTCTTTGTCAATCTTGGTCAATTTGTCAACCAATCTTAATCATTTATCAGCATTGGTCCTTTGTCAATCAAAATCATGATCGAATCGACATTAATTTTTTGTTGTCTTGACCTAATTCCTTGTCCTCTTATTTCTAGGGTTTTATGGTTTGTTCATTTAATCCTTTTCTTCTGCTTTGTGGGTTAAATAAATCAATTTATTTAGTCCTAGGTCTTTTCATGAATTAATTAATGGATGAAAACCTATTAATTAATTCACCTAATTTCTATTTCATCTTTTCCTCAATTTTCTAATTTGCTAATTTCTCCTAATTCCTAATTTCTATTTCTCCTATTTTCTTCAATTTTTCTAATATTTCCTCTAAATTCATCCCCTAATTTTCTCCTATGTTTATGCTTCCATTTGTTTCAATCATGGATGCTATTTTCTCTCTTCCCTAATTTCATGGGAATGACATTTTAATCTTGTCAATTTTGCCATAATTTGTCAATCAATCAATCTTGCATGTCAATCTTGTCATAATTTGTCATGTTTGTCATCCTTGATTTGAAATTTCCTTTCAAATCTCTTCATGCTAATCTTGTCATCTCTCCAATTTGTCTATAAATTGGATGATTTTCTTCAATCAAAAAAAAAAAAAGATCAATCACGCTTCAAGTATCCTTACGCTACCATTTCATCTTGTCAATCTTGCTTTCATACTATACTTTTGCACTTGTAGGTGAGATCCACAAACAAAGTAATTTGAAGGAGAAAGAAGGACAATGGAGGAATAATGAAGGAGATACAGGCTTTGGTTTTCTTTTTTTTATTGTAGTATTTCATCTTCATGCCTTTATTGATTGTAATTAGGATTTCTTATCATTGCAATCTAGTTTTTGTGATTGAGCTAGTTTAATATCTATTGCTTTGATGAATTCCAAATTCCTATCTACAGGTGCATAAAATGAATGTAGCTCTAAGGAGGTTAGTCTTGCATTAGAAAGGATTATATGTTCCATGCTAGAGGGATACTGGAATAGTATGTATATCATATTGGGTAAATAATTAGTAGGTTGCATATCTCATTGAAGAGAATGATTTTGATGCATTAGATTTAAGATTAATTGTGATAAGTATATGAGTAGGATGCCATTATGGTAGTTGATTAAGTGATGACATTGAAGTACCCTAGGGAAAGATTAATGTTGTTTATGTTTATTTCACTTGCGTAAATTAATGTGATGTGCAATGATGTATGTTCAATATGGTTAGTAGTTTAATTTCTCTAGGGTATTTTGGCAAGCATTACATTGTCATTGTGCATTTCTTAGCTTCCCCAATAGAAGTGTTGGTTAACAAATTTTCCTTTCCTTTAATAATTTCTTTTAATAATGACTCATGTATACCCTTGATGAAAAATCAAATGAACCAATAGTTGGGTGAATTGAGTTTCAGTTTACCCTCTACATAAGAGTGCAACTCCTCATAAGATATTCAATGAATTTTTATGCAAATAACTCAAAAAGAAACACAATTTTTACTAGAAAGCGAGAAAGGTTTTCACATTCATTTGTCAACACAATAAGAATGCTACAAGATAATCATCCATAAATGTAAATCTCATGAACTTAAACTTTGAACATTTCAATTCAATGTAAAACTTATTTCACTAAGTATACTCAATGAAGCATAAATGTTGATCGATACTCGCTCATGCCTCACAAGACAAGGTGGATCAAAATCATTTAAATGACAATGCACCACTAATTTTCTTAATCAATGAATTCACAGACTTACAAAGAACTGATAATTAAGTAAAATATTCTGCGCACAAGCATACATCCCAACAGAGATTTCTCTATCATTCAAATTCACAGATTTGAAGACCGTATAAAATATATCATTCCATTAATATATCAAATGTCTACACTAAAATTCAAAGAAAATTAAGTCTGCTAATTCAAATCAAAGTTTTTTGAACCCTCAATAGAGCTTTCTTAATTACATTTATAGCCTCTAGGCTAATAGTTCTTTTGAAAATAACCTTAAATTCTTAAACTCTACCCTAGAGTTAAAAGAAATTGTTTGCTTCAAATTGGATAAAACTCAAATGAACAAAGGCCATGGATAGGATGACAACACATCCATAAATCGATCAAGAATCTTATGTGGTAGAAGAAGCTATTGATTTGTCATGTTTTTCCGTGGTACTAAATACATTTCACCACTCCAAATGTGATATTGAGAAATTAAGAATAACCTGATAGTGCGGGAGTCCAATGTACAAAATGCGCTGCTTCCAAATTTGTTTGTCCATGTTTACGTGCATAACTTTAATTTTATGCACTTCCCGAGTGATTGAAGCAGACTGCTGACATTGATTCTATCCTTGCCACTTTGGAAAAGTCATCTATAGTTAGAGACTTTGTCTCCATAACAAGCTACACCCTTTTTTAAAAGTTTTTGATCATATTTGTCGCTGGTTCAATTTTCTGTCCGTCCTCCTTCAAGAGTTGTATATCGATGCATTTTAGATCTTTCTGCATTGTATCAATAAGTTCATTTAATCCTTTTACCAACTTGATAGATTCTTCATGACCCTATTTAATGATAGAGTTCCTCCACTCAACATTCTTTCTTGATACATGCAATACGTTGTCATCTAGGTTATCCATTGGCTTCTCAGCAAGAAATTTCATGATGCCAAATTTCTTTACATCAATCATCCATGCTAAGACTGCTACGCATTTATTTCTTTCCTTGTCCCATGTGGTAGCTTCCAATTCTAGCTCTTTACTCACAATTATGGCATTATCATACACCTTGATCAGGCTTGGAATGTAGTTTGTGCCCAGTTGCACTATGGAGTCAAGCCACTCATCAAAAAATTCAGCTATCTTGTGGCTTCTTTGGACCTGATCCAATAGCTTTTGATTCACTGGTGATTTAGGGTCAAAGGACAATGTCATATGTGTCAGGGGCTGAGGAGTTGGGTGATGTATGGCATTGATATATCCTGCCATCTGGGTAAGAACTTGTTTCAACTCCCATTTGTCCTTCTCATCTTTCCAAGTCCTGGATATCATTCTTTTAGTGGAGGATTGTAAATGTTTCGCATCCACAACCCTTGAAGCAACTCCCAAGTCAATTTTCTCAACAAAAAAATCATTCTTAGTGACTTTTTCTGGATCTCTATCTGAGATAGGCTTGGCTACTTCCGCTACCAAGTGGCTTGTTTCATCATTAACTTCCATCATTTCCTGTGTTTTAAGATTATTAGGTTTGGTTATTTTCCCAAGGAACTTACTTATCATATCCTCTATGGGAATTGTAATAAGAACAATATTGCATTTCTTTCCAATTGAAGCTTGAAGCCATCGATAAGTACTAGAAGTTTCTTTTGGTAGAGGTGTTGGATCATCGGATGGCTTGACAATAGTCATAGTGCTCATCGGATTTCTATTTTCTTTAGGTTCTTTCTCTACATCTACATCCTATACTAAAGGGATATTTATCACTTGTTGATCCATGCTCACCTGAGTTTCTTCGGTTGAATCTAAGTCCACAACAATTTGGTCCGCCATTGGTTCTCTGTTTTTATTTTTGCACTTTGAATGGGTGAATCGAATTGTTGAAGAACTCAATAGGGATCTCTTTGATCTTTTTGTTTGAACCTCTCCAATTTTAAGCCTTGTGGCACCTGCAACATCAATAATTTTGCTAGAGGAGGAAGTGGGAATCTGTGTTGTAGCATGGAGTGCACCAACTATTAATTCATTAGGCATGATAATCAAATCCTTTCTAAATTTGTGGTCTATTAACCACTTATCCATTAATTTTATGACATTGAAGGACTTGGCTTGAATATTTTCTTCTTCTCTCCTATCCTAGTCAATTTTAGGGATAGGTTTCCATTGAACCCTTTCATTGAATTCAAGATCCAATACATCTTCCCCTCCCTCTTCTTGTATTCTTGGCACATTAATGGATAACCTCATTGTAAAAATCTACTGTAGAGTGATCTTGACCATAATCTCCTCCTTACTTCAAATTCATCATAGCAATTTTCTCAATAGTCTTGTAATTGAGGTTCATGGGAGAAATGGTCATCAAAATTTAGATGTTCTACAACATAGCCCCTACTATCAAACTTACGTCTAGAAATGTAGGGCCTCAAATTCATTTTATTAAATTCTAATTCTAGGTTCAAGGCATTAGAAACGGACTTACAACTATAGTTTCCAAGTTTAATCAGGAAAGCAACCCTGGATTTACCCTTAGTCCCTAAACTTTTTTCAATGTGGGTTAGTTGTCTGCAAACTTCAATAAGCACATAACTATCAAAAGCATACCTGGGCCATTTGATTGGTTCACCTTCAAAGCCCCCCACTCTAATGTAAGTAAATCTAGGAAATTGGATAAAGTAGCTTCCATATATTGACCAGCTCAATGGCCTTGACTAACATTCTTTTATTTGTGTCTCCCTGCAACTCAAAGGCAAGTCTTCCTGCAAAAACATCATTCCATATTTGGAAATTTTCTGCATGTCTTTGTTGTTGTAGGTATGGGTAATAATCATAAACCTTCATGCCGTCTACCCAAGGCTTGTTATGTAACCCTTGCCATTCTCTAGTACAAGCCAATATATATAATAGATATGAGGACATGCTAAAACTAGACATTCCAACAAAGTTACTCCAACCGTCATGGAGCCTTTCAACAATAACTTGCACCCAGTCAGGATATTTCTTGCCAGCTAATAATACCTGAATATTAAAGTACATCCAATCTTCCCAATAGAAAGCGTGTCAATTCCCTTTTGAGTCTATTTAACAATATAACAATATCCTGCACCTCCATGATGAAATTCTCTCTTGTAAGAGGTTTGGGTAACCGAGACCCCCCTTTTTGAACCTTTAGAAGCCAATTCCTTGCAATGATTCTTTTATATGTGCTTTTCTTCTCGAGAAAAATGTGTATGAGGTACCAATTGACCAATATTCATACAACTCTTTACGAGGGATTCCAATTGCAGCCATCACTGTTTCTCTGTTAATTTCTACCAACAATTCACCAATGTTGGTCCTAATGCACCTACTATCAACATCATATCTGTTCATACATGCTATCACTAATTCTAGACAAGGAGTGGCAGTTAGGAAAGGAAATAACTTCAATCAAGCCACTTCTAACTATTCTTTCCATCATCGAGTTATCCCCAGGGTTTCTTTCTCTTTCTAAGAAATCTCCTAAGTCAACTTGGGCCAAAGAAGTGTCACCTAGTTCTAGAAGTATATTGACTAGGCATGATGTGCAACCAAGTTTTGGAAGAGTCGACCTCATAATGGCCACTTTTATATTCATCAAACACTTCCTAGAAAGAACAAAATTCTATTCCAAAACAAAGATTTTTCCTACATTGACTTTCTGAGCTAGTAAAGCAGTGGAGGGGAAAATTATTAAAACTCACCTGTTACCACCATCAAATCTGTGAAACCCTCGAAAGTATGGATTTGAAATTACCTTTAGCATCTTTCGCTCCTCCAACAACAACAACTACCACTTTCATAATTTAAGAATTCACATGTTAAGAAGTGGAAAAACTAAGTAATACCTACACATGCCTCATAATGATTCATCCAAACATGTGAGATAACCAATGATTTGATGGGATCTTGACAACTTTCTTAATTATACTTCAACTCCACACAAATGGCTTGAGTTTTCATGATTTCTTTCCATAATTAGAATTTTAAAATATAAGATGCCTAGAATATTCCTTTTGTTGCGCCACCTTTAATATTATTAATGTCCTCGAGGCCAATCTTGGAATGAACTTTTGAAATTTGAACCAACTCACAAAAAGTTCAATGGTTCAAGTTCAATCTTGAGAAAACAAAAAGAACTAACTTGTGGCTCAACACAATAGTGGGAACAAGTGAAGACTTTTAACAAACATAAAGGAAGACTTTGAACTTTGAACCTTGAACCACTTTAGGAAGGGTTCGAAAGATCAAGTTCAAGATCGACTTAACACATTTATGGTCTCTCGCTTAATAACATAACAAAGCTACGACCTAGACAAAGGCACCGGTTGAACTTTGAACCTTGAACCAATACACAAGTTCAACTGATGGGCTCATTGGGGTAGAAAAGGTGAAACATAAAGGAACAAAAGGTGCATGACTAAAGATGGATCTAACTAAATGATGAAAACAAAATTAAATACACATTTTTTTGTTCAAGACAAATAATGGGGTAACATCAGCTCTGACTTGGGATCGGGACTTAAAAGGACCAGGAATGGAACTTATAATGTGTGGTTTTGCATGCAAGTGGGGAAGGTCAAAGATCTGAACACAACAAGCACATAGCAAGAAAAACAAACAGCACAACAAAAACCTATGTACAGAGTAGAATGAGATCTACTTACAATTAATAAAACTTTAAATCTTTCCCATTATAGGACAAGGGTAGTGAAACTCCATTAGGATATTCAATTTTAAATGAGTTAGGACCCAATACCCATTTGATCATGAATGGTCCTTTCCATAGAGAATCAAATTTCTTATGAGCTCCTTTTGGTTCCCTGCATTTGTCCTAGAGCAGGACTTGATCTCCCAGCATAAACTATCATGGTCTAGCTCTGCAATCAAAAAATTTCTTTACCCTGGCCTGATGAGAAGTGTTGTGATCTACCAATTCTTGCCTCTCCTCTTCATTTTTTGGAAGGTACGTAACCCTCTTTTCCAGGGGACTTTGAAAGAACTCATCTTCTATTACTTTTTACAACCTAGCAGATGATAATTCTAGAGGTAAGGACGATTGAGATTCAACTCTGTATACCAATTAAAATGGTGTCATACCTATGGCCCTCTTGGGTGAGGTCCTGTCTACCCATAGTGCTTCATATAATCTTTTATGCAAATCCTTTGCATTCTCAGCCACCAACTTTCACATTATAGAAATCAGATTATTATTGTTGGATTCGGCCTCATGGCCATTTCCTTGTGGATAGTAATATGAAGAATGAGATAAGTAAATGCTATGATCATAAAAAAATAGGTTGAGTTCTTTGGAAGAAAAATTTGGGGCATTATCAATCACAATTTTCCAGGGTACACCAAATCTAGTCAAGATATTTTCTTTCAAGAAAGTACAAACAATTTTTGAAGTAGTATTCCTAATAGGGATTGCTTCTACCCACTTCGTAAAATAATCTGTAGTTGTAAGGATATGAGTATCACCAACACCTAACGAGGGATTCAATGGACCAACAAAATCTAATCCCCACTGCTTGAAGGGTTCATCTATAATTACTGACCTTAATGGCAATGCAGCTAATTGAGGTCTTCCTGAGAATAACTTGCATTTCTCACAACCTACAGCCCATTTATATGCATCTTTAAATATTCCTGCCCAATAGTAACAATTCCTGAGGATTTTGAAATCTATTACAATGGATGAATAGTTTCCTCTACATTCCTCATTATGAAACACTTGTAAAAGATTCTCCTATTGTTCTTTGTCAACACACCTTAAGAATGACCCAACCAAGCCTTTTTTGTATAGGATATCATCAACAATCACATATTTAATGGCCTTCAATCTTAAATCTCTTTTATTTTGGAGTTAAATACTCAAGGAATTCTCCATAATTCAAGTAATGAGCCACATAAGTGAACCACTCATCTTGCAAGTTGACAAATAAAGTTAGTGGGAGTTTATCATCCTCTTCCTTGTTTTCATCTATCAAACGATATAATCCTTGCCCCCAGACTAACTTGATCGGTCAGATATCCAAATCAAACTCTTGAACCTTTGAACCCCAGGTGGCTCTATTATTCATTCCTACCTCATGCTGATTCAAGATAATTTTCATAGTGGGATTTGGTACAAAGACAATTGAATGGGAATGCATAACATAATACCTAAAATGATTTATATCTTTAACAACTGAAAAGGCCTTCTTCTCTATAAATGAGTAATTCAATTCATGCTTTTCTAGTGAAATACTCATGAATGCAATAGGGACTTCTTTATTCAGTTCATTCTTTTGCAGAATAATACCAGACATTGTGTGTTCTAAAGCATAACAATACATGATAAAATCTCTCTTAAAATCAGGATTTATTAATGTTGGAGCATGAGCAATTGCTTCTTTTACCTCTTCAAAGGCTCTTTTTACTTCTTCCTTCCATTTGAAAATCTGCTTCTCACTCATCATCCCTACAACGTGTTTGGTAATTTCAGCAAAGTCTGGCACGAATCTCCAGAAGGAAACTCACTTGCCCAAAGAATGATTTGATACCACTTCTGTTTGATGGAAGACTTAACTGTTGAATAACATTTACCCGATCAGGATCTATTTTGATACCATCTTGTGAAACTATATGCCCTAATAGCTTTCCCTCTGTAACACAAAAATTGACTTCTTTGGGTTGAGAGAAATACAATGATCTCTGCATCTTTGTAGCATAGTCTCCAAATCTCTTAGGTGATTTTTCCTTCTTTTAGAGAAAACTGTCAAATCATCAAGATAGATAACTATAGTCTTACCAATGAGGTGACCAAATGAGAGATTCATCACCCTTTGAAAAGTTGCTACCACATTTATTAGGCCGAAAGACATTCGATTGTAGGCAAAGGTTCCCCAAGGCATTGTGAAGGTCATTTTATGTTTGCCTTCTTTTTCTACACTCATCTAGTTATAATCAGAGAAACCATCAAGCATTGACATAATTTATGATCCAAAAACAATTTGGAGAATATGATCAATCACTAGCAATGGGTAATTATCTTTTAAACTAGCCTGATTCAAGTTTCGAAAATCCACATAGATCCTTATTTCTCCATTTTTCTTGCGAACCAAAAAAATATTGGCCACCCATGTAGAATGATGAGTATGGTAGATGATCCTTTCTTGAAGCATCTTATCTATTTCTTTGAAAATAGCATTTGCGACCTTGGGATTATAATTTTGTAATTTTTGTCTAAAAGGAGCCACTTTGGGCTTGAGGGGAATATGATGTTGAAATTAACCATTTCTGAAATATTTCAAATCCTCATAAGACCAAGAAAAAACATCTAAAAACTTTTGTAGCAGTTTAACAAATAAATGCCTTTCTTTAGGGCTGCATCACTTGCCTAAATTGACCATCTTTGGGTTGTTTTCATCACCTAAATTAATCTTTTCATATTCTCCTGATGTGTTAGCAGCTTGAGAAACATTTTCTTTGACATACCTATCATTGCGATCAAAGAGGAGTTCTAAGGATACAAGGCCTTTTGGGATTCGATTTCCCTTCAGCCGAAAAACTTCCTTTTTAAAAATTCCCCCTGTATCTAGACAAAAATCATTATATTCATTCTCAAAACCTTCAAAGAAACAACAGGCACACATTTCAACATTTTGCAAGAATTGGTTGATGTATTTATCATTTCCAAACACTTTCTAGAAGTTTAAATTGTCAGGTACATTAGGACAATATACAATTTCAATCCTGTAAACATCTGCATCAAAGTCAGGATGTGGGAGCAATAAAGATGTTGACATTGTTAAAGAATCTACCCAAGAATTTTGATCTCTAGGAATAGCTTCAATTGAAAAAGCATCAAAATATTCAATCTCATCCTAGACTTTGTTTCTATAATGTTTAAGCCTTTCATTCTTTATCGAGAAAAGACCTCTTACCTGTTTAACAATCAATTTTGCATCACCTTTGACATTCAATGATTTGATTCCCCTTTTTATAACTTGCTCTATTCCTAACAACAATGCCTCATATTCTGTAATGTTATTAGTGTTTTTAAATTCTAATTTGAATGAAAAAGGAATATTTTCACCTTGTGGGGAAATGAGCACCACTCCAGCACCAGATCCAGCCGATGCACAACTACCATCAAATTCCATTTCCCACAAGCCTGCAATAGGATCCACTACATCTTCTAGTGTACCTTTAGTATCATTAAAAAAGAGAAAATAATTACAAAAATCACATTCTTGATCCAATATTTGAGATTTTGGGTCATCAGAGGAGAAAATGGTATATTTGGACTTTGGTTCAGGTTGAAGAGTAAATTTTTGTTTACCAATGGGAATTATTGCCTTAGACCAATCCATTTTAATTTCTCTTGCCAAATATTTATAAAAATGCCTTCTTAACAACATTCCATAATGTGTGGGAATATCAGCAACTAGAATAGTCAACTTCACTCTTTTGTTAGGATGTACCGCCAGAGCAACTTGCACATCTTTGATTTGACCTAGTAAAGAAATTTTCTTTGAGTCCATTGAATAGTATTTACCAAATGTTTTAGTAAGTGAATGATGATATGATGAATCAATAAGGATCTAGTCAACTACTGAAAGAGGGGGGGTGAATCAGTAGATAGAAAACTGACATAAACTTTTCACTAAACAAAACAACCTCTCAAGTCAAACTCAGAACTAACTAGTTCAAACACTGAACTATCGAATGCAATATTACTGTCAAGTAAACTGGTTGACTGTCATAACAGAATAATAGTAAAACAACTCCGAAACTCACAAACCTTTTAACCAAAATATTCAAATACTTTACTGACAAAAGTAAAAGCATATTTTAGATTGTTGTCGGTCAACATATCATATCTAAGTGGATTTAGGAGTTAAGAAAATTAACCATAGAAAACATAACCACAAAAACATTTACCACTTAACACAATGATTCTGACGTGGAAACCCAAATGGGAAAAACCATGGTAGGGATGAATAATCACAAGTATTCTAAACTCTTCTAAAGTTTGCCCTGTTAGGAGCCAAGCCTATTAAAGCTTTACAATAAGTCCTGTTAAGAACAAATCTTGTTAGGGACCATCAGGTTAAGGGATTGACTATAATGCCCTATAAGACGCAATACCTTGTTAGGAGTAACCTCGGTAGAGGATTTGAAATCTAACCTAATGGATCACCTGGTTAGAGGATTTAGATAGCACTAAGCTTGTTAGAGCTTACCCAGTTAAGGGATTTGACTATTATAATTGTTAGAGAACAATAGGGGTTTGCTGATTTGGTGAATAGAACTACTCTGCTTGATCAGATCCTTTTCAAGCTCCTATCTACCTTTACACATATTATAGATACATCATCTGGTTTGGTAACCAATCACTCTTACATTCAACAAAACTACCAACACTACAATAAAATAACTCATCGACCTTATAAATAAAACAATAGGTTGGTAACACATCACAAACCTAAGATCTTATAGAGATTGCAAACAAATTGGTTCAAGTATAACCATTGGTTTACATAGAAATCATTACACATCATTCAAAACAACCTCGACCGCTCCTTGATCACTGCTTCATCAAACTCTATAACTCATTACGCAGTTTCTATTACATGCAATGAACTTGCACATTCCCAAAATAAAACCATTATCTCTATGTGGCAAAAATCATTTGAAACTCTTCTCATACAACATGCATACGTGGCATAATCATTACCACTCATCATTTGATCATAGACCAATACAACCGATTCACCAAGCTCCATCTGTTAGGGTTTATCATATCAACAGTTAGGGTTTACTGATTGATATCACTTTTTCTCTAGTAATATTGGTTTCCTTCACAAGCTCTCCTACTGGTTGCAAGACAACATTATTACAATATCATTACTGGTTATAATTCACATCAATGACAACATAAAATTTCATCAATTCAATGTTCATGCAAGTGCCAAAAATCTCCCCCTTTGGCATTGATGGAAATACAAGTATCAATACCCTTGATTGCTATAATTGTGAATAGGAATCCTGGTTTACATTTTACCATGTATTCTCCTTCAACTAAGTCTCCATGTCTTCAGCTAGTATCTATCTATAGATCTTCTCTTCATAATCATATAGTTCTTTCCCCCTTTGACAACAATACCAAAGTGAAAGTAAAACTTGTAGTGTCATACTTCACTGTTCTGCAATGTCAACCTACAACATGATGCCCCCCTATGGAATAACTCCACTCTACACCAATCCTACTTCAAGATTCTTCAATTAGCTCCAAGACTGATGTATTCCACATCATGCTCAATTGACCTCATGTAGGGTCACAACCCCTAACTGACCTCTAAGATACTCAAAATTAGTCTTAGGCCAGGGTTTGGTAAAGATATTTTCTAGTTGCTCCTTGGTAGATACATGCTCCAATAACACATCTTTACTCTGCATTTTTTCTCTCAAGAAATGATATTTCAGCTCAATATGCTTGGTTCTAGCATGCAACACTGGGTTCTTTGAAATATTAATTGCACTCATGTTCTCACATAAAATCTTTACAAGATCTGTAATATTCAACTTGAATCCTTCTAGAATGTGTTTCATCCAGATTGCCTGGGTACAATTCATATATGCTGCAACATTCTCAACTTTAGTAGTGGAGTATGATGTACAATTCTGATTCTTGTTGCTCCATGAAACAAGTCTTCCTCCAAGAAAGAATGCACCATTGATTATGCTCTTCCTATTATCAACATTACATTCCCAGTCTGCATCTGTATAAACCTTCAAATCAAAGTTACCTACATATGGATACCATAATCCATAGTCAATACTACCTTTCAAATATGTGAATATCCTCTTGGTTTCTATCAAATGTGTCTCCTTTGGATTCTTCTGAAATCTGGCATCTAAACCAACTCCATGAGCAATATCCGGTCTGCTGTGAACAACATAATGCAATTTCCCTATCATTGACCTGTACTCCTTTTCATCAACAGATGCAACTTCATCCTCCTTAGATAGTTTACAACTTGTAACCATTGGTGTCCCAACTGGTTTATAGTCACTCATTCCAAATGTCTTCAATACCTCTTTCACATATTTAGACTGTGTGATGAAAATACTAATCTTCATGTACTGAATTTGCAAACATATCAAGAATTTTATCTCTCCTACTAGAGACATTTCAAATCCACTTTTGATCTCATTTACAAAGTCATTACTCATTTCATCATTGCCTCAAAATATGACATCATCCATAAACACTTCACTAACCAGTATCTTATCTCTTTCATATTTGAGATATATATTGTTGTCTTCACTGGTTCTCTGAAAAGCTATCTTCATCAGGTGTGAATGTAGTCTCTCATACCATGCTCTCGGTGCTTTCTTTAAACCATATAGTGCCTTGTGCAATTTACACACCATATCCTTTGCATCAGTCAAAGCATAACCATCTGGTTGCTCAATGTACACTTATTTTTCCAATATTCCATTTAGAAATGTTGACTTCACATCCATATGATATAATTTGAATCCCTTATATGCTGCAAATGCAAGTAGAGTCCTAATACCTTCCAATCTGGAAACTGGTGTAAATGTCTCACCATAGTCTTCACCTTCTTCCTGTGCATAACCTTTGCATACCAGTCTAGTTTTGTTTTTGACTACTACTCCATCTTCATTCAGTTTATTCCTGAATACCCATTTAGTACCTATCATATTTTTATTCACCGGTCTGGGTACTAGGATCTATGTATTGTTCTTCTCAATTTGGTCAAGCTCCTCCTCCATAGATTTAATCTAGTGATCATCTCTAAATGCTTCCTTAGTAGTTCTAGGCTCAATAATGGAGATCATGCAAGAATTCTCTCTAATTCTTCTTTTGGTTAACACTTCAACATATTTATCTCCAATAATTTGGTTAGGATTATGATTGAGTCTCACATACCTTGGAATGACATGATCATTATCTTTAGGTTCTTCTTTTGAATCTACCTATTCCAGTCGAACTAGTACAACAAAATTCACTTCACCAGCTTCTAGCTTCACCGGTTATGGTTCCAAAATTAGAATGTAAGGTTCTTCATCCTTTTTCTCCTCACTATTTTCTCTTGAGAATTCAGGATACTCATCCACTTGAACATCAACACTTTCAATGATTCTCTATGTCCAGTTGTTGTAACATTTGTAGGACTTGCTCTTGGTGGAGTAACCAAGGAATATGCCTTCATCACTTTTAGCCTCCAACTTACTAACATAGTCACCTCTCTTGATAAAAAATTTACTACCAAAAACCTTAAAATAACTGACATTAGGTGATCTACCATACCAGTATTCATAAGGATTTTTATCCTTACATCTTTTTTCAGAATATCCAGTTCATAGTGTAGATAGCTGTGCTGACATTCTCTCCAGAAAGTTTTTGCTACTCCTTTTATAAGCATCATTATAGTAGCTTCAACAACTGATTGGTTGTTCCTCTCTGCAGTACCATTATATTGTGGTGTCCTCAGTGTAAAAAGTTGCCTCTTGATTCCATTGTCTTCACAATATCTAGTGAATTCCTCTGAAGTAAATTCACCTCCTTGATCAGTCCTCAGACACTTTATCTTCTTACCACTTTCCTTTTCAGCTATGGCCCTGAATGCCTTGAACTTACTAAAGGATTATGTTTTATCCTTCAAGAATGTGACCCACATCATTCTTGAGAAATCATCAGTTAAGATCATAAAATATCTATCACCTAGAATACTTTTAGTCCTTATTGGTCCACAGAAGTCTATATTAACCAATTCTAACAAATGTTCTACCTAAAAATATTTTCTCTTAAAAGTTGAGGATGTCATCTTTCCTGATTGACATTCCTTACACAAAGCATTCATTGGTTTGTCCAATTCAGCCAAACCTCTTACCGACTTGGACTTACTGACCTTAAAAATGTTATCAAAATTTATATGACAAAATCTCTGATGCCAAAGCTAACTATCATCTACTTTATCAATTAAATAGTTGTTGACTTTAGGATTCAGGTGAAACTGGTTACCTTTTGTTTGCTTTCCAGTTGCAATTAGTTCACCTTTTCTCCCATATATTTTTCACATTCCATTCTTGAATTCCAATGGATAACCTCTATCATTGAGTTGGCAAAAACTCACAAGATTGTGCTTTAATCCTTCAACCTAGTAGACATCATCTACAATGCTCTTTCCATTAAGAGGAATGGTTCCCTTTCCTTTTATCATGCAGGGTGAGTCATTTCCAAATCTCACAACTCCTCCATCAAATTCCTTCAAAGTAAGAAATTTGCACTAGTCATTTGGTGTGAACAAGCTCTATCAATGATCCAATCATCAGAACTATCCATTCGAGAAAATAATGCCTTTTGATCAGGTGACTCCTCTTTAATGGATACAAAGACAATATCTTCATTAGCATCTCCCTTAGATTCCTCATCAGTGATACCACCATCAACTGCAATGAGACAATCTCTTTTGCCTTTTCGTTTGTACTTCTTGTACTTATCTCGCTTATGCTCATTGTCACCATTAGGAAAGTTAGTAGCAATGTGTCCAATCTTGTTGCATGCAAAACATTTCAAAGGTAATTTACCTCTATACTTACCAATACCTTTGGGAAACCGCTTGGCCAACAATGATTGAAGATCAATCAAACTGTCTTCATCATCAACTTCTCTGTTGGATCTAGATTCATAACTGTGACTAACATCTCTACTTTTCCTCATAGGCGGGTTAGAAACTGAAGCTCTAAATGCATATTTAGATTTTTGAACACTACCATCATAACCATTTAATTCAAATGCAGTAAGCTTACCAATGATGGAGTCAAGAGTTACCTTAGTTTTATCAATAGACTTTATCTTCTGAATGGATGCAACTCGGGTAGCATAGAATGGTAGAAGGGTTTTGAACACCTTACTAACCACTGTGGAATCTTCCACTTTACCACTAGTATTCTTGATCTCACCAAGTATCTCTTTGATCCTCTGACCATACTGTTGTATATTCTCACCTTCAGCCATCCACATGTCATCAAATTTACCTCTCAGACTCTCTTCTTTGGCAATCTTGACATGCTCATCACCACTATAGATTTCTTCAAGTTTCTTCCACACCTCATAAGCAGTTTCCAGACCATGGACATCAACATACTCTGAATCAGACAAAGAACTGATAATGACCTCCAATGCTTAAATATTTTCTTGTTTCTCTTTCTTTCGATCATCAAACATAGTCTCACTAGGTGCAACATATTGAGTACCACCATGTTCTGAATATTAACTTCCTAGAATCTTGATATAGATTTTCATTCTATCACTCCATATTTTGTAGTTTTCCCTATTAAACTTCAGACCTTCTTTCTTCATCATGTTCTTCAAGATCTTTACCTCAAGATATTAGGCTTAGACCTTAGAGAACTTGAAACACTCTGATACCAATTGATGGTATGATGAATCAATAAGGCTCCAGTCAAATACTGAGAGGGGGGGCTTAATCAATAGATAGAAAAATAAAATAAACTTTTCACAAAACAAAATAACCTCTCAAGTCAAACTCACATTGGTTCAAACACTGAAATGTCAAATGCAATATTACTGTCAAGTAAACTGGTTGTCTGTCATAACAAAATAAAAGTAAAAAACCTTTAAAACTCACAAACCTTTTAACCAAAACATCCGAATACTTTACTGACAAAAGTAAAAGCATATTTCAGATTGTTGTTGGTCAACATATAATATCTAAGTGGATTTAGCAGTTAAGCAAATTAACCTTAGAAAACATAACCAAAAAAACATTTATCACTTGACACAATCATTTTGACGTGGAAACCCAAATGGGAAAAACTACGGTGGGGATGAATACCTACAAGAATTATGAACTCTTCTGAAGTTTGCCCTATTAGGAGCCAAGCCTATTAAAGCTTTACAATAAGTCCTGTTAAGAACAGATCCTGTTAGGGACCACCAAGTTAAAGGATTGATTATAATGCCCTATTCAAATAAATACCCTGTTAGGAGTAACCTCGTTTGAGGATTTGAAATCCAAGATAATGGATCACTTGGTTAGAGGATTTAGATAACACTAAGGTTGTTAGAGCTTACCCGGTTAAGGGATTTGACTATTGTAATTATTAGAGAATAACAGGGGTTTGCTGATCTGGTGAATAGCACTACTCTACTTGATTATATCCTTTTCATGATCCTATCTACCTTTACACATACTGCAGATACATCATCTGGTTCGGCAACCAATCACTCTTACATTCAACTAAAATTGCCAACACTACAACAAAACAATGCATTGACCTTATAAAGAAAACAATAGGTCGGTAACACATCACAAACCTAAGATCTCATAGAGATTGCAAATAAATTGGTTCAAGTATGACTGTTGGATTACATAGAAATAATTGCACATCATTGTAGACAACCTCGACTACTCCTTGATCATCGCTTCATCAAACTCCATAACTCATCATGTCGTTTCCATTACATGCAATGAGTGTGCACATTCGCAAGATAAAATGATTATCTCTATGTGCCAAAAACCATTTGAAACTCTTCTCATAAAACATACATACGTGGCATAATCATTACTACTCATCATTTGATCATAAACCAATATAACCGATTCACCAAGCTCCATTAGTTAGGGTTTAGGATATCAATAGGTAGGGTTTACCGGTTGATCTCATTCTTCTCTAGTAATATCAGTTTCCTTCACAAGCTCTCCTATCGGTTGCAAAACACCATTATTACAACATCATTACCAGTCATAATTGACATCAATGACAACATAAAAGCTCATCAATTCAATCTTCATGCAAGTGCCAATAGTGAAAGGCCTAATGCTTTAGCAATTGCAGAAGGCATAATATTATCGGAGGATTGACAATCAATACTGCAATTATTAACTTTAAACCCATTGATAAATAAAGACACATAAAATGGCTCTAGCCTTTGATCAGGTACTAATGGTGATTCAATTGGTTCATTAGCTAATGTCTTTAGAATGATACTAGACAACTTTTTAGACTTGGTATCCTTTCCATCCCGTGAAGACTCAAGATTAATCAATGGTGTGTTGGTGTTTTGCAACTAAGAAGTTTCCCCTTGAACATATTTAACCACCTTTAACTCTTTATGATTCAACCTAAGATATTTAGTGGGAGAAATCTGAATTTTTGATGCCTTACAAAATTCAACAATATCAAAAGAAGAATCGAGATTGGCACACTTCAACATCTGAACCTCTTGAAGCATTCTCTAAGTTTTGGTTCAAGGGTTCCTTACCTTTAGCTACAGTTTTGGGAAAGGTTGTGGTACCTACATTTTTGGATTGACACTGACTTCTAGTGAGGATGGCACAAGAAGGATCTCCAAGGGTCATCAATATATCATCTCTTCTATCTTAATCTGATTCATAATCCAGGAAGTTTATTCTAGAGTTACCAAGTTGCCCACAGACTTCTTATTTTGGACCAAGTTCACTTATGGCCTCTCTTGTATTTATGATTTGTGCATACCGCACCATCTTTGTGATGAATAATGATGAACAACAGATACCCTAATTGGTACTGAGAGGGGGGGTGAATCAGTACATACAAAAACTTCTCTCCACAACTTATCAAGTTAAAACAATACTAACCGATTGTCTTCATCATTGAACTTAACCATGGCAATACTAGTTAAATACAGTAAGACTTCAGACAGTCAAAACCAGTAAAGCTAAATAATTCAAATACATTCAACACTTGATAACTACTTCATCCATAAACATATGCATGTGGTATATCAACAATACCATGACCATTAGCTCTGCATGCATAACCACTTAAACAAAGAATACTTAATCATCACATTAAAAATGCACAACTCATGACACACAAATTTTTCACATGGAAACCCAAATGGGAAAAACCACGGTGGCGATGAATACCCACAAAAATTTTTTGAACTCTTTTGAAGCTTTCTCTATTAGGAGCCTAGTCCAGTTAAAGACTTTACAATAAGGTTCTGCTAGGAACCCATCCTACTAAAGATCACCCGATTAAGGGATGGCTATATACCCTATTAAAGGTTAGCTTGCTAGAGGATTTAAAGACCTCAATGAACTTGAGTCACCTGGTTAGAAGATTTACAAAAATACTTTTAAAGCTACCCGACAAAGGGATTTTCCTTCTGTTGAAATGGTTAGAAGACAACAGGTAAAACTCTGATCTGATAACAACACTACATGCTAAGGTAGATCCTTTTCAATTCCTCTACTCTGCAATCACACTCTATAGTTTTCCATTCACTGGTCTGGAAAGTATCTCATCACTTGGATACACACACAACATTTGCCAAAAACTTACAATAACAAACATCATCAACCTTATAGACAAGAGTTAGGTTGGTAGCATAAACCCTAAACCCTAAGCATTTAGGTTTACAATTATAGGCGGTCCAATCCTGACCGTCCAAACACTTTTCATAGAATGAAACAATCTCAAACATATCACAAGTCATTTTGTATCATCCATTCTTCACTACACATAGGAATCAGTAATCCATCACTTAGTGAAACCCTAACACCGGTTCACTACATCTCTTCATACCGGTTCACTAACTTCTTCCAATCTTCGTACTAATTCACTCAAGTGCTTATTGACATCAATGACAACATACATTATCATCATATCATCATGTCGGTTCAAAATATGCCAATACTCTAGACAAGAATCACCATCATGATCATGAGTGAGATGAAAAACACACATATACCCCTTAAGTGGTGGAGTTTCAATTGCTAGTCTCTATTGAGCCAAAGGCAATTTTAAGGCTTTCTTCCCAGTTCCTATAGATTGATTTGTAATCCTCCTTGGTATGTCTTGGTAAGGCTATGGGTAAAATGTACTAGCCTTTGGTAACTGTCTTTTGAGTGTTATTACATCATTCATCAAGCTTTGAATTACAGGGTTTGAAGAGGTAGAGGGTTGCGCATTAGCTCCTTGCACTTCCCTCTTCTATTTTCCCGTAGTAATCAAGTCATCTTCTAACTCAACAACAAGTGTTTTAACATCATTCAGAGTTGCAAGTCTCTATCTATGAATCAAGAAATTTATCTTGGAGGGCATAGAATTTATAAAAAAACATTTCAAGTTATCATCTGAAGGTTTCTGGTTTGCAAGAATTTTATGGACAATTTTATCAAACCTAGCCATGAAATCTCTCATAGATTAAGGGATCTCTTTTTTTAATTGAGCTAACTAGGCCAAAAGGGAATTCTTATATTCTGCTACTTTGAACCTAGCTTCAAACCTAGTTTTCAAATCTTGCCAGTTTGTTATTACATTATTTGGAAAATGATAAAACCAATCTACAGTGGGTTCAGTTAATGTTTGTACAAACAACCTTACTACAATATCTTCATGTTGGGTAGATATTACACCACATACAACATTAAATGCATTCAAATTTTCATCAACTGTGACCTTCCCATTGCCATTGACCTTAGGAAAATGATCCCTCACTCCTTTGGGCAAAGCATTCAAGTTTAGACCAAGATTCAATGGACCTACTACTATCCCCCAAGGATTATTGGTTGCCATCAGAAGAATGATATTTAGAGGTGTTGGGTTGATTACACTAGGTAAGGTAACACCATGCAAGGTTAGGGCTTGAAAAACTAAAGATATAGAGAATGAAAGGGATGGAGAAGGAGGTCTACTTCTTGCTTGTCTCTTAGGTGAAAAACACGGTTGAAAGTTTAGGTTTTGCAATTCTTGAAAGATAGAGTCAACTATTCCTTCACGGCTCTGAGACCTATTGTATCTTCTTGGCTCCAACCTATTCACAATGCAAAATTTTGATAGAACTGGATAGACTCTTAAAATTTCACAAGAAAGTTCTATATATCCTATAATCAGGTGACCAATCTTATTATTTGACTCCCCAGTAGAGTTGCCAAAAATTTGTTGGTTAATAGATTTGCCTTTCCTTTAATATTTTTCAAAAGGATGACTCATGCATACCCTTGATGAAAAAGAAAATAAACCAATAGTTGGGTGAACCAAGTTTCGGCTTGCCCTCTGCATAAGAGTGCATCTCCTCATAAGATATTCAATAAATTTTTATGCAAAAAACTCAGAAAGAAACACACTTTTTACTAGAAAACGAGAAAGGTTTTCACATTCATTTGTCAACACAATAAGAATTCTACAAGATAATCATCCATAAATGTAAATCTCATGGACTTAAACTTTGAACATTTTAATTCAATGTAAAACTTATTTCACCAAGTATACTCAATGAAGCATAAATGTTGATCGATACTCGCCCATGCCTCATAGGACAAGGGGGATCAGAATCATTTAAATGACAATGTACCACTAATTTTATTAATCAATGAATTCACAAACTTACAAAGAACTAATAATGAAGTAATATATTTTGCACACAAGCATACATCCCAACAGAGATTGCTCTATCATTCAGACGCAGAAATTTGAAGACCGTACAAAATATATCATTCCATTCATATATAAAATGTCTACACTGAAACTCAAAGAAAATTAAGTCTGCTAATTCAAATCAAATTTTTTTGGACCCTCAATAAAGCTTTCTTAATTACATTTATAGCCTCCAGGCTAATAGTTTTTTTGAGAATAACCCTAAATTCTTAAACTCTACCCTAGAGTTAAAAGAAATAGTTTGCTTCAAACTGGATGAAACTCAAATGAACAAAGGCCATGGATAGGATGACAGGTCATCCATAAATCGATCAAGACTGTAACATGGTAGAAGAAGCTGCTATTTTGTCCCATTTTATTGCGGTACCATGCACATTTTGCCACTCCAAATGTGTTGTTGAGAAATTAAGGATAACCTAATAGTGCGGGAGTCTATTGTGTAGAATTCACTACTTCTAAACTTCTTTGTCCATTTTAACATGCATAACTTGAATTTTATACACTTCCAAGTGATCGAAGCAGACTGCTAACATTGATTCTATCCTTGCCACTTTGGAAAAGTCATCTGTAGTTAGAGACTTTGTCTCCCTAACAAGCTGCACCCTTTCTTTAAAGGTTTTGACCATATATGTCGCTAGTTCAATCATCTATCTATCCTCCTTCAAGAGCTGTATATTGATGTATTTTAAATCTTTCTACATCATATCATTAAGTTCTTTTAATCCTTTTAACAACTTGATAGTTCTTCATGACTCTGTTTAATGATAGAGTTCCTCCATTCAACATTCAATCTTGATACATACATTACGTTGTCATCCAGGTTATCCACTAGCTTCTTAGTAAGAAATGTCATGAGGCCAAATTTCTATAGATCATTCATCTGCCCTAAGACTGCTACCCATTTATTTCTTTCCTTGTCCCATGTGGTAGCTTCCAATTCCAACTCTTTACTCATAGTTATGGCATTATCATACACCTTGATTAGACTTGCAAAGTAGTTTGTGCCTTGTTGCACTATGGATTCAAGCCACTTATCAAAAACTTTAGCTATCATGCGGCTTCTCTGGAACTAATCCAATAGCTTTTTATTCACTTGTGATTTAGGGTCAAAGGACAATGTAATCTATGTCAGGGGCTAAGGACTCGACTAATGTATGCAATTGATATAGTCTACCATCTAGTTAACAACTTGTTTCAACTCCCATTTGTCCTTGTCATCTTTCCAAGCCCTAGATATCATTCTTCTAGTAGAGGATTCTAAATGTTTTGCATCCACAATCCTTGAAGCAACTCCCAAGTCAATTTTCTCAATAATAAAATCATTCTTAGTGACTTTTTCTGGATCTCTTTCTAAGATAGGCTTAGCTACTTCCACTTCCCAGTGGCCCGTTTCATTATCAATTTCCATCGTTTCTTGTGTTTTAAGATTCTTAGGTTTGGATATTTTCCAAAGGCACTTACTTACCATATCCTCCATGGGAATTGTAATAGGAATAATATTGTGTTTCTTTCCAATTGAATCTCCAAGACATCGATAAGTACTTGAAGTTTCTTTATGTGGAGGTGTCGGATCATCAAATGGGTTGACAACAATCATAATGCTCATTGGATTTGGATTTCCTTCAGATTATTTTTTCTCTGCATCCGCATCCTACACTGAAGAGCTATTTAATACTTGTTGATCCATGATCACTTGAGTTTCTTCTCTTGAATCTAAGTCCACAACAATTTGGTCTGCCACTGGTTCTCTATTTTTCTTTTTCTCCTTGAATGGGTGATTTGAATAGCTAAAGACCTCAATGGGGATCTCTTTGATCTTCTGATTTGAACCTCTCCAATTTTAGGCCTTGTGTCATGCACAACATCAACAATTTTGCTAGATGAGAAAGTGGGAATCTGTGTTGTAGCATGAAGTGGACCAACTGTTAATTCAGTAGGAGTGATAATCGACTCCTTTCTAAATTTGTGGTCCCTTAACCGCTTCTCTATTCTTCTTATGAAATTGAAGGAATTGGCTTGAATGTTTTATTCTTCTCTCCTATCCCATTCAATTTCAGGGATAGGTTTCCCTTGAACCCTTTCATTGAATTCAAGATCCAATACATCTTCCCCTTCCTCTTCTTGTATTCTTGACACATTAATGGATAACCTCATTGTAATAATCTGCTATAGAGTGAATCTTGACCAAAATCTCCTCCTTACTTCAAATTCATCATAATAATTTTTCCAATAGTCTTCTAATTGAGGTTCATGGAAGAAATGGTCATCAACATTTAGGTGTTCTACAGCATAGCCTCTACTATCAAACTTACGTCTAGCAATGTAGGGCTACAAATTCATTTTCTTGAACTCTAATTCTAGGTTCAGGGCATCACAAATAGACTTACAACTATAGTATCCAAGTTCAAGTAAGAAAGCAACCCTGGATTTACCCTTCATCCCTAACCTTTTGTCAATGTGGGCTAGTTGTCTGCAACCTTCACTAAGCATATAACTATCAAAGGCATACTTGGGCAATTTGAATGGTTCACCTTCAAAGCCCCCCATCCTAATGTAAGTAAATCTAGGAAATTAGATAAAGTAGCTTCATTATATACTGACCAACTCTATAGCCTTAGCTAGCATTCTTTTATTTGTGTCTCCCTGCAGCTCAAAGACAAGTCTTCCTGCAAAAACATCATTCCATCTTGTGAAATTTTTTGCATGTCTTTGTTGTTGCAGGTATGAGTAATAATCATAAACCTTCATGTCATCCACCCAAGGTTTTTAATGTAACCCTTTCCATTATTTGGTACAAGCCAATATATAAAATAGATGTGAGGACATGTAAAAGCTGGACATTTCAACAAAGTTACTCAAACCCTCATGGAGCCTTTCAGCAATACTTTGCACCTAGTCAAGATATTTCTCGCTAGCTAACAATACTTGAATATAAAGGTACATCTAATCTTCCCAATAGAAATCATGTGGATTCCCTTTAAGTCTGTTTAACAATATTAAAATATCCCATACCTTTGTGATAAAATGATCTCTTGTAAGAGGTTTGGGTAACTGAGACCCCCCTTTCTGAAACTTTAGAAGCCAATTCCTTGCAATGATGCTTTTATATGTGCTTTTCTTCTCAGAGAAAAATGCATATGAGGTACCAATTAACCAACATTCATACGATTGTTTATGGGGGATTCCAATTGTAGCCATCACCGTTTCTCTGTTAATTTCTACTAATAGTTCACCACTACTGGTCTTAATGCACCTGTTATCAACATCATATCTGTTCATACATGCTATCACTAATTCTAGACAAGGAGCGACAGTTGGGAAAGAAGTAGCTTTAATCAAGCCACTTATTACTATTATTTCCATCAATGATTTAGCCCAAGGGTTTCTAGCTCTTTCTAAAAAATCTCATAAGTTAGCTTGGGCCAAAGAAGTGTCACCCAGTTCTAGAGGTATACTGACTAGGCATGATGTGCGACCAAGTTTTGGAAGATTCAGCGTCATAATGTCCACTTTTACATTCATCAAATATTTCCTAGAAAGAACAAAGTTCTATTTCAAAATAAAGAATTTTCCTACACTGACTTTCTGAGCTAGTAACACAGCGGAGGGGAAAATGATCAAAACTCACCTGTTACCACCATCAAATCTATATAACCCTCAGAAGTATGGAGTTGAAATTACCTTCGACATCTTTTTATCCTCCAACAACAACATCTACCACTTTCACAATTTAAGAATTCACATGTTAAGAAGCGGAAAAAATGAGTAATACCTACACGTCTCATAATGATTCATCCGAACGTGTGAGATAACCAATGATTTGATCGGATCCTCACAACTTTCTTAATTACACATCAACTCCACACAAACGGCTTGAGTTTTCATGATTTCTTTCCATAATTAGAATTTTAAAATATAAGATGCCCAGAATATTCCTTTTGCTGGGCCATCTTTTGTGTTATTAATGTCCTCGGGGCCAATCTTGGAATGAACTTAAACTTTGAACCAACTCACAAGAAGTTCAATGTTTCAAGTTCATTCCTGAGAAAACAAAATAACTCTCAACTTGCAGCGCAACACAACATCAAGAATGAGCGAAGACTTTTAACAAACATAAAGGAAGAATTTGTGTTAGGATTCCGACAGATACTGAGAGGGGGGGTAAATCAGTATCTAATCGGTTATAAGATTTTATTAACTTAAAACATGTAAAGCATATCAATACTATATACCTGTAAACAAGAAATAATGCAATAAACAGAGATAACCGCAACCACATGAAAAACACACCATAACATAGTAGCTTAACAAGGAAACCCGGTGTGAGAAAAACCTAGGTGGGATTTGTGACCCACAATATTCACTTACTGGCCAATAAGAGAATATTACTACTACAAGTGGGGCCTACACATGCAGGAAGGCCAAGTGCCTAGAGCTCACTGCTCAATTACAAAATGGATTATATAAATCCAATGTCTTGTACTACTTCAAAATAGCATCTAATATGCCAGATCCAGTACCAGTTTATAGATCTACTTCATACATAAACCCTTAACCTATAATTCCTATAATAGGTCTTCCTTATTTCGCCTATATATTTCCTTCCTTCTCTTTCTTATTCCTTTATGTTCTACAATGATCTCTTATATATAAGAGTCATTTTACAACTTGCCAAGTCGACTTACAATGATTTTACAATAATTAACAAAATATATTACAAAGAAAATTCTTGTCGGCTTCTGTGCCATTATACTTCCTTTTACTGCCGATGGTCTTTGTGTCGGTGTAGAGTCTATCTTTGCTGGTGTAGGTAAATTGTCTTGCCGGTGTCATAGGATTGTAAGGTTGCCATCAATGACAAAACCTTCAATCACCTACAATATCTCATTGGAGTGTGCATTTTCCAACAATCTCCCCCTTTGGCATTGATGGCAACACTCATGAGAAAAATCCAAAAATTGTTATCCAAAAAGAATCTGCCAGAATTACCAAAATTGTGTACCAAAAGAGTATGTTCTCCCCCTGAGCTGATGAGTCATTTACTGATTATTTTTCTCATTCCGCTACTCCCCCTTTGGCATCAATGACAAAGGTTGTGAAAGTGTCAATTGAGTGTGGTTTCTAGTTTCATCTTTGTAACCGGTTAGTTACAATCTGAAAAAGATCTGCCAAAACCAGATTCAGGGTTTCAATGAACTTTTTGCTGTCTTTTATTGCAGCCTCTGTCCTCTGAACTATACCAGTGAGGTGTTGCATTTGCTATGCCAGTGTTTTTTGTCCTTGAATCAAAGCATCAGATATTTCTTTTCTTAAGGAGGCTAGGTAGTCCAATTTTAGACTAAGTTTCAATTTTAGTGTTGGCATTTTTTATGATTAATGTTGTGATTGTCATTGATGGACACACTTGATTTGAGATCACTTTCTATATGTATGAGTTAAAGCTCAACCGGTATTTGTTCCAACCGGTATGATGTATTATAGTCTTTAGACTCTCAGTGTTTTGCAGAAAGTGTTTACCGGTCTCAAGTGGTATGAAGACCCCAAGTGGTTCGCGGATCTCAAGCAGTATGAAGGAATGAAGCGACACAACTCATATTTCCTAGTCTTCATTTTGTCAAACCGGTAACCGGTATTTTGCTTAAATCGGTATTTTGTTTAAACCATTAATACTTTGTGATGAGTTACCAACCGACATTTTGTGATGAGTTACCATCCATTGATTGTTTGGCGGTGCCGAAATTTTGGTGGTGCATTTGTGTCGTGTTACCAAAAGTGTCCAGATGCATTGAACCTAGGAAATTGAATTGTAATCCTATTGGATCGACATGAAATCAGGTTCCTTTATAAGGACATCATGTCTAGGGTTTTAGGATGTTGTTGGGGTTTAAGGTGGTTGATGAGTTTTTGTAAGTCTAATTATAGAAGAGAAGTTCAGGTCTGTGAGAGAAGGTAGATTGTGAATGTGTTGAAGACTGAAGTAATGCTGGAATGCATTAGGAATGAGCTATCAAGAATCTAACCAAGCAATCTGAGCTATTTGCTAGATCACTCACTTGTTGATTACTCACATCTTCGACATGTCTGAAGCCCTTAACTAGGTAGGCCCAAAAAGCCTTTTGTAAATCCTCTAACAAGGTGGTTCACATCTGTGGATCTAAAATTCTCTAGCAAAGTAGTCTTTAATTGGACTTATCTCCTAACAGAGATTGAGATTCCTAGCAGGATTTGTTCTAGTAAGAACATTGTATGACCTTAACCGGTCTGGTTCCTATTCTGCAGATAGTTACTTGCGAGTTTCATCTCACTGTGGTTTTTCCCATTTGGGTTTCCATGTCAAAATCTCTTGTGTTATGGTGATTGTTCTTGTGGGTGAATGCATTATTTTCTATTTGGTTTGCATGTGTGCTTATCAGTTTGTTTGCTAAACTATTTTACTGGTTTACTGCTAGACTAGTAAACAGTTTAAGTACAATAATTTTTGGCATACTAATTCACCCCCCCCTCTTAGTATTCATCAATTGGTATAAGAGCCAACCTTTCTATAAGTTTAACCACTTGGAAAGAGATATGGGGGAATACACTATGAGGGAACTTACTCATCGGCTCACTCAGTTTGAGCAAGCCTATGATGAACTTATGGTCAAATATAAGGCCTCTTAGGCAAAAAGGAGAGAACATGTTGAAAAACTGATGGAGCTAACTGAAAATAGTTCCTCTGATGAAGAAAACATGGAAGCCCTAATTCAAGAAGTAGAAAAGCTGAATGAATCCAATTGCAACCTAAGAAAGGAGTTGGAAGGACTGACTATCCGAATGTGTCAAGAGCTTGAGAACCGAAGGAAAGTTGAAGATCTTGTAAAAGACAGAGATCATGAGATCTCCAAGTTAAAACAAGAAATCAATGCCCTAACCACTCAAATCCATGAGAGCAAAGTGGAAAAGGAAGACATGCAAGGAGAACTGAACATAGCCATCTCCGAGAATGCAAACTTGATGGAAACAAATGCTGCTATTTCCAAAGAACTCTCTGAGTCAAAGGAAATACTTGCTAAGTTCAACAAGAGTACTGTTAAGCTAGAGCAAAAGCTTGAATCAGCCAAACCTGTCAAGAATACTGATGGACTTGGTTACTCCAGTCATGAGGAAGTTGAGACCTCTAGTGCAAATGTTGAAGCATCGAAGAAGCAATCGACATTCAAAGGTAAAGGTAAGCAAAAGTTCAAACCTATTTGCTTTAACTGTCTTAAAGAAGGACATACTGCTAATGTGTGTAGGAGCAAATCCTACAATAATTTTCCTTACTTTATAAACAATGTACCTAGATCCAATAAGTTCAATGGTAATTGTTATGCATGCAACAAGTTTGGGCATAGAGCATCTGAATGTAGGTTTGTTATGAAAAACATTGGAAGATATCCTCAAAGGACTCAAGGAGTTGGTCCGGAACCTTTTGTGAACCGAAATCCCAACTGGTTTAATACCTTTAATCATCAGTCAGGTAGTGGTGGCTATCAAGTGGCAACTGGATGGAGAGAAAATTGTTTCATTTGTCATTGTCATGGTCACACTGCTACAACATACAAGGGGAAGAACGGTAAAATGATTAATGGAACATGGAGAGCACCTGGAACAGTTTGCTATCATTGCAACAAACCGGGTCACATTTCCAGATTCTGTAGAACAAGAAAGAACATATGGGATGACATATCGGTCACTCTGGAAGGAAAGATTGATGTTGAAACTGTTCAAGAGGATATGAACAAAACCTGGAAAAAGAAACCAGGAGTGTTGGAAGAAGAACCGGTTTCTGCACCTAGTGTGGAAATTTCAGAACTGGCAAACTAAGATACAAAAAGCTTAGGGGGAGCAAATGGTGAAATATCTCGAACCCTTGGTTGACACTGATAAAAGACCTTAACTGGTATGATATACCTATCAGTCGACAGAAGACTGAAAATTATAAAAGGCAAATTAGGGTTTACGCCCTAATAGTGGAGCATTTATTATGGTAGGTGGAGAACTTGTTTAAAAGGAATTTTAAAATCATTTCTCACTTATCATCTTTCGAGCGAAGAAGTTTTTCAAGTTTAGAGTGAAGAAAAGCGATTTACACTGCGATTCAAAGAATTTATCAAAATCCCAAAGAAGAATATGAGGCAATCATCTATTGGAGAAGTGTATAATGCAAAGCGGTATTTCAACAACCAAAGGAGTGTGTAGAAAAGTTCAAATTGCGAAGCCCTAAATTTTGATCTATGAAGGTATTTTTCAAAATTCTCTGTTTATCATGGCTTCCGCATCACATGCTAGTTCTAGTGCACCTGTTGATTCTGTAGATTTCATCAAACGAAAGGCAAAATACAATGCCCTATCCCTAGTAACCGCTAGAGTTATAGTGGAGGAAGGCATTTCAGATTAGATTGATTGTAAAATTGAAGGCTTAGGGTCTCTAGTAATCCATTCCCAGTTGAGTTTGTTCTGTGGGAAGGATAAGAAGATTAAACTAGAATTTAGCATTTTGGAAAAGAAGAAACTTCACAACGTAGTCTATTTTCTTGAAGAATTTTTAGATGATCACATTCGTATCATTCTGAGCAGAGTGCATAGTGATAAAATGTACTTAGAGCGGATGCATGACATCACACCATAAGTGATTCATGCAGTCACCAATTTCTGTAACACAGGAGAAGTGCCAACCCTAAGGAAGGTCAACAAGACTAAAATGTCCAAGCTCACCGGTTTAGTGAGCGACTCACGTGGAATGACCATCAACTCAATCAAGGATGATCTGGTCAAGTATGCCTACATGGTGATAGGTTACCAGACATTCTCTACTAGTAGAATTAATTCTGTCTCTATTGCAGCGGTAAATGTCACTTACAGGATGATCAAGGAAGATGCATCGTTTGATTTGTGCACTTGTATGCAAAGACAACTTCTATTGAATCTTAATTAGATCAAACAGGACAATGCATTGAGATTTAATTTCAAAAAACTACTGGTTGGGTTGTTCCTTTATTTCCAAGGCTACTTTCCAGGAGTAGGTGACATTCAGTGGTCTGCTGACCAACCGGTGACAAAGAAAATCAAGGAAAGTCTACAAGCGGTTGGAACCGGCTATCCGGAAGTACTGAACAAATACTTTGATGAGTTCAGATGCAAAATGAACCAAAGGGTAAGAATATCCGGTGATATAGTCAAAAAGTATGAGGAAGACATCTGCTTCATTATCAAAGTGGATGAATGCATAATGGAGGCCGTTGAGCCTAGACAGGAAGAAGTGGAGCCTATGGGCTATGAGGTAATGCATGATATGCTGGATGGGTACGGTTCTACCCTAATTGCCTCACCCCTTGATCCTAAGGCAAAGAGAACCAACACTTATTTGGAAAGGGTTACACCAGTTGTAGAACCCTCAGTAAAGAAAGGAAAGGCAGTGCCTTCAGCATCAACACCGGTTACTGTAGCCAGTCCCAAAGTGACCCAGTGGTCACCAGCTAAGAAGAAACCAGAAGCGACACCTACCAAAGTCTTTGAGAGGAAGTGGAAGACAAAAATCAATACACCGGACTCAGAAGAAACTGTGTCAGATGAATTGCCTAAGAAGACTAGGCAAACTAAGAAAAAGACAAAGAATGAACCAACAACATCTGCATCGATAAATATTGATATTTCTTCTTACAAACGTTTGACACATTGTCAAAGAACTATAAAGAATATTAGGAGAAAATTACTAAATGATTTAATTGATTGTTTTGATGACTTCAATAATAATGAAAAGGAAGAAGTTGAACAGGAAATCATTAAGTATTTGTGTGTTAATGACTGGCCGCTTTCAGAAATTAGATCTGAGACACCGGATTCTTTGTATAATTCTTTAGACAACAAATGGCACATTGCCATAGAGAAGGAACAAGAAATAAGGGAGAAAGTATTTTCCCAATACTTTCCTAACCTGTCCAATTCTGAGCTATTTGAAGTCATTAACCAAAACAAAGGACTCTTCTTCACGAGAAGGAGAAGACTCTGGTTATTAGAAGGGAGAAGTGATGATTTTGAAAAAGACACTCATCTTCATATGATGACTGTTGTGCATACTCATGAAGTGCATCAAGCCAACAAGAAGGTTGAGCAAGAACCGGAAATATCAAAGCCGGATGAAGTATATGATAGTGAAGGGGAATTGGTCACTAAACAAATGGAACCCATTGACGTTGATGCCTTAGATAGTGAAAAAGTTACTTAGGGTGCACCATCAAAAGGAATATGATAGGAGAAGCAAGCAGAAGAAGAAAAGAAGCAACAGGAAGTAGAAAAGAAGAAACAGGCATATGAAGAGGATAAGAGAAAAGAAGAGGAAAAGAGGAAAGAGGAAGAGGATAAGAGAAAAGAGGAGGAAAAGAGGAAAGAGGAAGAGGATAAGAGAAAAGAGGAGGAAAAGAGGAAATAGGAAGACGATAAGAGAAAAGAGGAGAAAAAGAGGAAAGAGGAAGAGGATAAGAGAAAAGAGGAGGAAAAGAGGAAAGAGGAAGAGGATAAGAGAAAAGAGGAAGAAAAGAGGAAAGAGAAAGAGGATAAGAGAAAAGAAGAGGAGAAGAAGAGAAGAGAAGAGGAAAATAAGAAACAAGAGGAAGAGAAGAAGAAGAAGGAAAAGGAAAAGAAAGAAGAGGAGAAGCGGAAAGAGAAAGAGAACACACAAGAAGAGGAGAAGAGGAAGAAGGAAGAGGAGAAGAAGAAGGATGAAGAAGAGACGAAGTGAAAAGATGAAGAGAAGAGACAAGAAGAAGAGAAAAGAAAGAAAGAAAGAAGAAGAGGAGTAGAGGAAGGGTCAAGAAGATAAGCAAAAAGCCAAGGACAAGGAAGCAGTGGTAAAGAGCACACAAGTGGAGACCCTGATGGAAACCAGTAGTCAGGCTAAAATGGATGATATTACTAGTCCCATTGACCTCCAGTCCACAAATGAATCAGAGTTGTTGCAGAGCATTAAGGTTGCTCTAGAATGCTTGGAAGTGATAAGGAGGAAAAAGGAGCAAGATGTGATCCAAGTTGCGGTGGACACTCTTACCGGTTTGATACCCAGTACGAACCTTCCCAGTACCGATTCCTCACTTGCACAATTGAAGCTCCTATGCACAGTTGTAGAAGACTAGGTACAAAGCCTGGAAGAGGTTGCAGAAGCAAATGCCAAGAAGGAACATCAAAAGGCTTTGGACACTGCCTTGGTGAGAAAGTTAACAGAGCTCCAGTCTGATCTTTAGAAGGCACAAAAGGACATTAGGGATGCAATGGATGAGGGAAATCTACTACTCAGTAAGATTTGTCAACCTCATTTATTCTATGATGATGTGCTCACTCAGAAGGATAAACTGCAAACTGATATGCAGTCATTTATGAGCACCTTCAAGATGCCATATGACTCCTTCTCCATATATGGAAAAACTACTCACCGGTTTCAACTTCAGTCTACAAGACTAGAGGCAAAGATAAGCAACCAGACACATAATTTATAAGAACTTCAACTGGTCCTACTGCCAAGACTGCAAATTCTCTCGAAATGCTACCTTAGTATAGATGCCCTAACAGTTACTCAAGAGATGAGTACCATGGATGCCATGGAGGAGTAGGTTTATCAGATGCAAATGAAGCATGAGGTTTCTACCTCATTGCTTGAATCATGGTCTTTATCCATGAAGACATTTATTCAAGACTTTAAATCAGTTTTTGACAAGTTTCACTCTTTATTATCATAAACTCTTTAAATCAGTTATTAATGCTAAAGGAACAGGGGTTATTCAGCTATACTTTGTCATTGTTGGAAAAGGGGGAGAAGTATATTGGTATTTAAATTTTGATGCATACTATGTATACTTTCATGTTATTTTTGTTAAGGAGTAGTATATATTGTATTTTCTGCAAAAGGGATAGTGTATATACTTAGGGGGAGTAATTTTGATTATGGCATATTTTTGTTGTAAAACACTTAGATGTCAAAATTTTCCTAAGTGTTGCCATCAATGCCAAAGGGGGAGATTGTTGGCATTTTTTATGATTGATGTTATGATTGTCATTGATGGACACACACTTGATTTGAGATCACTTTTTGTATGTGTGAGTTAAAGCTCAACCGGTATTTGTTCCAACTGGTATGATGTATTATAGTCTTTAGACTCTTGGTGTTTTGCAAAAAGTGTTTACCGGTCTCAAGCGGTATGAAGACCCCAAGCAGTTCGAGGATCTCAAGTGGTATGAAGGATCGAAGTGGTACAACTCATATTTCCCAGTCTTCATTTTGAAAAACCGTCAACCGGTATTTTTCTTAAACTGATATTTTGTTTGAACCAGTAATACTCTGTGATGAGTTACCAACCGACATTTTGTGATGAGTTACCATCCACCGATTATTTGGCGGTGCCAACACTTTGGTGGTGCATTTCTATCGTGTTACCAAAAGTGTCCATATGCATTGAACCTAGGAAATTGTATTGTAATCCTATTGGATCGACATGAAATCATATTCCTTTATAAGGACATCATGTCTAGTGTTTTAGGGTGTTGTTCTTGTTTAAGGTGGTTGATGAGTTTTTGTAAGTGTGATTATAGAAGAGAAGTTTAGGTCTATGAGAGAAGGTAGAGTGTGAATGCATTGAAGACTGAAGTAATGCTGGAATGCATTAGGAACGATCCATCAAGGATCTAACCAAGCAATCTATGCTATTTGCTAGATCACTCACTTGTTGATTACTCACATCTTCGACAAGTTTGAAGCCCTTAACCGGGTAGGCCCAAAAAGCCCCCAAAAAGCCTTTTGTAAATCCTCTAACAAGGTGGTTCACATTTGTGGATCTAAAATCCTCTAGCAAGGTAGTCTTTAATCAAACTTATCTCCTAACAGAGATTGAGATTCCTAACAGGATCTTTTTTGGTAAAGAACATTGTATGACCTTAACCAGTCTGGTTCCTATTCTGCAGATAGTTACTTGTGAGTTTCATCTCATTGTGGTTTTTCCCGTTTGGGTTTCCATGTCAAAATCTCTTGTGTTATGGTGATTATGCTTCTGTGGGTGAATGCATTATTTTCTATTTGGTTTGCATGTGTGCTTACTGGTTTGTTTGCTAAACTATTTTATTGGTTTACTACTAGACTAGTAAAGTGTTTAAGTACAGTAATTTTTGGCATACTAATTCACCCCCCCTCTTAGTATTCATCATTTAGACCTTTAGCCTTTCCTTTTATTCTTTCCTTCTCTCTTTCCAACTTTAGTAGTTCTTCCTCAAAACCTGTTATTTTCTGCTCAAAAACTGATAATGAATCAGATGAATTAATGAAGTTATCAGTTAGTTGATTTATTTCCTCCTATATCTTGTTGATCTTCTTGTCTATATCGACTATTAGAAAGTTAGTTTTACATGTATCCCTGTACAAAATTTTAAATTCCTTCAATGTTCTGCACAGTTTCGGTAAAAGTGTGTCAAATTGCCTTGTACACTTCTTTATTTCCTCAAAGAATTTGTGTTTTTATTTCTCTAATCTCTCCTTGAATGCTTCCTCTTTTATTTGTTCAACTATCACAATGTTGTCAGTAATATACTTAGACAAAGTGTCAAGTTGACTCAAAGAATCTTTATTATCTACATTACATTTAGGTGCTATCATTTTCAAAATTGGAATGGTATCGTCTATTGTCTTGTATGCTTGTGAGATACAATCTATTATCTTCTTAATGGAATCTAAAAGAACTTATGTTACATTATTTGATGAGCCAATAATCTGTATTCTGTCGATGGGAGCAGTTTCATTGCTTGTGATGACCTCTGGTAGGTCAGTTTGTGTTTCCATTTCTTTAAGCAAAGGTTTGGATTACTCAGCTGATGCTGGTGGCACTATCTTTGTATGAACCTATTGCTCTGTCTATTTGCCTTCTGTATTATCTATTATCGGTGGCTCATTAGCCATATCTATTTTCCTGGTTGTATCCTTATCTACCACAATATTGACCTTTTGTGCGTTAATGTCCACTGTATATAACACCTCAGAATTGGGATTGGTGTCCTCTTGTGGTATGCCCATACTCTCACTAACCGGTTGATTGTCAGTGGTAACTACTAGTGGAGTATTCAGAGGCGGTGGGGATAAGTTATCTTTTATTTTTATGCTAGGTGGTCCACCAATCTTGCCTTTTCCCTTATCCTTCTGATATACTTTGATGGGTTTAGGGTTTCTATATTCTTCCTACTTTTCCTTCTCTACAAGGAATATGTCCCATGCATTAGCAGTTTCCTCTGCTACCTCATTCACTCTGCCAAGCATAAGTGCTACATGCTGGTGTGTAGTTGAAAATACTGACCGGTTAGCCTCAGAGATCATATCATCTATCTCTTTTGGTGAGTTAACTGGATATACAACAAGAATTTTTTCAATTTTTATTTTCTTATCAAGCTCTACAATAGCTTGCCTTCTAGCTTCAAGTCTTTTGAATAGTTCTGCTGGTAATTCATCTACAACTTGCATTAAAAATTTCTTGTAAATGTCCAAGTGGAGAATTACACTATTTTCAACTTTTTCTTTGTCATCAGCTAATAATGAATCATATAATTTATTGATGTTTTTCAACTTTCCTTCCTCTGTTATTTCATCTAGAAGTTTGTCAATTGGAGCAATGGTTTGTTGAGTCTTCTTCTTCTTGGGTGTTAACTTTTTCTTTGGAGTTACTTTTCTAGCTGGGGACCTTACTGCTTGTTGTTTCTGTCTGGTTCTTCTAGGAGAAGGTGTGGATACCAGTGAAGGTTCCCTTTTTCTCACAACTCTTTTAAATTTATTTGGCATATCACTTTCCGAAGAGGTTGCAACCGGTGAAAGGTGAGTTTCTAGCTTTTGTGTTTCTAACTCATCTTCAGTGATACTAGTTTGTTTAAGTAAATCTTCTTTGATAGCCTTTTCTTGCCTAGATCCTCTTCTTACTATTGCTTCTACCTTCTTTACCCTTTTCTTTGATTGAATTTGATTCTCAATAGTCTCAGCACTGCCAAATACCTCTTCTTTAGGTTTCTTGGGTGCTTCTAGAAGGGATTTTACATATGTTTCAATTATGTTGTCATCAGTTTCATAACCCATTTCAGTAACCCAAATGGTTCTTAGGACAACTGCCTCCATCTAGATCTCATCCTTCTTAATAACATAGCATATTTCATCATTATACTTATCTACAATTGCTTGTGATAATCTAACTCTAGTATTCATCCGGGCCTTCAATGCTTGAAAATATTCATTTATATTCTTTTCTCTATTTTCACCCATGTTGTGTAGTAAATCAAACAATTGTTTGCCTACCGGTATGTCAAAACCTAGATTTTTGTTGCCAATACTGGGCACCTGTTTTGTTATGTGTAGCATTAAACAGACAAGTAGGTTTCCAAATCTAAATGTCCCCTTTTTGTCTTTCTTTATCTTTCCAAGATTGTGAATAAGTTCATCTTTCAACCATTCACACACATCTATTTTTGCATTATCTTTAATCATATCATAGGCACTCTTTATGCATAGGCTAGAGACTGAGTTTAACCTGTTTGCATGTGTGGTTTGTAGCCTAAAATCATGCTAATGAATCTGACATTGATGTCGGTTACATCATTTACTCTTAAGGATCTCTTATCAGATGTGGCACCTGTTAGGTTAATCACTAGGTCATTTGAGACCTTCTTTGTCTTATCAGGCCTGTTACCAGTGGAAGGTAACCCTGTCACAACTTTTACTACCTCTTTAGTGATTTTGTGAACTGAGTCTAACCAAAAGAATTCACCATGGACCCTACTTAGAACTATCCTTATAACATCTTTAGGGAAATCCAGAATACTAAGAATTTCAGTGAAACCTAGGGTTTCCACTATCTTGTGCTCAGGTTTAACATTACCAGTTTCATCACAAATTATAGTCTTATACATACTCATCATTTTTTGATCACCTAATTCTTCTATGTGACAATGAATGTACATTCTAGGGTCTTCTACAAAAACTACTCCTTTGGGGATTTGAGAAAATGCACCAACATTATCATCTTTCTTGGCAATCTTAGGAACTAACTGGAATACGAGTCTAGGGCATTTAATCACTTCGACTACAGTAGGGTTTTCTATGAATTCGGGAACAGATGAAGAAGCCATGGATATAAATACCTTTATCTGCCTTAAAGATGATTGCTTGATGGATTTCTTCTCTTCTTTGCTTGGAATGCCTTCGCTCAGGAATTTTTACGCTCTTCGAATGTTTGAATTCTCGGTGAAATGAAATTGGAGCCAAAACACTTGATTTATAGTGTTGATTTTGCTAACCACCACATTTAATGCTTGCCAGTTAAGTAATGACTTAACTTATCTATCGGTATAGAAGTAATTTCAACTTCTTACCATCAACCGAGGGAATTATAGCAAGTTTCACTTTTGATTGCCAAAACCTTAAATGAATTTTTTTCAGTTAGATGAAGAGTCTCCTGCCGGTGGAGTGTTACTCTCTTTTGCCGATGGATTGTTACTTTGTTCTGCCGGTGGAGGAGTGTTCATATCACCATTTAGATTTGATTTCCAGATCCATTGTTTTGAGAATTCCTTCTTTACTTCTTCAACCTTTTCTTTACCTTTCAAACTAGGACCTTTGTTATTTACTAGTGAGGACTTGCTTCTACAAAATTTAGCAGTATGTCCAATCTTGTTACAGGCATAACAAGTCACATTATTTTTCTGAATAGCTTTCCCATAACCTATGCTGGTTTGTGTTCTGCATTGATTAGATAAGTGTCCAAATCTTCCACAAACATAACATCTTGCATTCATTCTGCAATTCTCTGAATTGTGACCAACTTTGTTGCATTTTAAAAACATTGACCGATGGTTGTATTTGTATTTTGATAATTTCTAGATCTACATTGATTTTCTCTATGACCATACTTGTTGCAGTTAAAGCATTTGCCATTAATTTATAAGCAGTAGGTTGTCTTACCGGTTTGCCTTGATCTTGTGTGTTTGCAGTACCAGAGCTTTCACTAGCTTCAAAGCCAAGGCCATTAGTGTCACCATTTGGTTTTTGATTCTTCAACAAGTCACCAAGTTCTTTTGAGCTTTTCTTGAATTTTTCTTTATGTTGATTTGCAACAGCTAGTTCTCCTTCCAAGATACCTTTTTGTCTCATGGGTTCATTTGAGTCATTCTATGCATGCATCAGATCTATCTTCAACATATCATTTTTATAACTAAGTCTTGTGTTTACATTTGCAACATCATTCATTCTTCTTTCTATCTTCAATTTCTTTACAAAATCTGATAGTCATATCCTACATCTCATTCTTTGTTGTCATGTTTTCTTGTTTCAGCTTATTCATCAGATCACTGAGAGTTTCCTTTTCATCATTCTCATTTTGCATCTTTTCACAAAGTTCTCTTCTCTTGTTTCTTGCAATGGGAAGATTTTCTTGAAGTGCTTGAATGATATCCTATGCAACCTTTAGGTCATCTTCAAGTTTGATATTTTTTAGCTTTTCTACATCATAGTCTGAGAGAGCTCCTTCTAATTGCTTCATCAAGTTTTCCATCCCTACCGGTGTCAAGATCTTCCTCAAGCTATTAGGCTTCTGAAAATAGAGGACCAAGCTCTGATACCAATTGTTAGGATTCCCACAGATACTGAGAGGGGGGGGTGAATCAGTATCTAACTGGTTATAAGATTTTCTTAACTTAAAACATGTAAATCATATCACAACTGTATACCGGTAGACAAGAAATAATGCAATAAATAGAGATAACAACAACCACATGAAAAACACACCATAACATAGAAGTTTAACGAGGAAACCTGGTGTGGGAAAAACCTCAGTGGGATTTGTGACCCATAATATTCACTTATTGGCCAATAAGAGAATATTATTGCTACAAGAGGAGCCTGCACATGCAGGAAGGCCAAGTGCCTAGAGCTCGCTACTCAATTACAAAATGGGAAGTCTCACTGACTTACAAAATGGATTATATAAATCCAATGTCTTGTACTACTTCAAAATAGCATCTAATATGTCGGATCTAGTACCGGTTTATAGCTTTGCTTCATACATAAACCCTTAACCTATAATTCGCATAATAGGTATGCCTTATTTTGCCTATATATTTCCTTCCTTCTCTTTCTTATTCCTTTATGTTCTACAATGATCTCTTATATATAAGAGTCATTTTACAACTTGCCAAGTCAGCTTACAATGATTTTAGAATAATTAACAAAATATATTACAAACAAAATTCCCGTCGGCTTCTGTGCTAATATGCTTCCTTTTACTGTCGGTAGTCTCTGTGTCGGTGTAGAGTTTGTCTTTGCCGGTGCTGGTAAATTGTCTTGCCGGTGTCATAGGATTGTAAGGTTGCCATCAATGACAAAACCTTCAATCACCTACAATATCTCATTGGAGTGTGAATTTGCCAACACTTTGAACCTTGAACCTTTTTAGGAATGGTTCAAAAGTTCAAGTTCAAGACTGACTTAAAACATTCACACTCACTCGCTCGCTTAACATCATAACGAAGCCGCAACCCACACAAAGGCACCAGTTGAACTTTGATCCTTGAACCAATACGCAGATTCAACCGACGAGTTCATTGGGGTAGAAAAGGTGAAACATAAAGGAACAAAAGGTGCATGACTAAAGATAGATCGAACTAAATGAGGGAAACAAAATTAAATACACATGTTTTTGTTCAAGACAATAAATGGGGTAGCAAGAAGTAAATTGTTATTAATCATATTACTTTGGGAGATCATATCAAGGCCCATTTCTATTGGCTCAACCTCATAAATTTTATTAGAAAATAAAGCATATTAAAGGACAACAAGTATTCTTTGAGCTTCCTAATATTATCCAAGATTTCATCCACCATTATGAGTAGGATTTCTAGTTTCCAATGCAAATTTCAAAGTATATGGAAGCCCTTTAATAGTGTATGAGTGTGGTCCCTTGTAGGTTTTAAGCTATGTAGTGGGCCTTCTATAACTAAAAGAATGCTTTGGTGGATCCTTGTGAAACATCCTTTTATTTATTGATAATGGTAAAGTCCATAGTAATGACCATTTACTTTATGGTTTTTATAAATCCCTATGGGACATTGTTAGACTTAATCTCCTCCATGTTTACACATAAGCACTTATTGCAGGTTCTCTAGGAGGTATTTTTAATAAATATGATATTAAATACATACCTAAAGTAGTTAATCTTAATTTTTTATAATTGGTGGCTAATTTATCTAATATATACTTGCCAAAATATCATAGCCAAATCCCTTGCACTTCATATTTTCCACTTATTATTTGTCTTAAAATATCTAGCTTCATAAAAAAATCAATATATCATGGACAATATTATTTCTATTTGTTAAGGTTTAGAATTGTTCCATCATTATTTACTGTAAGGTGTTGTAATTAAGGCATGAACACCTTGGTGGATGGTAAACCCACTAATTTCACCTTGAAATAACCTTACATTAAAGGAGGGAATTGAACTTGATTGATCCAATCCTATAAGGGTTGAATACAGATAAGTTATTTCTTCCTTTGTTAGAGTTGAAATTAAATTGTAATTAGGGTTAACTTGTAATGCTAGATTTAGGAAAAACAATGAGAAATTAACATAAAATAACAATAATAGGATGGTCTAGATATCATGCAGAGTTGTAAACCTAGATTTGAGAATGGAAAATGGATCAAAACCTATGATGGAAGATTTAGGTATAATTGTCAAGACTAGGGAAGCAGGTCACCCTAGTCCTCCAAATACTAGGGGAAATCACACTAGGTGTTTATCAGATTAGGATGATGTAAAAAATCCACTATCAAAAGGTCATAACAAATTATTGACCTCCAAGGATGGGGGCAAGGAAGAATTCCTATTATGTTTCTTTCCAAGTATGATTGGAAATTAATTTGTACCACCACTTATGACTAAGATCCCCCAATCAAGGTAAACTACCAATGTCGCAAGGTAAGGAGCAACATAATAGGGTGGGTGGAGTGCTAAGGCACTACTCTTATATCAAGAAAAAGAATGAGGTTAGTTGTATGATCTCTATCATATTGATCTTGATCGAATTATTTAAAAGATTTACAATTTGCAAGAGAATGAGAATAGCTATGATGAAAGAGACAATAAACACCACCATCTTTATTCTTATAATTGTTGAAATATCTTATGAAAGGAAAATTAACATTCTTGTCATATTTCAACCTCCACAAGATTCTTGTAGCTAATTTTTCTTGATTTTCAACATGGATAGGTCTTGTCTCTCGAGATGCAGGGAAATATATACGAGTGTAAGAAGAATGATTGTTTCCTTGTGGTAAAAGGATTGGCAAGGAAGGAGAAGGATTATTTTATGAAGAAGCATGTTTAGATGGATGATAGTTTCTATGTTTTGCAAAGTACTCCTTAAGCATTTGAACCTTAAGAAGATCATTCATATATGTTGATGAATTGGAACATACTAAACCTTCTATAGTAGATTATGGGGGAGGGTCTATAGGGACTTTGATTCATTGTTCTTGTTTACCAAGTCCTAGTTCTCTATAGCCTTCTCTTGAAATTATATCATAACCTACCTCATTGGATTTTTTTAATTGTGATGGAGAAGGACTCTGATCATGAATTTCCTTATTTTTGTGTAAGGGCATGTTGAAGAACCAAAAGGGTGAATAGATGAAGAAGGGAAATCCTTTATAGTATGATTATCCTTTCTCTCACTATTATTCATGTCCTCTTTGATAGGTTGGGGGGAGGATCCTTATCATCGAAGGCTTCATCTTTTCTTAATGTTATGTTAGGGGATAGTGTTATCACTGTTTAAGAAATGAGTTTTCTTTTCTCATGATTGGCTAAGTTTGAAATTTTTGGGTCAGGTAAGCTATTAGTTGCTTCAAATCTATTCTAGGTCTTTAAGGGTTAAGGGTTTTAGTTTTTAATCACTCAAATGTCTGATAAAAAACCCTCCAACGTCTATTTCTACATTACTTTATTCACTTAAGTAATGGGTCTCTAAGTCGTGTAAAGTGTCCCCCCTTGTTACTTGCCTAGGCGGTCTCTAATTAATTGAAAATTTTTATGCCTATCGCTTATGGCTTTTCCTAAATGTCATCGGGTCCTATAAGTGTCACACAACTCTTAGATTAATCTAAGCCTTTTTCTATTTCGTTAGGTGGAGTTGTGGGTGCGTTATGCTCTGCGAAATAGCGAAAAGCAAAAGCAAGCTTGACTATGTGTATTGGCGGCCAGCTTAATGAGACCCCATCTCATTTCGAATCCAATGGCTCATGTTGATTTGCAGCCAAAATAAGCAGGTAAGTTACCTTTTGTGAAATGGCAAAGAGGTTTGGTGGGACCCAATGGTGAAGACTTTTCCATGCCTAAAAGGTGATCAATTTTTAAAGAAATCGACAGCTTTCGTTGTTTCACGGCCAAGAGATGCTCACATTTATTCTTCGTGAAATAGCGAAAGGTTTTTGGGCCCAGGCAAAAGAGGTTCCTAAAAGGCATAACAGACGTGCAGGTCCCCGAGATCTAACAGCCAGTGCAATTTCACAGGAGGAAGGTGCTCACAAGATAGCTTTCGTGAAATGGTGAAATGACATGGCATTCCAAGCGAGAAGTCCAACTGGCTGAGATGACAAGAAATTGACACGTCAGTTCAGGAATGACCGAATGCCAGGTGGATAAAGCTGAGTCAGAAGATCCACGTCCACTGGTTTTAAGTAAGCTGTTAAGTATCATGCAAGTTCTTGAGATCTCACGGCTTGTGTAAATTCGTGAAGGTAAGATGCTACTACTTTAAGGCCTACAAAATGACAAAAGAGCTAGTGGGCCCAAAGGACAGGTAAGGCATAAAGGTAAAAGATGATAAACTCTATTTTGATCCAAGGGTTCTCGTTGCTTTGTGGCTGCAAACCAACTGAAGATTAAGGCCCGCGAAATGGTGAAAAACAAAGAGAGGTTATGTCTGGCATGACCTGGAATGACATTTGTTGTTTCTTGTGGGGCTTGATGGTGATGTGTCGGATGACACATAGTTTTAAAAGAAATTATGGGCCCGCTTATGTGTAACCGATGGTTATGTGGAAATGTTGAAGTACGACACGTGGCTGATTTAGAACTGAGCCCAAAGGAGCTTCCAAGGCTAATGGTCGAGTGCCGCATGGCATTTATTAACCAGTAAACAAGTGGGGTTTGTAATACCCGGATAAAGGTCCCACTTAAAAGGTGTTCATCTCAAGATTTATCCAATGCTTCTTGTTGTTTCGTGGCCCACAGATGGAAGCGGATTAACCCCTATGAAATAGAGAAAGGATTTTTAGCTAAATGTTTTGACAGTCCCGGTCAGAGTTAAAGGCCGAGCGGTTAAAGTTCCATCTAACGCTTGGCGCAACTTTGCGAAAGGAAAATGATTGAGGATTAAAGCCCACGAAGTGGCAAAAAAATGGTAAGGCCCAACATTAAGGTGAAGAGATCAAATGAAGATAAAGAACGATCAGGTTCCATCCAATTGGACGGTTAGTGTGGCTTCGCTGGTTAAAGTGCACGTTGGCTACTTTCTGTGAAGTAGCAAAAAGATTTTTAGCTCATTGCCGGATGAGGAAAAATAAAAGGGTAAAAGTAGCGCAAGTTTGATATGATCTAACGACCAGCGCAGTTTCGTTAGATGAACGTGCAAGGATGTTATGCTCTATGAAATAGTGAAAGAGAGAAAAGGAAAATACATAGGTGTGTTATGACCCATTGGAGCGAAATTTTTGAATTCTTCTATGAATTCAATTTTGAAGGGACGGCCGAAGCATGCAGTATCAATGTCACAGTTAAGAGCTCGACTACTATATATGATCTCGTATCAATTGAATGAAGACATCATTTTGAAGAGTTGTTGCAAAGAAGCAGGTGTAGAGCAGTTTTTTTCAAGTGCAGAGCAAAATTCTTCAAGCTAAGAACAGGTTCTCTTGTACTCTTGCATAGAAATTACTTGACAGTTTGTTTAAATTGGGGTTTTGATCTATTATAGAACTGTGTGGTTAGTAATTAAGTTGCTTGCCTAGTAATTTTAAGATGGCACCTAAAAGGGAGTTCTCAGGAAAGATTAATTACCAAGAGAGGGCAATCTGATGATTTCCTAGAACAGTTGACCTTGTCAACTAATGTGGCTACTAAGGTAAAAGAATTAGTGCCAAGAGCTCCTTGCCTGAAAATAGGAGAAGGATTGTACGACAAAGGCAATTGGCTGAGAGACCCACAAATAGGATTGTCTGGGTTGGGTCTTTTCAAGGTCGGATTCGGCATGAGACATTCCCTAGCCACAATGAACAACATTTGGGAGTTAGATGTAGGAAAATTGGTAGTTTCTAGAGCGTTCATGGATGTGGACCTTCTAACTCAGGTTGCACACAATTATGACCTCACTACAAAGAGTATTAGGGACATATATGGAAAAACCCTCATTGAGATTAATAATGAGAAGTTCATAAATGCTTTTGGGCTTAGTGAATTTTCCAATTTTTTATAACCCATCAATTTTAAATCACTAGCTCAGGTTTACAATGCACAGAGGAATCACCTTAGGAGTGGACCTCTTAAAGAATTCTTTGTGAAGATAGGTGGATTAATAGTTGTAGGACTCAATACTATGGAGCCTTTCTCCTTAAATTTGTTCACCCTTAGAGCCAAGGGATTATACTAGTCACTCTGCCAAATTTTAGGAGAGGATGTTGAGGCAAATATGCCTACTCGTTACATGTTAATGATTGCTCAAATTTTGAATCCTTCTCTAGTAGTGACCTTTGGTTATGCTTCCTATGTTACTGATGCCATCCATCAAGGCTTGATAGGGATAAAGAATGGGAAAGTGGATAGATGTTTTGGATGGTATTCCCTCCTCATGCATTTATTTTTGTTCAAGGGTGGTGACTATTTTGCAAATGGAATGGATCTTGTGAAAGAAAAAGATGGAGAAAAGATGTCAATTCAATTATGGAGTACAGTTCTTTCATGGGATAGAGAGGAAGCTAGCTAGTTGAGATTTGATAAGTGCTTTGCATCCAGATTAGGACTCTTATATGTTCAAAGAATCCAAGAGTCCCTAAGGTTCTTTTGATATTCATTAGGCCAAAAGAGTTTACTGAAAATGTTAAAATTATCCACAATTGGGGTGATATGTGTTAGGGATCCCACAGATACTGAGGGGGGGGGGGGGTGAATCAGTATCTGACTAGTGATAAGAATTTCTTAAGTTAAAACATGCAGAACATAATATAATAGTGTACCTATATGCAAGAAATAATGCTATAAACAGAATCAAGAATATCCACAAGAAAAGTACACCATAACACAAGATGTTCAACAAGGAAACCTGGTGTAGGAAAAACCTCGGTGGGATTTGTGACCCACAATACTCACTCACTGGCCAATAAGAGAATATTACTTACAATAGGGGCCTACACATGCAGCAAGGCCAACTGCCTAGAGCTCACTGCTCAATGGGAAGTCACACTGACTTACAATAAGGATTATACTAATCCAATTACTTGTACTGCTTTACAATAGCATCTCTAATGCCAGATTCAGTACCGGTTCTTTCTTTGTTCTTTACATATACCCTTGACCTATAATTCGCACATTAGGTCTTCCTAATAATTTTCTTTATGCCCTTTTTTATCACCTATCACACTCTATTCAAATGTCTATAATGATCTCCTTTATATACAAGAGTCATTTTACAATTTTCCAAGTTGGCTTACAATAATAAACAAAATATTACATAACAAAAATCCTGTCAGCCTTTGTGCCGGTATACATATTTCCTTCTATGTCGGTGCCGGTGTAGAGTGATCTGTTGATGCTGGTGCACTGTCTTTCTTGTGTAATGCTTTGTCGATATGATGTCTTACCAGTGCCATAGGATTGCAAGGTTGCCATCAATGACAAAACCTTCAATCACATATAATGTCTCATTGGAGTGTCCATATGCCAACAATATGTACTTATACCCTATCTCCACAGTTTTCAGAGTGTATGGTTTCAGAGGCACTCCATTTTTGTTGCCATATCAGGTCCCTCTTAAAGTAGGAATTGCAGAAGTTCTCAGGCAGATTGGTGGTGTGCAGGAGGTTGAGCTAACAGGTAGAGGTAAAGGGACCATTTTCCCTACAATAACTATAGCTCATCAGTTTGTAATAACTAAAGGGGCCTGGAAGTGCTTTGAAGATTTCCTTCAACCATACCATTTATCAACTGCAGTATCAAGGTGTGCCAACCCTGAAGATTTCTGCAACAACATCTTCAGAAAGAGGGCAGTATGCAGAGGTAGACCTCACCAATTCTAGTTCCCTGAAGACCTCATCAGGAATGAGTTTGATTTGGATGAGCAAGAGCTAAGGAAAGAAAAGTGGGTGGCCTATAAGAAGGCCCTTGATTATGTGCACCAATTTGACACTAGCTATGACCCCTTGTCTAGTTTCCACCCCTTTGAAGAAAAGGTAAAATTCTTAATTCTTTGTTTTGAAGATGTAATGCAGACATTGAAAGAAAAGAGGGAGGTTGTGATTAAGAACAACCCTGAGAAAGCAAGACTAGTTTTAACTAGGTCTACATCTACCAAAGCTATCCCTCCAGGTGATTACATGTTACATAAGAAGTCCAACTATAGTGTGTTGATGCCAACAATAGGGGAGCCTTCTACCTCAAAAGGAAAGAGGAAGATACAAGATGTCATTGACATTCAGGAGAGCCCAAAGAGGCAAAAAGTGGGAAAGGAAGTACAATTTGATGAACCCTTCTATTCCCCATCTCAATCCCCTATTCATATAGGAGATGAACAGGTAGCAAGTGAGCAACTATTACAATTAGGCAGTCTTGGAGAGATAGCCTACACCTATGATGAAGTGGAAGAGGGAATGCCAGAAGAGCCCCTTAATGCTGAGATGAATATAACCACTAGTGAATTCAAAGGCCAGAAGTTGGATCCTAAGATCAAACAAGCCAATGAGGATTTCATGGCTGATAATAACTTTGTCACATTAGGAGCTTTCATACAATTCATATGTAAGCAAAATATTGATCAATTTAATGCTAGATGTGAGAAGAGGAAAGGTGAGTAGCCCCACAAGGATCTGTCTGCGGTGGAGGAAGAAATAAAGCAAGAGATGATTACTGAGTTCAAGACCATCACTCCTAAGCAAGGAAGAGACATGGTGGCAAAGGCTGGTGTACTCATTCTCCCTGAATGGGACATAGTAGATGCCTTGGTTTTAGAGGCAGTAAGGAAGGAGACTAAACCTATGAAGGGAGTCACTTTCAGCAAGGATAATGCTACCCTGGTTATGTGGTCTCTGAAAAGAAATGAAAATAGAAAGAATAAAGACACCCCAGGGTCAAGTTATCTTGGAGGTATGATAGTGAAAAGAGTACAAAGCACTGGGGTGGTAGAAGTTGCAAGCACAGTCCTAGAGACTGCAAAATTCAGTGTTGCAGTGGTAGAGAAAGAAGCAAAAAGAAAAGGCAGATCTCCAAGTTAAGTTGGAGATAGTTTTAAAAGCGTATAACAGTGCCAAGGAAGAGGTAAGGGGTAAAGATAGCATCATTGCCAAGCTACAAAGCCAGTTGGTAGGACAATACCATCAAGGTGAGTCCTCAACATTGATGATCACCTCTTCTCCTGCAAGGCCTCCACCTACCAGCCCCATTATTGAATTCCCACCATCTCCAGCACCTTCTAGTTCCCAGTTGATTGAGATCACTCCCCATGAATTGGAGAAGCTAAAACAGGCTCAGGCCCTGTATGCAAAGAAATATGAAGAGAGAGTAAGGGCTACAATTTTGAGTTTTGCTGACACCATAGGGTCCTCACTAATGTATAATAATATGAGTAATATTTTGGAAATGTGGAATGAGCGAAATGGAGACAAGGCTACTCTAATGCCTATTTTTGATAAGTGGAAGCCCAGAGAGTAGGATATAGAACTTATTTGTGTATCCTATGATGAGGCAGGGGCTGACCCCATTATTAAATCTACCAATAATATGACAAAGGATTTAGTAAAGTTGGCAGAAGGAGTAGATAATGCAGATAGAAAGATCAACTTATACAAGAAAGAGTACACTGATCAAGTTTTTGAATTACTCCCAGGGGGTTTTGCCAGTCCAACACAATTAAAGGACAAACAAATATGGCTTAAGGAATTAGAAGCCAAATTGTCATTGAGAATAAAAGGAATTATTAATTCAGAGGATGCCTCCATATTTATCAAAACAATTGAGGAGATTGAGAAAATCAAATCTCATTATGGTTTTCTGAATTCAGAGGTCAACAAAATGAGGAACTCTTGGAAAAGATTAGCCAAGACAAAGGGAAAAGTGGTTAACTTCTCGTGGCCTACTAATGATGTATACCAGGAATGGACAATAAAGTATGTAGTATTGGATGTGGAGCAGTTAGAAGATGTCGCAAAAGAATAAACAAGTAGAAGAAGCCACGGATGTTGAAAAAGACTTGTAACCGCATTTGGAAAAGGTTTTGTAACTACTTCTTAAGAGAAGTAATGATTGTAACAAACTCTCCTAGGAAAGTCTGAAGCTTTGTATGCATCCATGTTATTATAAATGGATACTAGGACTAGTAAAAAAGCGATTGCAAGGAATTGTAAGAAAACGCTGCAGATATTTATCTGAGCTTTTTTCTAAGTCTTAATGGAGAATATTCAAATATTTTTGTAATACTTTCTAAAATAATATCAATATACAGACCATCGGTTTTGAGCTTGAACTTTGTGTTGTCTTCAATTATATTTTACAAATATTTACTATTTCATTCTGAGTAATCTAGGGTTATTCCTTTTGAATATGGGTTGTAAGGCGACTTCAAGTAGATGTGCTTCTTAGCTTTTCTCTTCAGGAGAGGAATTAAATACGCGGGAATCATTTCTATCAGTAAATTCTTTGTGGGATACTTTGAATTTGATAGATGCAGTTTGGTTTGGTATGAGTGGAATTCTTATATATGTCAGGCATATATGGGGATCTGTGGAAGCGGAGCTGATAGGATGTGTGGGGATATTTGATTGTGGGAGTATTGCCTAAACTTAGATGACTCTGTGGCCAATGGATAAGGCACTGGTATCTATTGTGGTGTCTTTTTACATAGCTTGTAGGTCAATACTGAATATGAGTACAAGTTTTATTTCTTTGTTTCAGTTGGTTTTAAGGTGATAAGATCCACTGGTTTTCGGACTGGTTTACTGTGGATTTATCTTTTAAAAGTGTGAACTCAGTTCACAAAAGGGTATACCCACCTAAACTTTGGAAAAGTTCGAAGTCTAGAAGGTTAATCAAACCTTGTCATATGTTGTTCTAAAAGTTTCCTTCTCTTTGATTTCTCTTCTGCAGGCAGAGTTTATCATATTACTATAAGGGTCTTAAGGGGAATCAGATTTTGAGAACAATAGATAGAACATGAATAAAATGCATAACATCATATTGCCTATAAATATAGTGATGATCAAGATAAGCTCTAGGAGAATAAGGAGGATATAGAAAGATTGATATACCGATATTGTTATCTTGACCCCCTTGCACTAAAATACCTTTATAAGAAGAGGATTGTGTCATGTTGCACTCTTAAATTCTTCCTCTCCATTAGAGAGATAATTGATAGGAGTATTGACTCTTTCTTGATTGATATAAGATACCCTAAGAGAGGTACAAGTGTTAGCCTTTTCAAAGTCCTCTAGGAAAAATACCATGTATGGAAGGTATGGTGACATTAAGGAAGGTGTTTATGATATTATCCTCTTCCTCTTGGATATCCTTATGAGAGAGGCATATTTTAGGAGAAAAATCAACATCATTAATCAAAAAATCATCCTTAGGAGAAATATTTTTAAAAGAAGTGTTAATAATGTCTTGTTGTACTAAATTTTCCTCATGGGTAAGAGGATCCTTAGGAGAGGGAAAATCATAGCTATGGATGAAATAAAAACATGAGCTATCATCATATGCACAAAAGGGAGCATTATGGAGATCTTGAATTAAATTAGCAAAGCAAGATAATAACCCCATTTATCAACTATACTTATGATATGCAATAAAAAAGAAATGTTCACTCAAATTAGTCAACAAAATTATGAAAAATTAGATTTGAAAATACCAAATCAGAAATATGAAAAATTCTAGAAGTGTTAGGTTCACCAAAATGTAAGGTGTTGGGATTAGGGCTTCAACATTGTGATGGATGATAAAGCCACTAGTTTCACCTTGACCTAAACTTATATTAAAGGAGGGAATTGAACTTTATTGATCCAATTAATTCTTCTTTCATTTGTTAGAGTTGAAAATGAATTATAATGCTAGATCTAGCGCAAACAATTAGAAATTGACATAAAATAACAGTACTAGAATGTTCCAAATTTCATGTAGAGTTGTAAACTTAGAATGAGGATGGAAAAGGGATTAGAACATGTGATGAAATATTAAGGTATAATTGTCAAGACCCAGGGAAAAAGTTGCCATTGTCCTTTAAATATTCGGGGTAGACAAACTGGGTGTTTTCTAGATTAGGATGACGCACAAAATCCACTATTAGAAGGTTGCTAGAAATTCTTGGCATCAAGGGGAGCTAGTTTCCTTGGTTCCTCGCTTTTCATTCCTTGAAAATCCAAGTTTGATCATTGTCATCTATGTTAGATTCAATGATAGTCCTAAAGACATTGAGAGGGGGGGGGTGAATCAATGTCTAACCAGTTTGTGAAATATTTAAACTTATTTATATCTTTGAAACCCAAAACAATATACCAGTAAACAAGAAATAGTGTAGTAAAGAGAACTAATAGAGACAACATAAATGTACACCATAACATAAAATATTTTAACGAGGAAACCCGGTGTGGGAAAAAACCTCAGTGAGATTTGTGACCCACAATATTTAATCACTCGCCAATACAAATAAATACTACTTATAATAGGGGCTTGCGCACTGCTCAAAAGAGTCTCATTGACTACAATATGGATAATTAAATCCAATACAATGTACTGCTCAAAAATAGCATCTCTAATGCCTGGTTCAGTACTAGTTTAAGCTCAGTCATATACCTTAACAAAAACCTTTCGCTGTCCAACAATAATATTTTGTCCTTCTTCCTTACAATTCCATTTCTATTTATTCATATCCATTACATTACAAAAATGATCTATAAGATCTCATACATATATAAGTCTATTACAATACACCATGTCAACTTACAAATAATTTACAATACAATTCATATAAGAAATTTTTTATCCCATGTCGGCCTGAGTGTCGGTATACTTTATTTCCGATGTAATCTGGATGTCATTGAAAGTGTCTGTCGGTATCGGTGCCTGCTGGTGTATGGTGGCTTGAGATGCTAGTGCATGTGTAGAAACCTATTTCCAGTTGGTTGCCAGTTGGTTGCCATCAATGACAACATCAACTATTCTCATTAGAGTGTAGAATGCCAACAATCTCCCCCTTTGGCATTAATGGAAACACTCATGAGAAAAATCCAAAGCTGCTATCAAAAAATGAAATCCAGAAAGAAGTGTGCTCCCCCTGAGCAAGTGATGTCCTTTGTGCATTTATTTTCTCCATACTATTCCTTATTTTTCTCCATACTACTCCCCCTTTGACATCAATGGCAAAGCATGCCAAAAAAATTCAAAGAATAAAAAATGCTACCTCATCGCCTATAACCGGTTGGTTACAATTTGAAAAATGTCCGCCAAAATTAGATTTAGGGTCTGCATGAATTTGTTGTTGCTAGAGAGAATGGTCTCAATTTGCTGGATCATGTCGGTTAGATAGTGCATATGTTGCTCCAGTGACCATTCTCCTTGAACTGTTGCCTTTGATAGCTCAACCTACTAAGTAATGAGACTGCCCAATTTTGGACCAAGTTTACTTTTGAGTTCTCAGGCCTTTAACCTTATCATTGCTTTCTCTTTCTCAAGTTTCCCTTCTCAAAAACTGCCATTTCCTGCTCAAAAACTCAAATAAGTCTCGAGGAACCTATCATATTATCCGCAATATCATCAATTTCTTTTTGTGTCTTCTTGATTTCCTCATCTATATCCTCACTCAGATGGTGAGTCTTGCAAGCTTCTCTATACAGCTCCTTATATTCCAAAATTATTGAGTTGAGTACTGGTAATAATAAATCCATATGCTCATTACAGTTTTTGATGGTTTTCTCAAAGAATTCTCCTTTCTCTTTATCTACTCTTTCCTTTATAGTATCTTCATTCACCTTATCTATAGTTATGACATTTTCAGCAATGAATTTAGACAATGTGTCCAATTTACCTAAAGAATCATTAATGTGATCTATCTTACAGGTAGGTGCAATCATCTTCAAGATAGGTAATGTGTTATCAATAGCCTTAAATGCTAAGGCATTGCAATATGTTATCCTCTTGATATAATCCAATAGAACATCTGTTATGTTAGTGGGTCTGAATTCTCTAGTGGATGTGTTTGGTTCTGCTATAGATCTCCTTTCAACAAATACTTTCCCAATTACCTTCACTATTTCCTCCTTATTTCCATCAATTGCTTCCTCTTTACTTACATTTTCTTCCAGTTTCTCTATCTATGTTTTGTACCTTTGCTTTTGATGGTTTCTTAGTGTTAGTGTCCTTATCCTCTACCGATTTCTCTGTCTCCGGTTCCTTATCTTGTTCCAATATCTTAGTCTTCTAAGAGTCAATAGTGTGTGTCAGTATCTCAAAGACCTTAGTGTCCTTAACATCATCTGCCTTAACCTCTGTAGTCTCTTTATCCACAACAATGTTAATATCTTGTGTATCCACATTCATGGTGAAAAATATTTCAGACTTTGGGTTAGTATCATCATGAGTTACTTCATCAGTTGCCTTATCTAGTTGATTTTCTGTATGTACCGGTGATGCTGAAGTCAATGGAAGGGTGTCTTGAGCTGGTGGAGGGATGTTATATGTTACCTTTATAGCAGGTACACCACCAATCTTGCCTTTCCCTTTGTCCTTTCGCTACACCTTAGCAAAAGATTTATCTATTTTATGTCTTTCCTTTTCCTCTTTCTTTTTCTTTTCAACAAAAAAGATATCCCATTTATCATAGTTTCATCAACAATCTCTTTCACTCTACCAGCCATTAGGCTAACCTACTGGTGTCCATTGATAAAAACTGATCTGTTTGCTTCATAAATTAGCTCATCAATTTTGTCTCTAGAGTCTACAGGGTGCACTGCCAATAATTCTTCAACTTTTATCTTTTTATCTAGTTTCATCACTGACATTCTTTTAGCCTCTAGTCTTAGATATAAGTCATTTGGTAAATCCTCTACAACTTCAATCAAAACCTTTTTATAGATGTCTGAGTGCAAAATTATACTGGCCTCTATAGTGTCCTTGTCTGAATCTTTGTAAGAATGATAGTATTTATTTACATTGCAAAGATTTCCATCCTATGTTATCTCATTTACCAGTTCCTCTGGTGTCAGGGTATCCGGTGTCTTAGTCTATTTATTCTTTGGTGTTAGTTTCTTCCTAGGTTCCCTTACAACCTACTACTTCTTTCTCAAAATTCTAGTCCTTTTGGGAGAAAGATATTGTATCGGTGAGGGTTTCCTCTTCTTTCTTTCAACTCTTATAAACTCTGCTGCTTTCCCACTATCTATATCCGAAGAAGTAATAACCAATGAAATATGAGCTTCTAGTTTCAATCCTTCCAGTTCACTGGTAGATATACCACTTATGTTCATTACATTTTCTTTAGCCTCTTTGGCCATCTTGGATGCATCTCTGATAAACTTTTCTCTCCTTTTTCTCTGCTTCTACATCGAAACAACACTCCCAATGGTCTCAACATTACCAAAAATTACTTCAGATGGTTCTTTAGGTGCATCAAGTAGTGTTTAGCATATGTTTCAAGAATGGATAAATCAACTTCATAACCCATTTCAGTAACCCAAATAGTTCAAGGGCTAACTACTTCCATCCATGTCTCATCATGTTTGATTAAAAAAGTAGATTTTCTTGTCATACTTGTCTACTATGCTCTGGGGTAACCTTTCTCTAGCTCTCATCTTAGTCTGAAAGTTTTTTAAGTAATCTGTTATAATGTTGTCACTGTTAGAGTCCATACTGGTGATAGCTTCCTTGATTTGTTTGTGTACCGGGATGTCATATCCAAAGTCCTTATGACCAATATCGGGTATCTCTTTGGTGAAGTAAAGCATCAGACATACAAGTAGGTTGCCAAAACAAAATGTCCCTTTCCCTTTACCCTTAATCTTTTTCAGGTTGTCTATTAATTCATCTTTGAGCCATTCATAAATATCAATCTTATCATTGTTCTTTACCATCTGATATGCATTATGAATACATAAGCTAGAAACTGAATTCAATCTATTTGCATGAGTTACTCTATATCCAATTACCATACTCTCATATCTCATATTAGCATCAGTAATGTCATTAACCCTAAGAGATCTATTGTCAGATGCAGCTCCGGTTAACTCCATACCTCCCTTGTTAGGTATCTTCTTAGTTTTGTCAGGCCTACTACCGGTTGAGGGTAAACTAGTAACTGCCTTGATTGCTTCCTTAGAGATTTTAAAAATAGAGTCAAGCCATATGAACTCTCCATGAACTCTACTCAGAATTAGATAGACTACCTCATTAGGAAATTCAGGTATGTTTAGTATCTCAATGAATCCTAAGTCTTCAACTATCTTATGCTTTGGTTTAATTAAACCTTGTTCATCAGTAATGACACCACTGTACATGTTCTCCAAATCATCAGTTCCTAGATTTTCTATGTTGCAATGAATGTAGATTCTAGGGTCTTCGGCAAAAGCAACTCCCTTTGGAATTTTCAAAAAAGCTCCAATAGAATCATCTTGCTTGGCAATTTCAAGGATGATTTTAAACACGGGCCTATGGCACTTAACATTTTCTACCACAGTAGGGTTCGCAATAAACTCAGGCGCAGAAGATGAAGATGCCATTTCAAAAGATAAATACCTCTTTCTTGAAATCCTTGGATGCCTAAAAAACACTTCACAACTCACCTTTAGAGACCCTTGCTCAATTTCATGCTCTCTGAATGCTTGAATGCTTGGTGAATGAAAATGAGGGTTTTCCAGTGCTTTATAGCCAAAAATGCTTTCCAACTACCGTATTAAATGTTTTCTAGTTAAGTGAAATCTTAACACATCTAATGGTAAAGAAGAAATGCATCTTCTTCCCATCAACCGAGGGTAGAATGCATGATTTTCAACTTGCTGCCATAACCCCTAAGGATTGTTCCTTAGTTAGATGAAGAATCTCCTACTGGTGGAGGGTTACTCTGTTCAACTAGTGTAGAGACAAATTCATCAACTTTCTGATCTCCCTTCTTAATCTATTGTTTTGAAAATTCTTGCTTTATTTCATTTACCTTTTCTTTTCCCTTCACACTAGATCCTTTATTGTTCGTCGGTATAGTCTTGCTTCTACAAAATTGTGCAATATGCCCAATCTTGTTACATGCATAACAAGTTATATTATTCCTCTGAATAGCTTTTCCATATCCTTGACCGGTTTGTGATCTGAATCTACCACAAACATATCATTTCACATTCATTCTGCAATTTTATGAATTGTGGCCAACTTTATTGCATTTGGGACATTGACTGGTGGGTAAATTTGTATTCTGATTATTTCTAAATCTGCACTGATTTTCTCTATGACCAAATTTGTCGCAATTGAAATATTTCCCATTAAATGTATAAGCATTGGGTTGTCTTACCCGTTTACTGTGATCTTGATTATTTGTAGTCCCGGAACTTTCTCCATGTTCAAATCCAAGTCCAATTGTATCTCCATCAGGGTTTTATCTTTTCAACATGTCATCAAGTCTTTTTAAACTTTTCTTGAATTTGTCTTTGTGTTCATTTGCAATGATCATCTCATTTTCAGGAATTCCAACTTGTCTCACAAGCTCTTCTTTATCATGTTACATGTGAATTGGATTTGTCTTTAGCATATCAATTTCATGACAAAGTCTCAGATTTTCATTACCTCCATCATTAAGTCTTCTAGTCAAGTCTTCTTCATTCTTCTTTCTGTCTTCAATATCCTTACATAGCCTCATGGTTAAATCTTGCATTTCATTCCTCATGTTGGTGTTCTCTTGTCTTAACTTATCTGCAATATCACTAAGAGTTTCTTTTTCATCATCATGTTTCTACATTTGCTCCTGAAGTTCTTTCCTCTTGTTTTGTTCTATAAACAGGTTTTCCCAAAGTCCTTTAATGAATTCTTTAGCAATCCTCAGATCATCTTCAAGTTTGATATTCTTCAGTTTTCTGCATCAAAATCTTCAAGAGCTCCTTCCAACTGTTTTCTTAAATTCTCCATCAGCATTGGTATCAGAATCTTTGTCAAGTTGTTAGGCTTTTGAAAATAGAGGACCAAGCTTTGATACCAATTGTTAGATTCAATGACAGTCCCAAAGACACTGAGGGGGGGGGGGTGAATCAATGTCTAACCAGTTTGTGAAATCTTTAAACTTATTTATATCTTTGCAACCCAAAACAATGCACCAGTAAACAAAAAAATAGTGTAGTAAAGAAAAACAATAGAGACAACATAAATGCACACCATAACACATAATATTTTAACAAGGAAACTCGGTGTGGGAAAAACCTTGGTGGAATTTGTGACCCACAATATTTACTCACTGGCCAATATGAATAAATACTACTTCCAATAGGGGCCTGCACATGTAGGAAGGCCAACTACCTGAAGCGGACTACTCAAAAGAGTCTCACTAACTACATTATGGATAATTAAATCCAATACAATGTATTGCTCAAAAATAGCATCTTTAATTCCTAGTTCAATACTAGTTTAAGCTCAATCATATACCTTAACAAAAACCTTTCATTGTCCAACAATAATATTCTGTCCTTCTTCCTTACAATTCCATTTCTATTTATTCCTATCCATTACATTACAAAAATGATCTATAAGATATCATATATATATGAGTCTATTACAATACACCATGTCAGCTTACAAATAATTTACAATACAATTCATATAAGAAAAAAATTATCCCATGTCGGCCTGAGTGCCAGTATACTTTATTTCCGGTGTAATCTGGATGCTGGTGAAAGTGTCTACTGGTGTCGGTGCCTGCTAGTGTCTGATGTCTTGAGATACCAGAGCATGTTTAGAAACCTATTTCCAGTTGGTTGCTAGTTGGTTTCCATCAATGACAACATCAACTATTCTCATTAGAGTGTAGAATGCCAATAGTCTACACTATTGGATTTCTCACTCAGCTCCAAAGACAATTTCTTGCACACAAATCGAAATAAATAGGGTTTTTGATGGGGGTTTTCCTTAGGTCAAACCCTAATTAAGGAATTAACATTGAACTGAAATAGTAATTAACCCACTAAAGTAAATGTTGTCTCATTATACCTCAGATCTGCAATGGTTGATTGAAGTTGATGATGCAACACTCTTTAGATGTGATCACATATGTTGATGCAATAACATGAATTGACAAGAAATGAACATGACCTAATCAAACACACATGATTGCATCAGGATTGATGTGATTTTATCCATGATTCTTAAAGGATGTGGAGGAATGAAATACTACATTGAATGTTTGGGAATGCCTGAGGATGAATGCTTAATGACTGTATGAATGATGGGGTAGGTTGTGAATGTCAAAATGAATTGATAGGATGTCTTTATATAGGGTTCCCTAGATAAATTACCAATTAGGCTAACCTCCAATGGTCACATCAAGGCATGAGGATGAGAATCCATCAGGGAGGGAGAGTGCTTGGTCATATTTAAATTAGGGCTTGTTTAAGGGGAACCATGGCGCCCAGGATACCCTGGTCTAGATAGGGGCACTCTAAATGCCCTTGTCCTCCCAAATTAGGGAAAATAAAGTGGGATCAAGAAGGGTAAGGTCCCAGGATGTGGTCCACTTAGTTGTGCAGTCAACTGACATCATATTTGGAGTAAAAAGGGCCAAAGTGGGCCTAAGGGAGAACTAGGATGGGACACACTAAAGTAGGGGCACAAGAATGAGTTGTAGATTGTATCAATTACAATTTATGACACTACATTTGCAATAGAATATTTTTATCATAGTCAACTTTTCTAAAGAATATAATCACAATGAATAGTTGTTTATTCTATCCACACTTCAAGGTCTCATATTCAAGGCCTAGTTTTTATTGGTTAATTCAAATTCTCTTTATGGATGCATCTTCTTTTCTTACATTTATTATTGAAACTTTATTTATATTTTGTAGTTTTTTAATCCATAAGTCATCCTAATATTTATTTATTGAGCTATGATCTTATAGCTAAAGTATTTGACTACTTGTGTGCCAACATAATTACTAACAAAGGGTTGAAGTCATTTCTCTTTCCAACTCTAACAAATGCATATTTCACCAAGAAATACTTTCTCACTCTCTTAAAAGAACAAGAAAATATGATCCATTCCTTAAAGTGCTCTAATACCTTTTAACTTACTTCTTACACTCAATATTATTATCAATGTTCTTGAGAAAATCCTCCTAGATTGATATTTTTGGTTGGAAATGGACAAACCATAGATATATTTTAAATATTTGGTTATTACTTTCTCTCTTCTATCCTTCTCTATGATTATTTAGCAAGTCATCTTGACTTGCATTTAGAAGGTACTACACATTTGGATTTCTAAGCCCCTTTCTCTATAGTTAGGGAATCTAAAATTTATTCTAAGGTGTTTGTGGCCAATGTGTACTATTCTTCCTACTAGACTCCATCAAAATCCTCTCATCAAAAGTTGGATAGAATTTTTAAGTAATTTATTTGGGCCTCCATAGAGAAAGATAATGGGTTCCATCTAGTTGGCTAGGAATTTTATTACCTTTCAATATGGCTGGTGGTTTTAGTATTATTAGTACTCATAGATGATGTTTGTCCTTGTTTTCTAGATGAAAAATGTATTATTTGAAAAGTAATGATGTATGGAAATTCTTAAATCATATTGCTTCTAATTTTTATAGGGCAAGTAATCTTACCAAGATCTAGGCTTTCACTCCATCCTCATCATGAAGAAACCTATACAAATTCAATGGATTTTTGTTGCCAAAATTATAAGAAAGGCTTACGGAGTCATCAAGTTGTAGATTATTTGAAATGGATGATTTTCAGATTGGAATCTCCATAAATCATTAACGAATTGTTATCTAATATGATTACATATGCCTAGATGAACCTCTTTCAAGGTTTCATAGGTCCATGTGTTAGCTTTTTAAGTGAAAGGTTCATTTTATTTCAAACCTCTTTTGTAGTTCCATTAAGAAATAACTCTCTTGGTAAAAAATTAAAGCTAAATATAGGCTTGGAAATAAAATTTAAAATTCTCTCAAAACTATTATATAATGCCTACATCTATAAATGATCAATAATATTGGGAATTGATGTAGTAAGCCTTGGTGAAATGATTGAAACTAGTATTTATAATCTCTTTCGAGGAATTACGAACAAAAACATCAAGGATAGTTTTTTGGCTTTCTCGTCACCTACCCATGGTTTAAAAATTGAATTCTATATGGAACCTCCATTCCACTACCACTTTTAATGGCACCACAAGTTTCAAGTAACTTCGTTTTCCATTTTAGAACCCAAAGTGACCATTTTTTTATTGACATCTATTGTACCAATGCATTCCCTTCTAATATTTTTGGTGGATCTAAACAATAGGGAACTAGATACATGATTCCTTAAAGCCTTTCTAGCTAAAACATTTTTCCTAGAATTTGATTCTTTTAGGTGAGTAGCCTAATATGACTAGATGAGATTTACACAAATTTGACATGTTTTCATAGTAGAAATTCTATTCAGCACATGGAAAGTTAAAAATACAACATTATTTTTACAAACTATAATGTATGCTCATATTTCTATATATACTAAAGCTATATATGATGAATACTAAGAGGGGGCGCAGGTAAACTGGTTAGCACATATGCAAACCAAATAGCAAATAATGCATTCACCCACAGAAGCACAATCACCATAACACAAGAGATTAAGGTCAGATGAAACTCATAAGTAACTATCTACAGAATAGGAACCAGACCGCTTAAGGTTATACAATGTTCTTTACCAGAACAGATCCTCTTAGAATCTCAATCTCTGTTAGGAGATATGTCCAATTAAAGACTACCTTACTAGAGGATTTTAGATCCACAGATGTGAACCACCTTGTTAGAGGATTTACAAAAGGCTTTTTGGGCCCACCCGATTAAGGGCTTTAGACTTGTCGAAGATGTGAGTAATCAACAAGTGAGTGATCTAGCAAATAGCACAGATGGCTTGGTTAGATCCTTGATAGCTCGTTCCTAATGCATTCCAACATTACTTCAGTTTTCAACACATTCACACTCTATCTTCTCTCATAGATATGAACTTCTCTTCTATAATCACACTTACAAAAACTCATCAATCAACTTAAACCCTAACAACAACCTAAAACCCTAGACATAATGTCCTTATAAAGTAATTTGATTTCATGTCGGTCCAATAGGATAACATTAAAATTTCCTAGGTTCAATACATCCAGACATATTTGGCAACACGACACAAAAAGCACCGCCAGAGTGTCGACACCGCAAAACAATCGGTGGATGGTAACTCATCGCAAAATGCCAGTAGGTAAGTCATCACAGAGTATTACCGGTTCAAACAAAATACCGGTTTAAGCAAAATACCGGTTGCCGGTTTGACAAAATGAAGAGTGGTAAATATGAGTTGTGCCATTTCGTTCCTTCATACCGCTTGAGATCCTCGAACTACTTGGGGTTTTCATATCGCTTCAGATCGGTAAACACTTTCTGCAAAACACTGATAGTCTAAAGACTATAATACATCATACCGGTTGGAACAAATACTGGTTGAGCTTGAACTCATACATACAAAAAGTGATCTCATAGCAAGTGTGTGTCCATCAATAACAATCACACCATAATGATCAAAAATGCCAACAATCTCCCCCTTAGGCATTGATGGCAACACTTAGGAAAATTTTGACATCTAAGTGTTTTACAATAAATAATATGCCATAATGAAAATTACTCCCCCTAAGCATATACACTATCCCTTTTGCAGAAAATGCAATGTATACTACTCCTTAACATAAATAACATGAAAGTATACATCAAAACATCAAAATTTATATACTTCTCCCCCTTTGCCAACAATGACAAAAATATTGCAGACTAACCCCTATTTCATTAGTATTAAAATAATGTGTTTATGATAGTAAAGAGTAAAATTTGTCAAAAACTAATTTAAAGTCCTACAAAAATTGCTTCATGGATAAGGACCATGACTCAAGTAGGGATATAGCCACCTCTTTCTCTGTCTGCATCTGGGAGACCTGTTCTTCCATGGCATCTATCATGCTCATTTCTTGAGTGACCGTTAGGGCATCAAGATTTAGATAGCATTTCTAGAGAATTTGTAGTCTTGGCAGTAGGACCAGTTGAAGTTCTTGCAAATTTTGTGTCCGGTTGCTTATCTCTACCTCTAGTCTTGCAGACTGAAGTTGAAGTCGGTGAACAGTTTGTCTATATGTGGAGAAGGAGTCATATGGCATCTTGAAGGTGCTAATAAATGACTGCATATCATTTTGTAGTTTGTCCTTCTGAGTGAGCACATCATCACAGAATAAATGAGGTTGACAAATCTTGTTGAGTAGTAGATTGCCCTCATTCATTGCATCTCTAATGTCCTTCTGTGCCTTTTGGAGATCAGACTGGAGCTCTATTAATTTTCTCACCAAGGCAATGTCCAGAGCCTTTTGATGTTCCTTCTTGGAATTTTCTTCTACGACCTCTTCTAGGCTTTGCATCTGGTCTTCCACAACTATACATAGGAGCTTCAATTGTGCAAGTGAGGAATTGGTACTAGGAAGGTTCGTACCAGATATCAAACTGGTAAGAGTGTCCACCACAGCTTGGATAACATCTTCCTCCTTTTTCCTCTTTAGAGCATCCAATCGGTCTTGAGCAAGCTTAATGCTCTGCAGCAGCTTTGATTCATTTGTAGACTAGAGGTCAATAGGATTGGTAATGTTAGTCGGTTTAGCTTGACTACTAGTTGCCATTGGGGTCTCCACCTGTGTTCTCTTTTTTGCTGCTTCCTTGTTCTTGGATTTTTGCTTATCTTCTTGAGCCTTCCTCTGCTCCTCTTCTTCTTTCTTTCTTTTCTCTTCTTCTTGTCTCTTCTCTTCTTCTTTTTGCTTCTTCTCTTCTTCATCCTTCTTCTTCTCCTCTTCCTTCTTTCTCTTCTCCTCTTCTTGTTTATTCTCTTCCTCTTTCATCTTCTCCTCTTCTTTCTTTTCCTCTTCCTTCTTCTTCTTCTCTTCCTCTTGTTTCTCATTTTCCTCTTCTCCTCTTCTTACTTTTCCTCTTCCTTCTTCTTCTTCTCTTCTTCTTTTCTCTTATCCTCTTCATCTTTCTTCTTTTCCTCCTTTTTTTTCTTATCCTATTCCTCTTTCCTCTTTTCCTCCTTTTGTGTCTTATCCTCTTCATCTGCCTATTTCTTCTTCTCTTCTTCCTATTGCTTCTTTACTTCTTCTGCTAGCTTCTCCTGTACTGTTCCTTCTGATGGTGTACCCTGAGTAACTTTTTCACCATCTAAGGCATCAACATCAATGGGGTCCATTTGTTCTGTGACCGGTTCTTGTTCACTGTTATACACCTCATCTGGTTTGCCAGTTTTTGGTTCTTGCTCAGCTTTCCTGTTGGCTTCAGCCACTTGATGCATCTTTAGAGCTTCTTGAGCATGAGTATGTGTATCTTTTATCACTTCATGAACCTTTCCTTCTAGTAATAGGAGTCTTCTTCTTCTCATGAAGAAGAGGCCTTTGTATTTATTCATAACTTTGAAAAGTTCTGAATTCGATACATCAAGAAAATATTGAGCAAATATTTCCTCCCTCATTCCCTGTTCCTTTTTTATGGCAATGCACCATTTGTTGTCTAAATAATTATACAAAGAATCTAGTGTCTCAGATCTAATTTCTGAAGGCAATCGGTCATTTACACATAAATACTTAATGATTTCCTGTTCAACTTCTTCCTTTTCATTATCGTTGAAGTCATCAAAATAATCAATTAAATCATTCAGCAATTTTCTCCTAATATTCTTTATAGTTCTTTGACAATGTGTCAAAGGTTTGTAAGAATAAATATCAATATTTACCGGTGTAGATGTTGTCGATTCATTCTTTGTCTTTTTCTTTGTTTATGTAGTCTTCTTCTTAGGCAGTTCTTTTGACACAGTTTCTTTTGAGTCTGGTGTAATTCTTTTTGTCTTCCGCTTCCTTTCAAAGACTTTGGCAGGTGCAGCTTCCGGTTTCTTCCTAGCTGGTGACCACTTGATCACTTTGGGACTGGCTGCAGTAACCGATGCCGATGCTGAAGGCACTGCCTTTCCTTTCTTTTCTGAGGGTTCTACAACTGGTGTAACCCTTTCCAAATAGGTGCCGGTTCTCTTTGCCTTAGGATCAAGGGGTGAGGTGATTAGGGTAAAAGCATAACCATCCAACATATCATACATTACCTCATAGCCCATAGGCTCCACTTCTTCCTGTCTAGGCTCAATGGCCTCCATTATGCATTCATTCACTTTGATGGTGAAGTAGATGTCTTCCTCATACTTTTTGGCTATATCACCGGATATCCTTATCCTTTGGCTCATCTTGCGTTTGAACTCATCAAACTATTTGTTCAGTGCTTTTGGATAGCCGGTTCCAATTGCTTGTAGACTTTCCTTGATTTGTTTTGTCACCGATTGGTTGGTAGACCACTGAATGTCACCTACTCCTGGAAAGTAGCCTTGAAAGTAAAAGAACAAACCAACCAGTAGTTGTCCGAACTTAAATCTCAGTGCATTGTCCTGTTTGATCGACTTAAGATTCAACATAAGTTGTCTTTGCATACAAGTGCATAGATCAAACGATGCATCTTCCTTGATCATCCTGTAAGCGACATTTACCACTGCAGCAGAGACAAAATTAATTCTGCTAGCAGAGAACGTTCGGTAACCTATCACCATGCATGCACACTTGACTAGATCATCCTTGATTGAGTTGATGGTCATTCCACGTGACTCGCTCACTGAATCTATGATCTTGGTCATTTCAGTCTTGCCGACCTTCCTTAGGGCTGGCACTTCCCCCATGTTACAAAAACCAGTGACGACATGAATCGCTTTAGGTGTGATATCATGCGTCTGCTCTAGGTACATCTTATCACCATGTACCCTGCTTAGAATAATGTGAATGTGATCATCCGAAAATTCTTCAAGAAAATAAACTGCATTGTGAAGTTTCTTCCTTTCCAGAATGCTGAATTCTAGCTTAATCTTCTTATCCTTTCCGCAAAATAAGCTCAGTTGTGAATGAATGACAAGAGACCCTAGGTCTTCGATTTTGTAGTCTATGTAATCAAAAATGCCTTTTTCTACTATAAGCTCAGTTGTGAATGGATCACAAGAGACAGGGCATTGTATTTCGACTTTTGTTTAATGAAGTCCATAGAATCAACGGGTGTACTAGAGCTATCATGTGATGCGGAAGCCATGATAAACGAAGAATTATGAAAAATACCTTCGTAGATCAAAATTTAGGGCTTTGTAGTTTGAACTTTGCCACACACTCCTTTGGTTGCAGAGATACCACTTTGCGTTCTACTCTCATTCAACAGATGTTAGCTTCAGATTCTTCTTCAGGTTTTTTATAGACTCCTTGAATTGCCGTGTAAATCGCTTTTCTTCGCTCTGCACTTGAAAAACTTCTTCGCTCGAAAAATGATAACTGAGAAATGATTTGAAAATTCCTTTTAAACAAGTTCTCTACCTACCATAATAAATGCTCCACTATTAGGGTGTAAACCGTAATTTGCCTTTTACCGTTTCTGGTCTTCTGCCAACTGACAGGTATCTCATACCGGTGTCAACTAGGGGTTCGAAGTATTTCAACGTTTGCTCCCCCTAAGCTTTTCTGATGCTTAGTTTGTCAGTTTCGTGATTTCCACACTAGGTGCAGAAACCGGTTCTTCATGCAACACCGTTGGTTTCTTTTTCCAGGTTTTGTTCATATCCACTTGAACAGTTTCAATATCAATCTTTCCTTCTGGAGTGACCAGTATGTCATCTGATATGTTCTTTCTTGTTCTGCAGAATTTGGCATTGTGACCCGGTTTGTTGCAATGATAGTAGACCATTCCAGGTGCTCTCCATGGTCCATTATTCATGTTACCATTCTTCCTCCTGCATGCTGCAGTAGTGTGACCATGACAATGACAAATCACACAAATTTCTCTCCATTCGGTTGCCGCTTGATAGCCACCGCTACCTATCTGATGATTAAAGGTATTAAACTGGTTGGGATTCCGGTTCACAAAAAGGTTTCGGACCAACTCCTTGAGTCCTCTGAGGATATCATCTAGTGTTTTTCATAACAAACTTGCATTCAGATGCTCTATGCCTAAACTTGTTGCATGCATAACAATTATCATTGAACTTATTGGATCTAGGTACATTGTTTATAAAGTAAGGAAAATCATTGTAGGCTTTGCTCCTACACACATTAGCAATATGTCCTTCTTTAAGACAGTTAAAGCAAACAGGTGTGAACTTTTGCTTACCTTTACCTTTGAATGTCGGTTGCTTCTTCTATGCTTCAGCATTTGCACCAGAGGTCTCACCTTCCTCATGACCGAAGTAACCAAGTCTATTAGTATTCTTGACAGGTTTGGCCGATTCAAGCTTTTGCTCTAGCTTAACAGTACTCTTGTTGAACTTAGCAAGTATTTCCTTTGACTCGGAGAGTTATTTGGAAATAGCAGCATTTGTTTCCATCAAGTTTGCATTCTCAGAGGTGGCTATGTTAAGTTCTCCTTGCATGTCTTCCTTTTCCACTTTGCTTGCATGGAGTTGAGCGATTAGGGCACTGATTTCTTGTTTTAACTTAGAGATCTCATGATCTCTATCTTTTACTAGGTCTTCAGCTTTCCTCTGGTTCTCAAGCTCTTGACACATTCGGATAGTCAGTCCTTCCAACTCCTTTCTTAGGTTCGAATTGGATTCATTCAGCTTTTCTACTTCTTGAATTAGGGCTTCCATGTCTGCTTCATTAGAGGAACTCTTTTCAGTTAGCTCCATCAATTTTTCAGCATGTTCTCTCCTTTTTGCCTGAGAGGCCTTATATTTGACCATAAGATCATCATAGGCTTGCTCAGACTGAGTGAGACGATGAGTAAGTTCCCTCACAGTGTATTCCCCCATATCTCTTTCCAAGTGGTTAAACTTATAGAAAGGTTGGCTTTGATACCAATTGATGAATACTAAGAGGGGGGGTGAATTAGTATGCCAAAAATTACTATACTTGAACACTTTACTAATCTAGCAGTAAACTAGTAAAACAATTTAGCAAACAAACCGGTTAGCACATATGCAAACCAAATAGCAAATAATGTATTCACCCACAGAAGCACAATCACCATAACACAAGAGATTTTGATGTGGAAACCGAAATGGGAAAAACCACAGTGAGATGAAACTCACAAGCAACTATCTGCAGAATAGGAACCAAACCAGTTAAGGTCATACAATGTTCTTTACCAGAACAGATCCTGTTAGGAATCTCAATCTCTGTTAGGAGATAAGTCCAATTAAAGACTACCTTGCTAGAGGATTTTAGATCCATAGATGTGAACCACCTTGTTAGAGGATTTACAAAAGGCTTTTTGGGCCTACCCGGTTAAGGGCTTCAGACTTGTCGAAGATGTGAGTAATCAACAAGTGAGTGATCTAGCAAATAGCATAGATTGCTTGGTTATATCCTTGATAGCTTGTTCCTAATTCATTCCAGCATTACTTTAGTCTTCAACACATTCACACTCTATCTTCTCTCACAGATATTAACTTCTCTTCTATAATCACACTTACAAAAACTCATCAATCACCTTAAACCCTAACAACAACCTAAAACCCTAGACGTGATGTCCTTATAAAGGAATCTAATTTCATGTTGGTCCAATAGGATTACAATACAATTTCCTAGGTTCAATGCATCTAGACATATTTGGTAACATGACACAAAGCATCGCTAGAGTGTCAGCATCGCAAAACAATCTGTGGATGGTAACTCATCGCAAAATGTCGGTTGGTAACTCATCACAGAGTATTACCGGTTCAAACAAAATACCGGTTTAAGCAAAATACCGGTTGTCGGTTTGACAAAATGAAGACTGGGAAATATGAGTTGTGCCACTTCGTTCCTTCGTACCGATTGAGATCCTCGAACCGCTTGGGGTCTTCATACCGCTTTAGATTGGTAAACACTTTCTGCAAAACATCGATAGTCTAAAGACTATAATACATCATACCGGTTGGAACAAATACCGGTTGAGCTTTAACTCATACATACAAAAAGTGATCTCATAGCAAGTGTGTGTCCATCAATGACAATCACACCATAATCATCAAAAATGCCAACAATATATGTCTAATGTTATTTAATAGATCCAAGTCTAGGCTAAGAAAGTTTTGTGGAGGTTTCCTACATGTAAACAATTATTATACACTAGTCCAATGCCCCTTGTACTATTTCTCATGTGTTGCCATTTCCTACCACTGGGGATGCTTCTCCTCCACATGCACAAGAATTATAGTGGATATAATGACAATGTAAGTTCAAGAGATGATTGCCACTAGTGCCATGGATCCCTTCAATGTGAATGTCATGGTTGATCTCCCCCACGACATGGTTAATCTTCTTCCTCTTGATGTGATTGGGGCCACCCTAGCTAGCATGACTATGGGAAACTTCCTTGACCTAACCATGTTATTTCCTCTACTCACATAGCTCCATTTAATTAGGAAGAAGAAAAGAACACATATGACAACATCACGAGTTGGGAGCTCATTTTCTATGGCTAGATTCTCTAAGATGATTGGGATAAAGTCCCTAATAATTACTCCCCTCCTCTTCTTCCTACTACTATAGCTCTTGTTGTATAGTGATATCATTGCTACTGGAAATGACTATCCAACCCCTAGGATACACCAATGTATAAATTACTCTCATACATACACCATAACTTATATATTAATGCATCCTAAGAACTAGATAACTGTTTCCATTGTTCCTTTTGTTTCTCAATTCCAACATTGATTGTGTCATATTTCTATATCAAAATCATTGACCATAAAAAAAATTCTCTCTTGTTATAAATTCCAAAGTGCCCACCCTATATTTGTGTATGGATTGTCTGAAAAGACTATGGTCAAGGGATTGTGATTACGTCCTTTAAGAGAGTTCTACAATATAAGAGCTCATGTAACTTGTGCATGACCCGGAGGCTTATTGGAGACAAAATGCAATGGAATTTGGACAAAACGTAAAATAGGTTGGGAAGTGGACAAATGCAATGTATTTTCTTATAATGTGGAGTGACATCTTGAAGAGCAGATAAACAGCAATTCATCAACCAGCGGGTGTTAGATAGGTAAGAGAACGTATTAAGCACGTAATGTAATGAAATCCAATTCAATCTTCTTTTGCATGCAAAGGACAAAACCATGGTATCCCAAAGAGATAAGAAAACGGCAAAATTCTCACCCACCACCGTCTCCGTCTCTTTCAGTGAAAAGCCACCCCAACTTTTAGTGCTTGCTGGTTATGATCACGACACCAACAAACTGTAAAAGTTGTTTGCATTACCTTCCAACCTCATATTCTGCCCTAATATTTTCAATTATGGGAATGATGACGTGAGGAACAGGAACAAATAGTTCCGGGCCTCCGCCTCCAACTAATGACCACAGTTTTTATGCATATCAACAAAAGCGACTGCTTTGATTCCTGCCGACACAGTACAGAGCTGGTGGCGGCTCTATCACTTAACACAAAAAGATTTTGGATTCCTGTCTTACACAATGACATGTGATTCAGAATAATTCGTTTTCTTTGAGTTTGGGATTGTACGGCATCTGTATAATCAAAAATAGATTATCCTATATCTTATATCAATGATCCATATTTATATCTATATCTATATCTATATCCATAGCTATTGAGAGAACGTGTCAGCTCAGGATTCACTTGCTAGAGGATGCCAACATTCGCTGAATCTTATTATCTTTGTAATGGTGAAATTAGCCTATTTGTGTCTTTTTCAGTTAGATTTGTCTTTATGTGTTGAGAGGCAATCTACAATGGAAACACGGGGTAGAGTATAATGGTTTGAGCATGCCAACAAAACTTCTTATCTTTTATCTTGAATTTGACAGCTATTTACACGATCATTTATGTGTCAATATATTGATATTTTATATTTTCAAAAAAGTTCAACACATATCATGTATGCTTACACTTATTAGCTCAAATAAAATAGTTCTAAACTTAAATAAAATAACTTTTAAGTAAATTAAATAGCCCCATATTTATATCTCTCAATATTTTTTAGATAGATGTATTTAAGATATCTATGCTAATTGATATTAATAGGTATTTTAAAATAAAAAGGAGTAGAGTGTAATGACATGAGTGTGCTTATGGAAATTGTTACCTTTCACTTTAAATTTGATAGTTATTTATATGTCAAAATATTGATTTTTATGCATAGAAAAGAAAGATTGGATTGTTGAGAAAAAAATATTATAGCTTCGATGCGAAAAAGAGGCACCTGATCAAACAAAACCCACCCCAAAACAAGTCTCCATAGAGCAAAGTTCTTAGATTACTAACTACTCCAATGCCCTCAAAAGGCATATGCGGATTAGAATTCAAAACTGATCCAACACATAGCAAATGAGCTAGGGAGTGCCTTGCCTGCCTATCCAACAAACTTATAATATATACAATCCACTACAAGAAACTCAACAAACCAACAATGCCAAGAAAAAGATTGACTAACACACTAAGAAGAGATAGGATTCATCCAATCCAAGATGCGAAAAAGAGCCATTTTCTCTAGATTAGCTACAACATTTGCTTCCTTGTTAGCCTCTTTGTAAGTATGATTCATGGAATAAAGCCTAAAAGTGGGAAGAATATCTAGAGCAATGTCCAATAAGGCTTGCAATATCCAATTCACAACTCTCTTGAATCTTAGAGCGTTCACCATAATTGTTGAATCTTCTTCAATTGTAATGTTCTCCACCTTCAGTTCCTGGCAAATTCGAATACTACCAATCATTGCTTGAAATTTTACCTCATTATTATTTCCTCTAGGGAGAGGCCATGCAAGTTTGTGAATCACTTGCCCTTGGACCAATTCCAAATGGTACATCCAACACTTGAAATACCAAGATTTTCCCTGGAAGCCCCAACAGAATTCAAATTGAGCACTTGCAATTGGAGCCACCCAAGTTTTTATAGCTCTTTGAATGTGAGCTTCCCTACCACCAACTCCCAAGAAGGTGGTAACTCAAAGATTAAACTAATACTTCCTCATTGTGGCATCTCATTCTATGAAAATAGAGGCTAAAGAAGATTGACACACTGTTATACTATTAATCACTTTGATAATGCCTAACTTTATTGAAGAAAGATTGAAGGCACATTCCCTTTTCCAAGAACAATCTCCTGTTCCTCTCCTTCCATATTTCCCACAATAAAATGGAAGGACTAGCTATATAGAGTCTGGAAAACATTTATTTCCTGTAAATGATGGGCCAAGCCTTAAAAACAAAAATGATGTCATTAGTTAAAGCACCAACTCACGATAACCTAGCACACAACCATCTCCAACATTCTTGTGTGAAGGATCATTGTAATAACAAGGGTGATGCATCCTCCTCAGATTTACATAAGACACACTTAGAATGGTCATGAAATCCCAGCTTGACAAATCTATCAACTGTCAATATCTTCTTCTACAACACTACCCATGTGAAAGTACCAACTTTTGAAAGACAACTCTTATGCCAACAAATATGTAGGGGCAACAAAGAACTTTATACATTTGACTTTAAAACCATGTAACCATATTTGGAATTATATTGTCCTTAGTTTGAATCTTTCCACACTATCCTATCAGAACTAGCTCAAATTGTGATAGGGACCTGTCCTTAAGGATAACCTCCAACTCTTCAACTTCATTAGGAGGGAACCACATTGAGAATAGATATTTTCAAATCCATTTCATTTTAAATGTGGATTTGTGTATATTTTTCATATTATTTTTTCACCCAAGGCCTTGATTTTCTTCAAAAGATCTCTTAGGGCTGCACACCAACATTCAGGTTTCTTTGCATATCTTATCCCACTCTATTAGGGGATTTTTTTTTCTCCATGGTCCCTTGCCAAAACAGTTTCCTCATGGATTGATTATATTTTTGGGTTGCACTTGTTGTAAGAGAAAGGAATGATAGTAATTAAATTGGAATTGCAGAGATTACTGCCTTGAGCATCATGATTATGTCAGACCATGATAGCCACCATCCCTCTCAAGAAGACAAACAATTGTTGATTTTATCCCCAAGAGGGTCCCAAAGTGTCATTCTCCTCAAGCTAGATGAAAGAGTCAGCCCAAGCTATATGCATGGTAGTGATCATTTGTTGAAGTTGAGAGATCGCAAGAGTTATTGTTCTTGCCTAGGATTCATAAAGAAGAATTAAAAAATTTATTTACTTTTTCTAACATCTTGTCCCAAAAATATCAAGTATAGATCTAAAATTCCTTTCATATGTAAAAATTCTCTTCTCAATGCTGCCCCAGAAAGCATATTGTCATCAACAAACCACTAATGTGTAGTGGCAGGTAAATTGTTGGCAACCTTTATTCCTTCCACTCTTTCCATAATAGTAGCCTCTAAAATTGAATGCGTCAAAGTCTCTACCATTATGATAAAGAGAAAAGGGGAGAGAGGGTCACTTTGTTGTGGACCTTTTGAGGCTGCAAAAAAATCTTTTGGAGATCCATTTACAATAATTACAAATCTGCAGCTAGAGATGCAACTAAAAATCTAGTTGACTCACTCCTTATTGAATCTAAAGGCATCCAACACATTGAAGATAAAATTCCAATCAACCTGTTTGTAGGCTTCTTTATGTACAATGTAATAAACATGATTTTCTTCTTGGTTTTTGGATGGAGTGAATCACTTCCTATACAATGATGACACCATTGAGGATGGGCCTACACGACACAAGCCTAGTCTTCTCATTTGAGATAACATCAGGTAAAAATTTCTTAATTCTATTTGCAATATCTTTGTCCAAGATCTCATAGGTGGTGTTACAAAGAGATGGGACAAAATTCATCAATAGAAGAAGGTTGAACTCTATTTTAGGGATCAAAGAGATGAAGGTGTTGTTCATTTCTTTTAGCATTTTTCTTGAGACCCTGGAGCATTCAATCTTAGCCACCACATCTTTCCCCACAACATGCCAACATTTTTAAAAAAAGAACGCTAGAAAGTTGTCTAGTCCTAGAGCTTTATCCGGATGAAATTGATTCAATGCACTAAGAGTTTTTTCTTTCAAAAATCTCTTCATCAACATAGAATTTTTTTCTTCTATTACTAAATGAGGAATCCCTTTTGAATTTTTTTTGTTGAGAATGCAAATTAGGACCTTTCCAATCATTGAGAAGATTAATGAATAAATCAATTACTTCTCTCTTAATGTCCAAATTTTCAATAATTTCATCATCTTCCCTTTTAATCTTCATGATTCTATTGATGTCTTTTCGGTGCGTCATGTTGTTATGGAAGTAGTTTGTGTTTTTATCTACATCGTTGATCCATGTTTCTCTATTTTTTATCTATATAATATTTCTTCCTTCACAAAAACCTTCTCATAATCTCTCAACAACTCCTTTTATTATAGAAATTTTTCTTTGTCCATGCCAAATACAAACACCTCTTCGGTGAGCTTATTCAATTCATCTTCCATCTCCTTTTTTGTAACAAAAAATATTTTAAAATAATTTGTATTTCACTCCTTTAACCTTTGATTGACCAATTTTAATTTTGTAGTCAGGCAAAACATCTTAGACCCACTGTAAGGACCTCTATAATTAAGAACTATACATAATTCACAAAATACACAAAATAAGCATAAATTAATGACACGTGTTCAACTTTACAATATCAAAGACATGATATTTGCATAGACACATTATTATTTGGTATATAATCCAATTACAAGGTTGAAGATTATGAAATATAATCCTTTATAGTAGACCATAAGGTCGTATAAATTGAATACATATGAACGAATCATGAATGGCCCTCTTGATAAGATCTCTTGGAAATCTATATCCCTAAGTACACCATGGGTGAGAACATTGCCATAGTTCATTTCCACCCTACCACAAAGTATTTAAGCTTCCCTAGAATCTTTCATGACATGAAAGATGTCCAACCCAACACAAGAAAGAGTAGCAAAGTAATACTGGCAAGAGTAATGGAATCGTACAATATTCTAATGCAACATATTTACTTATCTATTTGAAGTTAATTCAATGATTCGAGATTTCAATTGAAACACAAGGAAAAAAAACATAGTAAAATTATTATGATTTCTAGAACATTCTAAAGAAGACTCTAGATATATGTGAGTATACAAGACCACATAAATGCACACATTATTACATAAGAGCAGGGAGGAGCATGTAAGAGTATTCAAATGCATATGTCTATCTATTTTATTACATACATGATCACCAATATGAAACTAATGCATTATTCCCCGATTAATTATCCTTGAAATGATGATATTACTCCATGCAACTAAGTCTACATGTGAATTATTTATCACAAGTACATATACGATTTTCTTTTCTAATGTAAAAGAAACAACATTCATGTCCCAATGAGCATGTAGATAAAACATAATAAAGGATATTTTAGTCATAAACAAGATTATGCAAATATTTCAGAAAGAGAAAATACCACATGTATGTATAAATATACTTATATGATCACATATACATATATATGCATATACATTCTTATGTAGTAACTGATTTACTCACTACTTTTTACAAGGTAGATAGTTGGAGTTAGTGTAAATAATCTCTTGGGAACCACAACACTACTAAAGGGTTGCTGATGTATTGATAAGTGTTAGCCTATTTCTAAATCATACTACTTGATCATAAGACACAACCCTCATTAGCAATTTGCCTATCTTTTATTTATGAATTGATGCTACATCTTGTACATTATCAATAAATTCTAAAATGATTATTATGTGTCACTCTCCATAATTCATTGTTTACAATTTGAACAATAAACTTGTAATAATAAGCAATATGAAATAATCCCATAATCTATTGATAATTAATAATATTGAATGATAACATCAAACAAAATAATAAACCTCATAAAATGTCAACCAATAGTAGCTTGAAAGACTAATTATCATTTTCTTAATAACTATATCAACATGATTATGTAATAACTCTAATTAAAATAATGTAATTATTAGAAATTGACATGTTTATCTCAATAATTAATATTATTTTTAAAAATTGAATCCATATATTCACTTAATGCTTTTTGATTCAATTATGTATGAAATTTTTTATCATCAACGTTTCAAATCACACTCTGTGATTCATCATCATGATGATCAAGAATTCATCTCCTTGGAATTCTTGATCATCTCGATGATGAATCATGGAGTGTGATTCAAAACATTGATGATAAAAATTTGCATACACAATCGAATCCAGAAGAATTAAGTGAATATTAGAATGGATTGTGGAAATCTCATAGCATTAATTGAATCCATTTCAAGCATATAAAGCTACAACTAAATTAATTAGATAGATATATAGATAGATTGTTAACCTATATTGATAACTCAAACAATCTATCCTAGAATACTCTTATGAACTCTTTAATATACCTATACACACACTGGTTACATAGGCTCTTAGATATAATATATCAAATTTGAAATTACATGCAGGCGAGATACAAAAGTATTAATGAATGCATGAACTTTGAAAATGACTACCATAAATTAATGCATTCTAAGTAGTAATTCATTAATTTGTGGTCTCATGTAAAGGTGAAGTGACTAATTATTGGCAAGGCCCAATGACTATTTGATAAATACAAGAAGAGGTGTAAACACACAATATGTAATGACTTTGATTATGGACAAAATAAATTGGTGGAAAAGCTTGAAAACTTTAATTAATTTCTATTAACCAATGATATTGAAGTAATAATAGATCCATGACCTTACAATTTGATAAGATTTCTCTAGAACATATCTTAAAAGAATAAAATGAGAGAGATCTTCTATTGAATAATCAAATAATCAATTAGGATTGGTGAATCATAATGAAAGTCTACAATGTTTCTGCATAATTATCATTGCATTTTTCACTAACTAAGAAGCTCATTACAAAGTAATGGTGGAGCATTGATTTATTGGTTAGTCTATGATATTTCCTTTATTTTTATATGAATATACAACTCAAAAGTATGCCTTACACGCAAATGTGGAATCATATACAGGGAACACAAGTACAAAGAAGTTTCATAAATAGAGTCAGCACAGGCTCAAGGACATCACATTCATAGCTAACCCAATAACAAAGGTAACACATGCATAGACGTAGTTGTTTGTAAAAGCATAAGAATCCAACAATAGATCAAAGGATCCAAAGCTATTATAGGGCGGCGATACAAATGGAAAGACATAGAAAGATCGTATCAAAGGATATAAAAATTAGTTACTAAAATAAAAACATTGTAAGAAAGAATTCCATGCGTCTCTACGGAAATAGAAGAAAGACCTTCCTACACATATTGTAAGGGAGCTAAGAATAGAATATGAGCATACATAGAAGAATAAATGTTAGGGGGTGAAAGATAAAGGTTGCAGAAATGGTAAATATCACCATGCAAACTATTGGATGGCTTAGACAATCCCTATGGTACGTACCCTAGATAACTCGGAGGAGCTTTCAAAGAATGAATTTAGAAATAAATTCATTTGTGTGCTTGTTGGATTTCTCCTTCATTCAATTATATTTATATTGTCATTTATTATATTTTCCTCTCCATTCAAGCATGGGTGATCCTTCATTCTCCTTCAATTCCACCTTCTTCCATATTGTCACTCAATCTATGTTTGATGGATGCCCCCCTAAAATGTACTCTTTCCCCATCTTTTCTTACAGAAGATTACATGTTTTCCTAGAAGAAGAGAAGTCCGATCATACTCATGTGAGGTTTGCATGAAGAGAACTCCATTTTGTATGCCTTTAAAGTATTAACCATGAGTATTCTAAATTTAAACTTATTTGTAAACCCTAAATATCCAACCACTAACCCTATATATAAAAATTATTCAATAAGTAATCAATAGAGAACTACAAATGCATGCAAATAACATAGAAATAACCAAATATACCTTCACAAGCAAGAGAGGCTTGTATTGTTATTCTATCTTCCATGACCTTGTATTTGATGGCGTTTTCTCTTAGATTTATATGCACTTTCACAGAGAGCTCAAAGAGGAATGCAAGTGGTTGTGATGATGTAAGGCTACGGTTGTGATGATGTATGCTCTAGATAGATTTTGGTAGAGTAAAGGTATGCTCAAGCTATGTGTGATGTAAAATGAGAGAAAAAAGCCTCTTTTATAGAGATCATCCTAAAAATAGAGGGTTTAGATTATGAGGTTAAATTATGAATGGCCAAGATCTCATAGATGAAAGAGAATCGATAAGATTTGAGGGTAGGTAAAGATCAAGGAAGAGATTAAGAGGTGGAAAGGTAAAAGATAAGGGTGAATAGGATTAAGAGGTTAATTTAAAATGGAAAGATATGATTAAACAATAGATTGACTTTTAGATTGAATGAATGTGGACATTGGAGAAAGGACAAAGATGAAGGAAGAGGAATATGACACTTGTCACATGCCTACAAATTTTGATTATGATCCATGTGAACAAGTTGGAGGGTTAGGATTATAGAGGAAAAAGGTAAAAAATAATTAATTAAATAAATTAATTATAAAATTATTTATTGAATTAATAGAGGAAAAGGACTAGATAAATTAAATAATTAAAAAAATTATTTAATTAGAAATAAAAAGCTTAGTAATTTAATTAAATAAATAATAAATATTTTTTTAATTAAGGACATTTTTAGGTGTATACATTTTGCCCTTCTTTGAGATAATGTAGTTTATCACATTGTTTCAAAGAATAAAAATTTATTGATACATGCCCCAGTTTGTCCTAGTAGGGATGGTGATATGCCATGCAAGGAAGGTTTGACCATGGTAATTATATAAAAAATGATAACAATAGGAAGGTGATGATGATGACTAGGACTAGGAGAAGGATGACGACAAATCAAAAGTTGTCTCTAAGGTCCTAGGATTAGACTCCAATGAGGACACGATCATATTAGGACTATAATAGATAGCCACAAATTGAAACTCAAGAGGGATGTAAGTCACAACAAGATAAATTTCAAGGTAAGTTGATCCAACTCAAGACACTAAAATGGTCTCCTACCCAAAGATGATATATATAAGAAAAGGACCTTCTAGTGATGTCAAGGATGATGTGAGATCTTTTAGAGCATATTTAGCTATTAGCTTATTTTTTACAACTAGTTATGCTTTTTTATTTGTTTTTTCTTTTTTTCTTAAGTTCACTTAGGAACTTGCTTATATTAGTTGCCCATGTAGTTTAGTTTTTATGCATCTAATTTAGCTACAGTTGACCTTTATTTAGCTCCTCATGCTTTCACTTTAGTTTTCCTAAATTTAGCTATGTACTTTCTTTATAAGAACCTCATTGTACAATTGTAATTCATCTTGTAATTATATATTGTTTTCTTTTGAGTAATATAGCACTTTTTTGTGGATCTTTCATTTGTGGAAAGTGTTCTTCTTTGTCGCTTGATCTTGTAGGCTTGTGTTGCAAAATGTTAGACTTGTGTGAATATTATTGTCATTGACGTCAAACCAGTTATCCGGTTTGGTCCGAATGGTATATGCAATATATTGATGTCAAGTCAATTATCTATTTTGGTTTGGATGTTGTGTGTAGTGTTGTGAGTAGTTGGTGTGTGTAGTTATGAGCAGGTGATGCAAATTTTGATATGTTGTAGTAAGACGTGGTTGATCTATTAGATCTATCTTCTTGTACCCAAAATTTCAAATTGTGTTTACATTGTTCCTGGTATTAGTTATGTGTTTTGGTATTAGCTATTTGGGTTATGGCAGATGTATCTTTCTATGTCTCATGGTTCGGTATCTATGGTGTGCGTAGAATTTGTATTCATGGAGTTTGGAGTTGTTATGTTTGGAGGTTTGCATTCATGGGTCAACTTCTATGGGTCCGGATGACCCCTGTCCCATTCTGGTAATTAAGGTATATGCATCAGTGAATAAATTATGTATAGAGATCTTGTGGTGGCCAACTTGATTATCATGTTTATATTCAAGGCTTTATTGGATAATGTGTTGAGCTAGGCTGACTCTATTACTCTATTATTATATGTATGCGGAAAAAGTACAAGGAGCGAGTAATAGAGCATGAAGTGTGAGTTGAGGAGAGTGAAGGCAGTTGGTGTAGAATCATAGTGTAGATAGCATTGCAGTAATCCTTCTGAAGGATTACTGCAAGTGCTTAAAGATAGTTGTACAAAGATATTTCACCAAATCTTCTGTAGGGTTTGTGAATTGTGATCTAAGCTTAACTTGGAACTGATATCATGCATTTTGAGATGCAACTTTCTTTAGTTCAATCATACCTGTTGTAGTGAGAATTCTAACAGTAATCCATTTTTCATAATCTTGTAGTGAGCAGTTTGGCAGTGAGCCACCCCTTTTGTAAACACCATATAACTAGTTATATTCTATTGAGAGTTAACACTCTCCATGGTTTTTCCACGTATAAAATTAGGCGTTCCCTTTTTGTGGTTGTGTTTTATGTTCATTCTTCATTTACTATCTTATGTTTGATATTCTTAATTGATGAAATTTGATATTTTAAAGGGGGAAATTTAGGTGACTTGACAAGTTGCAAGGTAGAAGGAGAAATCACCAAATCACCTATTTTCTCTTTGGGGAGAGATGCCTTTACATGCAAGAGAAGGGGGTAAATCCACTAGATTTAGTCACTAATCAAATTAGGACTAAATACTGAGTAGGTTTATTGAAATGGAACATGTTTGACTGTTGGAAATGAAGACAAATATGAGAAAACAGTGAGCTACAAATTCAAGATTTTGTCATGCACCTGGATTTGAGAAGCTTGAGATGATTCGGAACTACTTTGTGAAATTTGCCAAAAGTAGTAGGGATCATGTGTTCAAACCGGGTCGCCCACCCTCTCAGTCTCCAAACTTTCTGCACATCAAAAAGTGTTTCTCTTTCTCTGCAAATAAAGCTTAATTCCAATAGTACAACTGCACATCTTCTTTCTACGCATAGATGCAAAGGGAAATGTGTCAGGAATAGAGGTTTGCCTTTAGGTTAAACCCAAGTTTTGGAATTAACCAAGTGGTTGAAATAATGTAATTGAAATGATTGCAAGTAGAAATCCTCCTCTTTGAGGGGATGTTGAATTGACTGAAAATGAAATGCTTATACCTCCTTGTGAAGTTTTGGTTGCCTCCACATGGAATTGTGATTTCATGAGTTAGAATGATGATCTCCTCTTCAATAATTGAAATCTTGACTCTATTGCTGCTCCAAAGCTTGAAGGAAGACTGAAAATTCTCAATTGCTCTTGAATGCTTGAATGCTTGATCTCTTGAATTCTTAGATGCTTGATTGAATTTCATGATTCTCAAATGAGAGGGGAAATACCTGCTATATAATTTCCTGTAGGATGAATTAATTAATTTTCTAACATGAGCCAACTTAGAGAGGTTTTCTTGCTTCAAATTTGAGATAGGTCAAGGGGAGGGGCCCAAGGATGGGTCCCCATTAAGGGGGACCAAGGTGCCACATCCTGGTCCTGCCCTAATTTGGGGTAGGATCAAGGTGGTAGGTGGGTGAATCATTGATTTGAATGAATTTTTTGTCATGTGTGAGCATAATCAGGTCTTTGATAAGGCCAAGGGGTAGAAACACTAAGGCAAAGACCCAAATGCGGTCAAAAATTGAAAGGGGTGCAATTTTAGGACGCTAAATTTATCCCCCACTTTAGTGAGAGTATGAGATTACACAAATACTCGCGGTAAAGTAAAAGGAATTTAGATTGAAAGACTTTCACCAGTCAAAGAGGAAAGATACACCAAGCCCCCAGTGGAATTTTGGATCTTACGACTTCAATGATAATGTAAAAGGGAAGATCATGAGAGAGAAAGAGAGAACCATGACTACAAATAGTAGGGATTTCTTACTATGAGTCATTAAAATAAAAAACACCAAAAATTAGAAAGCAAAGGCAAAGTTCGCTAAGTAACTTTGAGTGACAAAAGAGAGAATCACGAGCGGAGTGTATACCCCCACTTTAAAGCAATTGCACATGCCTTGTCGGGAGCAATTGCTTTAAGGTATGATACACCCAAAAAATACAAGCATGTTATCACAATAATTGAGCCCCCAAGAGAGGATAAATCAAAGGATAATGAACATTAAAAACAAGGTGGTTTCACCTAATTTTGGATTCAGTATGCTTTTTATGATAACTCATGTATATCATGTATATATGTGTGTGTGTGTGTGTGTGTGTGTGTGTGTGTGTGCATAAAATTGTCCTCATCCCCCAAAGAAAGGAAACCACCATAGAATAAGGGAACACAAGTGTCTTTTGAGTCAACATGGAAGAGACCCAAAAGAGATCTCAACGGTTTGCATTATCCTCAAGTAGACAACACTAGGGACAACAAATAGAACAATGTCACAAATAAGAAAGAGATGAGAGAGAGAGAATCTATGATGCTAATGAAGCTAATCAAGCACATCATCCTCCCTCTGATCTTGGTGATCATTATTTCGGGAAGGTGCACAACACGCAAGAGGAGCCACATCGAGCACAGTAGATGGAGCTACTACAAGTTGCAAACAAGGACCATGCTCTAATGATGAGTCACTTTGTTCATTACTAGGAGCTAGGATTAATGCTTTTGAAAATTTTGCATATAAATCATTGTCAACATCAATATATTCGTATCCATCATCAAAAATATTAGGATCAAAATTTTCATCATTAACAATATTTTGACCTATTTCTTCATCAAGATTTATAAGAATAGGAGCTCTAATAGGAATAAAACTTGAACCATCAATTGTTGCAAGAATTTTGCATCTTGGAGAATTAGGTTGAACATCTTGTTTAGGAGAAAATGGAATCATATCAACAATTGGTGTTTTAGGAGAAGAGATGGTTTGGGAAACAACTTCCCCAAATTCTTTACTCCTTTGTATTAACTGATACATAATGCTATGCAAATATTCATTCAAAGGAGTAAAGTATTTTTCTCTTTTAAAGTAATTAGACAAGGGACGCACACCTGTAGTAGCTACTATTTGATTGATTGTTGTTGTTGTCATTGAATTTGATGAATCCTTTGTTTGGTTTGAGCTTCACAAATAGTTGTTGAGCACTATCACCCTTATCACTTGGAGCCATGGAAGAAGATGATTGTTCCAATTAACTCACAATCAATTGATAATTGTGAAGTACTACGCACAACTACAAAAAGGAAGTAAACTCAATAAAAAAAAGTTTATCCCTAATATCTTTTTGTAAATTAGAAATACAAATCTTTTGAATATCTTGATCAGGCACAAGAAAAAAAATTTGAGAATACATATGCTTATATTTACCAATAAAATCAATCACTTTTTCTTTAACACCCTGTTTACAATGCATCAAATCAGTCAAAGTAACTTTAGGACCAATGTTATTATGAAATTGTTGAATAAAAGCATTAGCCAGTTGTTGAAAAGAAGTAATAGAATAAGGAGGCAAAGAACAATACCATTGCAAAGCTCTATCCCTTAATATTCTAGTAAAAAATTTCGCTAACAATATTTGATCATGAGAAAAGTCACTACACAAAGTTTGGAATGTTTTAACATGAGTTAAAGGATAACCTTTTCCATTATAAAGTTCCAATTGAGGGACTTATACATGTTTAGGAGGGACAACTCTAACAATGGCATTGGATAATGGGCTCGCTACATCAAATGTGGGCACATTATACTTATATTGATTCATAGAAGCTATTTGTTGTTGTAAGGAAGACAATGTAACTATTGATTGTAGCTTCAGTAGAAGGATTGAAATTAGACATGTTGGATTGAGATGGAGGAGTAACATTGTTGAATGAAGGAAGAGGTTGAGAATAAGGAGGTGGGACACTATGGTAAGTAGGTAAAGGAGAAGGTTGTGTGACACATGGAAGGATCATAGGAGGAATGAAGGAATTGTGATTGAAGGAGTTGCCCCCTTTACTAATATTTATAGGTGGTGAGTGTGATTGGGTAACAAGGGGAACCCTCATGAAAGAAGAGGTATAGCCCCCATGACTAAAATTTGTAGGTATGACATTTTGTGTAGAGGTAGCGATGATGTTTGATGTGAAGGTAGGCACACTAGCCATAGGAGTTGTTAAAGGAATGGAATGATTAACATGACTAGGAGGTTGTGTATAACCTAGGTTTTTAGCACAACTCTTCATAGACATAATATTAGAATCAATAATATGAGCAATACCACACAAGATATGAACACCATGTTTATCACTTTGAATCATTCTTTTTAATCCTTCAATCAATCGAAGAGCTTCACTTTATGGGTATACTTTACTCATCCATTGTTGAAGATTGTCAAATTGATTGTCCATCTTTGCCAATTGGTCACCGAATAGCTAGTGACTCCTCCTCATTATGAGAATTATCAATAGGATAAATGAGAATATCTGTAGGATTGGAAGAACCACCAATATGCTCATTGAAAAAGCTAGCCAAATTAGGCTCCATTTCCTCAATGATTAAACCTCGGATGGCCTTAATTCTACAACTTCTCCTTATGGAGATATTATAGGTAGGACTAATAATAGTAAAACTCATGCACTAAGGGAGGGAAATTGGAATTTTAAATTTTGAATTTTAGAATGTAAAATTCTAGGAAAATTATTAAAAGAATAAAGATTAATAATGCAATCTCCTAGGAATTTAAAATTAAAAATTAGGGCTTTCCTAAAATAACCTCTTAATTTAAATTTAAAATTATTCCTTAGAAGATAGAAATTTAAATTTAAAATTAGGGCTGAAAATGACCTCTTAATTTTAAAAAAAAATGAAAGGAGGGAAGACCAAATTTAACATTAGGGTTGTCCAAAGCTAACCTCTTAATTTTAAAATTTTGAAATGTTGAAATATTGAATAATTTTAAAAATTAGGGTGTATGTAATTAACCACTTAATTTTAGAATTTAAATTGAAAATTGAAATGTTGAAATTCAGATTTGTTTTTGACCTTAGGGCGACCTAAAATCATTAAAATTTCACAAATCTCTAGAATTGAGTAGTAAAATACAGTCAAAACAGACTCCCACAATTTGGGGAGAAAAAGTCGGGACCAGGTACGTAGTGACTTGGTCGGACCAACTTTTCTTTCTAAATTTTTAGGGAAATAAGATATTGTGATTTTAATGCGAATTCCAGAAGGATATGGGAATTGTATATGTCTAAACATGCGAAAACAAGCCTTGAAGGTCGAAATAGGACACACTTAGGATGTTTGAGAAGATGATTAATTGAAAGAATAACAAAAAAGGGCACACTTAAGGGCCAACTTTTATTATATTTAGAAGTACAACAAGAGGATTTAGATTTAATTGAGTCAAATAAATGCTTAAAGGAAAATTGAAAAGTGCACAAGATTAATTTAAATTTAAAAATTAGGGTTTGTTGCATAAACCGCTTAATTTATTAAAAAAAAAATTTAAAAATTTGAAAGTTGTAAGGTGGGAAAGTGAATTTTGAAATTGAAGCAAGGACTCAAATCCAAAAATTAATTCAAGATCTACACAATCCACAAGTTCAATTTTAAAATTAAAAACTAGGTTTTTTTATTTATTTAACCACTTAATTTTATTTTTTTTGAAAATTGAACATGTAAATGGAAACTTGAATTGTAAAATTGAAGAGTTCTCAGATCTAAAACAATCAATCCAATTTAGACGAATCACAAACTCAATTTTGAATCTAAAAATTAGGGTTTTCGTGAATTTAACCTCTAAATTTTGAAAAATTGCAAGGAAATTAAGCTTGTAATTGAAAATTTGAATTTTATTTGCATACACTCAAATCTGAAAAACAAAAATCAAAATTAAGGGTGTAGGGAGCCAGGTTCATCAAAATGTAAAGGGGAAAATTTAGGTGACTTGGCAATTTGCAAGGTAGAAGGAGAAATCACCAAATCCCCTATTTTCACTTTGGGGAGAGATGCCTTTACAATCAAAAGAGGGGGTAAATCAATGAGATTCAGTCACTAATCAAATTAGGACTGGATACTAAGTAGGTTTATTGAAATGGAATATGTTTGACCCTCTTTTGTAAGTTGACTAGTTGAATTAAGACTAAGTGTTGGAAATGAAGACAAATATGAGAAAATAGTGAGCTACAGATTCGGTATTTCATCATGCACCCAAATATAAGAAGCTTGAGATGATTCAGAACTGCTCTATGAAATCTACCAAATGTAGCAGGGACAATGTGTCCGGACCAGGTTGCCCACCCCCTCGATCCTCCAAACTTTCCATGTGTCAAAAAGGGTTTCTCTGTCTTTGCAAATAAAGCTTAATTCCAGGAGTATAGTTGTGCCCCTGCTTTCTGCACATAGAAGAGAAGGGAAATGTGTTGGGAATAGGGATTTGCCTTTAGGTCAAACCTCGATTTTATAATTAACCAAGTGGTTGAAATAATGTAATTGAAATGACTGCAAGTAGAAATCCTCCTCTTTGAGGGGGTTTTGAATTGACTAAAAATGAAATGCTTATACCTCCTTGTGAAGTTTTACTTGCTTCCACATGGAATTGTGATTTCATGAATTAGAATGATGATGTCCTCTTCAATACTTGAAATCTTGCCTCTATTGCTGCTCCAAAGCTTGAAGGAATACTAAAAATGCTCAATTACTCTTGAATTCTCATATGCTTGATTAAATTTCATGATCCTCAAATGAGAGGGGAAATCCTTGTTATATACTTGCCCATAGGATGAATTAATTAATTTTTTGACATGAGCTGGCATAGAGGGGTTTTCCTGCTTCAAATTTGAGATAGGCCAGGGGGAGTGGCCCAAGGATAGGTCCCCATTAAGGGGGACTGGGGTGCCATGCCTTGGTCCTACCCTAATTTGGGGAAAGAACAAGGTGGAAACTGGGTGCATCATTGAGTTGAATGAATTTTTTGACATGTGTGAGCATTATCAGGTCTTTGAATAGGCCGAGGGGCACAAACACTAAGGCAAAGACCCAAAAGCGGTCAAAAATTGCAAGGGGTGCAATTTTAGGATGCTACAAATATATCAATAAAGGTTTAAGATTTGGAGAAAGTTTTAGAATCCATGGGAATACAGATTCACCCCCCCTCTTAGTATTCTGGTCCCTTCAACCAATCCATCAATTGGTATCAAAGCTTTGGTCCCTTGTTTGGAAGCTTAACCACTTTAGGGAGATATGTGTTGGTTGAATCAAAGAATGAGGAATTGAGAGAGAATGTGAAGGTAGCGAATGAATGTGTGTATAAGTTGAGAGAGAAAATCTAGAAATTCAAGCTGAGGCATAAGGAGGTCAGCAATCAGCTCAAGCAAGCAAATGAGGTTGTTAAAGATTAGATACAAAAGATTTAGGATAAGGATAAGATAGAGGAAACTCTGAAAGAAACAATCAAGCTAAAGACTAAGGAATGTGAGAAACTAGACCAAGAAGTGAAGAAATTGAACATAGAGAATAAGGCTCTTGATAGTAGTAAGCTCTTGGAAGACTTGATCAACATATAGAAAGCCCATTTGGACAAGACCGGACATGGATTTCAGCCCGGTGAGTGTTCGGATCCAAATGACAAAGAAAAAGGCAAAGAGGCTAAAGTTGAATTTGAAAAGAAATCAAAAGATGAAGGAAAGTCCTGGAATCAGAATACTAATGCAAGAAGGCCACCAATTCATCAACCTAATGCACAAAGGTACCCATCTTTTAATGGTTATTTTTTTCAATGCAATAAATTTGGACATAAGGCTGCAAAATGTAGAAGCATTCAATGTTATAGTTACAAGAGGTTTGGTCATAAAGAAAATCACTATAGAAATCATTCTATGAGTCAAATCATAATCCGGTTGGAGAAAATAAGATGAATTACAACTTTCATGGATATTGTTATACTTGCAATGGCTATGGTCATAAAGCTAATCAATGTAGGTATAGATTGTTAGACCGTTCAAATAACTAGAAGACAACTAAGAAGTAGGGGGGTGAATCAGTTGTCACCAAATTATCGGAACCTTAAGCAATTTAAACTTTACTACTAAAACCCAAAAGATCAATATCAGAATGCATAAACCAAATACTAAAATAGCAAATAAACCAATTAATCATAAACAATAATCAGAGAATAAATACCATCCATATGACACCAAGATTTATACGTGGAAAACCAGGTAAAGGAAAAAACCACAGTGGGAAGCCTACCCACAGTCAAATAATACTTCTGCAGTAAGTATGTGAATTACAATTGAGGGGCCTGCACTTGCAAGAAGGCCAACAACCTAGAGCGCACTTCTCATTATAAAAGGAGTCTCACTGACTACATAGAAATCCAAACTACAATCCAGAAGAATGAATGAACTGCTAAGATAGCATCTCCTATGCTTGAATACAATTCCTATTAAGCTCAATATCAGAGGACTAAATCCTCCTACATAAACCCAATTCGATCACCAATGATCGACCAAATCCTCTACTTGAATGATTATTACATTATTCAATCCTTACATTCCATGATATAATCTACAATGAGATCTTACATCATATATATACAAACCCTTGACCATAAACAATAAGGTCGGCTACAAGAAAATAAAACAATTGCATAATTACAAAACATGTTGGCCAAAGACCAAAAAAATAATATCCAATCCATAAGACATTCTAGAAATACATCAAGAGGTCCAATCCACACGTTACATTAAGACAATCCATTACCTAGATACACTGGGACCCAATATAGGTCCATACATGCCAAAGCAATAATCCCAATCAACTAAGTCTCGAAAATGATCACCATCAGCATCTTGAATCTCCACCAGAAGCCGCACCAAAACCACTTATGTTTAACATCAAAGCTCTGCCGGTGAAACCCTCGCCAGAACAATGCACCAAGCTTGCTAGTAAACAGGATAGCATCTGATCACCAGATCAAAACCAATTGACTTAATATGAACATGAATAAGCCAATTCCATAACCCAAACATACCAGAGCATACCAAATCATAATGATCCAATCCAACCAGAAACCAAATAACCTACCGAGATGAGAAGGATACCGGTAAACAACCAAAATAGCTAGTGTTGACATCAATGACAAAACATCAATGCAACACATAATAAATTCCTCCAAATGGCCAACAATCTCCCTCTTTGGCATTGATGGCAACACTAGATGTGAAAAACATCCAAGTGCCAAGAAATGCCAAAACAAGTCTCCCCTAATGGAAGATAGCCAACAATCTCCCATACCAAGATATAGCAATGATGTTCTGAAACAAATACCAAACTCCCCATGTGAATGATATCTCTTCAAAACTCTATTTTTCACATATGTCTCTCCCCCTTTGACATCAATGCCAGAAAAATGACATAAATATCAAAGTAAAAACATAAACCACTGAAACACAAGGATAACTACTCCCCCTGAGCAGTAGCATCTCCACATCAATGGTAGAATGAATGATATCTCTAATAATGCATACCAGACTGATGCCAAATAACATCAATCAATTCTCTGCCAGAGGGGCAAAAACCCCTAATCTATCTCTCAGGTACTCAAATGATTCTTTAGGCAAAGGTTTAGTGAAAATATATGCAATCTTCTCTTTAGTGTTCACATAAACTAGTCTAACTTCATTTTCTTCCACCTTCTCCTTCAAAAAGTTATACTTGATAGATATATGCTTTGTCTTAGAGTGAAACACTAGATTCTTTGATTTGTCAATAGCAACAGAGTTATCACAGTGAATAACTACTAGTCCAATGCAACGCACTTTAATGTCCTTCAACATTTTCTTCATCCATAGAACTTGTGTACAATTAGTAGTGGCAACAACATATTCAACTTCAATAGTAGATAAAGAGGTACATGACTGTTTCTTGCTGATCAATGAAACCTACTTCTTTCCAAGAAAGAAAGCTCCACCAGAAGTACTTTTCCGGTCATCAACATCACCAGCCCAATCTGCATCTGTATATGCACATAAAGTAAAGTCATTATCCTTAGGGCACCATAAACAATATTCAAATGTACCTTGCAAGTATCTAAAAATACTTTTCACCGCACTCTCATGATTTTCTCTAGGATCACTCTTAAATCTAGATGCAATACAAACAACATTCATAATGTCAGGCCTAGTCTGAGTCAAATATAACAGACCTCCAATCATAGATTTGTATAGGATTTACCGGTGCAAATTCATCTTTCCGTGATAGTTTCTCACTTGTAACCATAGGAGTACTTACTGGTTTAGAATATACCATACTAAATTTCTTCAACAATTCCCTGCATACTTAGTTTGATAGATGAAAATACCTTTATCAGTTTGAGTAATCTGCAAACCTAAGAAAAATTTCATTTCCCCAATCATAGACATTTCATATTCTTTCTCCATATTCTTAGAAAATTCTATGCACAACTTATATTCACCTCCAAAAGTAATGTCATCAACAAAAACTTCAATAATTAATATACCATCATCGGTGACTTTATAATATAGATTACTATCAGTATTACCTTTAGTGAATCCAAGCTTCAAAATATATTTATCTAACCTTGCATACCAAGCTCTAGGTGCCTATTTCAATCCATATAAATCTTTCCTTAACCTGCAAACCATGTTTGTATCATCTGAAAGTGAAAAAACAATCAGGTTTCTCAATATAAACTTCCTCATCAAGATCCCCATTCAAAAATGCACACTTAGCATCCATCTAATAAACCTTAATGTAGTTCTTATGTGCAGCATAGGCAATAAATAATCTTACAGCTTCAATCCTAGCTACAGGTGCAAAATTTTCACCATAATCAATTCCTTCCTTCTAAGAACATCCTTTACAAACCAATCTAGCTTTATTCCTTACAAATTATTCATGTTCATTCAATTTATTCCTAAAAACCCATTTAGTTGCAATAACATTCTTATTTTTAGGTCAGGGAACTAAAGTCCATGTGTTATTTTTCTCAATCTGATCTAATTCTTCTTCCATAGCTTTCATCCAGCATTCATCTTTACATGCTTCAATTATGGATACTAGTTCAACTTGAGAAATTAAATATACCTCATTAAATGTGAATCTCCTTCTTGTCATCACTCTATTGTTCTTATCCCCAATGATCTAATCTTCTGAATGATTCAATCTCACATACCTCGGAGTCTTCCGACTCTCTGTTCCTCTTCCCGGTTCTTTAGTTACTATTGAATTTTCTGATACTATCAAAGTAACTAGTTCAACATTTTGTTTCGATAAAGGTGTTATCGGTTCAGTTATGATCATTTCCACTGCCGATTCTTGCTCATAAACTCTTATTTGATTTCTATTCAACTAATCCACCTTGACATTAGCACTCTCCACAATTCTTTGCAATATCTTGTTATAACATCTATATGCTTTTCTTTCATTAGAACAACCAAGAAAAATTCCTTCATCACATCTAGGATCAAATTTGCCAATGATATCATCTCCTGATATAACATTTACTACCAAAGATTCTAAAATACTTAATTGTAGGTGTATTTCCAAACCATAATTCATAAGGTGTCTTACCAGTTTCTCCTTTGATATGTACTCTGTTGAAAGTATAAACCGTTATGCTCACTGATTCTCTCTAGTAGATATGAGGTAGACTAGCTTCCATCATCATTGTTCTAGCAACATCCAAGATAGTTTTGTTCTTCCTTTCCACAACTCCATTTTGTTGAGGTGTCCAAGGAGAAAACAATTGTCACCTTATACCATGCTTCTCACAAAAGTTAGTAAACTCACTGGATGTGAATTCTCCACCATGATCTGACCTAAAACATTTGATCTTCAATCCCGTCTCTACCTCAACTTTAGCTTTAAATATTTTAAACTTTTCAAAAGCCTCAGATTTCTCCCTTAGAAAAGTAACCCACATCATTCTAGAATAATCACCAATGATCAGCATAAAATATCTATCACCTTGAAAACTTTTAACTCTAGCAGGGCCACACAAATCAATTTGAATAAGATCAATAACATCATTAGATTTGTCTCATATACTCTTAAAAGAGGTTATGACCTATTTTCCCATTTGACATTCTTTACATATCAAATTATAGGGCTTCACAATCTTAGGTATATCTCCAATTGCCTTAGTTGAACTAATCTTTACAATGCAATCAAAATTCACATGACATAGCCTTTTATGCCATAGACAAATCTCATCAATTTGTGCAATCAAACATGTCTTCTCACCAAAATTCAAATGAAATATATTACCTTTTGTCTGTGTACCGATTGCAATCTCCAAACCAGATCTATTAATGATTTTGCATTTTCCATTCTTGAACTGTAATTGAAATCCCTTATCCACCAATTATCTTACACTCAAAAGATTATGCATTAAACCTTCAACATAATAAACATTATCAGTATTGTGTTTACCATCCAATGATATAGTCCTTTTTCCCTCGATCATGCATGTTTTGTCATCTCCAAATCTAACTAGACCACCATCAAATTCTTGCAAAGATAGAAACTTCCCTTTATCTCTAGTAATATGATGTGAACATCCACTGTCAATTATCCATTCATCCTTATCTTCAATTTTAGCAGCAAGTGCCTTCTCTTCAGGTACATTCTCTTCCAGTACTGGAACATCTTCCTTGATAGCTAGGAACACTCATTCCTTTCCATTGCTAGAAACACTAGTAGAGTCTTGTGTTGGTTCATCATCAAAATCAATCACACCTTCCTCATCTGCTATGTAGCATGATTTATCTCTATTTTTCCTGTACTTATACTTGTTCTGATATCTAGGGTTAGGCTTAAAATATCTTCTAGCTCTCTCTTCAAATATTGAATTCCTTTTAGAACATCTAGATGCAAAATGACCAATCTTATTACATGCAAAACATTTAAAAGGTGCTTTTCCTCATACTTACTTCCTATGGGTCCTTTAGGTACTCTTCTATCAAATAGGGCTTCAAGTTGCTCAATTTATTTATCTTCTCTCTTCATATCATTCAATTCCTTTGCATATAAAGCTTTCCAATCTTGCTTGCCGGTTGATGATGTAGATGCATGAAAAGTAGGTTCAGACTTCATAGCTCCAGAGGGTCTAAATTCTTCAAGATCAAAAGAAGATAATTTCCCAACCAAGGTATCATTGTTGACAGAAGTATTAGCCATTGTTCTTAATTCATTAATCACAGTAGCCTTCATCTTGTAAGCCGGTGGTAAAGCTCTCAGAACTTTAGATACTATTTCATCTTCAGTCAAAGTTCCACCACAACATTGAACTCCCATAATAATCTCATTTACGCTTTCCATGAATGCAGTAATCCTTTCATCTTCTTCCATCTTCAATTTTTCATATATCACTCAGTAAGCATCAAGTTTAGCAATCTTCACAGTAGGGTCACCTTCATTAAGAGTCTCCAACGTTTCCCATATAGCCTTTGTAGATGATTTGTTAGTTAATCCCTTTATTTGCTGATCAGAAAGTGCACACAAGAGGGCTTCTCTTTCTCTACAATCATTCTCAAGCTCCTTATCCAAGTTTGTCGGAGGAGGATTGCCAGATGCTAGATTATGAGGTGTAACACCATTCTTTGTGATCTCACAAATATCCTTACCAAGACATCTCATATGAGTCTCCATCTGAATCTTCCATACTCTATAATTTGTTTTATCAAGCCTAGGAATATCTCTTCGAAAGATAGCTCCAGATGAACTAGATGAACTTGAACTGTTAGTCACCATAGGATCTTCCTCAAGTAGTTAAGCTTCTGTAGAGAGGACCAGAGCTCTGATACCAATTGTTAGACAGTTCAAATAACTAGAAGAAAAATGAGAGGAAGGGTGAATCAGTTGTCACCAGATTATCAAAACTGTGAGATTTTGCCAAGATCAAGAGCTCAATGAAAAGTACAATAGAGACAAAATATAGGACAAGAATAAACTATATTCTCATCAATAGAAAATGATCAATAGAATCATTAAGCATTACATACAATGAATATAAGCCTGCTTATATAGGCAAGGCTATATGGATATGTGAGCACACAAACATGACATGTGGCTCAATAAGAAACAAGGGTATGTAGGAAATAGGTGTGGGTAGGTAGGAGAAATAATATAATAGTCCACATGAGGTGGATCACCCATTGAATGTGGAGTGTAACAACAAGATCAATCACCATGAAAGGTGGAAATTCTCCTACACACACTATCCCAATGTGGCACAAACACCCAAGTGTCTCATACCCAAACTACTATGAAATGCATTTCCTAAGTAAACTTAAGTAAGGTGTAATAATATCCAAGATAAATAATTATTTGCACCAATAGGAACCTTGAGCAATTTAAACTTTAATACTGAAACCCAAAAGTTCAATACCAGAATGCATAAACCAAATACCGAAATAGCAGATAAACCAATTAAGCATAAATGATAATAAGAGAATAAATACCATCCACATGACACCAAGATTTGTACGTGGAAAACTTGGTAAAGGGAAAAACCATGGTGGGAAGCCTACCCATATTCAAATAATACTTCTGCAATATGTATGTGAATTACAATTGAGGGGCTTGCACTTGCAGGAAGGCCAACAGCCTAGAGTGCACTGCTCATCATAAAAGGAGTCTCACTGACTGCATAGAAATCTAGATTATAATCTGGAAGAATGAATGAACTGCTAAGATAGCATCTCCTATGCTTGAATACAGTTTTGGTTAAGCTCAATACCGAAGGAATAAATCCTCTTACATAAACCCAATTGGATCACCAATGATTGACCAAATCCTTTGCCTGAATGATTATTACCTTATTCGCTCCTTACATCCCATGATATAATCTACAATGAGATCTTACATCATATATATACAAACCCTCGACCATAAACAATAAGGTCAACCACAAGACAATAAAAAAATTATATAATTGCAAAACATGTTAGCCATAGACCAAACAAATAATATCCAACCCATAAGACATCCTGGAAATACATCAAGAGGTCCAATCCACACGTTACATTAAGCTGGTCCATAACCTACATACACCGGGACCCAATTAGGTCCGTACATGCCAAAGCAATAATCCCAATCAACTAAGTGTCAAACATGATCACCATCAGCATCCTGAATCTCCACCAGAAGATGCACCAACACCACTTATGCGTAGCATCAAATACCTTCACCGATGCTCTATCGGTGAAACCCTTGCTAAAACAACACACCAAGCTTGATAGTAAATAGGATAGCATCTGATCACCAAATCAAAACCAATTGACTGAATGTGGACATGAATAAGCCAATTCCATAACCCAAACATACTGAAGCATACCGGATCATAATGATCCAATCCAACCAGAAACCAAACAACCTACTAGGACTAGAAGGATACCAGTAAACAACCAAAATATCTAGTATTGACATCAATGACAAAACATCAATGCAACACATAATCAATTCCTCCAAATGGTCAACATAGATCCCATCTGGTAAATTTAACAAGGAAGGTTATCAGTTGTTTCAAGTGCAAGTAGTTTGTACATCATGCTAATCAATGTGGTAATGGAAATATTGAAAAATCTACTTAGAAGAATGTGATGAAGAATGATAAATCAAAGAAGAAGGAAAACTTGGTTTTGAAAAAGAAGGAAGTAAACAAAGGAAGTGAGCCTGGCATACCGAAATCCAGTGCAGACACCTCTTCCTCCAATAACTAAGCATATTGCTTTGGCTTAGGGGGAGTTATCTTTTGAAAGGAAAAAAATGTTTTATTCTTCCCTGTTCGAGTGAATCATGTTATTGATTCAGCATGACTGAGTTTAGAGGCTATCCGGTAATCAAAGGTTGTTGCTGACATCATCAATAAGACATTTCTTGGTGGAAAAACCCTAAAGGAGATTTTTCTTTCATTGTCATATCATTTGTGTTTGAGAATATTGTGAACAGTAGAAGTACAACAGTATAAGAAAATAGAGAAAGTGAACATGGAAAGCAAGATTATAATTGGAGAATCAAGCAATGCAAAGTTTTAGGTTTTGGAAAGAGTTTTCTTGGATGAATTCGACTCGAAGAAAATAAAAACTATAGAAACCAACTTGATTAATGCTGAGTTGCAAAGTGTTAAGGAATTGGAGAACAAAGGTCTTAACCTATAGACTAAATTCCCTTGGTTTGATGATGTGGATCTTATCAAAGTGATCCCTAGCTATGTGCAGAATGACAACATTGTGTTGGATAAACCCTATCCTACAATCATGAAGGAGATTATCTCGATTATCACCAGCTTATGTGACAATGAAGATGATCTGACGAAGAAGTCAATTAAGAACAAAGAAGTGAAAACCCAACCAACGTAAAGGATGATCAACAAGCACTAATCATTGACAAGATCATTGACCCTATTGTAAGGTATGTGTAGTGTCGTAAATTGTACACCCTTGCTAGGGTGGTACAATTTCACACTTAGTTTAGCACCTGCCTTAGTGTGTTTGCATCTTGCATTGTTATTTCCCTTTAAGCATTTAATTAATTAATTTAATTAAATCTAAATTCTTATTTCATCACTTCATACATCATAAAATTGGGCCCTTTACCCTAAGTATGCCCCTTTTTATTTTATTCCTCAAATAAATCATTAAATCACAAACCCTAATTATGTCCTATTTCAACCCTTAGGACCCAATTTCGTATATAAAAACACCTCAAAATCATCTGTAACTTTGGGATTCAATCTGATATCATCATATCTAATGGCCCTAGAAATTTGGTGAGAATTTGGTCAGCCCATGGTGAGAATTTGGTCAGCCCATGGTGAGAGTACACATGGTCCTCGACTTTTTTCCTGAAATTTTTAGAGCATAATTCTATGATATTATAATGCTTAACCCCAAAAGATTGGTGGGGAATTCAATTACTAGGTCAGCCTAAAGACAGAATCAATTTAAAATTAAGATCTAGGGTTTCATACATAAGAGGTCTCTTTCTAAATTTAAGGGGACTAAGATCAATCTATCTAAGAGGAAAATATAGGAAAAGGTTGTTGGAGTGAGCACAAGGAGCCTTCTATGTAGTGAAAGAGAAGCCTACGTGGAGTCTTCAACAACATTCAACAATATTTCATCAAGCATTCATCATCAATTAGGAGCCTTGAAGACATTGAAGAGTAATAGGAGACCTAGTTGCAATATCTCTCCCTTTGGGATTGGTATGATTTCATGTTATTTTCATGTCTTTGTATGAGCTTCTTTACATAAATTTTCATATTTACATTCATTATTTCGATTATTTAGCATATTTGGTTTGAAGAATTGTTTTTTACATTCACATTTACATTTAGGGTTTTACTCTCATGTGTAGGGTAGCTCTAATGTCTTTCATTTTAGGATCTTGCATACACACAAGGTTCTAGCACACACATTTTCAATACATTATTGACTATTTTTAGAGGTGGAAATCACCAAAATAGGGGTTTGACTAAGGTAAAACCCTATATATCCATCCAAACCTTCCCTTTTCAGTTGCAGGTGTAGAAACAAGTATCCATAAGTAGTTCCAGATCAGGAAAAGGCACTGGAACCACATAGAAGTCTCAAATTTGCAGAAAAATATCAATGATAGGGGTATGGTGCCCTGGTCCACCCCAAAATCAATCTCATTTTCAATAGGTTTCAGCTTCAGGACCTTCAGATTCCATCTCTCCAGTTATAGCTCTCTATCAGATCATCAAGGATAGTGGCATGGCACCCTAGTCTTGGTCAGTTTGGCTTAGTTTGCAGCATCAGGTACACATCCAAAATCCTCCCCCTTTCATTCTTTAAGTATCTCAGTTTTAGATCTGCAAGTTTGTGTAATTTCAAGTTTATTTGTGCTCTATTATTCATCTCCTAGTCTAGTTGATCATTCAAACCCTAGTTTTTCTCATCATTTGCAACAAGAGGAATAGAAACCCTAAGCTGTAATCCTTGGCTCTCTCTTTCTCACAAGAATTATCCAAAGTGATCTATCTCCCTAGGCTCTTTCATATTCCCAATGTGTTGGCAAAAGTAGGATTAGGTCCTAGTCACCCGATCTCGCTTTTCCTGCCTCCACATTTTGGTGAACCCGAAGTGAATCCAATATTCTTTAATTCTAATTTTTGTTCTCAGATCTAAGTATTTTTTTCTATTTCAAATTCAAATTTACATTTATAATTTTCAATTTCTTGCAAATTAAAAAAATTTAGAGGTTAATTTTGTTAGAACCCTAATTTTTCAATTCAAAATTGAACTTGTGGATAGCTTAATTTGGATCATTAATTTTAGATTTTATTTAGGAACACATTTCACTCATAAATTTCATTTTCTAAATCAACATTTAGAGTTCTTTCATTGGTTTAAATTAAATATTTCCTTCTATTTTGCATATGTTATCATTTCAAAGAGGAATTTTTTTGTCATGATGCATTCATTTCCTAAATGTGAATGTATTAGCTTCCCTTGTTTCAATTTTCCCTCTCTTAAAGACCCTTCTCCTATCTATGATAACATATTAGTTCCTAAAAGAGTTGTTAACAATCCCTTCAAAACTCTCCCATGCTCTAAGGATGCAGATTTGAAGGGTGATTTTGACAATTCTTCTAAAATATGCCCATCGCATTTAGCTATCCTAGAGGAAGAGGATGATATTATCAACAACTTTCCTAGTGTTACTTTACCTTCCTTACATGATGCCTCTCTAAGTGAAAAGGTATTAATGGACACTGACTTATTTTCTCCTCAATTTGGCCTTACCAATGGGGGTATGTTAGTGCAACAAGACGTTATGAGCACTTATTTCAAAGATCTCCTTCCTAAGCATGAATCTTTGGAGAAAGATGTTCATCTCCCTCCTAAAGAGTACTACCCTCATGAGGATCATTTTGTGCAAGAAGATGGTATTGTCCCTACTTTTCCTAGTTATGGCATTTCCTCTTTTGACTTCAAAAAAATTCCCACTAGAGATGATGCATTAATGAGAAATTCTTCTCCTTGCCCTGAAGCTTGTTTTACCCATAAAGATGCCTTAGAAAAATAAGATGAAATCATAATAAATTTACTTAATTCTCTCTCCCCTAAAGATCCTATTGAACACATTTTGAGGAGAGAGGATGATTTAAACACATGTAGTGATGTTCTCCCTCCTAAGGATGAAGAATTAATGAACAATGCTATCCCTTCTCTTGAAATTGGCAATAACAATAAGGACATATTTGTGCAAGATATTTCTAATATTTTTTTCAATAACCTCACTATTTGGGGCGAACCATTAGAAGAATGTGTTGATTATTTTGTACCATATGATAGTATCCCTCTTGATATCATCTCACCTTCCATGAATCTCCATCATTTTTCCTCTAAATGTAAGGCATGTCCCTCTCCTCAACTTGATTATATTCCTAAGGATACCCTAGTTCAAGAAGAGGTTGTTGACATCTCTTTCAAAGGTCTCCCTCTCAAAGGCGAAACTTTAAAGAGTAATGTTGATCCTTCTCCTAGAGAGTTTATTCCCCATGTATATCTTTGGGTGATAGAGGATAATATGACCTTTCCTGCTAATACTTTTTCTAGTATCCCTCCTAAAATTAATCCTATCCATGATAACATTTTAGTGCAAGAAGAAACTATCAACAATTATTTAAACAATCTTGTTCATTCTTCTTCTAAAGACACCTTTTATATTCCTAAACCATCTTCAATCAATTTGACACCTAATAAATCCCTCTTCACAGTTCAAGGTGCTTGTCCTTCTCAAAGTTCTCAACATAAGCCTATCTTAGTGGTTCAAGGTGGTTATGTCGATGATTCTTTTTGTACTCCTAAGAAACCTATTCTTATTGTGCAAGGAGGTTATCCTACTAAGAGCCCTTATGAGTATGCTAATAAAATCACTGGAGAGAGTTATCATACAGTTGCTCATACCTACAACACACAAAACAATAGGCAACCTAATCCTCCTCTAGTTATCCCAACTTCTCTTCCTGATCCTCAACCTATTCTTCCTCAAGCACCTCAAATATCACAAACTCTTAGTAAGGAGTATGATCTCATTGAACAACTTAAAGCTACTCCTTACAATATTTCTATTTTGGATTTGGTTCAAACATCACCTGATTATCATGGGATGTTACAAGACACTTTGAAAAACTTAGATGTCCCACCTGTAGTGGCACCTAATAACATGACTGCTTTGATTGATCCTATGAATAAACCTTAAGCTCAAATTGTATTCACACAAGATGAGTTACCTTCTCCTAGAATCCAAAATCAATATGATCCTCTTATGATTGTGGTTATTATCCATTATATTTCTATAAAATGAACCCTTGTGGACAATGGATCTGGCCTTAATGTTTGTGGGGTAGACTTATTGGATAAAATTAAAGTGGATCGCTCTCTCATTGAACCTTCTTCTCTTACTATTTGAGGCTTTGATAATGTTGCTAAACAATGTATAGGTGTCATAACCTTGCTTATTAGGGTAGGTCATGTTGTGTTACCTACACCTATTCAAGTTATGTCTAGTAATTTGACATATAACCTTCTATTATAAGCAAGTTGTCCCCTCAACTTTGCATAAGCAAGTCAAGTTCATTTATAACAATACAACATACACCTCATTAGCTGATACCAAACTCCAAGAATCATTAAAATTAGGTTCTTCGTGTTCAACTACTTCCCATTCTTCTCCTAATCCTTCTACTTATTCAAACACATCTACTTCCTTTGATGATTTTGGTCCTTCTAGTACTCCTGATCCTTCTACTCAATCAAAATCCCCTCCCAAGGATATCTTTTCTCCTGAAGGAGTTCTCTCACATGATGATTGGGGATCTCTAGAATTTACCCCTATTTTTATAGGAGAGTATAGAGTATCTTGGAAAGGATCTAAGACTGAGAAGGAGATATCTAAGGAGGAACCCAAAGAGCAACCCATTTTGTCTAAACAACTAAGTAAACACTTTGTGGCTGCTTCTAATTCAAATATTTCTTCAAATCCTTCCTCTAATTCATATAGCACTAAGACCTATGGGGCATCACCATCTCTTTCTAATTTGACATCCCTTTATGGCCCTAGTTTTCACATTTTAGTTAAGAGTGGCTATGATGGCAATGGTTGTGGCACAAATGAACAAGGAATTAAAGTTCCTTTAGAACATAACACACATGAAGCTTCATTTGGACTTGGATATAATCCTTCTAAGCCCACCAAAACATCTAAAAGACTATCTCTCAATGTGAATGCTATATTTAGTAGTGATGATGACCTCACCTCAATTAAATCATCTTCTACTTCTTTCAACACTCATCCCCCCGTAGGGAAATATTGGTGATGAACAAATCTCTTTATGAATCTCCTCAAGAGATTTATAATCCCACTTATGACTTTATCTTCTACTCATTATAAAATCCTTTCTTCTAGGAATAAGGCTCTAATGAATTACACTTGTCCCTCTCATAAGATTTCTTGAGTGCAAGAAAAGTATGACTTAGTGGCCTATTCTTCTCCTATAAACTTCTCTCTTTCTAAATACTTTTTAACATTAATCATCTTATACATGTTTTTAATCTCACTTATAGTAGATAATTTAACATGTCATATTCAAATATCTCATTCAATCGATCATGTCTTTAAATAACATTAATGTCTATTATGTTGCTCATCATTATGTGAAATTGGTATCTCACTTACTGGGGGCTCATTGTCATTCATGATGGTACAATTTCACATGCAAGCATAATTTTGGAAGAAACATAATAGTCTATTTCTATCTCATCTCTTCTCCCTATATATGGGGGGAAAGAGTGATTTCAAATATCTCTCCTTCTTAAAATTAAAATTTCCCTTTTGTGAAGTAGTGTCTTCTATAAGGATCTCTTATTGATTGTATAGGTGTATTCATATTTGAATTCCTTCTCTCATATTGGTACAAGCATCCCTAATGGGGATATTAAGTACATATCCTTAATTGGGAGCTCCTCCTTGGTGTTGGAAGTCTTTGATCATTCATCAATTTCTTTTCTTCATTGAGTAGTATCTTTTATAATAAGCCCTTCTATTTTGTGCATGTGCATATCCCTGATGAGGATCTCTTGCCTTCTTTTAGAAGTGTGTTGCTATAAATAATCTCTCTTTGATATCATTTCAATCCTCCATTCTTTCCCAATTTCCTTTATGGAGTTGCATTTTTGGATTATATCTCTTGCATTTGTTTCCATTTAAATCTTTCATCTTGTGTTAGAGAGCTCTCAAATCCTCACACTCTTTGTTGTGTTGGAATTGAGGTTTAGCTCTCTTTCTTACCAAATGATTCTCCATTAGTTTTTGATCTTGTATCAAATCTTCTTGTGAGCATTTGTCATCAATATTCTTTCACAATTTGATGTGGTAAACATGATACCCTGTTTCAACTCACTAAAATTAGCAAGCCGAAATAGGGGGGGCATATAACTACCCTCAAATTTTTATCACCTTCTTTAGTAAGGATTTAGGTGATTTTGTGATTTTATTTAACATGTGATTTTGTAGGGTGTGGTTCCTAACTGTGTACTGCAGATACTGCTGGGGGGCTTCATTTGACAACTTATGGATATATCCTTTTTCAAATATTGTTTACTTTTATGTACTTTAGCTTGCATATGCAAGCAGTCTCATATGATCGCTAAAGTGGGGGCTAAATGTAGTGTCGCAAATTGTACACCCTTACTAGGGTGGTATAATTTCATACTTAGTTTAGCACCTGCCTTAGTATGTTTGCATCTTCTATAGTTATTTCCCTTGAATAATTTAATTAATTAATTTAATTAAATCTAAAGTCATATTTCATCACTTCATACATCATAAAATTGGGCCCTTTACCCTAAGTGTGCCCCTTTTTATTTTATTCCTCCAATAAATCATTAAATCATAAACCCTAATTATGTCATATTTCGACCTTTAAGGCTCGATTTCACATATCAAAACACCTTGAAATTAGGTATAACTTTGGGATTGTCTCTGATATCATCATATTTAACAACCCTACAAATTTGGTGAAAAGTTGGTTGGACGGTGGCGGGAGTGCACATGGTCATCAACTTTTTTCTTGAAATTTTGAGAGCATAATTCTATGATATTATAATGATTAACCACAAAATATTAACAGGAAATTCAATTCCTAGGTTGGCCTAAAGATGAAATCAATTTGAAATTAAGATCTAGGGTTTCATACATAAGAGGTATCTTTCTTCATTTGAAGGGGACTAAGATCGATCTATCTAAGAGGAAAATATAGGAAAAGGCTGTTGGAGCGAGCACAAGGAGCCTTCTATGTAGAGAAACAGAAGACTATGTGGAGTCTTCAACAACATTCAACAACATTTCATCAAGCATTCATCATCAATTAGGAGCCTTGAAGACATTGAAGAGTAATAGGAGATCTAGTGGCAATATCTCTCCCTTGGGGATTGGTATGATTTCATGTTATTTTCATGTCTTTGTATGAGCTTCTTTACATCAATTTTCATATTTACATTCATGCTTTAGATCATTTATCATATTTTGTTTGAATTATTGTTGTTTACATTCACATTTACATTCAGGGTTTTACTCTCATGCGTAGGGTAGCTCTAGTTTCTTTCATTTTAGGATCTTGCATACACATAAGGTTCTAGTACACACATTTTCAGTACATTATCAGCTATTTGTGGAAGTGGAAATCACCAACATAGGGTTTTGACTGAGGCAAAACCATATATAGCCACCCAAACCTTCCCTTTTTAGTTGTAGGTGTAGAAGCAGGCATCCAAAAATAGTTTCAGATCAGGAAAAGACACTGGAACAACCCAGAAGTCTCAAATTTGTAGAAAAATGTCAAGGAAAGGGGTGTGGCACCCTTGTCCTACCTAGGATAGGGATGTGGCACCCTGGTCCCCCTAAAAATCAATCATTTTCAATAGGTTTCAACTTCAGGACCTTGAGATTCCATCTCTCCAGTTACAGCTCTCTATTAGATCATCAGGGACAATGGCGTGGCACCCTTGTCCTAGTTAGTTTGGCTCAGTTTGCAACATTAGGTACACATCCAAAATCCTCCCCCTTTCATGCTTTCAGTATCTCAATTTCAGATCTACAAGTTTGTGTAATTTCAAGTTCATTTGTGCTCTATTCTTCATCTCCTAGTCTTATTGATCATTCAAACCTATTTTTCTCATCATTTGCAACAAGAGGAATAGAAACCCTAAGAGATAATCCTTGGCTCTCTCTTTGTCACAAGAATTAGCCAAAGTGATCTATCTCCCTAGGATCTTTTGTATTCCCAATGTGTTGGCAAAAGTAGGATTAGGTTCTAGTCACCCGATCTCGCTTTTCCCACCTCCACAGTATGTTTATTATGACATTTCTTATAAGGTCTAATTTAGAAGTAGAGAAGGTGCCACTTCAACAATCATTATGTATATAGAAAATATACTTGTGATGGAAGAAAAATCATTCAACTTATGTGAATTGTTGAGGGAATGTTACTAGAAAATATCAAGATGCCAAAAGAGAAGAATTACCTCTTTCGGTTTGGATCATTGCTTGTTTGTTTGGCCATATACTATCTAGGATCCCTTCCAGCCAAAGAAAATATAATATGGAAATTTGGTGTCCTAGTTGCAAGATGGATATTCATAAATTTAAATAGTTTAGATAGCAAGGAGGAAATATGCAATGCATATTTCAAATATTTCCTGAATATGTGGAGTATCGGTCCGGTATCCCATGTTACCAACTTTGGAGGTTCTTCCTATGGAAAGAAGAAAAGAAGACAATTTATTCCTATGAGTATCTCAAAATCAAAGAAAAATAAGAAGGGTCTTAAAGGAGAAGATATTGTTGTAATTAAGGATCCAGAGTCTCTTATAGCTGTAGGTGAGTTGGTTGTTGCAGGGCAAGAAGATAAAGAATCAGATGATGAATCAAATTTTCTAGAGATGGTTGGCTACATCGATGGAATCAAGAAAATCGGTAAGGTATGGCTAACTTATATTGAGTTAGATAGAATTGAAAATGTTTTGATGAGTCACTTGATCCGAAATAGTATCAGTAATGAAGATATCGGTAACCTGCTTCTGGAGTCTCTTTGTGAAATTCTTAAGGAGAAGATATCTAAGCAATCAGTTGAGGTTGGAGTTTAAGAGGAGAAAGGTACTGATATGAAAAATTTGTTAAAGGAATGTGATGATGCGAAGAATGTATTTTCAGTATGCATTGAGGAAATGAGAGATTGTATATGCAGTGCTAGCAGAATCTACAAGTACTGTATCTCATGGCCAACAATTGCAGTAAAATATAAAGCTAAAATTGATGTTGTTGAAGATGAATTGAGTGTTGGATATGGTTGGTTATTGATGCTACTAGAATATTTTGTTGTAATTGATGTCAACATATTCCTTTGTATTTCTCCAGTGATTGCAGATTTGGAAGATCTTATGATCTAGTTTGTAGTGTTGTTTTGTTGATCACTGTTTTGTAGAGCTTGGTATATCCTCTGGTATATTTTGGTGTGATCAGATCTTGTGCTGATTTTATGGGATATTGTTTGGCATGGTCTTGTGTATCTTCATTTCAGATGGATCATGTTTTGGTGCTCTACAAGTTATATTTCTTTGTGACAATGGTTGATTGGTTGTATTCTTGAGCTTTCAAATGTTGATCGATGAAGATTTGATAAGTGGTGTTGGTGCAGCTATTCCTAATGATTCTAACATTATTTCTGGTGTTTCCTAGTTGCTTCCTATTTGTTGTGGTGATCCACATAGATCTTTTTGTGAGTTTTTTGGTGGTTTCTATCAACTAGTGATGATTTTTGTGTTATGCAGTATTTCTGGTGGTGTAGCGTGTTGTGGTTGATCTTGGCGTGATTTCCACTAGAGTTGAACATTTGAGAATTTCATTTAGGTCCATGTTATGCTATGTAAATATTTATATTGATTTGGTGGTTGATCTTTGTATCATGTGATGTAATTTTGTAATTGAGGGTTGAGGGTTTAGCCAACCTTGTTATCAAGGTTGATGATTTGTATATATACGTGTTATATTCATGTAATTCAGGTGTCGATGTTACATCTGCATTATCAGAGAGTGGTATATGTGTGAACAAGTGATTTATCCTTCAGTGTTGTGTTTGAGGAGAGATTGGTGTTGAAGAGAAAACATATGTGCTTAACCTGAACTGTGATTAGGCATTTGGAGATGCTATTCTTTTAGTTCATTTATTTTGGATTGTAGTTCGAATCTTATTCTAAGTCAATGTGACTTCCCTGAGAGTTGTAGCCTTCCAGGCCATTATCTTTTGAGTAGTGAGCTCTAGGTAGTGTTTCTGAATGCATGTGCATTTCCCATTGCAATATTTTCACATACTACTATAGAGTATCATCTTACTATGGGTAGGTTCCCACCATGGTTTTTCCCTTAACTAGGTTTTCCACGACAAAATCTTGGTGTTGTGCTTTGAATTTTCTTATCTTTGTTATTACTGCAATTTATCAGATCTATCTTTGTGATTAAATTTGTTGATTCGGTGAAGAATAATTCACCCACCCTCTTAGTCTTCCTTATTGGTTGTTGTTATCAATTGGGATCAGAGAAAGATCCTCTAGTAGAAGCCTAATCGCTTGAGGAGCTCAAGGTGTTATCTTTAAGAAGGACAATCTGAGATTTGATGGGAGTAACTATGATATATGGAAGGACCAGATGGAAGTGTACTTGAAATTTATCGGTGAAGATTATTGGAAGATTACAAAGAATGCCTATACTATTCCTCTGAATGGACCGTGTACTCCTGATGAGATGAATGAAGATGAACACAATATTAGAGTGAAGGAAGCATTGCTTAGTGCCTTGACTGATTCTGAGATGACAAATGTAATGGGACTTCAGACCACACATGATATCTAGGTGAAGCTTTAAATTCTATATGAAGATGATAAACAAGTGAAAGTTGCTAAGTTGCAGAGTTTTAAAGGAAAATATGAGATGTTGAAGATGGGAGATGATGAGAACATACACTCTTTCATGGGAAAGGTGAATGATCTTGTTCTAGGTATTAGTGTTGGCAATATAACAAGGATATTGAGAAGGTTGTTGATGATTATGGACATAACTGATTAAAGATGTTTTACCATCTTGATATTATTATTTTGTCATTGATGTCAAGAAATTGATTTTCTAATTCAGTATGATGTTGCCATATCTTAAGAAATATGATATGAAGATTATAAAGAAGTTGGTAAAGAAATAGGAAATAATATGATGAATAAAGGGATAAGTTATTCAATGGGCAACTCTACCGAGTCAGACAATGATGAGATCTTGATATTTTAGATTGTTTTAACATCATACATATGTTGTAAATTGTAAAGGTTAATACTATACTATGTTATCAAGCAAAGAACCTAGTCGGTAAACCCTAAGGTTATCGCAGTCAGTTAATGAAGACAGAATGTCTACTGAGTAAAGTTTAGTATTCACCGAGTTGTAACCGAGCTATAATAGAATGCATTGAATGTTTACATGTGATATTTAATGAAAGAGGCTGATGAGCTAGAGCGGATCAATGATTGGCAAGTCGTGGAAGAAGTTTGTTAACAAATCTAAGGCAATGGAAAGTCGGCAAGAAGATCTACAGCTCAGATTGAACCGCATTACCCTAACACAAGTTCCAAGATGATTGTGCAAGTTCCGAGGTAGGGTAAAACATTTTTCAGATTGTAAGATACAATGAATCTGGACAAGATTGAAGATCTGATGGCTATGATTGATCATGGAAATGTGATCAAGGAGATTAAGCGGTTAGATGATTGTTTATAAATAAGGAACTGTTGATAAACAGTGGATGCGGGCAAGTGTATGCATAGGGATGCTACATAGTGATCACCGAGCACAGAAGCTTGAAGACCTGTTGGAATAATAGAGTATTGATTCCCAACAGATAGACAAGATTAGTTCTATGTCTAGATTGTGTTGAACAAATAAGAATCTGCTTTAGAATTTTAGATGTGAAGTTGCAGATAGATTGTATTACTATTAGCTTGTGAAAGTAACAGGAAATCTCTTAACCGAGTGGACTTAACAGTCTTATAAGTAAATCCTCTAACAAGGTGACATTCAAAATGAGTGTTTGAAATCCTTTGACAAGCTCACTTCTAACAAAGTGAAGATCCTAACAGATCTGAGGGAAATCCCTTAACTGGGTCACATCTAGCAATGTGTTTTGTAATCTTTAATAGGATTGGCTTTTAATCGAGCATACTCTAGAAGAGTATATTTCTTAGTGGGTCCGAAATCCCACAGTGGTTTTTCCCTATTTGGGTTTCCACGTTAAATCTGGTGTTATGAGGTTTATATTGTTCATATGCTTTTGAGTTTGCATGTTTGACAGTTTTTATTCTATGACTGATATATGTTACCGAGGTAGAATCTGATGTTTTCATTGATGATTAAGTTTGTATGATTCACCCCCCCCCTCTCATCTTATTGGCTATCGGATCTGTACTTATATTAAGTATCAGAACTATCAATTAGATGTGTCAGTGGAACTATTGAAGAAGATGAAATTGTTTCTAAGGTGTTGAGATCTTTGCCTCTTAATTATAAATATAAGGTTACTGTTATTGATGAGATCCGAAGTGTGAGTACAATGACAAGAGATATGCTAGTTGGAAAGCTTGCGGCATTTGAGCTGAGTGAGTTTGGAGAATCACATGGAAAGTCTAAGATAACATTAAGAGCATCAACATCTATATCTAGTAAGAAGAAATATGATCTCGATGAGTGCATAATATCTAGATATGAGAGAGAGAAGATAGATGGAAGAGAAAGAAAGAGAGTTGGGTGAGCTTGAAGCACTGATTGCTCAAAGATTGCCTAAAGAAGTTGGTAAGTATGATGGAAAGTTGTCTTTGAAATGTTTTTCTTGTAATAAGATATGACATTTTTCTTCTAGATGCCCATAAAGAATGGCTAAGTATGATAGACATGATAAGTTTGATAAGCATGATAGGAATGATAAATATGAAAATCATGAGAAGTATGATAAGCTTTACAAGCCTAACTAGAAGTATAGGAATCATAAGAATTGTTATTATGTTGCTAATGAAGGTATTACAGATGAAGAACCAAAAGGAGATGAAGTTGTATTCCTTGCCATTAAGGAAGATGGACCTATACTTGTTGATTCCACTCTATTGAAGAGAAAGATTTAGCTACTAAAGTTGAACAGAAAAACGAATGGGTAATTGATAGTGGTTGTTCACATTATATGACTGGTGATAAAATAAAATTTGTGAGCATGGAAAGATATGATGGTGGAATAGTTAGATTTGGAGATGACAAAGCTTGTGTGATATGTGGGAGAGGTTCTATTTCTTTTGATGGTAAGCATAACACTGATGATGTCTTATATGTTGAAGGTTTGAAGCATAATCTTTTGAGTGTTGAGCAAATGGTTGATAAAGGTTATGATCTACAATTCAAGGATGGAAAATGCAAGATATTAAATGCCTCCGGTATAGAGATTGCATCTGGAACTAAGACTGAAGGTAACATTTTTCATTTGAATGATGGTGAGAAAAGTTGTTTGATTGCTCAGATTGATGACAGTTGGTTGTGGCAATGGAGAATGTGTCATAAATTTTGTTTCAATTATTAAGATCAGTTCTACACATGTTATTAGAGATTTGACTAAGATTCTTAAGCATGCTAATCTGGTATGTAAAGAATGTTAGTTGGGCAATAAAACAAGAATTTAATTCAAAAGAAAACAATATACATTAGATGGTGTACTAGATCTTGTGCACACTGATCTATGTGAACCTACTAATGTTAGAAGTGTGTAGGGTGATAGATATTTTACATTGCTAATTGATGATTATTCCAAGATGATGTAGGTTGTCTTCTTGAAGGAGAAATCAGAAGCATTAGACAAGCTCAAGATATTCAAAGAAAAGGTTGAGACTGAGTTTGGATTGAAGGTGAAGTGTCTGAGATCAAATAGAGGTTGAGAATTCTATTCTGGTGAGTTCAATTCATTCTGTGAGAAGCATGGAATCAAAAGACAATTATTTGCTCCTAGAACCCCTCAATAGAATGGAGTTGTTGAAAGTGAGAACATAACTGTTTTGAATACTGCAAGGACTATTCTAATTGAAGGGAATGTTTCGAAGATCTATTGGAAAGAATCCATTAGAACTTTTGTTTAAACATTCAACAAAGTTCACATCAAAGGTGATACCGATAAGACTCCTTATGAGCTATGGTTTGGTCATGTTCCTACTACGAGATATTTTAGAGTATTTGGTAGCAAATGTTATATCAAGAGAGATGAGGATATAGGAAAGTTTGATGCTAGAAGTGATGAAAGAATATTCATGGGATATTCTACAAAGAGAAAAGCCTACCGGTGCTACAATAAGAGACTGAGAAAGATAGTGGAGAGTGCAAATGTGAAGGTGGATGAGTACCTTGGAAAAGAAATCAGAGCATGTGGTTATGATGATGGACAATATATTGTTTTAGCTCCCATTCACACTAAAGAACCTAAGAAGAATAATCTGACGGACCCAGTTAACCCAGATGTTGTTGCTACTGGTGAAAAGGTGCAGGAACCTGAGAATTAGAACAATTAAAAGATTCTAAAGTATGTAAGATTGAATCATTATGAAAATCAGATTATTGGTGATAAGAATAAAGGTGTAATGACTAGAAGAAGATTAGCTTCTAAAGAAGTATGTTTGATTTATAAAATTGAACCTAAAGATGTTGTTGAAGCCTCTAAAGATGAAAATTGGATGAGAGATATGGAGGAAGAACTAGATCAAATTGAAAAGAATAATACTTGGGAACTTGTGCCTAGACCTAAGGATAAGAATGTTATTGGTACTAAATGGGTGTTCAGAAACAAATTGAATGAAGCCAGTGAAGTTGCCAAAAACAAAGCTAGACTAGTTTGCAAAGTATATTCTTAGAAAGAAGGAATTGATTATGAGGAAACTTTTACTTCGGTTGCCAGACTTGAAGCTATTAGATTGTTGCTTGCTTATGCTACTTATAAAGATTTAAAGGTATATTAGATGGATGTCAAATCTGCCTTTTTGAATGGTGATCTTGAGGAAGAAGTCTACATTGAGTGACCTAATGAATTTTCATTATCAGATGATGGAGACATGGTATGTAAGCTAAATAAATCTCTTTATGGATTGAAACAAGCCCCTAGAGTTTGGTATGCTAGATTAGATAAACATTTGTTAAAATTAGGATTTAGTAAAGGTACTATTGATAGTAATTTGTCCTTTAGGAACATCTGCACCAACACCACTTATCAAACCTTCATCGATCAACATCAAGGTGCAGATGTTCCTAATGATTCTAATGTACTTACTAGTGTTTCCTAGTTGTGTCCTATTTGTTTTGATGATCCACATATATCATTGTGTAAGTTTTTTGGTGGTTTCTATCGATCGGTGATGATTTTCGTGTTATGCGGTATTTCTAGTGGTGTAGTGTGTTGCGGTTGATCTTGGCATGATTTCCGCTAAAGTTGAGCATTTGAGAATTTGATTTAGGTCCATGTTATGCTATGTAAATCATTATATTGGTTAGGTGGTCGATCTTTATATCATGTGATGTAATTTTTTAATTGAGGGTTGAGGGTTTAGCCGACCTTGTTATCAAGGTTGATGATTTGTATATATATGTATTATATTCATGTAATTCAGGTGTTGATGTTACGTCTTCATTATCAGAGAGTGGTATATATGCAAACAAGTGATTTATCCTTTGATGTTATGTTTGAGGAGAGATTGGTATTGTAGAGAAGACATTTGTGCTTAACTAAAACTGTGATCAGGCATTTGGAGATGCTATTCTTCCAGTTCATTTCTTCCAAATTGTAGTCTGAATCTTATTGTAAGTCAGTGCGACTTCCCTGAGGGTTGTAGCATTTCGGGCCATTATCTTTTGAGCAATGAGCTCTAGGAAGTGTTCTTGAATGCATGTTCATTCCCCATTGTAATATTTTCACATACTACTATAGAGTATCATCTTACTGTGGGTAGGTTCCCATCGTGTTTTTTCCCTTAACCGAGTTTTCCACATCAAAATCTCGGTGTTGTGTGTTGTGCTTTGAATTTTGTTATCTTTGTTATTACTGCAGTTTATCAAATCTATCTTTGGGATTAAATTTGTTGATCCGGTGAAGACTTATTCACCCCCCCCCTCTTAGTCTTCCTTCTTGGTTGTTTCTAACATTGAGTTCATTGGGTAAATCATTTGATTTTTTTTTAAGACAAGGGTGGCGAGTAAAGAAAAAGAATAAACTCTCTTCAAGATGAACTCTTATATTTGAAGAGGCAGAGAGAAGACTTTGTGAATGTGTTTTGGAAAGTAAAAGAGATTGTTGAGTCAAAGTTAGAGCATTTTTCAGTATTGCTTGGTAGTGTAGCTAAGTATGAAAAGAATCCATCTACTCCGGATAGTTTTTCCCATGCTGTTGATTTGCTAGTGGAGTGCAGGAGTCTTTTAGTCAACATTAAACTAGTTGTGCCTTCTTGGGAGGTTCTTCATCTAGAACTGAAGGAGAAATACAAGCTTATATTTCTAAAGAAGAGTAGTTGAAAAGTTGTTTTGGTTTGGTAGTCAGTATTTGAGATTTTTGCAGTTATATATACATGTTCCTCCTCTTCCCTTTTTTTTAATTTTTCATTAAAGGCACCCTTTGTCCTTGATGTCAAAGGGGGAGAAAGGATTGTGATTTTTGGAATTAAGAAGATGTATAAGCTAGGGGGTGTTTAATTGAATGTAAATATGTTTCTGAGATGTTTTGTTTGTGTTTTTGCCATCAATTACAAAGGGGGAGATTGTTAGACTTGTGTGAATATTGTTGCCATTGATGTCAAACTAGTTATCCAGTTTGGTCTGGATGGTATATGCAATATATTGATGTCAAGCCAATTATCTAGTTTGGTCTAGATGTTGTGTGTAGTTTTGTGAGCAATTGGTGTGTACAGTTATGAGCAGGCGATGCAAATTTTGATATGTTGTAGTAAGATGTGGTTGATCTATTGGAGCTATTTTTGGAAGATACTTATACTCAAAATTTTGAAGTGTCTACATTGGTCCTAGTATCAATTATGTGTTCTAGTATCAGCTATTTTGGTTATGTCAGTTGTATCTTTCTATGTCTCTTGGTTCGGTATCTATGGTGTGCATAGAATCTGTATTCTTGGAGTTTGGAGTTGTTATATTTGGAGTTTTGCATTCATGGGTCAGCTTCTATGGGTCAAGATGACCCCTATCCCATTCTAGTAACTAAGGTATATGCATCGGAGAATAAATTATGTATAGAGATCTTGTGGAAGTTGACTTGATTATCATGTTTATATTCAAGGCTTTATTAGATAACATGTTGATCTAGACCAACATGTTATCCCAGTGTGTGAGCCTCTCTCTCTCTATATATATATACATATATACATATATACATATACATATACATATATGTGTATATATCTATACATATATGTATATGTATATATATACATATATATATACATATACATATATGTATATATATATATATATCTATATATATGTATATATATGTATATATATATGTATAGATATATATATATATATATACATATATATACATATATATAGATATATGTATATCTATACATACATATATGTATATGTATATATATATATATATATATGTATATATATATATATATATATATATATATATATATATATATATATATATATATATATATATATATAAGTATATGGCAATTATATGTATGCAAAAAAAGTACAAGGAGAAAGTAACAGAGTGTGAAGTGCGAGTTGCGGACAACGAAGGCAGCTGGTGTAGAATCAGAGTGCAGACAACATTGCAGTAATCCTTCACTAGATCTGTTGTAAGTGCTTAAGGATAGTTGTACAAAGATCTTTTACTGAATCTTCTATAGGGTTTGTGAATTATGATCTAAGATTAACTTGGAATTGATCTCGTCAATTTCAAGACACAAATTTCTTTAGTTCAACCATACCTGTAAGTAGTGAGCAGTCTGGCAATGAGCCACCCCTTTTGTAAACACCATATAACTAGTTATATTCTCTTAAGAGTTAACACTCTTCGTGGTTTTTCCTATTTTGGTTCTCCTATAAAATCCAATGTTCCCTTTTTGTGGTTGTGTTTAATGTTCATTTTTCATTTACTATCTTATGTTTGATATGCTTAATTGATGAGTTTGATATATCAGTGAAGGTTTAAGATTTGGAGAAAGTTTTAGAATCTGTGGCAATATTGATTCACCCCCCCTTTTAGTATTCTAGTCCCTTCAACCAATCCATTAGAAAACTTCAACATGGTGTCAAAGCTTTGAAACTTCAACATGATATCATAGTGTGGATTTGGCAAGCCCCTTCTTAAGATTTAAGGGTTTCTTTACTTGGAAACGTTGCAGGGTCCCATATTTTATGTTTTGTGGATCTAATTATGACTGAATTTTTTTATCATCGTTAGGCTAAAATGGAGGTTTCCATTGTGTCTGTGATGTCAAAAAACCTAAGATCGACTATCATTTCGTCAAAATATAAATAGTTGAAAATTTGGGGTCAAATTGCTGAGGGCACATTTTCAAGGCAAGTTCTGGTGGTAGTTGAAAAATCTGGTTAGTTTGGGGCAAAATGAATGTCACCATCGTGATTAGGAAGCTCGAGAACCCTAAATTTTCCTATCAATTTATCAAAATTGGAGATCGAGGAACTCTTTTTAATTTTTTTTCAAAAAGTTTCTATTTTTGAAACATTGCCATTTTTGGAAAGTTTTCGTTTTCAACATGTTTTTGTTTTAAAAAATTTTCTATTTTTGGAAAGTTTCTATTTTGTAAAATTTATATTTTTGGAAAGTTTCTATTTTTGGAAAGTTTCTATTTTGTAAAATTTTTCATTTTTGGTTTCCCTTCAAGCCTTCCAAGCCCTAAAGAATAGTCTTCAGTGTTTTGCTCATAACTTAGTTATCTTGAGTCAAAATCGGGCACACAAGATAGCATTGGAAATCTGGTTCAAAGGGCTATACATTTCTATAGGTTGTTTCATAAGATTCTATATTAATGTTTCGTACTAGGCCTCCAAAGTCATCATTTAAGTTTTGTGCTTTTGGGGCCATATCTTGCACATCGAGACTCTATTTTTTGAGTTTCACATATTGTCGAAAAGATCTCAAAGTCACCTATTCAGATCAGTTATATTTCCCTGATTTTTCTCCAACTTACTTTTATTTAGTCTTTTATGTTTTCACTTCATGGATGATTACTTGGTCATTCTAGCTCCTAGAATCTTTGTCTATAGTGGATGGCTTCTCTTGGGTTATCCTATATGTATTTCCAATAATTTTCCTTATTTGGAAATTTTAAGAATCCTTTTTATACACTCCTTTGCTTGTAGATACACTAAGATTTAAAGTGCCATTCTTATGCATGGTTTTTGACGATTTTGCACATTCTATTGTGCCTTATTTTGTACATGCACTGTATTATAAAGTGTCACGAGGAGCTGTGTAGTACCTTTTGTTTTTCCATCACATATTTGTCTGGTTATCATCCCTCCATGACAACATTGAATCCCAGTGATTCGTTTTCCATGTGTGTGTGCATTAGTTGCATACCCTTTTTTGTTTGTAGGCACTTTATTGAGCACATTTAGATTCCCTTTATGCACTTTATTGTGACACATTATTTCAATGGATCTTGTTAGAGTATTCGGGTATTTACTTGATTAATTAAATAATATTTGTTTAATTATTTAAGTTCCCTTTATCTCTTTTACACTTAAGCTAACTTTAAGTGCATAATAATTAATTCTTTTATTAATTATTATGTGCAAGCCTAGGGTTTTCCCTTTTAGGGGTTCTTGACCTATTACAGGTTGAGTTCTTTCTTTTCATTGTATGAAGAAGGATTATTATTGACAATACATTTTTGGAGATTATTGACCTCTCATCTTTTGGACCATATTTTTCCTGTGCTTTTGTTCCTTCTGTGATTTGCTTCCTTGCTTCTCCTTGTAATAGGTTTTTTAGCTGGCAGAGATCATTTGGGCTCTTGTGGTGTTGTATTTTCTCAACACCAACATGGTATCAGAGCGTCAGATCTGCAGGTACCTGTTCTTGTTTTGAGAATTTTTCTATTGGGAGCAGATCTAGGGTTTTAGAAGTTTTTTTATGTACTTAGGGGTTGGCCTTTTTTCTGAGCACTTTGTGCCTAAATGAACCTTACCATCATGCTCATAAGGCCCGAAAACCCCTATAGTCATATAAAATTTGACTTATTTTGGTTCATGAGCCTCTGGGAGTATTTGTTTTCTCCATATCCAAGCTATACAGCCCTGGCATGTAGTTCAAGAAAAAAAATTAAAAAAAAAATGCCTTTTTATGGCATGCAGGCCGAAATTTGAGTTTTTTGTAAAAAAAATAAATAAAAAATAAACCTAAAACGCGATTGTTTTTTTACAAAAAAATTTTTTTAAAAAAAAATTATTTTTTGGGGGGCTTCCCATGGTACGCAGGGTACCATGGGCCCCCTAACACCTTGTAAGTCTGCTGCAGTTTTTCCTAGGCCTTGGGCCCCGTGCCACCATCTGGCCTCACCTTTTGGCCCCCGTCGGCCCTCTGGCCCCCGCCCCTGCCAGCCTCCGGCTCCCTACCAGCCCTAACACCCAGCCACCGCCGGCCCTCTGCTCGCTACTGCCTCCTAGCCCATGCCGCCCAGCTCTCCCCGACAGTCCAACTACTCCCCAACCTCCACTGCCTATAGCACCACCCTAGCCTATGTCTCCCAGTAGCTCCCCGATGGCTCAACAGCTCCCTAGCCAATGCCGCTCAGCAGCTCCTCCGACTAGCACATCCCAGTAGCTCCCCGGTGGCCCCACTACTCCGACCACCGCCTGACCCTGCAACCGCCGCCCACCGGAAACCACTGCCCAACCCACCGGCTACCCTGGCTCCACCAACCTGCCATCGGGAAACAGCCAGCCATCAAAGCTCCACCTGGTCGCCACTAGAGCGCCACCATCCTGCCACCAGTGCGTCGCTCACTGGCCACCTCCGCTTGCCAGAGCCACTATTCTACCTTTTTTATCTCTTTCCCGGGGGGGGTTGGTTTTTTGGCCTTATCTTGGGCATACAGAGTTGTTTTTTTGAAAATGAATAGGCGTCAGAAAGCTGCTTCCGAGTCGGACCTCGTCATGTTGGTAATTTTTTCCAATTTTTCTGTTTGACTATGTTTTTTTCCAATCAAAGTGGGGTCTTATTTTTGCACTCTGGGAGACATAGAATGAGCATCTGACCTCTATTTTTTGAAAAGTTTATATTTTTGGAAAGTGTGTACTGTGTACTTTCCATCCATCTAAATTTTATTTCTAGATTCTACTCCATGCATATTTTATTCAATTTTTTTCTTTTCAGCACTCTAGTGGATATCGTGATTGTTTCAGGTCCTGGGATCTCTTCTCTAAGTAGGATGTCTCTATTTTTGGTTCATGTTTCTATTTCCAGTCTTCTTATCATTGTAGATTGTATTTATGCAAATGCACTAAGATAAAGTGCCATCATGCATTGTTTACTTGGGATCTTGCACATCTTGTGCCTTGTTGTACATGCACTACTTATAAAGTGCCACGAGGGGGTTGATGTTTGCCTTGTTTGCCATCTACCTTTGTCCAATGAATGCTCCTTAATGACATTCACCTCATGATGTGTGTCAAGTGAGTGTTCCTTCCATGACACCATGTACTTTCCTCAACACCTTTGATGTTCCTGGTTCTTTGTCATGCAATTCTTCTTGGCTATTCTTTTCAGTGTTCCTGTCCCTCTCCCACTTCTGCATTATGGGGAGGTTTGTCCTGTTGGTTCTAATGCTTCAATGGTTCGATTGATCGACTCTTTAGGCTTTGGTATTTTCATGCCATTTGTATCTTCGAGATCAGTGTTTGCCTTGTTTGCCTTCTAATTCGATTAGTGTCATTTGAGAGCACTCATACAGATCATAGTCTTCTCTACTTGGTCATGTTCTATTTTAGTGGAGGTTCTTCAGATCAGTAGTTATTCTTCGACAGAGTTTGTAGGTTCTTCATGATTCAGTGGTGTTCTTTTTCATCTCTTTTTGGAGTAGAGTTTTTTTCCCACGTGGTTTTCTCTATTTCTCCAGTTCATAGAGATTTCATTGTATTTGGGTACCTGATCTGGCCTTGTTGTCGGGACCCATCTTTATTGCTTTCAGTAGTTGTTCTAGGTTTTAGCTTCTCCCTAAGTCTAGCTTAAGGGGGGGTGTTAGAGTATTTGGGTATTTACTTGATTAATTAAACAATATTTGTTTAATTATTTAAGTTCCCTTTATCTCTTTTACACTTAAGCTAACATTAGGAGCATATTAATTAATTATTTTATTAATTATTATGTGCAAGCCTAGGGTTTTCCCTTTTTAGGGTTTATTGACCTATTAGAGGTTAATTTTTTTCATTGTATTATCTTTTCACAATACATTTTTGGTGAATTGGAGCTCTCATCTTTTGAGATTATTTTTCCTGTGTTTTGTGTGTTCTTCAGATTATGGCTTCCTTGCTTCTCCTTGTAACAGGTTATTTGGCTTATAGAAGATCTGTAGGCTATTGTGGGGTTGTATTTCTCAACTCCAATAGATCTATCATGCCTCTCCTTTATCAAAATTATGGGGGGATTTCTACTATTGGCATTTAATTCTTCCTTGGTTTTGTATTCCACTCTTGTGAAGGCAACCTTCCATCTTTAGTTAATAAATGTTCTTTAGACTATTGACACCTCTATTTTTGACTAGAAATTTACTCTTGCAGGTTTGAGTAATGTCATTGGGGCTACTCATGCAAATTCATGTGTCATCTATATCTTTGATTGACAAATGTTTATTCCTTTGTTCGCCATTCGATTTTTCAAGTAGTTTCATTGGGGGCACTCATGTAGATTGTTGTCTTCTTGATCTTGATCATCAGTTTACTTTCAGAGGAGGTTCTTGATTCAACACTATAGAAATCATAATTTGATAGTTGTTTGCAACTTCTTTGTGCTTCAAGGATGTTCTTCATGTTGGCCATTTGGAGGAATTGATTATGTGTTGCATTGATGTTTTGTCATTGATGGCAACACTAGCTATTTGGATGCTTTACTGACACCTTCTGGTTGGTTTGGATCCGACATGATCTGGTAGACTCTAGTACGGTTTGGTTATAGAATTACCTTATTCATGATACTCATGTTCATATTTAGCTAGTTGGTTTTGGTCTTGTGATCGGATGCTATCCTGTTTGCTTGGAAAATTCACTTATGGTTCTGACGAGGGTTTTACCGGTAGAGATTTTGATGAAGATCTTTGGTGAAATGCATAAGTGGTGTTGGTGCAGCTTTTGGTGGAGTTTCAAGATGCTGATGGTGATCATGTTCAAGACTTGGCAGATGGAGATCATTTCTGTAGTGTGTGGATCTATACTGGGTCCTGATTGATCTAGGTTATGGATCGGCTTTAATGTAACGTGTTGATTGGACCTCTCGATGTGTTTCCAGAAAGTCTTATGTGTTGGATATTATTTGTTTGGTCTAAGGATGACATGGTTTGTAATTATGTAATTGATTTATTATCTAGTGGCCAACCTGATTGTTTATGGTTGAGGGTTTGTATATATAGATGTAAGATCTCATTGTAGATCATATATGGTAGAGATCAAGGGATATGGATATGTAATGTGCGAATAATGTAATGTCATTTAGGTAGAGGATTTGGTCGATCATTGGTTTTATGTAAGAGGATTTAGTCCTTTGGTATTGAGCTTAACCAAAACTGTACTCAGGCATAGGAGATGTTATCTCTTGCAGTTCAACACGTCTCTGGATTGTAGTCTGAATTTCTATGTAGTCAATGAGGCTCCTTTTGTGATGAGTAGTGCACACTAGGTTGTTGGCCTTCCTGCAATGTAGGCCCCTCAATTGTAATTCACATACTTACTATAGAAGTATTAACTGACTGTGGGTAGGCTTCCCACTGTGGTTTTTCCCTTTACCGAGTTTCCACATATAAATCTTGGTGTCATGTGGATGGTATTTATTCTATGATTATTGTTTATAGTTAATTGGTTTAACTGCTATTCCGTTCCGGTATTAATTTTTTGGGTTTTGGTATTAAATTTTTAATTGCTAATAGTTCCGGTAATCTGTGATAATTGATTCACCCCCCCTCTCAGTTGTATTCCAGTTATTTGAACTGTCTAACAATTGGTATCAGAGTTTTGGTCCTCTCTGTAGAAACCTTAACCACTTGAGGAAGATCCTATGGCAACTAAAAATTCAAGTTCATCCAGTTTATCTGGAGCTATCTTTCAGAGAGATATTCCTAGGCTTGATGGAACAAATTACACAGTATGGAAGATTCGGATGGAGACTCATCTGAGATGTCTTTGCAAGGAGATTTGGGAGATCACACAGGATGGTGTCACACCTTATAATCCAATGTCTGGCAATCCTCCTCTAGAAAACCTGGATAAGGAGTTTGAGAATGATTGTAGAGAAAGAGAATCCCTCTTGTGTGCACTTTCTGATCAACAAATAAAGAGATTAATTGACAAATCGTTTGGAAAGGCTATATGGGATAAGTTGGAGACTCTTAATGAAGGTGACCCTATAGTGAAGACTGCTAAACTTGATGGTTACTAGGTGAGATATGAAAACCTGAAGATGGAAGAAGATGAAAGGATTACTGCATTCATGGAAATGATAAATGAGATTGTTATGGGAATTCAATGTTGTGGTGGAACTCTAAGCGAAGATGAAATTATTTCTAAAGTTCTGAGAGCCCTACCACCTCCTTACAAGATGAAGGCTACTTCTATTAATGAGTTGAGAACAATGGCTAATACATCTGTCAACAGAGATACCTTGGTTGGGAAATTATCTTCTTTTGAGCTTGAAGAATTTGGACCTTCTGGAGCTGTGAAGATTAAACCTTCTTTTCATGCATCTACATCAACAACCGGTAAGCAAAATTGGAAAGCTTTATATGCAAAGTAATTGGAAGATATGAAGAGAGAAGATGACGAGTTTCAGAAACTTGAAGCACTATTTGCTAGAAGAGTACCTAAAGGACCAGTAGGAAGTAAGTATGAAGGAAAAGCACCTTTTAAATGTTTTGCATGTAATAAGATTGGTCATTTTGCATCTAGATGCCCTGAAAGGATTTTAAGATTTGAAGAAAGAGTTAGAAGATCATTTAAGCTTAACCCTAGATATTATAACAAGTATAAGTATAGGAAAAACAAAGATAAATCATGCTACATAGCGGATGAGGAAGACATTACTGATTCTGATGATGAATTGACAGAAGACTCTGCTAGTGGTTACGACAATGGGAAGGAATGGGTGTTCCTAGCTATCAAGGAAAATTCACATCTGGTGAGCTTAATAATTTTTGTGAGAAGCATGGTATAAGGAGACAATTTTCTGCTCCTTGGACACCTCGGCAGAATGGAGTTGTGGAAAGGAAGAACAAAACTATCTTGGATGCTGCTAGAACAATGATAATGGAAGCTAGTCTAACTCATATCTACTAGAGAGAAGCAATGAGCACAACAGTTTATACATTCAACAGAGTACATATCAAAGGAGAAACCAGTAAGACACCTTATGAATTATGGCTCGGCAATACACCTATAGTTAAGTATTTTAGAATATTTGGTAGTAAATGTTATATCAGGGGAGATGATATCATTGATAAATTTGATCCTAGATGTGATTAAGGAATATTTATCACTTATTCTAATGAAAGCAAGGAGTATAGATAATATAACAAGAGATTGCATAGAGTTGTGGAGAGTGCTAATGTCAAAGTGGATGAGTTGAATAGAGGTCAAATTAGAGTTTATGACAAGGAACCAGAAGTGAAAATGATTATATCTGCACCGGTAGCACCTTTACCAGAACAAAGTGTTGAACCAGTTACTCCGACAGTATCAAAAAATTCTACAGTAACTGAAGATCAGGAAAGAGGAACAGAGAGTTAGAGGACTCCTAGGTATGTGAGATTGAATCCTTCAGAAGATCAGATCATTGGAGATAAGAACAATGGAGTAATAACAAGAAGAAGACTGGCAACTAATGAGGTATGCTTAATTTCACAAATTGAATCAGTATTAGTAATTGAGGCATGTAAAGATGAATATTGGTTGAAATCTATGGAAGAAGAATTAGATCAGATTGAGAAAAATAACACATGGACTTTTGGTTCCCCGTCTTAAAAATAAGAATGTTATTGGAACTAAATGGGTTTTTAGGAATAAATTGAATGAGGATGGTCAAGTTATAAGAAATAAAGCTAGATTGGTTTGTAAAGGATATTCTCAGAAGGAAAGAATTGGTTATGGAGAGACTTTTGCACCTCTAGGTAGGATTGAAGTTGCAAGATTATTTATTGCCTATGTTGCTTATAAAAACTACAAGGTTTATCAAATGGATGTTAAATGTGCATTTTTGAATGGGGATCTTAATGAGGAAGTTTATATTGAGCAACCTGATGGTTTTTCACTATCATATGATATAAACATGGTTTGTAAGTTAGGGAAAGCTTTATATGGATTGAAACAAGCACCTAGAGATTGGTATGCAAGGTTGGATAAATATCTTTTGAAGCTTGGTTTTACTAAGGGTAATGCTGACAATAATTTATATTATAAAATAACTGATGATGATATACTAATTATTGAAGTATTTGTTGATGACATTATTTTTGGAGGTGAAGATAAGTTATGCATATACTTTTCTAAGAATATGGAGAAAGAGTTTGAGATGTCTATGATTGGAGAGATGAAGATTTTCTTAGGTTTGCAGATTACTCAGACTAACAAAGGTATTTTCAACTGTCAAACTAAGTATGCTAAGGAATTGTTGAAGAAATTGGGTATGGGAGATTGTAAACCAGTAAGTACTCCTATGGTTACAAGTGAGAAATTGACAAGAAAAGATGTTTCTGTACCGGTAAATCCTACAAGATACAAATCTATGATTGGAGGCCTGCTTTATTTGACTCAGACTAGGCTTGGCATAATGAATGTTGTTTGCATTGTTTCAAGATTTCAGAGTGACCCTAGAGAAAATCATGAGAGTGCGATGAAAAGGATTTTTAGATACCTAAAAGGTACATCAGATTATGGTTTGTGGTACCCTAAGAAAGATGACTTTACTTTATGTGCATATATAGATGTTGATTGGGCTAGAGATGTTGATGACCGGAAAAGTACTTCCGGTGGAGCTTTCTTTCTTGGAAAGAAGTTAGTTTCATGGATCAACAAGACACAATCATGTACTTCTTTATCTACTGCTGAAGCTGAGTATGTTGTTGCTGCTACTAACTATACACAAGTTTATGGATGAAGCAAATGTTGAAGGATATAAAGGTGGATTGTAATGCACCGGTAGTTATTCACTGTGATAACTTTGTTGCTATTGATATATCAAATAATCCTGTATTTTATTCTAAGACAAATTAGATATCTATCAAGAACAACTTTTTGAAGGAAAAGGGGGAAGAAAATAAAGTTAGATTTCTTTATGTGAACACTAAAGAGAAAATTGTAGATATCTTCACTAAACCTTTGCCTAAGGAATTGATTGAGTACCTTAGAGACAGACTAGGGGTTTCTACCCCTTTGGTAGAGACTTGATTGATGTGGTTTGGCATTAGTCTAGTATGCATTACCAGAGTTACAAAATTTGTCTTTGTAGATCAGGCATAACTCAGATTGAATTGCAGTCAAGAAACCCTAACCCCACCAAGGTTAGGTTACAAAATATCAAAGTAGAAAGATCAATTCAAAAAAACTGATCTGATTGCATGTGAACCATATCTGAAAAGTCCTATCTCCTCTGGGAGGAAGCAAAAATCCCTCTATAGATAAAGAGCTCGATGTATGATGGGTCAAGGATGACGTCTATGAAATAAAAAATTCCTCATTCCACATTGAATGAGCATAGGATGGCATCCAGGATCAGTCTGCAAAGTCACCTCTAGAGTTATGGCAATGAATCCGACAGCTAGGACAAAATTCAATTAAAATTGACCATCAGGTCGACAACTGTCCTTGCATAGAGGTTTATATTTTCAACGACCCTATGAATTTGAATTTTGACCATTGATCTCAGAGATTTGTGTGAAGATGGATGCATGAGATCTTTCCATGTAAGCGTCCACCAAGCCCAACACAAGATTAAAATGTAGCCATCTGATCTCCCCCTTATTGAAAATCAACAACTGCAGATAAGCCATGTCGCGGGCTGGAGCCACCAAAACCATCCTTGTCGCAACCCCTGCCTTCTTGGATTTTTACCAATACACGTCCTTTCAACCAAACAAAAAACACTATCATTGCCTTTGGGAGCTCTGGCTGAAAATGCCACTTCGTCAAGACATTTCCCGAATCTTTTTGAAAAATATTCTTTCGTCAAGAGAAGGGAGTTTAGCAAGAGGGAAGAGCACATTAGGCACCTTGGCAAGTTAGGCCGAAAAGGCCTTTGTCATGTAAGTCGGGCCCACCAAAATCTACTTGGCCAAACACCCATTGATGTGTTGCTGAGTCATTGGGTCCCTCCACTGCATTTTGCCAAGAGAATTGGCATTGGCAAGAGGAGGAAGTCATTGCGTCACTTAGAAAGGTTAGGTTGAAAAGGCCTTGTCATGTGAGACCCACCATGGTCTATGTCCCTTTCGGAAAGATAAGCCATTTTTCCAAGATACAGTTCACTTCCATCTCCCTTGGCAGCTATACTGAAAAGATCACCTCACCCTATAGAATAGTGGGGAACATCACCCACATTGCCTTTTTGCTTATCTCACAACACTTTTGACTCTATCAAAATCTGCCGCGGGATGGCGGGGAACATCACCTGCCTATGTTTACTCTTATCTCGCAAGCCTCATTCGACCTATCTTTCAGCTGTGCCGGGGAAAGAAAAAATTAACTTTCTTTCCCTGCCATCCCGCATGGCCAAAACTGCAGCATGCCAAAACCTGAGCCTACCGAAGTCGAACAAAATGCGATGAGGATAACATGAAGCACGACTAACACACGTGTTATCCACATGAGATACTGATGTAACTATTGGCTCGGTTCAATAACCCTCATTTTATTGACTTGCACATAACTTTTGTGTCATGCATTTTTTGTCAAAATTGAAGAAGCAGCTATCTCTATTGAGTGTGTCTACCACAATTTGTTATACGCAATGACATCTTAGATCCGATCTCTACAAGGGTTGGCATAAAAATTGCCAACAACAACATCTTTCCTTCATTTCAATGGAATCACGAACTTCGAAATCTTTTTGCCACTTGCAGGTTATCAGCACAATATTTGAGAGCCACTATACCACAGAGATGAGAAGAACAATGGAAGCAATAATGCAGAATGAGGGAGTTTTAATTGTTTAATTTATATCATTTATGTATCATTCTATTGATTTATGTTTATGAGTTCTTTAATAGTTAAGGATTTCATGATTGTCATTATCTCCTATTTAGCAATGATGATTTTAATCCTGAAACAAGACATAATCATGACGTAATATAAATCACACATAAATATCATGCATCCATCCTACATTTACAACATGTTAGAAACATAGCATATAAGCAAGTACATACATGTCATATCGGTATACATCCATCCTATTGGATATTGTTGAGATGTTTGCTAGAAATATGTTTTGTCATTGATGTCAACATATTCTTCTGTGTGTTCTAGTGTTGCAGTCAGATAAAATAAGTTGGTTTGGTCAGTGTGTTGTAGATGAGATAATTTAGTTTAATGGGTTTTGAGATAAGTATCTCTAGTTGATTCAACATAAGTTTCAGTGGTCCACATTATGATTTGATCATTTTGTGAAGTTTGGTACTATGGTTGTTTCTCAGTTGTTCATGTTATTCTGTATTCTAGTTTATACTCCGTATTGCTCTAGAATTGCAATATCTTTGTGTGCGGATTTGGAAGACTATTTGGGATGTTTAGGTGTGTCCTCAATTCCGGTGGTTCATGATTTGGAAATCCACAAGCGAACCTTTTAGGTTGACAATCTATTATGTTGGTTTTCTTGAGCTCTAGTAAAGAGATGATGATGATTCTAGTAATCCAAGTTGTTGTGGTTGTTGCATTCCAATTCATGTTTCTTGTGAATGTTCCTAGATTGTTTTCTATCCGTGTTGTTGGTACATATTGATCATTGTGTACATTATTGATCATTTTCTTCATTTGGTGGTGTTCTTCGTGTTATGCAACATTTATGGAGTTGTAGCGTGTTGCGGATGATTGAGGCATAATTCTTGGAGGTGTTTTATAATTGTGATGTTTATTTGGGTCCAGACTATGTCTTAGCTGACTTTTTTTTGGTCCACATGTGTTGTTATTGCGTGTCTAGTTATTATTTTATAGTTTATGTTGAGGGTTTAGTCGACCTTGAAATATAGGTTGATGATTTGTATGTATACATGTAATATTCATTTGGGAGATGCATCTACATGTGTGAATATTGTATTGATCATGTTGGATATTAGAGTTGTTGGAATGTGTTGTTGTCATTAATGTCAACATATTCCTATATTGCAGAGAATTTTTTTGTTGCAGAGAGTTGGCTTGGTTGGAGATGTGTTGATGTAGATTAATGGGTTTTGAGATACTGTGAGGCCTCATCTCGACTCAGTCTGACATTCAGTGGATTTTATATTTTAGACTATTATGGATACTTTATTTTGATGCATTTTGAGACTTAGAACTTATATGATTTCAGGATTTGGATAACATTGCTGTGATTTGATGGTTTACTTACATGCTTTATGAGATAGAACACTACAAGATTATTAGATAGAATGATATTGCAATGATAGATGTCATTATTGAATTTGCAGGACTTTATTCTGAATATAGAACTATGATGTATGTTTAGTTTATGTGAATTGGGATGAAAATTGCTTATGAGAAATTGTTTGGTAAAAAGTTGTATTTGATCTGTGCAGATGAAAATTGTATGCAAGTGATGATGTGCATTTTTATATTTTTGAATTATATTATATTTGGATATTTGGAAGTACTAATGTGTAAATTGAGATGCGCAGGAAATTTACCATGTGACCATGGAAAATTACGGAGAATCAAACTTAGACTTATGTATGTTCGTAAAGCCAGGGTTTGTCTATTTGGAGAGACAACACCCCGTTTGTGTTGTATTTTATTCGTATCAGTATATGTTGCATGAGTGTTAAGTGTTAATTAAATTTAATGTGTAAAAACCTCAAGAGACAATTTCATGTTTTATTTTTGTAAAAGTATTTTATTAGTGTCACTTGACACGTGTGTATTTAAATTTCAATATTTTATTTTGTCTCTTGGTGGGAAAGTGTTTAATTATAATTAATCTTAAATAAAATAATGTGTTGTCAAAAATATTTTGGGAATATAATATTTGGAGTGGTCAACTTATGTTTGACCCGAAAATAAACTTCAAAGGGGTTTAAAATGGGTTAAATGAACACCTAGGGGTAGTTTATTAGGGTTTCCTAAAGCCCATAAGGTATACCTAGGGGTTAGGGGTAATTTTAGACAAGTTTCTACTTTATAATGATCTTTTTAATGCTTTAAAAATTGGCTTTTCTGAGTTGAGCGAAAATTGAAAATTGAAGTTAAATCTAATCAAGATTTTTTTTTCTTTTGGAAGGAGAGTCTTTTTGCATTTTGCTTTCTTTCTTTTTTTTTTTTTTTTTTAGAATCCTGTGAGAACTCAGAGAGTGAGCTTCTTAAGGAAGATTTTTGGGAATAGCAGGGTAATCACCCACTCTCCATTTTTGGAGACAGAAGAAAAATTGGAAGGAAAATAATGTTATGGAATAGAGAAATTGAATAAGGGTAGAAGGAAAAAGATTTGTGGATTGGGCAGCTCTTCATCAGATATCATAATAACCTTTGGGCAGATTAAGGTTGGTTTCAATTATTATTTGTAATGTCTTCTTTTTGGTTTATGTCTGGAAGTTGTTTGTATAAGAAATCTGTGTTCTTGAAAGTTTATATTTGAAAATCTCTTGGTATTTTTGCTTTATGAAATATTGTGTTTTGGGAGTTTTCTCAAGATCTCTTACTCTTGGGAGAGAAGAGGATCTTGAGGGTGGTAGCAGTGACAACCCTTGAGTGAGAGACTCTCTTTTGAGAGCGATCACAAGGGATCTTTGTGTGACCCTTGCTGCATGGCCTGTTTGTGCAATGGGGGTCATAAGGAGGGATATAAGGCTAGAATGCCTTTGGGGGGCATAAGGAATAAGAGGTTGAGATTCTTGATATTTTTATTGTGCCATGTGGTGGCCTCTAGTTTATTTCATATTTGTAGTTCTCCTCAGGGTATTTGGTGCACTACCACCCATTGAAAATGTTCATCACCAGAGTGTGGTGCTGTGAAAGCCAAGTTGGGAATGTGTCTGAAAGTGAGTCTGTATGCATTGCTTTCTATGTGTTTGCCTGTTTGTAACCCGTCTAGGATTTGGTTCTCCGAGCTCGGGGGTGGCTACCAGTTAGCCTAGGCTGGGAGGTGAGCACTCCGTGGTCATATTTGTGTTTTCTATTATGCAGGAAAATTCAGAGGAAAGAGAATAGGAACCATGAAAGAGATACAAAAGATTGTTATTGAAGATACTTGAATTCAGTTGCAGATGTTTGCTTAAAGTTGTTATAGGAAATATGCCTCATTCATAGAAAAGAGAAGCAAGTTGTATTTTGTGAAAGTAGATTTGAAGTTTTATTGTTGTGACTATTCAGAGAAAACATTCTGTAAATTGGAAGAATATCTTAGAGATGTTTTAAAAAAGAAAAGCTTGTTATTTCTACTTCTGGTTTATTTGAAAAAGAAAAGTTAATTTGTGTTGCTTGCAAAAGCTTCTTGAATTTTGGAAGAAAATAAAAGAATTGTTTTCATTTAGATTTTACCTATATTTTTACTTGAGGCAAATAGAAATTTATTAATGTTGGAAGTTTTTTAAATATTTTAAATGGGAAAAGTTGTTTTATGTGAATAATTTATTAGAAGAAAAAAATCAATGAATTTCTTTATTTCCAGGAAAAAGTATAATGTATCTTTGAATAGTATCCTAAATTGTATTTTAGTTAGCATTGATTTAAAAGTTTATTAATTATATATATATATATATATATCTGATTTAACTTAATGCTTTTTCCTTTAATTATTTTAATTTAAAATTTTGCATGTAAATGCTCTTTTAAAAAAAAATATATATATAAATTTATATTGAAATAAATTTCATCTTTTTAACTATAAATTTATATTTACAAAAGTTATGTAAATATAAATATATACATATATATATATATATATATATATATATATATATATAAATATATTTATATATATATATATATATTTATATATTTTTATATGTTATATTTTTTTTAAAAAAAATTTAAAAAAAAAAAAATGTTTTGGCCCCCCCGCGGACTCCACTGTGAGTACGCACAGTGGACGACCGCGCGACGCCCATTGTGTGCACACACACTGGAGCCGCTTGCGGCTTCCACTATGTGGGCACACAGTGGACGGCCATGGCCGCCACTGTGTGGCCACACAGTGGGGAGCCGCTAGCGGCGCCCACTGTGTGGGCACATAGTGGTGCCGCGGCGCCACTATGGTGCGCGCGGCCAGCCTGCCACCCAAAACTCCTGTGACCTGCAAACTTGAATTCGTGGCCGCCGTTAGGGTCTTTGGCCTAGCAAGGAACTTTGGCTGTCAAAAAAAAAATTATATGGGTTAAAACCCTAGCCCAGATGGGGCTAGGGCAGTTTGGTTTTAAAATAAAAATAAAATTATTAATTAGTTTAGATATTGTAAATGTGAGAAAATTAGAACCCTAATTAGGGTTGGGGAAAAAATAGTTTAATAATTAGAAAGTTAAAAATGGCTTTTGAATTAGAGTTAAAATATTTAACATATAAGTAATATATATATATATATATATATATATATATATATATATATATATATATATATATATATATATATATATATATATATATATATATGAATTTTGAGCATTTTGAATATGTAATTAAAATATAAATATATATATGTAGGTATATACAAATATGTATATATATATATATATATATTTATATATTCCTGATTTTAATTTGGAATAAATTATAAAGAGATATTTAAAATTTTTTTTATAAGACTGTATAGTCATATTAGAGGATAAATTAAAATTTCTCTCCTATATCCTTTAGTTTAATTAATTTAATAAACCTATTGACTAGATATCTCTTGGAGATAGCATTAATCCAGTCAGTCTCACGCAATTTAAATTTCAACAATTTATCGTTGCTTAGGCGTTTCAGAATTAGCTCGAATTTAATAATGGAAATTTCACTAACGTTTGTCGCGAGAGTGAACTTGTTAATTAATTTAGTAAGTTTTAAAAAAAAAAATTGTTCCGTTTTTGCCCTAAATTTTGGGCATGACAAATACTTATCTCTAGTTGATCTAGTATGAGTTTCAGTGTTTTGGAAGGTGATTTGATCAAGTTATGTGATCCGATGAGATGGCTAGTTTTTATGTTGGTTCTGTATTTGTAGAGTTGTGATTTCTGGATTGTATTACTCCATAATTGATTCTTTACATTGTGTGGATTTTGGAGAGTGTTTGGGACGTTCATGTGTGTCCTCAGTTTGGATGGTTCATGATTCGAAACTTCACAAGTGTATCTTTCAGTTTGTTGTTGGTGTTTTTGAGCTTCGATAATGATATAATGACAATTCTTATTATCCAAGTTGTTGCAGAGGAATTCACATTGCTTGTTGATATTATCTGATCATGTTCAATGTGTTTTGGTGGTCCATGTTGATCGTGGTGCAAGTTATTAAACATTTTACTGGTCTGGTGGTATTCTTCATGTTATACAACTTTGTGGCCAACCCGATGGTTGTTGCATGTTGCAGATGACCTTGGTATGATATTCAGTGGTGTTGTGTGTTCAAGAAATTGATTTGGGTCCATGCCGTGTCCTTTATGACATTGTATTGGTCTGCATACGGATTTATGCATCGTGTGATGTAATTTAATAATTAGGTCCCATGTGTTGAGTCGACCTTGGAGTTAAGGTTGATGATTTGTATAAATAAGTGTTGTAATCATGTAAGATGTGTGTATGTGGTTGTGTATGCGACCTTTGAGATTATTATATGTGAGAATAGACAAATTGATCTTTTGATAGTGGAGAAGAGTAGAGAAGTGTTGTTGTGCAGACAATGAGCTTAATCAAAACTGTGATCAGGCATTTGGAGATGTTATTCTTTCAGTTCATGTAATCCATATTATTGTTCAATCCTTGTAAGGTAGTGAGCCTTCCCAGGATTGTATCCCTTTATTATTTTGAGTAGTGAGCTTTAGGCAGTGTTCTTGAATGCATGTGCATCCCCCATTGTAATATTTTCACATATTACTACTCCCACTGTGGTCTTTTAACTGGGTTTTCCAGATCAAAAAATTGTGTGTTATGTGTGTTATTGATGTGGTGAAAATCCTTGCTATTGTTCTTCCTGATCAGATCTAAAGTTGAGTTTAATCTGTCTAAGTTTGGTGAAAACTGATTCACCCCCCCCCCCCCCCTCTCAGTTTTCTTGCATTGTTGTTGCCAAAAATTGGTATCAGAGCTAGATCCTCTAGAAGGAGCTTGACCACTTGAGGAGATCTTGGATGGCAACTATTGTTTTCAAGGAGAGTCTGATATTTGATGGAACTCATTATATTAAATGGAAGGACTGGATAGAGTTTCACTTGAAGTTCCATGGAGAAGATTATTGGATGATCACAAATAATGCCTATAATGTTCCTCAGAATGGTCATGTTACTGCAGTTGAGATCAAGAATGTTGAACATAATATAAGAGCTAAAGAAGCATTGATGAGTTCCCTAACTGATGCAGAGATGACTAATGTGAGGGGATTGTAGACTGCACATGAGATTTGGGAGAAGCTAGAAACCCTCTATGAAGGAGATAAACATGTTAAATTTGCTACAATGCAAATTTTAAAAGGAAAGTATGAGTTACTGATAACGGGAGAAGATGAGAATATTTCATCCTTTATAGCTAAAGTGAATGATCTTGTGCCAAACATCAGATGTGTTGGTGGAGTCCTTGAAGAAGATGAGATTGTAGCTAAAGTGTTGAGATCTTTGCCTCCTGCTTATAAACACAAAGTTGTTGCTATTGATGAGATCTGGACTATGACAATTGTGACAAGAGATATGTTGGTTGGTAAGCTTGCTACTTTTAAATTAAGTGAAATTGGTGAATCACATGATAGCTAAGACTGCATTTGAAGATACTGTATCGAAGAAGAAGAAGTATGATCTGACAGAGATTTTAACTAGGGTTTCCAGATATGTAAAGGAAGTGAGAGAGATGGAAGAATATGAAAGAGAATTGGAAGACCTTGAAGCACTTATTACCAGAAAATTGCCTAAGGGAGTCGATAAGTATGAAGGGAAGTTAACTTTGAAATGTTTTTCATGCAATAAGATTGGTCATTTTGCTAGAATTATTTGTCCTGAAAGAGTAGAAAGAGTGTCAAAGTATGATAAGACTTACAAGCCTATTCGCAAGTATAGATATCAGAAGAAATGTTATTATGCTACTGATGAAGCTGTGATATATGATGAATCTGAGAAAGGGAATTCAGAAGATGAATTTGTGTCTGTTGCTATCAAGGAAGATGATCTAATACCTACTGATTCTACAAGTTGTATTGTTGAAGAGAAATCCTTGGCTATTAAGATTGAAGAGAAAGATGAATGGGTGGTTGACAGTGGTTGTTCACATCACATGACATGTGATAAAGGTAAATTTGTGAATAAAGAGAAGTATGATGGTGGTGTAGTAAGATTTGGAGACAACAAAGTTTGTGTAATCAATGGTAGAGGTTCTATTTCTCTTGATGATGAGCATAATACTGATGACGTTTTATATGTTGAAGGTTTGAAGCATAATCTTTTGAGTGTTGGACAAATGGTTTAATAGGGAATATGATTTACAATTCAAGAATGAGAAAGGTAAGATCTTGAATAGCTTTGTTATAGAAATTGCATCAGGAACTAAAACTAAACGTAATAGCTTTCATCTAAATGCTAGTGAGAAAAATTGCTTGATTGCTCAGATTGATGAGATTTGGTTGTGGCATAGATGGATGTGTCATGTTAACTTTGACTACATGATTAAGATAAGTTCTTGTATACACATAAATCTGGCTCAATTAATTAATCTAGATGCAAAGGTTATTTAATATTCTTCTATTATATAGTTAAGTTCCCCGATTTAATTATATAAGTCACTTTTCTAAATTCTTCTAAAAAATCACAAATATTACACCCCACTTGCATTCTCCTACAAATCCACATCCTCACTCCTCTTTCCACCTCATCATGACACATCAGTAAGTTGCAAGTAAATAGCTATTTTATAAAATAAATAGGTCAAATATCCTCACATCACATGGGTACTTGGACCTTACTTACACTACACCACTTGGGTACTTGCACCTTTGCTTGAACATGCTTCCAAAATACTCAAGCCTCACACTTGGGTATTTGAACCTTCTTTGCAATGCATTCAAGGTACTTAAGTCTTACACTTAATTACTCAAATCTTCCTTGCTTCTTGCATCTAGGTACTTGGACCTTGCTTATGTTAGGACCCAGAGGAAACTAAGAGAGGGGGGGGGAGGTGAATCAATTGTCTATTAATTTCAACCCAAATATAACAACCAAACTTAGTGCTTAATTGGTAAACCAAACTTAATGCTGGTAGACAGTTTAATTGTTAATAATAGTACCTATAAATTTTAATGCATGAAATAGAAAGACAAATAACATACATAACATATAACATAGTTATTTGTATGTGGAAACCCTATAAGGGGAAAAACCATGGTAGGAAACATTACCCACAATCAGATGATACTACTGTAGATAGTATGTGTGTACAAATGGGGTCTACACATGTAGAAAGGCCAACTGCCTAGAGCTCACTACTCAATCACAAAATGGGAGTCACACTGATTACAACTGGATGCTTAAATCCAATGATAATGTACTGCTCAAAATAGCATCTTCATATGTTTAATTCAATACCGGTTAAGTTTTGATTGTCTTCCTCATACCTTCCTTGAATCTTCAAATGATGTCTGCATGTATAGGTCTACTTATATTTGCATATACCTTATTACAATTCTCTTTCTCAATCCTATTAATCTCACAAATAAGATCTTACATATATACCAAAACCTAAGACCAAATGTTTAGGTTGGCTCACTAAGATTATTACAATTAAATTAATTAAAAATGAATCAATATGCGATGCATGATGTCAGCTCAATGCATTTACAATAATAACTAATCAATAAAACATCTCCATAATGTGTCGTGCTGATTTGGAATAGATAATTCTTGCTGGTCCATAACCTAGACCTATTTACCGGTAACAACAAATATGCAAACTTGATTGTAATAACAGATCATCCTCACTGTCGGTGAATAATATAACCTGTTGGTGAACTAGATACTGGTGATTGTGCATAAGGCATTGAACATATCGGTGAACATAACCAAAGATGTGCAAGTGTTGATAAGTGTTCTGTCGTGCCCAAACTTTAGGGCACAAAAACGGAACAACAAAATTTTTTTTTGACATCAAGAACTCGCAATATATCCTAATAATAATATTAACTTTATTAGAGTTTTGTCTTATCTAGGGTGAGAATAAAATTGTTTACTAAGGTTGGGTTAATTAACCAACTCGAACGAGCGACTAGTTTAGTGAAGATTAAATTAGTATCATGGATTACTGGCTAGCTCAATTACCTAACTCAAGTTGTCGCTAATTAAAAACAAAGCTTAATTGGTTATCTTCGTGAGTTTAATCATTCCCATTCATATAATGAGAATACCAATAATTAATCGATGCTCATGCAAAATTTATTATTTAAATCCAACCTATGAGGGTTCAAATTTCTATAAGGTCATTTGCCCACTAAGACCGACAATAAGCTAAAGCTAATTCTAATTTTTCTAACCCCTTAATTATGATGATTTAATTAAATTCGGCCCAAACTGGTCACCAAGGGCTTATGGTCCATAAAATTAATTCTACAATTTCTCCTTTTAAATTTTCCTAACATCCAAATATATTGGAAAAAATCTATTGATTAATTAAATAAATTAATCGTTTTAATGTATGGTGTATCCAACTATAAAAACCCCTTCATTTTTAAATCCCTTTAATTTTACTATATTAAAATTTTAATCCCCTAAAGAATAAATGGACATATAATAATTCCATTATTAAAATAACCCCAAATATATATATATTAAAATCAAAGTTTAAAATTCCCATTAAATAAACTCCCCTCTCTAATTTTAATTTTTTTTCCCCTTTAAATAAAGAAATCCTTTATTTAAAAATGCCAACCCTAACCCGAAATTGGGTTAGGGTTGCATTTCTATTTATTTACCCTTTGTTTAAATTTCTTATTAATTTATACCCTAACCCGAAATGGGTTAGGGTTTATTATACTACTTTTTTTTGTTTAGTATGAGTGCAGGTACGGAGGCGGATTAGGGCACGACAGCCATGGCAAGGCGGCGGTTTTCGCAGAGGGGGGGGGATGAGTGGAGGAGGCGGCGCGGGGCTCTCCCGGACACCACTGTGTTTATACACAGTGATGGCGGTGCCGTCCACTGTGTATAAGCACAGTGGCGGCCGCGGACCATCCACTGTGCTTACACATAGTGGCGGCACCTCCCGTGCCGTCCACTGTGGGTAAGCACAGTGGCGCGGCCCGAGCGCCGTCCACTGTGTTTACACACAGTGGCTTGGCATTTCCCGTGCCGTCCACTGTGGGTAAACACAGTGGCACGGCCCGAGAGCCATCCACTGTGTTTACACACAGTGGTTCGGCTAGTGCTACGATCCCTTCTTTTTTTAATGATATTTTTTTAAAAAAAAAATTTATCATTAGGTAAATATATATATATATATATATATATTTATTTATAAATCAATATACATATTTTTATATATGTATTTGTATATCTCCATTGTCACATTTCAAGTCTATACATATATTTCTCCCACGCAGGGATATATATATATATATATATATATATATATATATATATATATATATATATATATATATATATATATATATATATATATATATATATATATATATATAGGGTTAGGATTAGGAAGTTTATTCTGAATTATTTTTAACACAGCAGTATATAATCTTTTATATATTCTGTAACAGGGATGCACAAGTTCAAAATACATCTCTTCTTTTGTTGTTGCAGGGGTATGCACATATAGCAGTTTATATATATATTTATATATATATAGGTATATATTTTTCAATATATATACTTATATATTTATAGATATATATAAATAAATGTTGAAATAATAGGGCTGAAAACCCTTATATGGTTTGAGATTTTAACCATTAAACATTCTGTTCTTAGTCTTCTAACAACATTAAGAATAGGTCTTGTTTATCTTCTTACTTAGCAGTCTTACATACTACTTTCTACAGTAATAAAAATACTAGTTCTCTTTTTTTTTACAGTCATAAAATAACAGTAATTTGAACTATGCAAGTAAATCATGAAACCTAATGCATTTTTTTTTTTCGTTTTCTTTAATTTTGCAATAACTAAACAAGTTAACAGACCAGATTTAGATGTAGTCTACAACAACATCATAGACATCAAAAATTAAATAAAAATTACATTGCCTTCCAGAATAATAAGTTACAATAGCCCATATATAAAAATGGGTGAATAATCTAACCAGTCTTCCCTTTTCTTAATCTTTACACAGAGAATAAAAGAATACATTTATTTAAATAGAAAAGAAGAATCAACTTAAACCCTATATTTACATATGCACTTTCTCTTTCTTTTTTTTTTTGCTACAAATCATAAAGTTACATTTTCTTTCTTTGCTTTGCTGCATTTAAATAGAAATCTGAATCTGAAATATCTGCAACCAAACCAACTGCAACTCCTAGTCTTTTTCCCAAGCCACCTGCATGTAAGATTTAGGACTGTGACCATGGGATGCTCACCTCCCAGCCTAGGCTTACCAGAAGCCACCCCCGATCTAGGAGAATCAAGTTCTAGACAGGTTACAAACAAGCATACAACACAACAATAGGGCATATACTCAAACATACACCTTCCCATCCCAAGCTACACTTTGACCACATTTTGTGATGATCAATCTACGGGTGGAAGTGGACCAAGTACCATTGGGGAGACTGCAGCCAAAATACAACCCAAGCCACCTCATGGCAACACAAAATACACAACAGATTCATCCCACATACCTTATGCCCCCCAAAGGCTCAAAGCCATATTCTCTCCCCTTATGACCCCCAAATGCATACACAAGGCTATGCAGCAAGGGTCACAAAGGACACCCTTGAGATCACTCTCCTTAAGGAGAGCCTCTCACCCAAGGCTGTCATGCTTCTTCCACCCCAAGATCATCCTACTCCCCCAAGAGTAGGAGATCTTGGACACTCCCAAAGCAAGAACACATAAACAAAAAAAAACATAAAAATGAAACTTACATTTCTCTTTTTTTTTCTACAACAATCTACATATACACAACTCTTTTCACAGGCATTTCTTTCAAAAGAAGGAAAAATTTAAACAACATAAACAAAGAGAATACAACCAACCTTAATCTCCCAATAGGTATGTTAGACTTAGTTGGAGATGAGCTGCCCAATCCACACAACTTTCTGTAATTTCTTGGCCCCCAAATTCCTCTATTCCTAAAACTGG